>NC_091286.1:694660219-695400827 GCF_032444005.1 Ranitomeya imitator | reverse complement strand
CAATCCATAACCCTAATCAAAACCCTAACCCAAAACACCCCTAACCCTAATCCCAACCCTAACCGTAATCAAATCCCTAAGCCCAACACACCCCTAATCATAATCTCAACCCTAACCTCAAACCGAACCCTAACCCCAACCCTAACCTTAACCCTAATCCCAAACCTAACCCAAATCCCAAATGTAACCCTAATGCCAACCCTAACCCTAATAGCAGCCCTAACCCTAATCTCAACTCTAACCCTAAATTTAGCCCCAACCCTAACCCTAACTTTAGCCCCAACCCTAGCCCTAACCCTAATTTTAGCACCAACCCTAACCCTAACTTTAGCCCCAACCCTAACTTTAGCCCCAACCCTAGCCCTAACCCTAACTTTAGCACCAACCCTAACCCTAGCCCTAACTTTAGCCCCAACCCTAACTTTTGGCACCAACCCTAACCCTAGCCCTAACCTTAACTTTAGCCCCAACCCTAACCCTAACTTTAGCTCCAACCCTAACACTAACTTTAGCCCCAACCCTAACCCTAGCCCTAACCCTAACCCTAACTTTAGCCCCAACCCTAGCCCTAACTTTAGCCCCAACCCTAACCCTAACCCTAGCCCTAACCCTAACCCCAATTGGAAAATAGAAATACATACTTTTTTTATTTTATTATCTTTTCCTAAATAAGGGGTGATAAAGGGGGGGTTATTTACTATTTTTTTTATTTTGATCACTGTGATAGGATCAAACAGTGACCAAAATAAAACAAGAGGAAGAATCTTCCTCTGCCGGCTGGTACATCATGGAGAAAGAAGATGACATCCAGGAGTGGACGCAGGAGGACCCAGGGACACCAGTAAGTATGACAGGGTCCCCGAATCCCGCTATTTCTCTGTCCTCTGATGTGCGATCACATCAGAGGACAGAGAATGACATGCCACTTCTTTTTTTTTTGTTTTTGCGGTCGCCCGTAAAGGGTTCATTACCGGCGATCGAAAAACAGGGGTCGGTAAAAACCAACCCCGATCATGTTCTTTGGGGTCTCGGCTACCGCCGGCAGCCGAGACCCCAAAGATCTGCCGGGTGCAGGCCGGCAGGCGCACTGCGCATGCGCCCGCCATTTTTTTTCGGAAAAAGATGGCGGCGCCCATCGGGAGCCACGAGGATCATCGGGGGAGATGGGTGAGTATCGGGGGGCTATCGGGGACCCCATTTCTCTGTCCTCTGATGTGCAATCACATCAGAGGACAGAGAAATTAAATGGGAAATCGCGTTTTTTTGGGGGGGGTTTTGCGGCCGCCAGTAAATGGTTATTTACCGGTGATCACAACCCGGGGGTCGATAAAAACCGACCCGAATCATGTTTTCTGGAGTCTCGGCTACCCCTGGCAGCCGAGACCCCAGACAAAATCCAACTCTGAGGGGCGCTATACACTTTTTCTACAGCGCCGTTAATTAACGGCGCTGTGGTTTAAGTACCCTTAACTGCCGTCGTTAAAAGGCATATCGGTGGTCGTTAAGGGGTTAAAGAAGGACCTAGAAATGGATGGAAACAAAGCGCTGGAGAGTTGAGAAGTGGTAATTCCAGCTCCAGTAGCGTGAAGTCTCTCACCACTACCTCTTACATACAGATGATACAGAGAAACTGCAAATGGACACATTAAATCAGTTAATATTTCCTGCTTTGATTAATTTCTCGTTCAGAACACCGTAAAAATAACTAAATTGGTTAATGAGTCCATGGAAAAAAGCTGCAGCAAGGCTTAGAATTTATAAGACAATAATCCCTGACGAGATGCCTGTCATAAGCTATTCCTACTGCAACACCTCACCTTAGACAAAATGCAGATAAGAGAAGTATTATTGCAGAATATATAAGGGATTGCATTGTCCCTGAAAAAAATTTTTCTTGTACGTGGCAGCAACAAACTCTGGAGTAACGCAAGTAACACTGCCAGCTTTGATGAATTTCTTAGTACAGATCACTGTAAGAAAACATGAATCGGTCAATGAATCCATGGAAAAAAGCAGCAGCAAGGATTAGAATTCATAACGCAATAATCCCTGACTAGATGCCTATCCTATGCTATCTCTACTGCCTCACCTCATGGTAGACAAATTGCAGATTGCAATTGCAGTATTATTATGACAGAATAGAATCTATTTTAATTAGCCCTGAAAAAATGGTTAGTTTAATATAGCAGCATCAAAGACTGTTATTTCATCAACCCTGCTGGGGAATATAGTCGAGCATTTCACATCTACTCAATCTGATATGGAGCAGACCAGGATCTTCTATATTTATTATACAAACTCTCCAGTCCCAGCTGTGAAATCCTGTATGCATTGTTAGAACTCTCTATGTGACGACCACCTGACAGCCCACAACAAGGCACTGGATTATATACTAATAGAACCCATCGGCTCTTCTGATTTCAAAAATTTTTCACTCAACTAAAAGGTGGATACTTAGAAAAGCATTTTTTTCCATTACTAAGGAGTGGTAAAGTCCATGCACTGAAAAGAATGCTAAAAATGGGAAGTAGGCACTCCAATAGCCCTTTGAAGAGACGTAGTGGAAGGTATCAGAAAATATTTTTTTCCCATTATTAAGGAGTGGGTATTCTAGACTGGTAATGCGCATGCACTAAGCGCTGAAAAACATTTACCCGAGGGGGGTATACATATATATAAAAGAATGTTCAAGGTAGGCCTCTAAAAATTGTTAATGTGGGCTTCATAAACACCCTTAAAAAATTTATAGCGAGGGTAGCATGATCACCCTGTTGATATGGTGGAGGAGGAGGAGGAGGATGACAAAAAAACCCACAAAATCCTGAAGCCTATACCCATGTTTGGGTGAGAAGGGGTGCATGGGAATAGACAAGAAAAAAAAAAACCAAATCACTGCATTAGAGTTTATGTTCCGCTGCTGTGATCTGGTGGAGTAGAGAAGTCTGGGCCAATCCAGCACTTGTTCATTTTGATAAGAGTCAGCCTGTCAGCATTTTCAGTTGACAGGCGGATGCTGCTATCAGTTATAATTCCACGAGCGGCACTAAAAACCCTCTCTGACAAAATGCGAGCAGCAGGGCAGGCCAGAACCTCCAAGGCATAGAGAACCAGTTCATGCCAAGTGTCCAGCTTGGATACCCAATAATTAAAAGGCACAGAGGAATCGCGGAGGATACTGGTATGGTCATTAAGGTATGCCTTCGGAATCTTCCATAACCTTTCCCTCCTTGTCAGAGCTCTGGGAGGGTCTGAGAAAACTGTCCCAGACCTTCGATAGTGTTCCCTTGCCTCTATTGCTCTATGCAATAGGAATATGCAATCTGGCTACTGTTGTACACAAAAACCCTTTGGGTGCGTAAATTAAGGTAGCTCTCTCTTTTTGATTTAGGATTTCAATACCCTATGTATTTTACCAAGGACTATGTGCAATATTAAATATTGAAATATGTCTGTACCTTATAATACATTTTCCTGTCTTTCGGCTTTATAAGCTTCACCTCTCTAATATACTACACGTGTCATATGATATATCAGCAGCAGGGTGCTATGTTGACCTGATTATAACACACATGGTACCTTACTGCTGAGTCCTCTGCACCCTATTGTTGTGAATGCCGCTCTTGGGCTCCCTCCGGTGGTTGTAAGTGGCACTTTTGTGAGTTCTGCTCTTGGGCTCCCTCTTGTGGTTTCTAGTGGTATGGCTGCTCCTTGGAGTTAGCTGTCAGCAGCTGCCTCCACTTATTGTCTCTTCTGCTCGGCTATTTAAGTCTGGCTCTATCTTCAGCCAGTGCCACTTGTAAATGGTTCCTGGTTGGATTCACATCTCTTTGGAGTTCCCTGTTATCCTGACCAGTTCAGCTAAGCTAAGTTTTTGCTTGCCCTTTTCTGTCCATAGATTGTGGACTTATCCATTCTGTGCTTTATATGTTTGTCCAGCTTATCAGTGTGAATTGGTTATGTCTTGCTGGAAGCTCTGGGAGGCAGATTTGCCCTCCACACCTTTAGTCAGGTGTGGAGATTTTTTGTAAACTCTGCGTGGATTTTTGTAGTGTTTTATACTGACCGCACAGTATTCCATCCTGTCCTATCTATTTAGTTAGACTGGCCTCCTGTGCTCATCCTGGTTTCATTCTGTGTATGTCTTTTCCCTCTCCACTCACAGTCATTATTTGTGGGGGGCTAATCTATCCTTTGGGGATTTTCTCTGAGGCAAGATAGCTTTCCTGCTTCTATCTTTAGGGGTAGTTAGCTCTTAGGCTGTGACGAGATGCCTAGGGAGAGTTAGGAGCATTCCACGGCTACTTCTAGTGTTGTGTTGAGCTTAGGGACTGCGGTCAGTACAGTTACCACTTCCTTTGGAGCTCGTTCCATGTTGCTCCTAGACCACCGTATCATAACACCTATACCTTTATTACAGGGTCATTTAGGTAGATGGAGGGATAGCCGTTGACGAGTGGGGGCGCCACTCAGGTGTCAACCTCCGCTCGTAGGAAGAGAGACATTAGCAGTATATTAGGGTGATTTTTTTCCCTACCCCCTCACAATGCAGACATTTAACTTGGCTGTTGAGGTCATGATTGTATATTTTTTGGTTATATATGCATAATGTTTTTAGCATTTAATATTAAAAGTTATGTTTTATATGATTTATCTTTATAAAACTGCGTACTGTATTTGGTGATCCAACGCGTGGTAACATCACACACCAGTCAGTGAGCTGGAAGTTGCAAATGCCACTGCAGCACAACCATGGTTGCAGCAGCTATAGCAGACTTGCTGAAATGGGCACACACGGCATACTTTCACAAGTAGATCAGGCAGATCTCGGTATGTTTTGAGAAACCAATGAACCACTAAGTTGAGCACATGGGCCGGGCATGGTACATGTGCAAGGTAGCCAAGCTTCAGAGCTGCCACCAGATTTCAGGCATTATCACACATGACCATGCCTGGTTGTAAGTTCAGGGGCGGGAGCCACCGATCAGTCTTATCTTTTAGACCTTTCAACAACTCTGCAGCAGTATGTGGTTTGTCACCTAAGCAGATTAGCTTCAGTAGAGCTTGTTGCCACTTGGCCGAGGCAGTGCTGCAGTGCTTCCAGCTGGCAACTGATGTTGATGTTTCTGAGATAGAGGGTGAGGAGGAGAAGGTGCAGAAACTGCTGTAGAAGTGGGGACAATCCTGATTGAGCCATGGCCCTCAATTCTCTGTGTCGATAGCACGTCTTCCTTTCCAGGGTCCATCTGGGTCCCAGCTTCCACAATGTTCACCCAATATGCCATCAGGGAAATGTAGAGTCCCTGGCCACAAGCACTTGTCCACATGTTTAAGTGGACCTTCCCAGTCACAGCATTGGTCGGGGCACGGCTGATGTTATGGGACATGTGCTTGTGTAAGGTGGGGCCAGCACACCGGGAGAAATAGTGGTGGTGAGGGACAGCTGCTGCCATGAGGTTGTGGAAAGGTTCTGTCTCCACAAGCCTAAACAGCAATATTTCCAGTGGCCATTTAGCATTGTAGCCTATGGGTGGGTGGTTGCGTATTTACGCTTGCTTTCCAAGGACTGGGGTAGGGACAACTGAGTGATGCGCTGGGAAAAGGATGTGGATGTGGTGGCTGACAGTAGTTGCAAATGTGCAATGACAGGTGCAGGGTGGGAGGCAATGGTGTCAGCTGCAGATACTGTTTCTGGACCCCGGAGTTCGGACAAAGTAGTTGGGTGCTATGCTTGCATGTGCCTAAGCATGCTGGTGGTGGTCAGGCTGGTAATTTTGCTGCCCCTGTTGATGCTGGCATGGCAGATGCTACAAATGGCCTTTTTTGCATTAACTGGACTGTCTTTAAAAAAGTGCCAGACTCAAGAACACCTAAACCTTGGCTTGGCAACTTCAGCCGTGTTGGTGCCCTGGAAACAGCTGCCCGCCTTGTGTCTCTGGCTACCCCACTGCCTCTTATTGCCTGTTGTGGTGCTGCAGATTTCTCCTCCTGTGAGCTGCTGACCTCGCACTGCATGTTACCATCCCAGGTTGGGATAGTGACTTCATCGTCCACCACCTTGTCTTCCACTTCTGCACCCTGGTCCTAGTGTTGACTTGTTGACTTAACAACGCCACTTGTTGGCAATGTCTCATCATCATCCAGCTCTTGCGACAGTATTTGCATTTTCCCACTGTTGCCTTCTTGTGAGCATTTCTGCTCAGATACTTGAACATCGCTACATGCAAAGTCCTCATGTTCCGCTTGAAACAGGTAGGGCATGAGGCCAGAATCTATAAATGGAAATATGAACAGCTCTTCGGAGTGTCCAAGTGTGGGATCACAGTCTCCAGGCACTTGGCATGGTGGCAGGAAGGAGGATCAGGGTGAGTATTATGTGGTCCAGACTCACAACTACTGAGACTGGACCGTGTGGAAGACAGGGTGGTGTTGCAAAGTGACTGGAAGCAGTATCTGCTATCCATCCAACAACCTTTTACACTAGTCTGGCTTCAAGAGTGGTATTCCGCCCCCCCTATAATGTAGGACAGAAAGCTAGATTGACATGTCGTGTGTTTGTTGTGCTCCTGTAACAAGGTGACCAGGGGTGGTAGTCCCAGCCGAGTCAACTAAGCCACAGTCAGTAGACACCCCGACACCTTACACAAAGAAAGGCAGACCAAACGTATTCCAGTCACCACTGCAGTCCAACAGGGATAACAATTTTTAATAACAGAGTTAAATAAAGTACAAACACTGGCTTCCTGCTCTCTCCCTAGGTCTATCCATGGCCGTACCCACAACAGCCATGGCGGCCAAAAGAGGCGGTAGACCCCCATTTCGGAATCTGGATGCTTAAAGTCCCTTTGGGTGGGGCCCTTACATGGTCCTGGTGCCTGTGTTCCAGTCTTTGTTTCAGGGCAACCGATTCTATTCCCCTCCTGGGGTCTGGCGATGCCCCAGCTGTTGGGAGTTCATGCAAAGTGACATACACTCCACTAGTTGGCAGAGAGGTGAGTGGGCTAAATGTCCGGCTAAGCAGCAGACCGGTAGTAGCACAGTGAAGCAATCACTAGACGACAGAGGAGTAGACAGAGAGCCAGGTAGACACCAGAGGTCAATGAAGTACAAAGGAGGGCAAAGCAAAACACAAAGTTGGAAGCGAGCCAAGGTCAGTAACCGGTCAGTAATAGAGATATCAGCAAGGAGAGGCTGAATCAAGTCAAAGACGAGAATAAGTCAAATACCGGGAAATCCCAACTCACAGAGAAATGAGAAGCAGACACGGGTCGGGAGAAGGTAAGCAGACATAGGAAGGGTCAGGTGAACAGAGCAGGACAGATCAAGAACTCTTCAGAGCCAGCTACTCACACCGAAGGCAAGAAATATAACTGGCACTACACACGGGTAGCAACACCGAGATATAGCACACCGGAAATGGGAGCGAAGCAGGGAAGGTTAACCCCTGACGTGATCAGACCGGGAAAGGAGAAACAAGGAAATCCCTGCCTGAATCATGACAGTAATGCTATTTGTAACCATAGTTTTTATGTGTGTTTTGAGGCTCAACTGTAGCATGATAAATGCTGTATAAAATGTCACTGTTGAAAAAAATTGCAGTATGCCAGCAAAATATGCCCACCTCAGATGAACGTATAACACTGCAGCATCAATATAGCAATGCGATTTGTAAAACAAATAATTTTTGGGGGTGTTATGAGGCACAGCTCTAGCGCGATAAATGCAGTATAAATTTTTACTACTGAAAACATTTGCAGTATTACTATTGCAGGAAATTCTGCCCACCTGCGATGGACTGTTTACACTGCAGTTTCAATATAGCAATGTGATTAAAATCCAACCAAGTCTGGCTGTAGCTTTTAACACATAACTGCCGCAGTATAAATGGTGTATAATATTTCCCTGCTCAGAACAATTTGCAGGATTAAGAGAAAAAAAAAGATTATTAGCCCTGAGAAGGGGTTTTGGTTTGAGTTGCAGCATGAAGGACATACAATTCACCCTATCCTGTCCTACCCTATTCCTTCAGCACAATCTCTGCATAAGAGCTGCTAACAGCAGTATTACTATTAATTATCATTAGCCCTAAGAAGGGCTGTTGTTGTACTTCACAGAAAAAGTATTGTGGTTGAATACCTGGCTAATACACAGCTACAATCCAGTGTGCCGAGCATGGTGTCATGGGTCTTATATAGACCTGATGAAGCTATGTGGTTAGCCAATCACAGTAATGCCACAACCAAGATGGCTATGACATTGCAGTGACTGGCAGACAATCTCCACATGTTCATTGGCTATCTACAAAACCCCAAATATGCGGGGTGGGGACTCGAGCTCCAGCTCGAACATTAAAATAACACTCGCCGAGTAGCGAGAATCCCGAGGGCACTGATGTTCGAGCGAGTGATGAGTATTGATGAGCATGCTTGCTCATCACTAGCCTAAAAGTCACCAACAACAGATCAAGAGTCACATCACTCTACCCAGAGCCAGCTTCTTTTCCTCTAGCAACTGTCACCAACTACCAAATCTCGGCGCTGCGAATACGGCCTCTCGCCATTGACCTCTACTGGCCATCACATCACATATCTTCAACAATACAGTAAACTGTGATTAACCCTTGCAGCTATTTTTGTGTGCTCAGTTCATTGATGGTGGAAGTTCTATGCTGAATACACCTGCCATTGCCACCTCTCCATGGTTACCCATTGCCACCTCTCCATGGTCAGTCATGGCCACCTCTCAATGGTCAGCCATGGCCACCTCTCCATGGTCAGCCATCGCCACCTCTCCATGGTCAGCCATTATCACCTCTCCACGGTCAGCCATCACCACCTCTCCATGGTCAACCATCTCTACCTCTCCATGTTCAGCCATCGCCACCTCTCCATGGTCAGCCATTATCACCTCTGCATGGTCAGCCATGGCCACCTCTCCATAGTCTGCTTTGGCCACCTCTCCATGGTCAGCATCGCCACCTCTCCATCGTCCGCCATGGCCACCTCTTCATGGTCAGCCATCGCCACCTCTCCATGTTCAGCCATCGCCAACTCTCCATGGCCTGCCTTGGCCACCTCTCTCTTGTCAGCCATTGCCACCTCTCCACGTTCAGCCATTGCCACCTCTCCATAGTCAGCCATGGCCACCTCTCCATAGTCTGCCTTGGCCACCTCTCCATGGTCAGCCATCGCCACCTCTCCATGGTCAGCTATCGCCACCTCTCCATGGCCTGCCTTGTCCACCTCTCTCTTGTCAGCCATTGCCACCTCTCCACGTTCAGCCATTGCCACCTCTCCATAGTCAGCCATGGCCACCTCTCCATAGTCTGCCTTGGCCACCTCTCCATGGTCAGCCATCGCCACCTCTCCATGGTCAGCTATCGCCACCTCTCCATGTTCAGCCATCGCCAACTCTCCATGGCCTGCCTTGGCCACCTCTCCATTGTCAGCCATTGCCACCTCTCCACGTTCAGCCATTGCCACCTCTCCACGTTCAGTCATTGCCACCTCTCCACGTTGAGTCATTGCCACCTCTCCATGGTCAGCCATAGTGTTCTCTTCAAGGTCAGCAGCACCTGGCATAACGGGCTGAGAGTTTCACTTACAAAAAGCCAAGTGGTAAATTTCATGCATATAAAACCAGAAGTAATGAATGCTACAGCTATGAGGAAGCCCAGACAGACACATGAATCTTAAGATTGTGAGTGTAAGTGTTACTGCATTGGACACAAGAAAATGATGCTGAGTTGTGTTGTTGATTTATGGTACAGAAGCATCATTTAACACATTAATTGTTATTAAGTGCAGACCACACTTTATAGCAGCGGAGAGTTAGGAAAAGTTCCAAAAAGTTATGGAAAGTTGGAAAAGTAAATTCAAATTCCAAACTTGCACTTGACAATTAGGACCACACATGCCGGTGTCCCTCTACTTTTCCATTGTGTTGACATTAAAGATAAAAGTAAAAACCATTTCTTACCCGTGGACACTGAGGTGCAGGTTATTTGCTCCTGTGATATATATTTGCGGATGACCACGAGTCTTGTCCAAGCAGATGCCCGAGTCGTCGCTTACTGCTCAACGCACCGGATCATGAAGTCTGAGGTATGTATAGGAAGAACGAAGTCGTTGTCACAATTTATTATCTGTTCTAACCAACTATGGATCCGCTCAGTGATGACCGCCATATACGGCACATGTAAAAAGCTCCAATAATCCTTCTATAGTCCTGAGGATATGTGATGGTCGGCACAGCGGGTCTGGAACGGCCGCAGCTTCTTGTTGTGATGTAATTGAATGTGGCGTCTCTCCAAGAAAAAAAGGGGTTTGGTTCCGTGTCGCCAGTTGGAAAAACAAAATAATAACCTGGTAGTAATGAGACCTATTAATGGCAGAAAAAAATAAAATAAATGATGTTATAGAGCGGCTTTCAGGACGTCTTAGGTCTCTTCCTCAGGTGTCAGGGATAACAAAGTATCTGAAGAAACACAAGTATCTGGTGACGGAGCAGCGGTGGAGCACGTGGTAGGTGGGATGATCACTGTCATGCAGTGTGACCTTTTTTCCCTTGGGTATTTGTAAATATTATGTATTATATGCTAGTAATATTCATTATTATAAACCTGTGGGATATTTGTACATTTAACTTTATCAGCTAAATAATTCTATCAAACATTTCATGTCCGTGCACACAGGCAATTATTGTACCTACTACTATGGGATCAGACTTGCGAAACTTCCATGATTAGCTCAGCTGATCTATAAATTGTCTACTAGTTATTCCCGTCAGTGAACGCCGCCGAAAAAAAAAAACCACAAACAAAAAAGCAAACCATGTTCTACCATCATACCGCTTGGAAAAAGTGGAATAAAACGCGATCAACAAGTCAAATGTAAATAAAAATGGTGCCGCTGAAAACGCCATCGTGTCCCGTAAGAAAACAACATCAGCGGAAAAATAAAACAAGTTATAACTCTCATAATAAGGCGATGCAAAAAATAATTATTTTTTCTATAAAAGTTTTTATTGTGTAAAAGCGGCAAAACATAAAAAAAAGATATAAATGAGGTATTGCTGTCATCATACTGACTCAAAGAATAAATCTGCCTTATCAATTTTACCACACGCGAAAAAAAAAAAAACAATTCCTGAATTGCTGGCTTTTGTACATTCTCTTTCCCAAAAATCAGAATAGAAAGCATACAAAAAATATTATGTGCCCGAAAGTGGTGCCATTAAAAACGTCAACTCGTCCCGCAAAAAAAAAAAGCCATGACATGACTCTGTCGGCCGAAATATGGAAAAATTATAGCTCTCAAAACATGGGGAATATGGGGGTGCAAAACCTTCTTCTTGCAAAAAGATGCGTTTTTTTAGTGTCTGACAGCAGCCAAACATAAAAACCCCGATATAAATCTGGTATCGCTGTAATCGCACCGACCCGAAGAATAAAGTCGCCTAATCACATACCGCATCAGGAACGTTGTTAAAAATAAATAAAACCAATAGGGTTGCATCCCCTAGCTGTCAGTTTTGCCTGGCTGGTTATTAAAAATACAGGGGGGGCCTACGTCAAATTTGTTTTTTATTAATTATTTATAGCACAATTGATGGGTCAATTGATGCCAATTTTCCTTGCGCCTGCCGCTGATTTAAGCTCTTTTGGCAGCTTTTTGTCCCCCCTGAAGGCGTTGTCTATGCTTTGGCCTCCCATTGAAGTCAATGCATTTCGGGTATGTTTGCTGAATCGTTCGATGAACATTGGGACATTTACCGAACCGAACCTTGGAAGGTTCTCTCATCTCGATTCCAGAGACGTATGAATGAGATTCAGGAACCAGGTTTTGGCATTTTTGACCAAGCACAGTTGACAATGTCCACCTCAGTAAAGCTTGAAGGCAATCTGATCTAGCTACGAGCCAGATAATGCAGATGGGTTCTGACTCTTCACTCTGCGAGCCACGGCCATCATGTGCCTTACCATCACCTGTATCACAGCCCTGAATGATGTCCTAAGGAAGGACACTAAGTTTACCAAATGTCACCAAGCTATAGGAAAGATGACTGCTAGACCTGTACTCACAGTGAAGCCCCTTCCATATCTGGCTGTCCCATTCAATGAGATATAATTCCTTTGTCCTCACTGTTGAGTTCATCCTATTTTCCCTATAAAGAACGAGCCAGTACTAGCATCCTATAATAAGGGTCCATGGTGATTAATATATGCAGTACGAGTTGACGAATCGGAAAGTACACAGTTCTCTATAACGACCTTGGGTCCAGGGCATATCCAGTATTGAGTGCAAAAACAGTTTTGCAAGAGGTACCCAATGTGGTCAAATGTTTTTTTTTCAACAGGAGAGCTTGAGAAGAACCATACACTGTAGAGAAAGGAAGAGGTGATGACCACATCTGTCTAGGCAGTGTGAAATCAGACGTTCTTTGCCTCCATGTAGGCCACCATACTTCTATCCAAGTTCCATGGGATAAAACTCTGACGAGACATGGTGTTTGTTTAATGGAATGTTGAGGTTGGTCCACCTGGCAGCCACAGGAGTCCATTGTAGGATGACCTGGTTTAGATTGCCTCTCAGGGTATATATAGTTTGTGGACATGATGTATATTTCAGTTACCTACTAGGGTGACAGGAACTTGCACCTTGGTCAGACTTCAGCCAGGAGAATGGTGAACAAAAGGGAAGTAACACACAAAGCACAAACTGTATTTAAGGAACACTGAATGGTTACGTAAAACCAAACCCTTCACACATGAACCCTGGGAAGAGAGAGTTTAGCTCCCAGTACTGTGAAATATGCGCATAATATTAGAAAATTATCTCAAGGGATAAAGGAACCAGAGTAACCCGACTGGTTAAGCCGGTTTAACCCATCCAGCTGAATTAATAGTGTTGGAGATTGGATCTCAATGACTTTTTTTTTCTATTTTTTTTTTCTCGGGGAACCACTTTAACCTGACTTTTTCTTGATAATATAATTCACATTGATCCATTTTGTTAAAGGGATAGAAAATAAAATACTAAGCTTTCTGGCTTTAAAACATGTCTTACTTTGGAGCATTTTTTACATACCATAGTAACATAGTAACATAGTAACATAGTTGGTAAGGCCGAAAAAAGACATTTGTCCATCCAGTTCAGCCTATATTCCATCATAATAAATCCCCAGATCTACGTCCTTCTACAGAACCTAATAATTGTATGATACAATATTGTTCTGCTCCAGGAAGACATCCAGGCCTCTCTTGAACCCCTCGACTGAGTTCGCCATCACCACCTCCTCAGGCAAGCAATTCCAGATTCTCACTGCCCTAACAGTAAAGAATCCTCTTCTATGTTGGTGGAAAAACCTTCTCTCCTCCAGACGCAAAGAATGCCCCCTTGTGCCCGTCACCTTCCTTGGTATAAACAGATCCTCAGCGAGATATTTGTATTGTCCCCTTATATACTTATACATGGTTATTAGATCGCCCCTCAGTCGTCTTTTTTCTAGACTAAATAATCCTAATTTCGCTAATCTATCTGGGTATTGTAGTTCTCCCATCCCCTTTATTAATTTTGTTGCCCTCCTTTGTACTCTCTCTAGTTCCATTATATCCTTCCTGAGCACCGGTGCCCAAAACTGGACACAGTATTCCATGTGCGGTCTAACTAGGGATTTGTACAGAGGCAGTATAATGCTCTCATCATGTGTATCCAGACCTCTTTTAATGCACCCCATGATCCTGTTTGCCTTGGCAGCTGCTGCCTGGCACTGGCTGCTCCAGGTAAGTTTATCATTAACTAGGATCCCCAAGTCCTTCTCCCTGTCAGATTTACCCAGTGGTTTCCCGTTCAGTGTGTAATGGTGACATTGATTCCTTCTTCCCATGTGTATAACCTTACATTTATCATTGTTAAACCTCATCTGCCACCTTTCAGCCCAAGTTTCCAACTTATCCAGATCCATCTGTAGCAGAATACTATCTTCTCTTGTATTAACTGCTTTACATAGTTTTGTATCATCTGCAAATATCGATATTTTACTGTGTAAACCTTCTACCAGATCATTAATGAATATGTTGAAGAGAACAGGTCCCAATACTGACCCCTGCGGTACCCCACTGGTCACAGCGACCCAGTTAGAGACTATACCATTTATAACCACCCTCTGCTTTCTATCACTAAGCCAGTTACTAACCCATTTACACACATTTTCCCCCAGACCAAGCATTCTCATTTTGTGTACCAACCTCTTGTGCGGCACGGTATCAAACGCTTTGGAAAAATCGAGATATACCACGTCCAATGACTCACCGTGGTCCAGTCTATAGCTTACCTCTTCATAAAAACTGATTAGATTGGTTTGACAGGAGCGATTTCTCATAAACCCATGCTGATATGGAGTTAAACAGTTATTCTCATTGAGATAATCCAGAATAACATCCCTCAGAAACCCTTCAAATATTTTACCAACAATAGAGGTTAGACTTACTGGCCTATAATTTCCAGGTTCACTTTTAGAGCCCTTTTTGAATATTGGCACCACATTTGCTATCTGGTTAAAACTTTTGTACAATGAGTATTAATTGTAGATTGTTATGAGGAGTGATCGTATGATTGCAAAAAAAAACTCAAGTTATTTATTCCCAAGACAATTAACTGAATCCCACCAAAAAAAATCATTTCCACTGAATTTTAACCCTTCCACAAAGTAATCGGCTTACATCAGTTAAGTGATCTTCTTGTTAGATCAGAAGAAAGTGTGAACAAGGACAAGGCAGCTGATATTACTCTGTTATGCTGATTTAACCATAAAAGCAGACGATATCCTTAGGCCTCATTCACACTTCAATATTTTTCTTGTATGAGAGACCCAGTTTAATCAGTGATTTTGATCAGAGTTTCATCCGAGTTTCATCAGATGTGGGGGTATGCTTGGTCACCCGATCTTAACCGTGGCACACATAAATGGAAGATAATGGTCATCTAACTAGCTCTCTTTGCGTCTAGTGAAGTGAATATTGCATTCCGTGGGTGGAAGAACGCATATATTACACTAGACGGTGGCCCGATTCTAGCGCATCGGGTATTCTAGAATATGTATGTATGTATGTACGACGCGCTTAGCACAGCCAAGTAGTATATAGCACAGCCACATAGTATATGACACAGCCACATAGTATATAGCACAGCTACATAGTATATAGCACAGCCACGTAGTATATAGCAGCCACATAGTATATAGCAGCCACATAGTATATAGCAGCCACATAGTATATAGCACAGCCCACATAACACAGACAGCCACGTAGTATATAGCACAACCACGTAGTATATAGCAGCCACAAAGTATATTGCAGCCACGTAGTATATAGCACAGCCCACGTAATATATAGCACAGCCCACGTAGTATATAACACTGCCCACGTAGTATATAGCAGCCAGGCAGTATATAACACAGCCCACGCAGTATATAACACAGCCCACGTAGTATATAACACAGCCCACGCATTATATAACACAGCCCATGTAGTATATAACACCCATCGGGTATTCTAGAATATGTATGTACAACGCGCTTAGCACAGCCACGTAGTATATAGCACAGACACGTAGTATAGAGCACAGCCACGTAGTGTATAGCACAGCCACGTAGTATATAGCAGCCACATAGTATATAGCAGCCACATAGTATATAGCACAGCCCACGTAACACAGACAGCCATGTAGTATATAGCACAGCCACATAGTATATAGCAGCCACATAGTATATAGCAGCCACGTAGTATATAGCACAGCCCACGTAATATATAGCACAGCCCACGCAGTATATAACACAGGCCACGCAGTATATAACACAGCCCACATAGTATATAACACTGCCCACGTAGTATATAGCGCGCAAGGCAGTATATAACACAGCCCACGCAGTATATATCACAGCCCACGTAGTATATAACACAGCCCACGCATTATGTAACACAGCCCATGCAGTATATAACTCAGCCCACGCAGTATATAACTCAGCCCACGCAGTATATAACTCAGCCCACGTAGTATGTAGCAGAGCGATAAGTCATCTGGGTAATTTCGCAATGCATCTCTGGGAATGAGATACGAATATACTATTAAATTCAAAATGTGAAAACTTCTTAATTTACAGAATTTTTTCCACACCTGCATAAAGCTTTTGCTCTTTTATTACTACTACTACTATTACTACTACTCTTTTATTACTTGCCTAGCCCCTGATTTTGGCAAGTTTGTCAGGACTGTCAGTACCATGGCATGACTCTGCAAAGGTAACCGTATGTGGATTTCGTCCGCGCTGTCCAAATGATGAGATTCCGGAAAGTTATTAAAGTTTATCAGTGGTTTATTCTACACGTTTCAAGGTTTTTTTTGCAACCTCTTCTTCAGGAAATACCACATGAAACATACATAGGTGGAGCATTCAATACACACAGGTTTCAAAGGAAAAAAAAAAACAGACACCAAGCAGTCAGATGACACATGTCAAAGTTCAAAGTTAGCAGACCATACGCTGTTATTTGCATCAAAGGTCGTAGCAATAAATAGAAGCCGTTCTTGTATTGAGTCTATTTTAAACACAAGGAGAAAAAAATATAGGGAAAATTAAAAAAAACAAATCTATCCTGGGCAAGATAAGTCCATCTCTGACACGAACTCCAAAAGATAATCCTCAGCTCCCTCCAGATCCGCCGCCCGACAATTCCACCACTCGGCCATACTAACAAGCTCCTGCCTATTGGCGCTTGTGTCTCCCGTCTTCCTCACAATACTAGTATCATGGCGTGGGTAGAGCAATGTGGTGACCACCCCCTCCGGACCACATGGCGGCTAAGCTACTGACATGTGTATTTCCATATCTTCTCATATGGTGCGTTATTACAGGATGTCAATACTTTGATGGTTTTCTTTGCCATGAAGCTATGGCTCATCCATTACTTGGCTGCCAGAATTCATATACACGGTATGGAAAGTATAAAGTGACCGTCTAACCTTGGCATATAACCTATGATATCTTATAGTTACTGTTGTGAGGGAACAAATTCCATTTTGTGTCTTTGGTATCCATGTTGTCTTATAACACAGTCAAATAACACTGATAGGCGGAGACGCTTCATATTTCTATTCACGCCCCTGAAGATCCTATTTGCTACCAATGTCATAGGGAACTTTTCCTTTGTCTGTGACACTATTTAAGTAGCTTGCATGTGCGAATAAAGCAGAAATCCTGAGTACGCCATACAAGGCTGTGCAGTATTGATTTTCAGCGCACTTGGAAAACAAATCTTATAATTTGGAGTTCAAAAGGCATACAAGAGAGTGGATTTCGCACACACTGTAAAGGCGCTTTGTTAGGCGGTGTAATGTAGCAATAAACCACTATAATGTAAAAATTTAATGGGGTTATCCTGCGCTTTGCAGTGCATCATCTACACTTGAATACATCAGAAGACGTGGAGCCTGTTGGCCTCTTCCTAGGTCTCATGTACACTGTCAACACTTAGCTTGCACTTCTGTGTGGTGATATCACAATTAATCTGAATTATCCAGACATATTATTTCAGTAGGCCCAGGAACATGAGCTGGAGTTCATGTGAGAATGACTGTTGACCCTTAAGGTACCGTCACACTTTAGCGACGCTGCAGCGATACCGACAACGATCCGGATCGCTGCAGCGTCGCTGTTTGGTCGCTGGAGAGCTGTCACACAGACAGCTCTCCAGCGACCAACGATCCCGAGGTCCCCGGTAACCAGGGTAAACATCGGGTTACTAAGCGCAGGGCCGCGCTTAGTAACCCGATGTTTACCCTGGTTGCCATCGTTAAAGTAAAAAAACTAACGCTACATACTTACCTACCGCTGTCTGTCCCCGGCGCTCTGCTTCTCTGCTCTGGCTGTGAGCGGCAGGCAGCCGGAAAGCAGAGCGGTGACGTCACCGCTCTGCTTTCCGGCCGCTGTGCTCACAGCCAGACCAGAGAAGCAGAGCGCCGGGGACAGACAGCGGTAGGTAAGTATGTAGCGTTAGTTTTTTTACTTTTAGGATGGTAACCAGGGTAAACATCAGGTTACTAAGCGCGGCCCTGCGCTTAGTAACCCGATGTTTACCCTGGTTACCAGCGACGACATCGCTGAATCGGCGTCACACACGCCGATTCAGCAATGTCAGCGGGACCTCAACGATCAAAAAATGGCCCAGGCCATTCCGACACGACCAGCGATCTCACAACAGGGGCCTGATCGCTGGTACGTGTCACACATAGCGAGATCGCTACTGAGATCGCTGTTGCGTCACAAAACTTGTGACTCAGCAGCGATCTCGCTATGTGTGACGGGGCCTTTATTGTCATTGAATTACGGTGCACTGGCTGCCATTCGTTGATTAGCTATTGTATCTGTCCTTGCATTGCAGTCCTAGTATTGTTCTACTGTCTGTGGGAAACAAAGGCACAATGTTTGAATGTTTGTTAATAAGTTGATGACCCATTGGTGCTCTGCAATATGAAGGACAATCTGTGCATGTTGTTTGAACACTCCAGCAGTGAGGGATGGCCTCCTACCACCTTCCCCCAAGCCTGTTGTGAAATGGCTGAATGAGAAGTTGCGACCTATAAAAAGGAGGGTCCTCCTGTGTTCAGAGAGCCTACATTACAGTAACCATGGCATTATGGCTCCAACTGAAAAAATACGCAGCTGCCTCATTGACCATCACTGAACCCTCAAAAATGTTTAGAGAATCCAGGTTGGGACAATCAAGTCACCTGGCCTCGTGCATTAATGGGCTGTGAGCTTCCTAAGATTGTCGTTACCTCCTCACTGTGGGGGCCCGCCAAAAGTGGGGGACCACTGGTGGGGGTATTCGGCATTGGAAGCAGCTCTAATCCCGACGAGTCAGCGGAAGGGTGAGACTCAGTAATTTGCACCATTTTGGCTATTTGCTGGGACTGTTCCATATGTTATTGTGTGTTGGTGGTTCAATATTTATTGCCACACTGTTTTACCCTCACCCTGTGTTGTCTGCGTAGTGTTCTACCCATGGGGAGAGAGTGCAGGCATTTAGTGGTATGAGCCCCGGTATGAGCCCTGGTAAAAGCAGTCTTCTAAAAGACAGCTGGGCCAGCGGACGAGAGCACCCACTAACCCTGTATCTCTACATTCTGCTTCATCCTTCACCAATGTGATATGCCACCACCAGCCTTAGATCACTAGGCACTGCTCCTAATAGCCAGTTTCCTACTCCACACTGATGAGGGGCAAATACCCCGAAACAGCTGTCTGTGGATGGATACCATGTTTTGGCATAGGTGGTTTTCCTTTTTGGATGCTGCCCTTCCCGTGGTTGTTCCTTCCCGGTGAAAGACCTGGCTATTTATTGCTTGCGTTGAGAAACACGTGACGGTGTCTCCGCGGCTTTTCTACATGTATTTGCATATTTCCCATAAGGGATGGGAGCAGTATTCTGGATCACTGCGTTGAGAAACACGTGATGCTGTCTCCGCGGTGTTGGATGTTTTGATCTCCCCGAGGTCATTCATCCTTATGTTTAGATGAAATGA
Source organism: Ranitomeya imitator (assembly GCF_032444005.1). Classification (NCBI taxonomy): domain Eukaryota; kingdom Metazoa; phylum Chordata; class Amphibia; order Anura; family Dendrobatidae; genus Ranitomeya; species Ranitomeya imitator. The sequence goes on along the minus strand of NC_091286.1, from coordinate 695,381,247 downwards.
TGACAGCCATTGTCTGAGCCTCTGGCAGATACAGCAGAAAAAGGCCCCTGTGCAAGAATAATATGTAGGAACTTTGCAGCCCAAGAACTTCTAAAAATACAAAACTGCATCTGCATTGGAGGTAGAAATGACTCCCGTACCTGTTGGGCCCCTGTGTGGCCACACAGGATGCACTAATGATATGTCCGCTCCTGGACTGAACTTTCCTTTATAACAAACCACTAAACATGAACTAGGCATCCTGATCATGGAAACTCATCCTGTGAACTCCAGGAAGGAAAGAATTGGAAATCATGCATTATAAATGTGAATGCCTTTTTATTTCATGATATTTTGAACTTGTATACATGTACATTTATTGTAGATTACTACTATGTTGTTATTAATATTTTACTTCCGATTATCGCCACACGTTCTACTTCAATAATCTGCTCCAAAAACCTTAACTTCGCACAGGGAAAGATACTCCGACCTTCCACGCAAAACGACGTTGACATATCTCCCGACCATATTGTTGCATTGGAAGGTTTGAGAACCTCCACGTGGAATTCCCGTCACCACTGCACACCTGTAATGGGAACCATGATGGGTTGGCGTTATTCCATACAATGGTATATTCATATGGAAGAGGGCACTGGGCCTGACTGTTAAGGACATAGCTTGAATTCAAGCTCTTAAATTCCAAGTAAGATAAACTGCCAGAACAGAGAAGTGAAGACAAGGGAGAAGACTGGAGAGAACAGAAGTGTCTGATTGTGAGAAAGGAGCATGGATGGGTGTGGGGGAACAGAGGAGATGAAAAAAGACAGAAAGGTGTGGAGAGAACAGAGGGGTGTGGATGAAATAGAGGGCGTGCAGGAGGAGATAGGAGTCTGGAGAGCAGAATAGAGTCTGGGTGAGGACACAGAGCTGTGGAGACAACTGAAGAGTCTGGAGGACTGAAGGGTCTGGAGAGGACATAGGAGCTCTTGAAATAGAAAAAGTGTATGTAGAGAACAGAGAAGTCTGGAGGACACTGTAGTCAGGAGGAGACAGTGATCTGCAGAGGACAGAGAAGTCTGGAGATGACAGAGATGTTTGGAGAGAGAAGAAGGTTCTGGAAGAGATAGAGAAGTCTGGAGCAGACATAGGCATCTGGAGAACACTGGGGTCTGGATAGGACAGAGGAGTCTGGAGAAGACCGAGGGTTGTAGAGTGTATAGAAGAGTCTACAGAGGAAAGTGGAGTATGGAGCTAACAGAGGAGGTTGGGGGGTGTCTGGAGGGCGCTTAGGACTGAGTCTACAGTAGACAAAGTAGTCTAGAGATGACAGAGGAGTCTGGAGGAGCTATGGGTCTGGAGAGGACAGAGGAGTCTGGAGAAGACCGAGGGTTGTAGAGTGTATAGAAGAGTCTACAGAGGAAAGTATAGTATGGAGCTAACAGAGGAGGTTGGGGGGTGTCTGGAGGGCGCTTAGGACTGAGTCTACAGTAGACAAAGTAGTCTAGAGATGAAGAGGAGTCTGGAGGAGCTATGGGTCTGGAGAGGACAGAGGAGTCTGGAGAAGACCGAGGGTTGTAGAGTGTATAGAAGAGTATACAGAGGAAAGTATAGTATGGAGCTAACAGAGGAGGTTGGGGGGTGTCTGGAGGGCGCTTAGGACTGAGTCTACAGTAGACAAAGTAGTCTAGAGATAACAGAGGAGTCTGGAGGAGCTATGGGTCTGGAGAGGACAGAGGAGTCTGGAGAAGACCGAGGGTTGTAGAGTGTATAGAAGAGTCTACAGAGGAAAGTATAGTATGGAGCTAACAGAGGAGGTTGGGGGGTGTCTGGAGGGAGCTAAGGACTGAGTCTACAGTAGACAAAGTAGTCTAGAGATGACAGAGGAGTCTGGAGGAGCTATGGGTCTGGAGAGGACAGAGGAGTCTGGAGAAGACCGAGGGTTGTAGAGTGTATAGAAGAGTCTACAGAGGAAAGTGGAGTATGGAGCTAACAGAGGAGGTTGGGGGGTGTCTGGAGGGCGCTTAGGACTAAGTCTACAGTAGACAAAGTAGTCTAGAGATGACAGAGGAGTCTGGAGGAGCTATGGGTCAGGAGAGGACAGAGGAGTCTTGGCAACCTGCTGGTCGTATTTCTCTTGACTGCTATAGATAAAACAAATATATTCCTGGATTTATAACATGACGTGGTGAGCTCCGGATACTTATCACCTTGTGAGGTATATAACACATTTTGGTAAATGAGAATCTGGAGTCGCTCGTTCTCACCTTGGATTATTGTTCCCTACATTGGCCAATGAGTCTCCAACAAGGATTTCTGCCCCGTTCAGCTGTTCTTCACAGCAGTCCTTCCGCGTAGTGATGGTGATGTTCTTAATTCTGTAAGAACTCAGCAAATCCACCCTCCACCAGGGAGACACTTCATTGTCTGTGTGGGAACAGGTGTCCTGGTTTCCATCTATTGCGCTTGTTGCCATAGATAGGTAGCCAAAGGTCAGATCCGTTAAAATCGAAGACTGAGTGGCTCGACCATGAAGTGCGAGGTTCGTATCTAACAAGAGAAGGTGAAACATGGAAGATTGAGCGGGTTATACCAGTAATCTGCACACAAACAGCACCGCAATGAACATCTGACTGCTTCTTAAAGGGATTTTTACGTTCTTCTTTCTGAGTCCATAAAGAGATTGTACACTAATTTTACATTCAAATTTGCTGTCGAAATTGCGGCAGCGCTGCAGAAAATAACAAAGACTGAGAACAGCGGTGGAGACTCAGCACTGAACCAGGGGAGGGGGAGTAAAGCTCAGGGTTTTTTTTTTCTTTTAAACAAACTGCAGCCAGGGACAGGGGTTTTCCGAAACTGAAAAAATCCCTTTACGCCATAGCTGCATTCTACATACGGTGTTTTCAGCTTCACGTGAGTAAAAATCTCTCAGCTTCCCACGTCTCCTTTGTGTATGCAGAATTTCCCATGATCATGTGCATGGAGAGGGTGATTGGGTGGTTATGTGCCACCTCTAACTATAATATAGGATGTACACCAAATAGAACCTATAATAATTAAGGGTCAAAAAATAAAGTCTAGCAATCCGAAGAGAGGAAATGGATCCTTTGTAATTGTGTGGCTGAAAACAATAACAAAACTTTATTTACTAAAAATTAATTCTAATAAAATGACATAAAAGCCCGGAGTTGTGCTGAAGCAGAGAACAAGAAGTATAAAGTGCAGATGTGCAAAACAGGTACATAGTACCAATAGATAGGGAATCACACAAAAGTATAACCCTGACTATGGGGCTAGGCGCTCACCATAGGTATGCAGTAGATGGCGCTATAACACCCATTTCAATAGTCCCAGCTGATAATCTCAAAATCAAAGCCCCCCACCTCATCTGCTGGACACTGACTCATCATTACATGTTGCCATCATCTCCTTTATCTCGTCTGATCACAAATTGGAGCGTTCATTGTACCATATGTTTTGCACACTAGGGTAGCCTATACCAGCTCTACCCGTCCCCAACATTCACCCATAGACATGATTTATTTTTTCCATCTAAATGTCTAACGAGAGGGCTTAGTAGAGGAGTACACTGACAACTAATGCACGAGCGGGGATGCTGTCATGATCCAGACCGGGTTTTGAGTCCTATCTTCCCTTTCTCTGGTCTGCACATGCCAGGGGTTAACTTTCTCAGCCTCAGTCCGGTCTCAGGTTTGCTATTTATCTCCGCTGTGTCTTGCAGACCATGCCAGTTATAGTTTCTGCCTACGGTGTCTGTAGCTGACTCCATTTGCCCTGATTTGTCCAGCTGCTTGTTTAAGGAACCTGTGGCTGTTTATCCCCTCTTCCCTTCCCGACTCAGTGTTTCCCTTTTGTGTCTTGATTCTCTGGTTTTGACTCGGCTTGGACCTTGACCTGTGGTTTTGTCTCCTGTCTTTTGGCATATCCTCTCCTGATCGGTACTGACCCCTTTGGCTTGTTGTTGACTCTGTGTTTGCTTATTCTTTTTGTACTGCTCTACAGTCTTATATCGACCCGGCTTGTTTTGACTATTCTGCTGCCACCTGGTGGTGGTCTCACCGCTGCATTGAAGGTCTGGTCTTGCTGCGTGGAGTCCTTCCTCCACTCTATTGCCACCTAGTGGAGCTTGCATTTACCTGCATTGCAGCGGTGTGTGTTGTGAATTCTGTGGCTGAATTCACTCCTGTGGTCACAAGTGGTACTGCAGCTTCTGGGCTTCCTCCCTCAGGTGTTCTGGTGAGCTCGTTGGCTGCCTTGTTATTTAACTCCACCTGATTCTGTCTTCCTTGCTCCTTGTCAATGTTCCAGTGTTGGATCTGAGCTTCTGGATCTTTCCTGTGGCCTGCTGCTCTGCTTAGATAAGTGCTTCTTTGCTTTTGTTGCTGTTTTTTCTGTCCAGCTTGTCTATTCGTTTTTGCTGGAAGCTCTGAGATGCAAAGGGTGTACCGCCGTGCCGTTAGTTCGGCACGGTGGGTCTTTTTGCCCCCTTTGCGTGGTTTTTTGCTTTAGGGTTTTTTGTAGACTGCAAAGTTCTCTTTGCTATCCTCGCTCTATCTAGAATATCGGGCCTCACTTTGCTGAATCTATTTCATCCCTACGTTTTGTCTTTTCATCTTGCTAACAGTCATTATATGTGGGGGGCTGCCTTTTCCTTTGGGGTATTTCTCTGAGGCAAGTCAGGCTTGTATTTCTATCTTCAGGCTAGTCAGTTCCTCAGGCTGTGCCGAGTTGCATAGGTAGTGTCAGGCGCTATCCACAGCTGCCTTTAGTTGTGTTTAGGATAGGTTCACGTATTGCGGTCTACAGAGATTCCACGTCTCAGAGCTCGTTCTATTGTTTTTGGGTTATTGTCAGATCACTGTATGTGCTCTGATTGCTGGCACACTGTGTTACTGGATTGCCTTCATAACAGTACAAGGAGCCAACCTAATGATTCTCAATAGAGGGAAAAAAGAAGTTCTGACATCATTTTTTTTTTCTCAGCTCTGTGTTCAGTCTTTTTTTTCCCCTAGACATTAGGGTGCTTCAGGACACAGCTGTGGACATGGATATTCAGGCTCTGTGCTCTTCAATGGATAATCTCGTTATAAATGTACAAAAGATTCAAGATACAATTGATCAGAAATCTATGCTAGAACCAAGAATTCCTATTCCTGATTTGTTTTTTGGTGATAGAACTAAGTTTCTGAGCTTCAAAAATAATTGTAAGCTATTTCTGGCCTTGAAACCTCATTCTTCTGGTAATTCAGTTCAACAGGTTTTGATTATTATTTCTTTTTTGCGCGGCGACCCTCAGGACTGGGCATTTTCTCTTGCGCCGGGAGACCCTGCATTGAGTGGTGTCGATGCGTTTTTACTGGCGCTCGGATTGCTGTACGATGAGCCTAATTCAGTGGATCAGGCTGAGAAAAATTTGCTGGCTTTGTGCCAGGGTCAGGATGATATAGAAGTATATTGTCAGAAATTTAGGAAGTGGTCAGTACTCACTTTGTGGAATGAATCTGCGCTGGCAGCTTTGTTCAGAAAGGGTCTCTCTGAGGCTCTTAAGGATGTCATGGTGGGTTTTCCTATGACTGCTGGTTTGAATGAGTCTATGTCTTTGGCCATTCAGATCGGTCGTCGCTTGCGCAAGCGTAAATCTGTGCACCATTTGGCGGTATTGTCTGAGATTAAACCTGAGCCTATGCAGTGCGATAGGACTATGACCAGAGTTGAACGGCAAGAACACAGACGTCTGAATGGTCTGTGTTTCTACTGTGGTGATTCCACTCATGCTATTTCTGATTGTCCTAAGCGCACTAAGCGGTTCGATAGGTCTGCCGTCATTGGTACTGTACAGTCCAAATTCCTTCTGTCCATTACCTTGATATGCTCTTTGTCATCGTATTCTGTCATGGCGTTTGTGGATTCAGGCGCTGCCCTGAATCTGATGGATTTGGATTATGCTAAACGTTGTGGGTTTTTCTTGGAGCCTTTGCGGTGTCCTATTCCTTTGAGAGGAATTGATGCTACACCTTTGGCCAAGAATAAGCCTCAGTACTGTACCCAGCTGACCATGTGCATGACTCCTGCACATCAGGAAGTTATTCGATTTCTGAATACACCTATCCAGCTTGTCTATTCGTTTTTGCTGGAAGCTCTGAGACGCAAAGGGTGTACCGCCGTGCCGTTAGTTCGGCACGGTGGGTCTTTTTGCCCCCTTTGCGTGGTTTTTTGCTTTAGGGTTTTTTGTAGACTGCAAAGTTCTCTTTGCTATCCTCGCTCTATCTAGAATATCGGGCCTCACTTTGCTGAATCTATTTCATCCCTACGTTTTGTCTTTTCATCTTGCTAACAGTCATTATATGTGGGGGGCTGCCTTTTCCTTTGGGGTATTTCTCTGAGGCAAGTCAGGCTTGTATTTCTATCTTCAGGCTAGTGAGCTCCTCAGGCTGTGCCGAGTTGCATAGGTAGTGTCAGGCGCAATCCACAGCTGCCTTTAGTTGTGTTTAGGATAGGTTCAGGTATTGCGGTCTACAGAGATTCCACGTCTCAGAGCTCGTTCTATTGTTTTTGGGTTATTGTCAGATCACTGTATGTGCTCTGATTGCTGGCACACTGTGTTACTGGATTGCCTTCATAACAGGTGTGACAGGTGCCATCTCTTTTATTTAGGGTGCCAACCTTCGCAAGTAGGAAGGGATGCTGCAGGCTCTAGTCTCAGGGATAGTGCACCTCTCCTTATAGTGAGCTTTTTGGATGCTGCATCATTTCCTGCACTTTGCTAATTCTACATACATACATTTACCTAGGCAGACTTTTATCACTGACATCACTGTCTGTAATGACCATTTTCCCCTAGCTGGGGCTATTACAGCATTAGGGTTGGTGCCATTGTTATGTCCCATGAATGAGACATTTTACAGACTGTCCTGTTCAATTTACATGCTGTATTGCAGTTTCTCATATTGTTTATTGTTGCTATGTGTTCCTGGGTTTTGCATAGCTGATATCCTCCCTTTACATGAAGTTTGTCCCTTCTGTCTCCCTCTCCTGGTTGTCATGTCACTTCCTTCTTCTCCCTGTGTCTCAGTCTCCATCTTGGCTTCATTAGAGGCACATGTGCTTTCAGCTTGTCTCAAGAAAGCCTTTTTTACTTGCTGCTGTTTGTATGCATTCAACAAGAATTCTTAAAGAAATCAAAGTCTTTTCTGGATTCTTCATAACATGTGTGCCTGCAGCTGAGCTAAGCTATCTGCGAACGTCGCCAATTGTAAGTAAGGTGAAGAGATTCAGCATCTCACAGAGACATATTTGCAGCCACAGGCCCCAAGGACACAATAGCCCTTATCTATTATTTTCCTGTCATGCTTAGCACTGTCCCATATTATAAAGGGTCCTCTTGTTATATATAGCGTTGTCCCTCATTACATAGCATTGCTTTCTGTCATGCTTAGCGCCTTCCCATATTATAAAGGGTCCTCTTGTTATATATAGCGTTGTCCCTCATTACATAGCATTGCTTTCTGTCATGCTTAGCGCCTTCCCATATTATATAGCGTCCTTTTGTTATATATAGTGTTGTCCCTTATTAAATAGCATTGCTTTTTTGCCATGCTTAGCGCCATCCCATATTATAAAGGGTCCTCTTGTTATATATTGCGCTGTCTGTTATACAAAGCATTGCTTTCTGTTATGTATAGCACTGCCCCATATTACCTAGTGTCTTCTTGTTATACATAACGCTATCCATGATTACATATCATTATTTTCTGTTATGTATAGCACCTTCTGTATTATATAGCATCCTATTGTTATGTACAGTGGGTACGAAAAGTATTCAGACCCCTTTAAATTTTTCACTCTCTTTCATTACAGCCATTTGGTTAAATTCAAAAAAGTTAATTTTTTCCTCATTAATGTACACTCTGCACCCCATCTTGACTGAAAGAAAACAGAAATGTAGAAATTTTTGCAAACTTATTAAAAAAGAAAAACTGAAATATCACATGGTCATAAGTCCTCAGCCCCTTTGTTCAGTATTGAGTAGACACACCGTTTTGAGCTAGTACGGCCGTGAGTCTTCTTGAGAATGATGCAACAAGTTTTTCACTCCTGGATTTGGGGATCCTCGGCCATTCGTCCTTGCAGATCCTCTCCAGTTCCGTCAGGTTGGATGTTGAACGTTGGTGGACGCCATTTTCAGGTTTCTCCAGAGATGCTCCATTGGGTTTAGGTCAGGGCTCTAGCTGGGCCGGTCAAGAATGGTCACAGAGTTGTCCTGAGCCACTCCTTTGTCCATCTTCATCTCATCAGACCAGAGAATCTTATTTCTCATAGTCTGGGAGTCCTCCATGTGTTTTTTTCGCAAACTCTATGCGAGATTTCATATGTTTTGCACTGAGGAGAGGTTTCCGTCAGACCACTCTGCCCTAAAGGCCTGACTGGTGGAGGGCTGCAGTGATAGTTAACTTTGTGAAACTTTCTGCCATCACCCTACTGCATCTCTGGAGATCAGCCACAGTGATCTTGGGTTTCTTCTTTACCTCTCACCAAGACTCTTCTCCCACGATTGCTCAGTTTGGCTGGACGGCCAGGTCTAGGAAGATCTCTGGTGGTCGCAAACTTCTTCCATTTAAGGATTATGGAGGCCACTCTGCTCTTAGGAACCTTGAGTGCTGTGGAAATTCTGTTGTAACCTTGGCCAGATCTGTGCTTTGCCACAATTCTGTCTCTGAGCTCCTCGGCCAGTTCCTTTGACCTCATGATTCTGATTTGGTCTGACATGCACTGTGAGGTCTTACAGTGGGTATGGAAAGTATTCAAACCCTTTTAAATTTCTCACACCCCATCTTGAGGGAAAAAACAGTAATGTAGTACTTTTTGCAAATTTCTTAAAAAAAGAAAAGCTGAAATATCACATGGTGATAAGTCTTCAGCCCCTTTGCTCAGACACTCCTATGTAAGTCACGTGCTGTCCATTTCCTTGTGATCCTCCTTGAGATGGTTCTTCTCCTTCATTGGAGGCCAGCCGTGTGTAATTAAGCTGATAGGACTTGATTTGGAGCGGCGCACACCTGTCTATATAAGACCTCACAGCTCACAGTGCATGTCAGACCAAATGAGAATCATGAGGCCAAAGGAACTGGCCAAGGAGCTCAGAGACAGGAGTTAATGAGCCATGTCTGGATGATTAAACAGCTATAGAGTGGGAAGAGTCCAGAGGATAAATGCCCATAGAGCATTTGGTGTGGGGTGGGCCCGGAGGTGAAAGCTCTGGAGCTGTATTGTCACATAAAGGAAAACTAAACCTTGTGCTGTTTGTTCATGGCAATATCACGTAGCAACAAGGACTGTGCCATACGTTATGTTTTATTTTTCCTGTTAGGCCGGGAAGGCCATGTTTGTTCTGCTACCTTTGCCCTGGTTTATACAATACTCTTAATAAACCAGGGGAAGATTTAAAGAGACAGTGTTCCTGTGTCTACCTCTATATGCAGCCGAGTGGTGCCGATCTACCACAATATACTGTATACATATATATTTTTGTTGTTGTTGTTGCCTAAAATACAAAGGAAATGTGTCATCTGTAACTTTAGGCCTTTTAGAGATCACTTGCTTAATTGTTTAATAACAGTAATTTTGACCAAACTTTTACAAGCCACTGTATTACGTGCGAGTCCATACATCTCATAATGCCACAGCATCGCTGCATATAGCAAAAATCATGGTCTCCTGCAAACTTTAGCAGTAGGTCCCAGCTGTAATACACAGCCGTCACCTGCCAGCTCCATACACCCACTTCCGACTTGCACCCTACATGTACGGCAGAAGTCGTGAAGGGGTTAAAACACACAATCAATGTAAATGTCGAAGACAGTACAGAAGTTAGTAGAAAAGCGAAGATCTTCCAGAACTTGTCTCTTTCTTCCCCCCATTCTGTTATCATCTTACAATTATTACACAACTCACATATTTCTGTGTCGGCGAACACGGAAATCCACAAGACGACGAAGGTGAGGAAGAACATGATTATTCCGCCAGACTGTAAAACAAGCAAAAAAATTACATTAAGATCAATAGAAGATGAATGTGAATCAGACGGCGGGGTGTAAGGATTACAGGAGCCTGACCACCACCCGGAGCCGGGACACCGCTCTACTGAAACGCCCCAACGTACAGACCATACAAGGAAAACTAGAAGTCTTCACGATGTTACATTGTGCCGTGCCGCCATTATCACGTTTCGGAACAGTTTGTCGTCTCTGTGGGGTTTTTTTCTCCTCTGGTTCTGTGAGCCATAACTCTGTTTTTCAGCTGACATCGCCTTATGAGGGCTTATTTTTTTTGTGGGTCGAATGTATTAGAAGACTGGGAAAAAAAATCCAAATACGGTGAAATGGAAAAAAATAAACGGCAATTGTAGCATTGTGTTTTAAGAGGGGCTTTCATTTTTATGGCATCTATTTTGTGGTAAAAAATGATTTTCCAGGTCAGTACGGTTATAGCGACACTAAACATGTAGTTCTGTTTTTTTTTCAGAAATTTGGAAATTTATAAACAAAACATTTTGGCTGAGACCAGTATTTTTTTTTTTTTTTCCATCAACATACGAGGGCTTGTTTTCTGCACGCCGAACTGATGTTTTCAATTATATTTTTTAGGGAGCATGTGACATTGAGATCACTTAAGGTACCTTCACACATAACGATATTGTTAACGATATCGTTGCATTTTGTGACGTAGCAACGATATCGTTAATGAAATCGTTATGTGTGACAGCGACCAACGATCAGGCCCCTGCTGGGAGATCGTTGGTCGCTGAATAAAGTCCAGAACTTTATTTCGTCGCTGGATCTCCTCCTGACATCGCTGGATCGGCGTGTGTGACACCGATCCAGCGATGTCTTCACTGGTAACCAGGGTAAACATCGGGTAACTAAGCGCAGGGCCGCGCTTAGTAACCCGATGTTTACCCTGGTTACCATCCTAAAAGTAAAAAAAAACAAACAGTACATACTTACCTACAGCCGTCTGTCCTCCAGCGCTGTGCTCTGCACTCCTCCTGTACTGGCTGTGAGCGCCGGTCAGCCAGAAAGCAGAGCGGTGACGTCACCGCTCTGCTTTCCGGCCGCTGTGCTCACAGCCAGTACAGGAGGAGTGCAGAGCACAGCGCTGGAGGACAGACGGCTGTAGGTAAGTATGTACTGTTTGTTTTTTTTTACTTTTAGGATGGTAACCAGGGTAAACATCGGGTTACTAAGCGCGGCCCTGCGCTTAGTTACCCGATGTTTACCCTGGTTACCGGCATCGTTGGTCGCTGGAGAGCTGTCTGTGTGACAGCTCTCCAGCGACCAAACAGCGATGCTGTAGCGATCCGGATCGTTGTCGGTATCGCTGCAGCGTCGCTTAATGTGAAGGGGCCTTTACATTGCAGTTTATTAGGAAAATGGAGCATTAAAAAACTGCAATTCTGGCACTTTGACTTTAATTCTCTTTACGGTATTTACTTTATGGATTTCTACTTTTTTTATGTGATAAATCGGACTTTTACAGATGTGGTGATGCCAACAATAGTTTATTATTATTATTATTATTATTATTATTATTATTATTATATTTTGTTTTTTCTTTATCATTAAAAGTAGAAAAAGGGGATGATACTATTTTTTTCTTTCTTTTTTTCATTTTATATACAGTACAGACCAAAAGTTTGGACATTCTTTCTCATTTAAAGATTTTTCTGTATTTTCATGACTATGAAAATTGTACATTCACACTGAAAGCATCAAAACTATGAATTAACACATGTGGAATTATATACTTAACAAAAAAGTGTGAAACAGCTGAAAATATGTTTTATATTCTCGGTTCTTCAAAGTAGCCACCTGTCATGATCCCAATGGCAGGGGATCACAAAAGGACAAGCACAAAAGCAGAACAAGCTCTAGGGTGATGGAACCTGAGCTGACCGCGAAACTGAACCTAACACACAACTAGCTGTAGCCGGGGAACGTGCCTACGATGATTCTAGACGTCTCGCGCCAGCCGAAGAACTAACTTCCCCTATTAGAAGAAACACAGACCTCTCTTGCCTCCAGAGAAACACCCCACAGAAATAGCAGCCCCCCACATGTAATAACGGTGAAATGAGAGGAAAGCACATACGTAGTTATGAAAACAGATTCAGCAAAATGAGGCCCGCTAAAGCTAGATAGCAGAGGATACAAAAGTGAACTGCGCGGTCAGCGAAAAACCCTTAAAAAAAAAACATCCTGAAATTACTTGAACTCATGTGCCAACTCATGGAACATGAGGAGTAATTTCAGCCCACAAGAGCAACCAGCAAAAAGAAATCACATATCTGCAAGCTGGACAAGACAAAAATAAAGCAAAACGTGGAACAGGAAAATCAAAACTTAGCTTGTCCTGAAGATTACAGAAGCGGGTAGCAGAGGTAAAAAGACACACTGATTACATTGATAGCCGGCGAGGAAATGACAAGAAAGCCAGGCTAAATAGGAAACTCCCATATCCTGATGGAACAGGTGGACACCAGAGACCGCAGAGAACACAAGTCACCCAGTACCACCAGTAACCACCAGAGGGAGCCCAAAAACAGAACTCACAACAGTACCCCCCCCCCTTGAGGAGGGGTCACCGAACCCTCACGAGAACCACCAGGGCGACCAGGATGAGCCCTATGAAATGCACGGACCAAATCGGCAGCATGAACATCAGAGGCAACCACCCAAGAATTATCCTCCTGACCATAACCCTTCCACTTGACCAAATACTGGAGCTTCCGTCTGGAAACACGAGAATCCAAGATCTTCTCCACAACATACTCCAATTCTCCCTCCACCAGCACCGGAGCAGGAGGCTCAAGCGAAGGAACAACAGGTACCTCATACTTCCGCAACAACGACCGATGGAACACATTATGAATAGCAAACGATGCCGGGAGATCCAAACGAAACGACACAGGGTTAAGAATTTCCAAGATCCTATAGGGACCGATGAACCGAGGCTTGAACTTAGGAGCAGAGACCCTCATAGGAACAAAACGAGAAGACAACCACACCAAGTCCCCAACACGAAGACGAGGACCCATGCGGCGACGGCGATTAGCAAAATGCTGAGCTCTCTCCTGGGACAACTTCAAATTGTCCACCACATGACTCCAAATCTGATGCAACCTATCCACCACCATGTCCACTCCAGGACAATCAGAAGGCTCCACCTGACCAGAGGAAAAACGAGGATGAAACCCCGAATTACAAAAGAAAGGAGAAACTAAGGTAGCAGAACTAGCCCGATTATTAAGGGCAAATTCGGCAAGGGGCAAAAAGGTAACCCAGTCATCTTGATCAGCAGAAACAAAACACCTTAAATAAGTTTCTAAGGTCTGATTAGTTTGTTCAGTCTGGCCATTCGTCTGGGGATGGAATGCAGACGAAAAGGACAAATCAATGCCCATTTTAGCACAGAACGTCCGCCAAAATCTAGACACAAACTGGGATCCCCTGTCAGAAACGATGTTCTCCGGAATCCCATGCAAACGAACCACGTTCTGAAAAAACAGAGGGACCAACTCAGAGGAGGAAGGTAACTTAGGCAAGGGTACAAGATGAACCATCTTAGAAAAGCGGTCACACACAACCCAGATGACGGACATTTTTTGAGAGACAGGAAGATCCGAAATAAAGTCCATGGAAATGTGCGTCCAAGGCCTCTTTGGGATAGGCAAAGGTGACAACAATCCACTGGCCCGAGAACAGCAAGGCTTAGCCCGAGCGCAAACTTCACAAGACTGCACAAAAGAACGCACATCCCTCGACAAAAAAAAAGACCACCAAAAAGACCTGGCCACCAAGTCTCTAGTACCAAATATTCCAGGATGACCTGCCAACGCAGAAGAATGGACCTCGGAGATGACTCTACTGGTCCAATTATCCGGAACAAACAGTCTTTCAGGCGGACAACGATCAGGTTTATCCGCCTGAAACTCCTGCAAAGCACGTCGCAAGTCTGGAGAGACAGCCGACAAAATCACCCCATCCCTAAGGATACCAGTAGGCTCAGAATTTCCAGGGGAGTCAGGCACAAAACTCCTAGAAAGAGCATCCGCCTTCACATTCTTTGAACCTGGCAGGTATGAAACCACAAAATTGAAACGGGAGAAAAACAGTGACCAACGAGCCTGTCTAGGATTCAGACGCTTGGCAGACTCAACGTACATCAGATTTTTGTGATCAGTAAAGACCACCACACGATGTCTAGCACGCTCAAGCCAATGACGCCACTCCTCAAATGCCCACTTCATGGCCAAAAGCTCCCGATTACCAACATCATAATTCCGTTCAGCGGGCGAAAATTTTCTAGAAAAGAATGCACATGGCTTCATCACTGAGCCATTGGAGCTTCTCTGCGACAAAACCGCCCCCGCTCCAATCTCGGAAGCATCAACCTCAACCTGAAAAGGAAGCGACGCATCTGGCTGACGCAACACAGGAGCAGAAGAAAACTGGCGCTTAAGTTCCTGAAAGGCCTCCACAGCCGCAGGAGACCAATCCGCAACATCAGCACCCTTCTTAGTCAAATCCGTCAAAGGTTTAACAACACTAGAAAAATTAGCTATGAAACGACGATAAAAATTAGCAAAGCCCAAGAACTTCTGTAGACTCTTAAGAGATGTAGGCTGCGTCCAGTCACAAATAGCCTGAACCTTGACGGGATCCATCTCAATAGTAGAAGGGGAAAAAATATACCCCAAAAAAGAAATCTTCTGGACTCCAAAGAGACACTTTGAACCCTTTACAAACAAAGAATTGGCCCGCAGGACCTGAAACACCTTCCTGACCTGCTGAACATGGGACTCCCAGTCATCAGAAAAAACCAAAACATCATCCAAATACACGATCATAAATTTATCCAGATATTCACGGAAAATATAGTGCATAAAGGACTGGTAGACAGAAGGAGCATTAGAAAGTCCAAAAGGCATCACCAAATACTCGAAATGGCCCTCAGGCGTATTAAATGCGGTTTTCCACTCATCACCCTGCTTTATCCGCACAAGATTATACGCACCCCGAAGATCAATCTTAGTGAACCATCTAGCCCCCTTAATGCGAGCGAACAAATCAGTCAACAATGGCAAAGGATACTGATATTTGACTGTAATCTTATTCAAAAGACGATAATCTATACAAGGCCTCAAGGAACCATCTTTCTTGGCCACGAAAAAAAAACCTGCTCCCGTAAACGCCGATCAATCTGAATAGCCATAGTCATGGACTCATTCAGACCTGTAGGCGCCGGGAACCCCACCATAACATCTTTAATGGCCTCAGAAAGGCCATCTCTGAATTTTGCAGCCAGAGCGCGCTCATTCCACTGAGTAAGCACCGACCATTTCCGAAATTTCTGACAATATATTTCTGCTTCATCTTGCCCCTGAGAGAGAGCCAATAAAGCTTTTTCAGCCTGAATCCCTAGGTTAGGTTCCTCATAGAGCAAACCCAATGCCAGAAAAAACGCATCCACATTAAGCAACGCAGGATCCCCTGGTGCCAATGCAAATGCCCAATTCTGAGGGTCACCCCGCAGGAAAGATATAATAATCTTGACCTGCTGAGCAGGGTCTCCAGAGGAATGAGATTTCAATGAAAGAAACAACTTGCAATTGTTCCTAAAATTCAGAAAACTAGATCTATCTCCAGAAAAAAACTCTGGGATAGGAATTTTAGGTTCAGACATAGGAGCATGTACAACAAAATCTTGTATATTTTGAACCTTAGCAGCAAGATTATTCAGGCTGGAAGCCAAACTCTGGACGTCCATGATAAACAGCTGAGGTCAGAGCCATTCAAGGATTAAGAGGAGGATAGAAGCAGCCAGGCTGCAATTAAGGCTAGACAGCAACCTCAGGGAGAGGAAAAAAAAAAAAAAAAAAAAAACTTCCTCAGACTACTTTTCCTCCTACTTCAGCCAATACGATTGCCACTTTCGGGCCGGCTATACTGTCATGATCCCAATGGCAGGGGATCACAAAAGGACAAGCACAAAAGCAGAACAAGCTCTAGGGTGATGGAACCTGAGCTGACCGCGAAACTGAACCTAACACACAACCAGCTGTAGCCGGGGAACGTGCCTACGATGATTCTAGACGTCTCGCGCCAGCCGAAGAACTAACTTCCCCTATTAGAAGAAACAAAGACCTCTCTTGCCTCCAGAGAAACACCCCACAGAAATAGCAGCCCCCCACATGTAATAACGGTGAAATGAGAGGAAAGCACATACGTAGTTATGAAAACAGATTCAGCAAAATGAGGCCCGCTAAAGCTAGATAGCAGAGGATACAAAAGTGAACTGCGCGGTCAGCGAAAAACCCTTAAAAAAAAACATCCTGAAATTACTTGAACTCATGTGCCAACTCATGGAACATGAGGAGTAATTTCAGCCCACAAGAGCAACCAGCAAAAAGAAATCACATATCTGCAAGCTGGACAAGACAAAAATAAAGCAAAACGTGGAACAGGAAAATCAAAACTTAGCTTGTCCTGAAGATTACAGAAGCGGGTAGCAGAGGTAAAAAGACACACTGATTACATTGATAGCCGGCGAGGAAATGACAAGAAAGCCAGGCTAAATAGGAAACTCCCATATCCTGATGGAACAGGTGGACACCAGAGACCGCAGAGAACACAAGTCACCCAGTACCACCAGTAACCACCAGAGGGAGCCCAAAAACAGAACTCACAACAGCCACCTTGTGCTTTGATGACTGCTTTGCACACTCTTGGCATTCTCTTGATGAGCTTCAAGAGGTATCCACCAGACTTCTGCACAACACAACTGATGGTCCCAACCCCATTTATAAGGCAAGAAATCCCACTTATTAAACCTGACAGGGCACACCTGTGAAGTGAACACCATTTCCCGTGACTACCTCTTGAAGCTCATCAAGAGAATGCCAAGAGTGTGCAAAGCAGTCATCAAAGCACAAGGTGGCTACTTTGAAGAACCTAGAATATAAGACATATTTTCAGTTGTTTCACACTTTTTTGTTAAGTATATAATTCCACATGTGTTAATTCATAGTTTTGATGCCTTCAGTGTGAATGTACAATTTTCATAGTCATGAAAATATAGAAAAATCTTTAAATGAGAAGGTGTGTCCAAACTTTTGGTCTGTACTGTATATATTTATATATACTGTGTGTATATACAGTATATATAAATATATATTTATTTATTTTTTCATTAGCTGAAAAAAAACCTCCAACTCCTGAGCCCATACACCAGTCCCTGACATATGAGGTGCTATTATGCCACATTTTGATATGGCGTTATAGGTCTAATACGGTTTTGTATAAGACCGCAGCGTCTGCCCCTGAGGATGCCTTGTTTGAGTATTCCAGCATGCAATGGGGATTCTCAAACGAAGTGTCATCAAAAAGGGAATAGCAAAATAAAAAAATAGAAAAATAGAAAAGCAGTTAGATAGTCTCCTTAGGGAAGGACAGGAAATTTTTTTAATTCACGTATAATATTAGAAAATGCTTTTTATGACATTAAATAGAAAAGGATTTTGGAGGAAAATTATTTTGGATTAGGAATACCCCTTTTAAATCCACTAAAGTAACTTACAAATAAGATTAAATTATTTTTTTTTAAAAATATGATAAAATTTAATTAAAAACATATAAAAATGCGAATCTCTCCACTTTCCCCCCAGTACTGTGTCTGGCATTGTTGCATCCATAAAAGTACGATCTGTCAAAATATAAAACTAATTTACCCGATTGTTAAAAAGTGTAAAAATACCAAAATTGCTGTTTTTTTGGATCACCACAATGCTGCAAAAAAGTAGTAAGAAGCAATGAAAATGTCATATCTGCTCCAAAATGGAATCAATAAAAATGTTGTCTCGCCCCACAACAAGGAAGCCTCACACAGCTCCACCTAATGAAAAATGAAAAGTTACAGGTCTCAGAAAACGGCAACACAACACAATTTTTTTTTTACAAATTCAAAAACGTTTTTCACCTCTAGAATAGTAAAAAAAAAATTAACAAGGTTGATATTTCCATAATTGGACTTCAATGTTCACTGTAAAACAATTCATAAGAACCAACGTCAATACAGAAGCTTGGATTTTTTTCACAATTTAACCATACGTTGGTTTTTTTCCCCCTATTTTAAGGACACTGCGAAATTCAAAACTAAAACTCTTCCTGCACAAAACAATCCCTCATATGTCTGTGGACAGAAGAATAATAAAAGCTATGACTCCCTGAAGAAGGGGAGGAAAAAACAAAAACGCAAAAAAATGGAAATTGACAATGTCGTTCTCTTCGGTAGTGGAAAGTTTGGAAAAGTTTAGAAAAGTTGGAAAAATTGATATTGCAAACATGATCCTGCCCATTAGGACTACACATGCCTGGTGTCGCTCTAGTTTTCCATTGTAGTAATCCTGTAAATGAATAAAGCACAATTAATATAGAGATAAAATAATTTCTTACCCGTGGACTCTAAAGTGACTAGTGTTAGGTCCCAGCAGTCGCCTGAATACGGTCTGGTGGATGTCGCTGGCCAGGAGCAACCCGCGGAGTGTGAAGGCAGCACTTCTCAGTCTCCCTTATTTATAGAAATAACAATGTAGGTGTGACTATTCATTATGTTTTAATCAATCACGTACCTGCAGGTTAACGAGATAAACCGTACACAGATACAGGCACAGCACACATAAAGTACCGGAAGCTTACACAATCCGTACCAGTAACACCTGTAGTGCCACATGCAAGATCCCAGAGATCCATCCACCTACACTATTAATTCTGGGTCCAACCAGTCGGGCCACTCTGGCTTCCAATCGCCCCTAGGGAAAGCATTATGTTGTAATAGTATCAGTTTCTCAATGTCATATAGTTTATGTGGATTTTAAACAAATAGTTCTAAGAGCCTTGGTATCGAAACACATAATGTCCATCGAGGATTAACTTCTCTAATCATTAAAATATATCTTTATTTCTAATACATCATAATATAAGTATGAAATAAGGTGCCTCGTGCCAAGAAGAGATGCAGTAAGACGAAAAACTCTCAATGGGCAATAATAATAACTACTGCACAATGGCTGCCTCGGAGATCTGGCACAGGTGTACAGTGTAAATATAAAAAGTCTGGACAGTGATGCAGGGTTCAATATGTAAGAGTTGATCGTTCAACAATAGTAGATATGGTAAGCAATTGTTTTACCTAGCATAAGAGTGCTGGTGGCATCCGCAGATGAGATAGTACTGCGTCCCTCCACCCCGACGCGTGTTTCGCCTTGCTTCTTTCGGGGCCGTGTCTAGGTGAGAGAGCGCCATTGCTATATAAAAGGCCACTTGGAAATTCACAAATCATGATGGAGACCGTGCCCTTTCTAAGTACATACCAATCAAGCGATAGCACTTGAATCTGACGAGTGCATGCGGATACTGTGGCGAATCGGGACAACAGAGGAGGCAGCCCCCACAGTTCCAGACCCAGCACAAGACAGATACCCCCGGTCCGGTACTTCTTACAGAGGTGTAAGGCCCTCATTTGTTTAAATGAGAACACTCCTGGTTGGGTGTCCATATGCTGTATTGGGTGAAGTGGAAGACCTGTCGGTCCCTATTACACTATTTCTACAGTGGTGAAATTGATGCCACTCTTGTGGTGTCTGCCAATAATTTTTGGAAATGTGAACACTCCTGGTTGGGTCTCCTTCATGCGTGTTGCCTGTAGTAGTACATTTCAAAAACCTGACCTGCACATCCAAACATAGACTGAGTGTGAACAGGTGCTGAACCCAGAGTCGCCAACTCGTATATAGTTAAATAAATAGGGCAGCACACTGCAGCGCCAAAACATGCAAACTTGAAAAAACGAAATTTGAACTGCATCACTGCACTAGAAATATGAAAAATGAGAGCTTTTAGCGCACAAAAATGGCCAATTTTATGTGTACCTCGTAGCCACGTTAAGGCATCTCTCTTATACGAGGTCCTACGTTTGACCTACCTCACTGAGAATAAACGTCTCCATCTGAATGGGTACATGTAAAAACCTCTTCTTGGACTCAAATTCTCTCTCTATGTGGAGGGGTATTGGACCTACTATAATTAAAACACCTGAAGCTAGGAGGCAGGGAGTGCACGATCAGAAGGCTAGAGAATACATTTCAAAAACCTGACCTGCACATCCAAACATAGACTGAGTGTGAACAGGTGCTGAACCCAGAGTCGCCAACTCGTATATAGTTAAATAAATAGGGCAGCACACTGCAGCGCCAAAACATGCAAACTTGAAAAAACGAAATTTGAACTGCATCACTGCACTAGAAATATGAAAAATGAGAGCTTTTAGCGCACAAAAATGGCCAATTTTATGTGTACCTCGTAGCCACGTTAAGGCATCTCTCTTATACCAGGTCCTACGTTTGACCTACCTCACTGAGAATAAACGTCTCCATCTGAATGGGTACATGTAAAAACCTCTTCTTGGACTCAAATTCTCTCTCTATGTAGAGGGGTATTGGACCTACTATAATTAAAACACCTGAAGCTAGGAGGCAGGGAGTGCACGATCAGAAGGCTAGAGAATACATTTCAAAAACCTGACCTGCACATCCAAACATAGACTGAGTGTGAACAGGTGCTGAACCCAGAGTCGCCAACTCGTATATAGTTAAATAAATAGGGCAGCACACTGCAGCGCCAAAACATGCAAACTTGAAAAAACGAAATTTGAACTGCATCACTACACTAGAAATATGAAAAATGAGAGCAGATGGAGACGTTTATTCTCAGTGAGGTAGGTCAAATGTAGGACCTCGTATAAGAGAGATGCCTTAACGTGGCTACGAGGTACACATAAAATTGGCCATTTTTGTGCGCTAAAAGCTCTCATTTTTCATATTTCTAGTGCAGTGATGCAGTTCAAATTTCGTTTTTTCAAGTTTGCATGTTTTGGCGCTGCAGTGTGCTGCCCTATTTATTTAACTATATACGAGTTGGCGACTCTGGGTTCAGCACCTGTTCACACTCAGTCTATGTTTGGATGTGCAGGTCAGGTTTTTGAAATGTATTCTCTAGCCTTCTGATCGTGCACTCCCTGCCTCCTAGCTTCAGGTGTTTTAATTATAGTAGGTCCAATACCCCTCCACATAGAGAGAGAATTTGAGTCCAAGAAGAGGTTTTTACATGTACCCATTCAGATGGAGACGTTTATTCTCAGTGAG
This sequence comes from Ranitomeya imitator, assembly GCF_032444005.1. Lineage (NCBI taxonomy): Eukaryota > Metazoa > Chordata > Amphibia > Anura > Dendrobatidae > Ranitomeya > Ranitomeya imitator. The sequence continues at coordinate 695,359,988 of NC_091286.1, read as the reverse complement.
GTAGGTCAAACGTAGGACCTAGTATAAGAGAGATGCCTTAACGTGGCTATGAGGTACACATAAAATTGGCCATTTTTGTGCGCTAAAAGCTCTCATTTTTCATATTTCTAGTGCAGTGATGCAGTTCAAATTTCGTTTTTTCAAGTTTGCATGTTTTGGCGCTGCAGTGTGCTGCCCTATTTATTTAACTATATACGAGTTGGCGACTCTGGGTTCAGCACCTGTTCACACTCAGTCTATGTTTGGATGTGCAGGTCAGGTTTTTGAAATGTATTCTCTAGCCTTCTGATCGTGCACTCCCTGCCTCCTAGCTTCAGGTGTTTTAATTATAGTAGGTCCAATACCCCTCCACATAGAGAGAGAATTTGAGTCCAAGAAGAGGTTTCACATGTACCCATTCAGATGGAGACGTTTATTCTCAGTGAGGTAGGTCAAACGTAGGACCTCGTATAAGAGAGATGCCTTAACGTGGCTACGAGGTACACATAAAATTGGCCATTTTTGTGCGCTAAAAGCTCTCATTTTTCATATTTCTAGTGCAGTGATGCAGTTCAAATTTCGTTTTTTCAAGTTTGCCTGTAGTAGTAGGCCTCCAAGACCATCAGATCTCTACTTCGTTGGACTCAGCTACCCTTGTTAGTATCCTTACATTTTTCTGACAATGATAGTCTACAAAACTGATATTTGTGCCACCTGAGTGTGGCTCAGCATGAAAGCAGGGAGAGGTGTTACATGTGATATCAGGGCTCCCAGTACAGGAGGTCTACACAGATCCCTCACCCACCTCGTCTTCATTTGAAGTTCAATTGAAAGCTGTAAATGCTGTCCCAGACCCCGATACCTCATGCCGGGCTGATGGCTGCAGTTCTTTGCTAAAATTAGTACTGTGAGTGAATTGTGGTCCTTCTCCTGGTGTCTGTCCCTCATTTGATGTGTTTTCACAGCATTTAGGGCCGTTATAAGGAGTTGTGCATGCGTTTGTTTTTGCCTCCCATTGACCTGAATGGCATTCGATAATGTTCGGCAAATATTTGATGAATTAATCAGCGAATATTGCAAATTCAGAGATCATAATCCAAACCAAACATAAATATGAAATATTCGCTCAATTCTACTCTGCACCAGGCTGTTAGGGCAATGTGCCCAGGCTGTTGGGCAACTCTGCACCAGTCTATTAGGGCAATGTTCATCTGGCTGCTAGTGCAATGTGCACCAGGCTGTTAGAGCAATGTTACCAGACTGTTAGGGCAATGTGCAACATGCTGCTAAGGCAATGTTCATCTGGCTGTTAGGGCACTCTGCACCAGGTGTTAGGTCATGCTAAACAAGGCTGTTAGGGCACTCTGCACCAGGCTGAGAATTGTATTGCAGCAAAACCCTTGATCTGGCATGTCACAGGGTCCTTCTCCGATACCACACAATCAACAGAGCAAGACAATAGTGAACAATTCCAAAAGCTTTAGGCAAAAACACGAAAGGTCCATATACGATCCACCACACAAAGGATAAAATAGTCCAGAACACGAACGCAGTTCAGTAACCGGATAAATGTCCAAGGAGCTGAGAGTCCAAAAATCCAGCAGAGGATAAAAAATGGTCCATATGCTTCCCCTTCTCTCTGACGTGCTGTGTTCACATCATCATTCCACACAAGACTGATCTGTGTCTCACCTCCCTGATATTTACAAGTCTCCCTCCTCATTCACAGGTTGCGGGGTTGGGTCGCAGGGGCTCATTGTATCAACAAGCTAGTTCAATATGTCATTAGCATATTAGCAAACAACATTAGTCACTGACCCTGTGGAGAGATAACAGTACAGGACTATGGGGGCTGATATCAGATGGCAAATAACAACTCATCCTACAAGAGAACACCATGATAATTCCTCAACCATGAATCTGCAAAAACCCTAGTCCATGCCCTCATCATCTCTCGCCTTGACTACTGCAACCTCCTGCTCTGTGGCCTCCCCGCTAACACTCTCGCACCCCTCCAATCTATTCTAAACTCTGCTGCCCGACTAATCCACCTGTCCCCCCGCTATTCCCCGGCCTCTCCCCTCTGTCAATCCCTTCACTGGCTCCCCATTGCCCAGAGACTCCACTACAAAACCCTAACCATGACGTACAAAGCCATCCACAACCTGTCTCCTCCATACATCTGTGACCTCGTCTCCCGGTACTTACCTACCCGCAACCTCCGATCCTCACAAGATCTCCTACTCTACTCCCCTCTTATCTCCTCTTCCCACAATCGTATACAAGATTTCTCTCGCGTATCACCCCTACTCTGGAACCCTCTACCACAACACATCAGACTCTCGCCTACCATCGAAACCTTCAAAAAGAACCTGAAGACCCACCTCTTCAGACAAGCCTACAACCTGCAGCTACCACCGATCGACCAAACCGCTGCATGACCATCTCTACCCTCACCTACTGTATTCTCACCCATCCCTTGTAGATTGTGAGCCCTCGCGGGCAGGGTCCTCATTCCTCCTGTACCAGTTATGACTTGTATTGTTTAAGATTATTGTACTTGTTTTCATTATGTATACCCCTCCTCACATGTAAAGCGCCATGGAATAAATGGCGCTATAACAATAAATAATAATAATAATAATAATAATCAGTAAAATATAAATATACACAAAATGATACCCACATAACATATCCCACCATCACAACCTCTCTCCCTCATGATAAGTGAGCACACTATGAGGTCTACACAGACCTCTGGCCTGCTCACTTTAGTCCACATTGCTCAATAGTTTATAGCTCCTTGTACAGTGGCAGGGGTTGCAATACTCAGGAGCACTTGTCTATAAATTCCCGGGCCCTGGCTTTATGGTCATACCAGGCTTTTTGACTGGACTGGGCCGTTCGCTGATGTTCATTAGCCAAGGTAGCTAGCTGGGTGAGACAGTCTCTGAACTCTAGAAAGTAGGGAATGATGGGCGTTCCGGTATCTGCGATATCTCCCTCCAATTGTTCTTTCAGAAGAGTGAGAGGCCCACGGACCTTCTTCTCCCACAAAATGACTTTGTAACTCCCCAATGTCATTTCCAAGGAGGATATCTGCAGGAAGACCTCCCATAACTCCAATCCAACACACTTTTTCTCCAAAACCATAATCCAAACGTACCAAAGCTTGCTGTATATATTTGCTGACACCCCCCACCAGGACAATGGGAATTCCCGGGCCCTGGTGAATTGCCTCAGGTCGAACCACACGGGGGTCAGCGATAGTCAGGAATGCCCCCGTGTCTCTAAATCCCGACACTTTGTATCCATCAATTAAGACATCCTGCAGATGGCAATGCCGTTGCTCTGTATTTCTGATGGACTAAGGCCGGAGTCCATATACTCCAGGAGGAGTATCTATGGTGCCGTGGTCGGTGGTCCACTCTGGTGGGGTGGTGGTAGCTCTTCCTCAGGCGGGATGGAGTGCACAAAATGTACTGGAAGAGGTGGGGCTGCGTGGGGCTCCCTCTGAATCCTTGAGGGACAGCCAGACTGCAAATGTCCAGGTTGCCCACACCCATAACATCTCCTCTCTGTTATACCCTCAGGTCATGGTCAGAACTGTTGGGGCCCAGGATTGTGAGGCTTGATTGTCATTGGCTTGCGACTAGGTGGAAGGGCAGATATAATCGGAGGGGTACAGGGTGTGCGAGAAGGCCGTGGTTCATTGTCCAGAAGCCTCCTCCATTGCGGTCGGATAGTAAGGGCTTCACCTGCCAGGGCTGCAGCTCTATCCGTGGTGCACAGTGTGTGCTCCCGGACCCATTCCCGTACCTCTGCGGGGCACATGGCAAGAAATTGTTCTATAAGGAACGCCTGTATAAGATCTTCCACAGTAAAGGCGTTTTCTGCTTCCAGCCATCTCCGACATGCCTGGGACATCTTATGTGCATACATCCTAAACGATCCCCCCGTGGTGCATTGGAGGTCTCGGTACTTGGCCCTATATGAGTCTGGGGTAATAGCATGGTAATCCAGGATAGTCTGCTTTACAATGTTATAATCCCGATTCCGCTGTGAGTCAATGGTTCGGTAAGCCTCCGCCAGGCTACCGTTCAGGAGTCCCACTAACAAATGCATCCAGCCAGAGTGGGGCACCTCAATCACAGCACACTGCTGCTCAAAGTCCTTGAAGAACCCCTCCACATCTCTGGAAGCCTCATGAAATGGCTTGAACTCTGTCCAGGTGATCCAAACTGTTGTGAATTCTGTTGTCGGGCTCACTTCAGCTGGTTCTGTCCATGGACTTCCTCTGGTGGGTGTTTCTGAGTTTCCTTCCACAGGTGACGAGGTTAATTCGTTAGCTGGCTGCTCTATTTAGCTCCACTTGGATCTTTGCTCCATGCCACCTGTCAATGTTCCAGTATTGGTCTAGTTCACTCCTGGATTGTTCTTGTGACCTGTCTTCCCAGCAGAAGTTAAGTTCCTGCTTGTTTTTCTTTGGTTTGCTATTTTTCTGTCCAGCTTGCTATTTTTATTGTTGTCTTGCTTGCTGGAAGCTCTGGGACGCAGAGGGAGCACCTCCGCACCGTGAGTCGGTGCGGAGGGTCTTTTTGCGCCCTCTGCGTGGTCTTTTCGTAGGTTTTTGTGCTGACCGCAAAGCAATCTTTCCTATCCTCAGTCTGTTCAGTAAGTCGGGCCTCACTTTGCTAAATCTATTTTATCTCTGTGTTTGTATTTTCATCTTTACTCACAGTCATTATATGTGGGGGGCTTGTTATGACCTGGTGGTCAGGACAATAATGGACCTGGTGGATAAGAGCACACGGAATGACCTGATAGTTACTGATAATAAGGACGAGCTCTGGGACGTGGGAACTCTGCTGACCGCAATCCCTAAACCTATCAAACACACTAGAAATAGCCGTGGATTGTGCCTAACGCTCCCTATGCAACTCGGCACAGCCTAAGAAACTAGCTAGCCCTGAAGATAGAAAAATAAAGCCTACCTTGCCTCAGAGAAATTCCCCAAAGGAAAAGGCAGCCCCCCACATATAATGACTGTGAGTAAAGATGAAAATACAAACACAGAGATGAAATAGATTTAGCAAAGTGAGGCCCGACTTACTGAACAGACCGAGGATAGGAAAGGTTACTTTGCGGTCAGCACAAAAACCTACAAAAAGACCATGCAGAGGGCGCAAAAAGACCCTCCGCACCGACTCACGGTGCGGAGGCGCTCCCTCTGCGTCCCAGAGCTTCCAGCAAGCAAGACAACAAATTAAATAGCAAGCTGGACAGAAAAATAGCAAACCAAAGAAATACAAGCTGGAACTTAGCTTCAGATGGGAAGACAGGTCACAAGAACGATCCAGGAGTGAACTAGACAAATACTGGAACATTGACAGGTGGCATGGAGCAAAGATCTAAGTGGAGTTAAATAGAGCAGCAGCTAACGAATTAACCTCGTCACCTGTGGAAGGAAACTCAGAAACACCCACCAGAGGAAGTCCATGGACAGAACCAGCCGAAGTACCATTCATGACCACAGGAGGGAGCCCGACAACAGAATTCACAACAGTACCCCCCCCTTGAGGAGGGGTCACCGAACCCTCACCAGAGCCCCCAGGCCGACCAGGATGAGCCAAATGAAAGGCACGAACCAGATCGGCAGCATGGACATCAGAGGCAAAAACCCAGGAATTATCTTCCTGACCATAACCCTTCCACTTGACCAGGTACTGGAGTTTCCGTCTCGAAACACGAGAATCCAAAATCTTCTCCACCACATACTCCAACTCCCCCTCAACTAACACCGGGGCAGGAGGATCAACGGATGGAACCACAGGCGCCACGTATCTTCGCAATAACGACCTATGGAACACATTATGGATGGCAAAAGAAGCAGGAAGGGCCAAACGAAATGACACAGGATTGATAACCTCAGAAATCTTATACGGACCAATGAAACGAGGTTTAAACTTAGGAGAGGAAACCTTCATAGGAACATAACGAGACGACAACCAAACCAAATCCCCAACACGAAGTCGGGGACCCACACAGCGCCGGCGGTTAGCGAAACGTTGAGCCTTCTCCTGAGACAATGTCAAATTGTCCACCACATGAGTCCAAATCTGCTGCAACCTATCCACCACAGTATCTACACCAGGACAGTCTGAAGACTCAACCTGCCCTGAAGAGAAACGAGGATGGAAACCAGAATTGCAGAAAAACGGCGAAACCAAAGTAGCCGAGCTGGCCCGATTATTAAGGGCGAACTCAGCCAACGGCAAAAAGGACACCCAATCATCTTGATCAGCAGAAACAAAGCATCTCAGATATGTTTCCAAAGTTTGATTAGTTCGTTCGGTTTGGCCATTTGTCTGAGGATGGAAAGCCGAGGAAAAAGACAAATCAATGCCCATCCTAGCACAAAAGGATCGCCAAAACCTTGAAACAAACTGGGAACCTCTGTCAGAAACGATGTTCTCCGGGATACCATGTAAACGAACCACATGCTGGAAAAATAATGGCACCAAATCAGAGGAGGAAGGCAATTTAGACAAAGGTACCAAATGGACCATCTTAGAAAAGCGATCACAAACCACCAAAATGACCGACATCTTTTGAGAGACGGGGAGATCCGAAATAAAATCCATAGAAATATGCGTCCAGGGCCTCTTCGGGACCGGCAAGGGCAAAAGCAACCCACTGGCACGAGAACAGCAGGGCTTAGCCCGAGCACAAGTTCCACAGGACTGCACAAAATAACGCACATCCCGCGACAAAGACGGCCACCAAAAGGATCTAGGCACCAAATCTCTGGTACCAAAGATTCCAGGATGGCCAGCCAACACTGAACAATGAATCTCAGAGATAACTCTACTAGTCCATCTATCAGGGACAAACAGTTTCTCTGCTGGGCAACGGTCAGGTCTATCAGCCTGAAATTTTTGCAGCATCCGCCGCAAATCAGGGGAGATAGCAGACAAAATTACCCCCTCTTTGAGAATACCCACCGGCTCAGGAATACCCGGAGAGTCAGGCACAAAACTCCTTGACAGGGCATCAGCCTTCACATTCTTAGAGCCCGGACGGTACGAAACCACAAAATCAAAACGGGAGAAAAATAACGACCATCGAGCCTGTCTCGGATTCAACCGTTTGGCAGACTCAAGATAAGTCGAAAATTCTTGTGATCTGTCAAGACCACCACGCGATGCTTGGCTCCTTCCAGCCAATGACGCCACTCCTCGAATGCCCACTTCATGGCCAACAATTCACGATTACCAACATCATAGTTATGCTCAGCAGGTGAAAACTTTCTAGAAAAGAAAGCACATGGCTTCATCACCGAGCCATCAGAACTTCTTTGCGACAAAACAGCCCCTGCTCCAATCTCAGAAGCATCAACCTCAACCTGAAACGGAAGCAAAACATCTGGCTGGCACAACACAGGGGCACAAGAAAAACGACGCTTCAACTCCTGAAAAGCCTCTACAGCCGCAGAAGACCAATTGACCACATCAGCACCCTTCTTGGTCAAATCAGTCAACGGTTTAGCAACAGTAGAAAAATTAGCGATGAAGCGCCGATAAAAATGAGCAAAGCCCAGGAACTTTTGCAGGCTCTTCACAGATGTCGGCTGAGTCCAATCGTAAATGGCCTGGACTTTAACAGGGTCCATCTCGATAGTAGAAGGGGAAAAAATGAACCCCAAAAATGAAACCTTCTGAACTCCAAAGAGACACTTTGACCCCTTCACAAACAAGGAATTTGCACGAAGGACCTGGAACACCATTCTGACCTGCTTCACATGAGACTCCCAATCATTCAAAAAGACCAAAAGATCATCCAAATACACAATCAGGAATTTATCCAGGTACTCTCGGAAGATGTCATGCATAAAGGACTGAAATACTGATGGAGCATTGGAAAGCCCGAATGACATAACCAGGTACTCAAAATGGCCCTCGGGCGTATTAAATGCTGTTTTCCATTCATCGCCTTGTTTAATACGCACAAGATTATACACCCCTCGAAGATCTATCTTGGTGAACCAACTAGCCCCTTTAATACGAGCAAACAAATCAGACAGCAGCGGCAAAGGATACTGAAATTTGACTGTAATTTTATTAAGAAGGCGGTAATCAATACAAGGTCTCAAAGAACCATCCTTCGTGGCCACAAAAAAGAACCCTGCTCCTAACGGTGATGATGACGGGCGAATATGGCCTTTCTCCAAGGATTCCTTTATATAACTCCGCATAGCGGCGTGTTCTGGCACAGATAAATTGAACAATCGGCCCTTAGGAAACTTACTACCAGGAATCAAATTAATTGCACAATCGCAATCCCTATGAGGAGGTAGGGCACTGGCTTTGGGCTCATCAAATACATCCCGATAATCCGACAAAAACTCTGGAACTTCAGAAGGAGTGGAAGATGAAATAGACAAAAATGGAACATCACCATGTACCCCCTGGCAACCCCAGCTGGACAAAGACATAGATTTCCAGTCCAATACTGGATTATGAACCTGTAGCCATGGCAACCCCAAAACGACCACATCATGCAGATTATGCAACACCAGAAAGCGGATATCCTCCTGATGTGCAGGAGCCATGCACATGGTCAATTGGGTCCAATACTGAGGCTTATTCTTGGCCAAAGGCGTAGCATCAATTCCTCTCAATGGAATAGGATACTGCAAGGGCTCCAAGAAAAAACCACAGCGCCTAGCATACTCCAAGTCCATCAAATTCAGGGCAGCGCCTGAATCCACAAATGCCATAACAGAATAGGATGACAAAGAGCAAATCAGAGTAACAGACAATAGAAATTTAGACTGTACCGTACCAATGGTGGCAGACCTAGCGAACCGCTTAGTGCGCTTAGGACAATCGGAGATAGCATGAGTGGAATCACCACAGTAAAAACATAGCCCATTCCGACGTCTGTGTTATTGCTGTTCAGCTCTGGTCAAAGTCCTATCACATTGCATAGGCTCAGGCCCATGCTCAGATAGTACCGCCAAATGGTGCACAGCTTTACGCTCACGCAAGCGTCGATCGATCTGAATGGCCAAGGACATAGACTCATTCAGACCAGCAGGCATGGGAAACCCCACCATGACATCCTTAAGGGCTTCAGAGAGACCCTTTCTGAAGATTGCTGCCAGGGCACATTCATTCCACTGAGTGAGCACAGACCACTTTCTAAACTTCTGACAATATATCTCCGCTTCATCCTGACCCTGACACAGAGCCAGCAAGATTTTCTCTGCCTGATCCACTGAATTAGGTTCGTCATAAAGCAATCCAAGCGCCAGGAAAAACGCATCAACATCACGCAATGCCGGATCTCCTGGCGCAAGGGAAAATGCCCAGTCTTGAGGGTCACCACGTAACAAAGAAATAATAATCTTTACTTGTTGAACAGGGTCACCAGAGGAGCGAGGTTTCAAGGCAAGAAACAATTTACAATTATTTTTGAAATTCAAGAACTTAGATCTATCACCAAAAAACAAATCAAGAATTGGAATCCTAGGCTCTGACATCGGATTCTGAACCACAAAATCTTGAATGTTTTGTATCCTTGTAGTGAGATTATCCATCCAAGAGGACAGACCTTGAATGTCCATGTTTACACCAGTGTCCTGAACCACTCAGAGGTAAAGGGGAAAAGAGAGACAAAACACACTGCAAAGAAAAAAAAATGGTCTCAGAACTTCTCTTATCCCTCTATTGAGATGCATTAGTACTTTTGGCCACCTGTACTGTTATGACCTGGTGGTCAGGACAATAATGGACCTGGTGGTTAAGAGCACACAGAACGACCTGATAGTTACTGATAATAAGGACGAGCTCTGGGACGTGGGAACTCTGCTGACCGAAAACCCTAAACCTATCAAACACACTAGAAATAGCCGTGGATTGCGCCTAACGCTCCCTATGCAACTCGGCACAGCCTAAGAAACTAGCTAGCCCTGAAGATAGAAAAATAAATAAGGCTACCTTGCCTCAGAGAAATTCCCCAAAGGAAAAGGCAGCCCCCCACATATAATGACTGTGAGTAAAGATGAAAATACAAACACAGAGATTAAATAGATTTAGCAAAGTGAGGCCCGACTTACTGAACAGACCGAGGATAGGAAAGGTTACTTTGCGGTCAGCACAAAAACTTACAAAAAGACCATGCAGAGGGCGCAAAAAGACCCTCCGCACCGACTCACGGTGCGGAGGCGCTCCCTCTGCGTCCCAGAGCTTCCAGCAAGCAAGACAACAAATTAAATAGCAAGCTGGACAGAAAAATAGCAAACCAAAGAAATACAAGCTGGAACTTAGCTTCAGATGGGAAGACAGGTCACAAGAACGATCCAGGAGTGAACTAGACCAATACTGGAACATTGACAGGTGGCATGGAGCAAAGATCTAAGTGGAGTTAAATAGAGCAGCAGCTAACGAATTAACCTCGTCACCTGTGGAAGGAAACTCAGAAACACCCACCAGAGGAAGTCCATGGACAGAACCAGCCGAAGTACCATTCATGACCACAGGAGGGAGCCCGACAACAGAATTCACAACAGGGGCTGCCTTTTCCTTTGGGGAATTTCTCTGAGGCAAGGTAGGCTTTATTTTTCTATCTTCAGGGCTAGCTAGTTCCTTAGGCTGTGCCGAGTTGCATAGGGAGCGTTAGGAGCAATCCACGGCTATTTCTAGTGTGTGTGATAGGATTAGGGATTGCGGTCAGCAGAGTTCCCACATCCCAGAGCTCGTCCTTATTATCAGTAACTATCAGGTCATTCCGTGTGCTCTTAACCACCAGGTCCATTATTGTCCTGACCACCAGGTCATAACACCGTACAGGCTCCCGGATCGTTGGGTTTACATTCCACATTGCGTTACTCCCTCTTTCAAGCTCCATTGCTTCTTGTCTCCGCTGTGCCCGGCAGGCAGCCTCCTTCTTGTACTCCTGAGAGACGCCAGGGCCAAGAATCGCCATCTCTTCTTTGTACCACACCACCCACTGGCTTTTTGGGGTGGGGGTCCTCATCTCCAGTGCTCGTCTTTCATAGTAACATAGTAACATAGTTAGTAAGGCCGAAAAAAGACATTTGTCCATCCAGTTCAGCCTATATTCCATCATAATAAATACCCAGATCTACGTCCTTCTACAGAACCTAATAATTGTATGATACAATATTGTTCTGCTCCAGGAAGACATCCAGGCCTCTCTTGAACCCCTCGACTGAGTTCGCCATCACCACCTCCTCAGGCAAGCAATTCCAGATTCTCACTGCCCTAACAGTAAAGAATCCTCTTCTATGTTGGTGGAAAAACCTTCTCTCCTCCAGACGCAAAGAATGCCCCCTTGTGCCCGTCACCTTCCTTGGTATAAACAGATCCTCAGCGAGATATTTGTATTGTCCCCTTATATACTTATACATGGTTATTAGATCGCCCCTCAGTCGTCTTTTTTCTAGACTAAATAATCCTAATTTCGCTAATCTATCTGGGTATTGTAGTTCTCCCATCCCCTTTATTAATTTTGTTGCCCTCCTTTGTACTCTCTCTAGTTCCATTATATCCTTCCTGAGCACCGGTGCCCAAAACTGGACACAGTACTCCATGTGCGGTCTAACTAGGGATTTGTACAGAGGCAGTATAATGCTCTCATCATGTGTATCCAGACATATGGGAGGAGGTGTCCGGGCTGGCACCCACCAGTAGGTCAATTAAGTCCTCTTTAGTCAGTCCCTGGTAGTTCAGGCCCAGGTCTCTGGCTCTCTCCTGTAAACTGGATACAGTCCAATTTCTGTACTCACTCTGTGATTGATTCTCCATTAGGTTACGCTCTGTTGATCCCACTGCTTGCCACCAGTTGTCACGGGGTCCTTCTCCGGTATCACACAATCAACAGAGCTAGAGTATAGTAAACAATTCCAAGACCTTTATTTAGGCTTAAATATGAAAGGTCCATATACGATCCACCACACAAAGGATAAAAAAGTCCAGAACCCGAATGCAGTTCAGTAAGAGGATAAAAGTCAAACAATCCAGCAGACAGAGGATCACATAGTCCATATACTCTTCTTTCTCTCTGAGGTGCTGTGAACACATCATAGTTTCACACAACACTCATCTGTGTCTCACCTTCCTGATATTTACAAGTCCCTCTCCTCATTCACAGGTCAGGAGGGGGAAGGTCTCAGGGGCTCATCGTTTCAACAATCTAGGTCAATATGTCAATAGCATATTAGCAAACAATACTGTGGGGGCTGATATCAGATGGCAGCAACAGCCATTCATCAATTAGCAAATAACTCCTTCTACAAGAGAACACCATGAAAAATAAGTAAAATAGAAATACACACAAAAATGATACCCACATAGCATATCACACCATCACACAGCCTTACTTGTATGGAAGAGACTTTACAATTGTTACAGACCACAACCACCCACATGGCTGAACCGCGTATCAGGGGACAATGGAAGATTGCTGCGGTGGAGCTTACAACCCTACAGCTTCTCCATCCAATACAAGCGGGGAAGCCAACACCAGACAGCCGATGGACTGTCTCGACAAGAAGAACCATAGGCTCCCCAGGCCGACCTACCCCTGCCACTGTACAAGGAACTATAAATGATTGAGCAATGTGGACTAAAGTGAGCAGGCCAGAGGTCTGTGTAGACCTCATGGCATGCCCACTTATCATGGGGGGGGGAGGTTGTGATGGTGTGATATGCTATGTGGGTATCATTTTTGTGTATATTTATATTTCACTTATTTTCATCATGTTCCCCTGTAGGATTAGTTATTTGCTAATTGATGAATGGCTGTTGCTGCCATCTGATATCAGCCCCCACAGTACTGTATTGTTTGCTAATATGCTAATGACATATTGACCTAGCTTGTTGAAACAATGAGCCCCTGAGACCTTCCCCCTACTGACCTGTGAATGAGGAGGGGGACTATTAAAATATCAGAGTGGTGAGACACAATCTCAGATCTTGTGTGTAACTATGATGTGAACACAGCACCTCAGAGAGAAAGAAGAATATATGGACTGTTATGCTCTGTCTGCTGGATTGTTGGACTCTCATCTCCTCGGGCTTTTATCCTCTTACTGAACTGCATTCAGGTTCTGGACTATTTAATCCTTTGTGTGGTGGATTGTTTATGGATTTTATTTTTGTCTAAATAAAGGTTTTTGGATTGTTCACTCTTCTCTTGCTCTGCTGATTGTGTGATACCAGAGAAGGACCCCGTGACAGTAGGCAATGTTTACAAAGTATTAACCCCTCTCTGACCTTGGACGTACTATCCCGTCGAGGTGACCTGGGCCTATCTAAAACATTAGACTCGTACAAAGACGACCCAGGAAAACATACTCAGAAGGGAGGTAAGAACATTTCTAAAACAATCCACAGTGAGGAGATTGGAACAAAACAAAATCCTCTAAACTGCATGCTCGCAAACGCCAGAAGCCTGACAAACAAGATGGAAGAACTAGAAGCAGAAATATCTACAGGTAACTTTGACATAGTGGGAATAACCGAGACATGGTTAGATGAAAGCTATGACTGGGCAGTTAACTTACAGGGTTACAGTCTGTTTAGAAAGGATCGTAAAAATCGGAGAGGAGGAGGGGTTTGTCTCTATGTAAAGTCTTGTCTAAAGTCCACTTTAAGGGAGGATATTAGCGAAGGGAATGAAGATGTCGAGTCCATATGGGTTGAAATTCATGGAGGGAAAAATGGTAACAAAATTCTCATTGGGGTCTGTTACAAACCCCCAAATATAACAGAAAGCATGGAAAGTCTACTTCTAAAGCAGATAGATGAAGCTGCAACCCATAATGAGGTCCTGGTTATGGGGGACTTTAACTACCCGGATATTAACTGGGAAACAGAAACCTGTGAAACCCATAAAGGCAACAGGTTTCTGCTAATAACCAAGAAAAATTATCTTTCACAATTGGTGCAGAATCCAACCAGAGGAGCAGCACTTTTAGACCTAATACTATCTAATAGACCTGACAGAATAACAAATCTGCAGGTGGTTGGGCATCTAGGAAATAGCGACCACAATATTGTGCAGTTTCACCTGTCTTTCACTAGGGGGACTTGTCAGGGAGTCACAAAAACACTGAACTTTAGGAAGGCAAAGTTTGACCAGCTTAGAGATGCCCTTAATCTGGTAGACTGGGACAATATCCTCAGAAATGAGAATACAGATAATAAATGGGAAATGTTTAAGAACATCCTAAATAGGCAGTGTAAGCGGTTTATACCTTGTGGGAATAAAAGGACTAGAAATAGGAAAAACCCAATGTGGCTAAACAAAGAAGTAAGACAGGCAATTAACAGTAAAAAGAAAGCATTTGCACTACTAAAGCAGGATGGCACCATTGAAGCTCTAAAAAACTATAGGGAGAAAAATACTTTATCTAAAAAACTAATTAAAGCTGCCAAAAAGGAAACAGAGAAGCACATTGCTAAGGAGAGTAAAACTAATCCCAAACTGTTCTTCAACTATATCAATAGTAAAAGAATAAAAACTGAAAATGTAGGCCCCTTAAAAAATGGTGAGGAAAGAATGGTTGTAGATGACGAGGAAAAAGCTAACATATTAAACACCTTCTTCTCCACGGTATTCACGGTGGAAAATGAAATGCTAGGTGAAATCCCAAGAAACAATGAAAACCCTATATTAAGGGTCACCAATCTAACCCAAGAAGAGGTGCGAAACCGGCTAAATAAGATTAAAATAGATAAATCTCCGGGTCCGGATGGCATACACCCACGAGTACTAAGAGAACTAAGTAATGTAATAGATAAACCATTATTTCTTATTTTTAGGGACTCTATAGCGACAGGGTCTGTTCCGCAGGACTGGCGCATAGCAAATGTGGTGCCAATATTCAAAAAGGGCTCTAAAAGTGAACCTGGAAATTATAGGCCAGTAAGTCTAACCTCTATTGTTGGTAAAATATTTGAAGGGTTTCTGAGGGATGTTATTCTGGATTATCTCAATGAGAATAACTGTTTAACTCCATATCAGCATGGGTTTATGAGAAATCGCTCCTGTCAAACCAATCTAATCAATTTTTATGAAGAGGTAAGCTATAGGCTGGACCACGGTGAGTCATTGGACGTGGTATATCTCGATTTTTCCAAAGCGTTTGATACCGTGCCGCACAAGAGGTTGGTACACAAAATGAGAATGCTTGGTCTGGGGGAAAATGTGTGTAAATGGGTTAGTAACTGGCTTAGTGATAGAAAGCAGAGGGTGGTTATAAATGGTATAGTCTCTAACTGGGTCGCTGTGACCAGTGGGGTACCGCAGGGGTCAGTATTGGGACCTGTTCTCTTCAACATATTCATTAATGATCTGGTAGAAGGTTTACACAGTAAAATATCGATATTTGCAGATGATACAAAACTATGTAAAGCAGTTAATACAAGAGAAGATAGTATTCTGCTACAGATGGATCTGGATAAGTTGGAAACTTGGGCTGAAAGGTGGCAGATGAGGTTTAACAATGATAAATGTAAGGTTATACACATGGGAAGAAGGAATCAATATCACCATTACACACTGAACGGGAAACCACTGGGTAAATCTGACAGGGAGAAGGACTTGGGGATCCTAGTTAATGATAAACTTACCTGGAGCAGCCAGTGCCAGGCAGCAGCTGCCAAGGCAAACAGGATCATGGGGTGCATTAAAAGAGGTCTGGATACACATGATGAGAGCATTATACTGCCTCTGTACAAATCCCTAGTTAGACCGCACATGGAGTACTGTGTCCAGTTTTGGGCACCGGTGCTCAGGAAGGATATAATGGAACTAGAGAGAGTACAAACGAGGGCAACAAAATTAATAAAGGGGATGGGAGAACTACAATACCCAGATAGATTAGCGAAATTAGGATTATTTAGTCTAGAAAAAAGACGACTGAGGGGCGATCTAATAACCATGTATAAGTATATAAGGGGACAATACAAATATCTCGCTGAGGATCTGTTTATACCAAGGAAGGTGACGGGCACAAGGGGGCATTCTTTGCGTCTGGAGGAGAGAAGGTTTTTCCACCAACATAGAAGAGGATTCTTTACTGTTAGGGCAGTGAGAATCTGGAATTGCTTGCCTGAGGAGGTGGTGATGGCGAACTCAGTCGAGGGGTTCAAGAGAGGCCTGGATGTCTTCCTGGAGCAGAACAATATTGTATCATACAATTATTAGGTTCTGTAAAAGGACGTAGATCTGGGGATTTATTATGACGGAATATAGGCTGAACTGGATGGACAAATGTCTTTTTTCGGCCTTACTAACTATGTTACTATGTTACTATGTTACTATCTGACCCTCAACGGGATAGTAAGTCATAGCGATCGGCCGCACTCACGGGGGGAGCGCGGCCGATCGCGGCCGGGTGTCAGCTGCCTATCGCAGCTGACATCCGGCGCTATGTGCCAGGAGCGGTCACGGACCGCCCCCGGCACATTAACCCCCGGCACACCGCAATCAAACATGATCGCGGTGTGATGGCGGTATAGGGAAGCATCGCGCAGGGAGGGGGCTCCCTGCGGGCTTCCCTGAGACCCCCGCAGCAACGCGATGTAATCGCGTTGCTGCAAGGGTCTCTTACCTCCTTCTCCTTGCAGGCGCGGATCCAAGATGGCCGCGGCATCCGGGTCCTGCAGGGAGGGAGGTGGCACTGTGAAGCCAAAAGCTGTGCATGTCAGATCGCTGATCTGCCACCGTGCACAGCAAAGTGTCAGATCAGCGATCTTACACTATAACATGATGCCCCCCCTGGGGCAATGTTATAGTGTAAAAAAATATATTCCAATGTGTAAAAAAATTTTTAAAAAATTCCAAAAAAATCCCCCCCCCCCAAAAAAAATACATTTCTTTATTTAAATAAAAAAAAAATAAAAGTACACATATTTAGTATCGCCGCGTCCGTAACGACCCCACCTATAAAACTGTATCACTAGTTAACCCCTTCAGTGAACACCGTAAAAAAAAAAAACCGATGCAAAAACAACGCTTTATTTTCATACCGCCAAACAAAAAGTGGAATATCACGCGATCAAAAAGACAGATGTAAATAAACATGGTACCGCTGAAAACGTCATCTTGTCCCGCAAAAAACGAGCCACACACGGCATCATTAGCAAAAAAATAAAAAAGTTATAGTCCTCAGAATAAAGCGATGCAAAAATAATTATTTTTTCTATAAAATAGTTTTTATCGTATAAAAGCGCCAAAACATAAAAAATGGTATAAATGAGGTATCGCTGTAATCGTACTGACCCGAAGAATAAAACTGCTTTATCAATTTTACCAAACGTGGAACGATATAAACGCCTCCCCCAAAAGAAATTCATGAATTGCTGGTTTTTGGTCATTCTGCCTCACAAAAATCGGAATAAAAAGCGATCAAAAAAGTCACGTGCCCGAAAATGTTACCAATAAAAACGTTAACTCGTCCCGCAAAAAACAAGACCTCACATGATTCTGTGGACCAAAATATGGAAAAATTATAGCTCTCAAAATGTGGTAACGCAAAAAATATTTTTTGCAATAAAAAGCGTCTTTCAGTGTATGACGGCTGCCAATCATAAAAATCCGCTAAATAACCCGCTATAAAAGTAAATCAAACCCCCCTTCATCACTCCCTTAGTTAGGGAAAAATAAAAAAAATAAAAAATGTATTTATTTCCATTTTCCCATTAGTGTTAGGGTTGGGGTTAGGGTTAGGGCTAGGGTTAGGGTTAGGGTTAGAGCTAGGGTTAGGGTTAGGGCTAAGGTTAGGGCTAGGGTTAGGTTTAGGGCTAGGGTTAGGGTTAAGGCTACAGTTAGGGTTGGGGCTAAAGTTAGGGTTAGGGTTGGGGCTAAAGTTTGGGTTAGGGTTTGGATTACATTTACGGTTGGGAATAGGGTTGGTATTAGGGTTAGGGGTGTGTCTGGGTTAGGGGTGTGGTTAGGGTTACCGTTGGGATTAGGGTTAGGGGTGTGTTTGGATTAGGGTTCCAGTTATAATTGGGGGGTTTCCACTGTTTAGGCACATCAGGGGCTCTCCAAACGCGACATGGCGTCCGATCTCAATTCCAGCCAATTCTGTGTTGAAAAAGTAAAACAGTGCTCCTTCCCTTCCGAGCTCTCCTGGGTGCCCAAACAGGGGTTTACCCCAACATATGGGGTATCAGCATACTCAGGACAAATTGGACAACAACTTTTGGGGTCCAATTTCTCCTGTTACCCTTGGGAAAATACAAAACTGGGGGCTAAAAAATAATTTTTGTGGGAAAAAAAGAGTTTTTATTTTCTCGGCTCTGCGTTATAGACTGTAGTGAAACACTTGGGGGTTTAAAGTTCTCACAACACATCTAGATGAGTTCCTTAGGGGGTTTAGTTTCCAATATGGGGTCACTTGTGGGGGTTTCTACTGTTTAGGTACATTAGGGGCTCTGCAAACGCAATGTGACGCCTGCAGACCAATCCATCTAAGTCTGCTTTCCAAATGATGCTCCTTCCCTTCCGAGCTCTGCCATGCGCTCAAACGGTGGTTCCCCCTACATATGGGGTATCAGCGTACTCAGAACAAATTGGACAACAACTTTTGGGGTCCAATTTCTCCTGTTACCCTCGGGAAAATACAAAACTGGGGGCTAAAAAATAATTTTTGTGGGAAAACATTTTTGTTTTATTTTTACGGCTCTGCATTATAAACTTCTGTGAAGCCATTGGTTGGTCAAAGTGCTCACCACACATCCACATAAGTTCCTTAGGGGGTCTACTTTCCAAAATAGTGTCACTTGTGGAGGGTTTCTACTGTTTAGGTACATTATGAGCTCTGCAAATGCAATGTGACGTGTTTTGACCTGGTGGTTAGGAGCACCCGGAATGACCTGATAGTTAAACCTCATACAGGACGAGCTCTGGGATGTGGGAACTCTGCTGACCGCAAGCCCTAATCCTATCACACACACTACAAATAGCCGTGGAGCGCTCCTGACCAGACCTAGGCACCTCGTCACAGCCTAAGAACTATCTAGCCCTAGAGATGGAAAATAAAGCCTACCTTGCCTCAGAGAAATTCCCCAAAGGTAAAGGAAGCCCCCCACATATATTGACTGTGAGTAAAGATGAAAGTCACAAACGCAGAAATGAAACAGGTTTCAGCAAAGGGAGGCCAGACTTACTAAATAGACTGAGGATAGGAAAGGTAACTTTGCGATCAGCACAAAAACCTACAAAAGACCACGCAGAGTGTGCAAAAAAGACCTCCGAACCGACTCACGGTGCGGAGGCGCTCCCTCTGCATCCCAGAGCTTCCAGCTAGCAAGACAAAATCATGACAACCAGCTGGACAAGAAAACAAAGAACAAATAATGACTATCAGGAACTTAGCTTCTGCAGGAGAAGGCAGGTCACCAGAGAGATCCAGGAGCGAACTGAACAAATGCAAAAACATTGACAGCTGGCATGGAGTAACGATCTGAGAGGAGTTAAATAGAGCAGCCAACCAAAGGATAAACCACGTCACCTGTGTAAGGAACCTCAGAAGCCGCAGCTTCACTCATAGCCACCAGAGGGAGCCCATAGACAGAACTCGCCGAAGTACCATTCACGACCACAGGAGGGAGCTCGACAACAGAATTCACAACAGTACCCCCCCCTTGAGGAGGGGTCACCGAACCCTCACTAGAGCCCCCAGGCCGACCAGGATGAGCCAGATGAAAGGCACGAACAAGATCGGCAGCATGAACATCAGAGGCAAAAACCCAGGAATTATCTTCCTGACCATAACCCTTCCACTTGACCAGGTACTGAAGTTTCCGTCTCGAAATACGAGAATCCAAAATCTTCTCCACCACATACTCCAACTCCCCCTCAACCAACACCGGGGCAGGGGGATCAACGGAGGGAACGATAGGCGCCACGTATCTCCGCAACAACGACCTATGGAACACATTATGGATGGCAAAAGAAGCTGGAAGGTCCAAACGAAATGACACAGGATTAAGAACCTCAGAAATCCTATACGGACCAATGAAACGAGGCTTAAACTTAGGAGAGGAAACCTTCATAGGAACGTGACGAGATGACAACCAAACCAAATCCCCAACACGAAGTCGGGGACCAACACAACGCCGGCGGTTAGCGAAACGTTGAGCATTCTCCTGGGACAATGTCAAATTGTCCACCACATGAGTCCAAATCCGCTGCAACCTGTCCACCACCGCATCCACACCAGGACAGTCAGAAGGCTCAACCTGCCCTGAAGAGAAACGAGGATGGAAACCAGAATTACAGAAAAAAGGAGAAACTAAAGTAGCCGAGCTGGCCCGATTATTGAGGGCTAACTCAGCCAAAGGCAAGAAGGACACCCAATCATCCTGATCAGCAGAAACAAAGCATCTCAGATATGTCTCCAAAGTCTGATTAGTTCGTTCGGTTTGGCCATTAGTCTGAGGATGGAAAGCCGAAGAAAAAGACAAATCAATGCCCATCTTAGCGCAAAAGGAACGCCAAAACCTCGAAACAAACTGGGAACCTCTGTCCGAGACGATGTTCTCTGGAATGCCATGCAAACGAACCACATGCTGGAAAAACAATGGCACCAAATCAGAGGAGGAAGCCAATTTAGATAAGGGTACCAAATGGACCATCTTAGAGAAGCGATCACAAACCACCCAAATGACCGATATCCTTTGAGAAACAGGGAGATCTGAAATAAAATCCATGGAAATATGCGTCCAGGGCCTCTTCGGGATCGGCAAGGGCAAAAGCAACCCACTGGCACGAGAACAGCAGGGCTTAGCCCGAGCACAAGTCCCACAGGACTGCACAAAAGAACGCACATCCCGTGACAAAGAAGGCCACCAAAAGGATCTAGCCACCAAATCTCTGGTACCAAAGATTCCAGGATGACCAGCCAACACTAAACAATGAATCTCAGAGATAACTCTACTAGTCCATCTATCAGGGACAAACAGTTGCTCTGTAGGACAACGGTCAGGTCTATCAGCCTGAAACTTTTGCAGCACACGCCGCAAATCAGGGGAAATGGCAGACAAAATTACCCCTTCTTTAAGAATACCCGCCGGCTCCGGAACACCCGGAGAGTCAGGCACAAAACTCCTTGACAGGGCGTCAGCCTTCACATTCTTAGATGCTGGAAGGTATGAAACCACAAAATCAAAACGGGAGAAAAAGAGCGACCATCGAGCCTGTCTAGGATTCAACCGTTTGGCAGACTCGAGATAAGTTAAATTCTTGTGATCCGTCAAGACCACCACGCGATGTTTAGCTCCTTCAAGCCAATGTCGCCACTCCTCGAATGCCCACTTCATGGCCAACAACTCCCGATTGCCCACATCATAATTGCGCTCAGCAGGCGAGAATTTTCTAGAAAAGAAGGCACAGGGTTTCATCACCGAGCCATAAGAACTTCTTTGCAACAAAACAGCCCTTGCTCCAATTTCAGAAGCATCAACCTGAACCTGAAAAGGGAGCGAAACATCTGGTTGGCACAACACAGGGGCAGAAGCAAAACGTCGCTTCATCTCCTGAAAAGCCTCTACAGCCGCAGAGGACCAATTGACCACATCAGCACCTTTCTTGGTCAAATCAGTCAACACTGGAAAAATTAGCGATGAAGCGACGATAAAAATTAGCAAAGCCCAGGAACTTCTGCAAGCTCTTCACAGATGTCGGCTGAGTCCAATCGTGAATGGCCTGAACTTTAACAGGGTCCATCTCGATAGTAGAAGGGGAAAAAATGAAACCCAAAAATGAAACCTTCTGAACACCAAAGAGACACTTTGACCCCTTCACAAACAAGGAATTCGCACGAAGGACCTGGAACACCATTCTGACCTGCTTCACATGAGACTCCCAATCATCCGAAAAGACCAAAATGTCATCCAAATATACAATCATGAATCTATCCAGGTACTCTCGGAAGATGTCATGCATAAAGGACTGAAACACAGATGGAGCATTAGAAAGCCCGAATGGCATAACCAGGAACTCAAAATGGCCCTCGGGCGTATTAAATGCCGTTTTCCTTTCATCACCCTGTTTAATTCGCGCAAGATTATACGCACCATGCAGATCTATCTTGGTGAACCAACTAGCCCCCTTAATCCGAGCAAATAAATCAGACAGCAGCGGCAAAGGATACTAACAGTGGGCCTGATTTCTTGCCAATTCTCCCATAAATAAATAAAAAATAGTGGGAGATTAAGATTGGCAATTTTGCCTCAGTGCCAGTGCTGTGTGTGGCATCTGTCTCTAATTTTGTGCCACATTAAACCTAGTGTGTAATACTGGGCCAGATTTCTTTTAAATTCTCCCAGGAAAAAAAAATAGTGGGAGATTAAGATTGGCAATTCTGCCTCAGTGCCAGTCGTGTGTGGCATCTGTCTTTTATTTTGTGCCACAGAAAACCTAGTGTGTAATACTGGACCAGATTTTTTAAAAATTCTCCCAGAAAAAAAAATAGTGGGAGATTAAGATTGGCATTTCTGCCTCAGTGCCAGTCTAGTGTGTGCCACCTGTCTCTCATTTTGTGCCACATGAAACCTAGTGTGTAATACTGGGCCATATTTTTGGACAATTCTCCCAGAAAAAAAAAGTGGGAGATTAAGATTGGCATTTCTGCTTCAGTGCCACTCCTGTGTGTGCCATCTCTCTCATTTTGTGCCACATTAAACCTAGTGTGTAACACTGGGCCAGATTTTTTGACAATTCTCCCAGGAAAAAAAAATAGTGGGAGATTAAGATTGGCAATTCTGCCTCATTGCCAGTGCTGTGTGTGCCACCTGTCTCTAATTTTGTGCCACAGAACATATACTGTATAAGAGTGGGCCACATTTCTTCAGTATTCTCCCAGAAAAACTAAAAAGGGGGAGATTTTTATTGGTAGTGTCTGCATCAGCGTCAGTCCTGTTAGTGGTGGAGCGCCCCCGGACACAGGGCCACAAGTCACTCGGTACCGGTCCCTTCTCCTTCTGTTCTGCGGTTGTCACGGTGGCTGGACCCGGTCGTGACCCTGCTAAGGGGCGTCCAGTGGAAATGGTAGTACAGTCTGTCAGGGGTTCGTGACGCCCCCTGTGGTGTTCGGTCAGGGTGACCGACGCTGCTGTGGGGTCCGCTGGGGTGATGGAGTAGCAGCTGGATGGTATACCTTCCCACAGGTGAAGTGAATCCCCAGGGCTTCCCAGTAAGGTGGATGGTGATGGTGTGAGGTGCAGGCAATAACGAGGACACAAGGTTGCAGTCTCTTTACCTTTTACTGAAGGCTTTAGTACACTCAGTCCAGAGCACGTTCAACTGGGCTATCAGAGACCGGCCGGTCCGATGGGCACATCCAGAGTTTCCCTCGCAGATGGAAATCGTTGCCTACCAATAGCACCTGTGTGTTGTAGTCCTACCCTGCTGAGCATTCGGAATAGTCCTCACAACTGCTGTTCTCCTTCGTTCGTTCTCTACAGCTCTCCCTATCTCTCGTTCTTTGGTTCCAGATGTTGCTAGTTTCTAACGTCCCCCAGATAAAGTATGGCTAGGACGCCACCCGTTTGACGGGAAGGCTTGGAGGTCTTCCGGGACCCTAGAGACGCCCCTCTCCCAATGTTGCCCCCTATGTCTTCGTAGGTGTAAAAGGTAGACAGCCAACCTATGATTAACTGTCCAGCGGAGTTTGAAGTAAGGCCTGAAGTCAGTTACTCCTACGGTGATCCGGCCACCGACTACGCACCTCAGTAAGATGTTGCCTTCCTCTCTCGGCACGACTCTTACTGGCTCTCCTTTGTGCTGATCTCGTTTACACTGTTCCACAATATTCTTCCCTTCTTGTCTCTTCCTTAGGATACCGCCGCAAGGTGTGCAGGCGCGGTTCCGTAACGTTCTGTTCTGTCGCTAGGCACCTGCCAGGTTCCCACTCCTGACAGGGACCCCCCTGTGTCTTCTCCCTGCAACACCCCCTGCCACGGGATGTTGCCTGGTTCCAACCCAGTTAGCTTCTGACTAACTTCCTCCCTAGCCCCTAGTTTTACCAGTGTGAGGAGTGGCCCAATAAATAAAGCCTTTTGCTCCCCCTAGTGGCCGGAGTGTGAAGTGTAATGTGTTCTGGTGATACCTGGTCAGGAGAACTCTTTAGTGCCATCGGACGTACCGCTACTCGCCTTGGGGCCATACTGCAACGACCAGGTCTCTGGGGCGCTGCAGTAGCATATCTGTCTGCCACTGAAGCTGTGTACTGTTACTGTATATATTGGGCCTGATTTTCCCTGCAGTCTCATCCACCTATAAAGGGATATATAAATCCAATAGAAGTTTGAGTTCACCTTCTAACTGGTTTTACAGTAACAAATACCGTTAGTTTGGTTACGTTTTTCAAACAATGAGGAAGTCTGGTGGAAGAGGTCGTGGCCGTGGGCGGTCATTGCCAGCTGGTAATGATGGTAGTAGTGGTGGAGCATCAGGTGGTCGTGCCAAAAGCAATATAGCACCTACGTCTCGAGTTGTTGAGCCAGGTTCGTCGTCTGGCTACACAAGGCCCCGAACGCTCCCTTTTCTGGGAGTAGGAAAACCGCTTTTAAAGCCGAAGCAGCAAGAACAAGTTTTGGCTTACCTTGCTGACTCAGCCTCTAGCTCTTTCGCCTCCTCTTCTGAAACTGCTAAATGTAAAAGCAGCGCGTCATCAGTGGATGTTCATGGTCAGGGACAAGTCCCTTCCTTGTCTTCTTCACCAAGAACAACAGAGAAGGATGCGTCAGGCGACACAACGGGTTACTCCATGGAGCTCTTTACACATACCGTCCCTGGGTTAGAAAGTGAAATAGTTAACAGGCCATGCCCATTACAAGTTGAATCGGACATGGAGTGCACAGATGCACAGCCACAGCCAGATTACTATGCTGTTCCTTTGACTCAGACCACAACATTGCCCTCACAGGGTACTGATCCATAGACCCTGATGAGACTATGGTGCCCCGTCACGAACGCTATACCACCGGCTTATACGGTGACACAGACGAAGTTGCACACGAGATAGAAGAGTAGGTCATAGATGACCCAGTTGTTGACCCCGATTGGCAGCCATTGGGGAAACAGGGTGCAGGCGGCAGTAGCTCTGAAGCGGAAGAGGAGGAGCCGCAGCAGGCATCAACCTCGCAACAGGTTCCATCTGCCGGGCCCTTATCTGGCCAAAAACGCATGGCAAAACCAGTTGTAGGACAGCGTGGCCATCCACTTAAAGAAACTCAGTCTGCAATGCCTGAAAAGGTATCCGATAGTAGAAAGAGTGCAGTCTGGCATTTTTTTAAACAACATCCAAATGATCAGCGCAAAGTCATCTGTCAAAAATGTTCAACTACCTTAAGCAGAGGTCAGAATCTTAAAAGTCTAAGTACAAGTTGCATGCGTAGACATTTAACCACCATGCATTTGCAAGCCTGGACTAACTACCAAACGTCCCTTAAGGTTGTAGCACCCTCGGCCAATGAAGCTAGTCAGCAACGCTACATCCCTTCCCTCACTGTAAGCCCACCATTTCCCGCACCACCTGCAGTAAATGTGCAGGTTTCGTCGCCAGGCCAAAGCAGTCATGGAATCACCAGGTTCGTGGTAGGAAACACTGCATGTAGGGCACCAGCAAGAATACCATCTCCAACCCTCTCTCAGTCTGCCATGTCCACCGGCACCCCCGCTAGTTCCAACATCTGCAGCTCTCCAGTCCAGCTCACCCTACATGAGACTCTCGTTAGGAAAAGGAAGTACTCATCCTCGCATCCGCGTACACAGGGTTTGAACGCCCACATTGCTAGACTAATCTCGTTAGAGATGATGCCCTACCGGTTAGTTGAAAGCAAAGCTTTTAAAGCCCTGATGGACTACGCTGTACCACGCTACGAGCTACCCAGTCGACACTTCTTTTCGAGAAAAGCCATCCCAGCCCTCCACCAGCATGTTAAAGAGCGCATCGTCCATGCACTCAGGCAGTCTGTGAGTACAAAGGTGCACCTGACAACAGATGCATGGACCAGTAGGCATGGCCAGGGACGTTACGTGTCCATCACGGCACACTGGGTTAATGTGGTGGATGCAGGGTCCACAGGGGACAGCAATATTGGGACAGTTCTGCCTAGCCCACGGTCTAGGAAACAGTTGGCTGTAGGCGTTCGCCCCCCCTCCTCCTCCTCCTCGTCCTCCTGCAGAAGCGAGAGCTCGTCCACAGACCGCAGTCACACGACCACTCCATCCGCAGCTGCCACTGTTGCACACGAGGTGTCCCATTATGGAACAGCAAGTGGTAAGCGTCAGCAGGCTGTATTGGCAATGAAGTGTTTGGGCGACAACAGACACACCGCGGAAGTTCTGTCCGAGTTCTTGCAGCCAGAAACTCAGTCATGGCTGGGCAGTGTACATCTTGAGGCAGGCAAGGTAGTGAGTGATAACGAAAGGAATTTTATGGCTGCCATAGCCCTTTCACAACTGAAACACATTCCTTGCCTGGCTCACACCTTAAACCTGGTGGTGCAGAGCTTCCTGAAAAGTTATCCGGGGTTACTCAACCTGCTCCTGAAGGTGCGCAGACTTTGCTCGCATATCCGCCGTTCGCCCGTACACTCCAGCCATATGCAGAACCATCAGCGGTCTTTGAACCTTCCCCAGCATTGCCTAATCATCGACGTTGCAACAAGGTGGAACTCCACACTGCACATGCTTCAGAGACTGTGCGAACAGAGGCGTGCTGTTATGTATTTGTGGGAGAATACACATACACGGGCAGGCAGTTGGATGGCAGACATGGAGTTGTCAGGTGTGCAGTGGTCGAAGGTACAAGACCTGTGTCAAGTCCTTCAGTGTTTTGAGGAATGCACACGGCTGGTTAGTGCAGACAACGCCATAATAAGCATGAGCATCCCCCTAATGCGTCTGCTGATGCAAAGTTTGACGCACATAAAGGAGCAGGCGTCTGCAGCCGAGGACGAGGGAAGCCATGATGACAGTCAGCCATTGTCTGGTCAGGGCAGTCTACAGGACGAGGTAGCGGGCGAAGAGGAGGAGGACGAAGAGGATGATGGGGATGAGTATTTTTTGAATGAGGAAGCTTCTCCGGGGCCAATGGCAACTGGTGGTGTTGCAAGGCCGGGTTCAGGTTTTTTGAGGGAGACAAGTGACGTAGATTTGCCTGAAACTGCCCCTCAACCCAGCACAATCGCAGATTTGACAACTGGAACTTTGGCCCACATGGCGGATTATGCCTTACGTATCCTCAAAAGGGACCCACGCATTATTAAAATGATGACCGATGACAATTACTGGTTGGCCTGCCTCCTTGATCCTCGCTATAAAGGCAAATTGCAAAATATTATGCCACATGAGAACCTGGAACAAATATTAGCAACCAAACAAGCAACTCTTGTAGACCGTTTGATTCAGGCATTCCCAGCACACAGCGCCCGTGATGGTTCTCACACGAGCTGCAGGGGGCAACAGGGCAGAGGTGTTAGAGTTGCACAAATCAGAAGTGGCTTTGGACAGAGGGGTTTTCTGACCAGGTTGTGGAGTGATTTCGCAATGACCGCAGACAGGACAGGTACTGCAGCATCGATTCAAAGTGACAGGAGACAACATTTGTCCAGTATGGTTACTAACTATTTTTCATCCCTTATCGATGTTCTCCCTCAACCGTCATTCCCATTTGATTACTGGGCATCCAAAATAGACACCTGGCCTGAATTGGCAGAATATGCATTGCAGGAGCTTGCTTGCCCAGCAGCTAGTGTCCTATCAGAAAGAGTATTCAGTGCTGCTGGTTCAATATTGACCGAAAAAAGGACTCGTCTGGCTACCCAAAATGTTGATGATCTAACCTTCATTAAAATGAACCACTCATGGATTTCGAATTATTTTGCCCCACCTTTCCCGGCTGACACCTAGCTTTCCTATAAAAAGGTCTTGCTTGTGGACTCGTCTTACTGACTGTTCCAATCTCTTAATCTGCAGCAGCTGTTTGTCCAGCATACGACATGTTTACACCTCCCTAAATGCGCTAACTCTCCCCCACGGGGCCGTGGTCTCGCCACTTGGCGCAAGCACCCGTGAGAGTGCCTTTTGTCTGAACAGGTGGGTATGCCCGCTTTTGGTCGACGGCACTGCCACTGGGTCCCTCATAGTGCAATAAAGTGTCTCTGGCGGTGGTGGCGCGCACCCAACGTCAGACACACCGTTGTAACATGAGGGGCCCTGGGCCTGTACCACCGGCCACAAGAGAGTTCCCCCACCCCAGCTCAAACAGTGCTCCACCACTTGCAAAATTATCTCTCACAGCTCCAACAATGTTTAGTCTAATCGCTGACATCCTTCAATGCCTGGCACTGACAATACCAATGTGTTGACATGTATGATGCTAGTTAAAATAGTCAGGGTCAGTGTCCTATATTGACACCAGTAAATACTTAGCGCCAAATTACTATGTCTGAAACTCAGCAGAGGAGCCCACCCCTGTACCTAAGTATGCCACCCTTTTTTTTTGTTTTGTTGTTTTGCGAGACATTAACATCTATTTATTTTTTGGAAGTACTAACTGTGTCAGACACTCCTTCCAATCTTCCTCCGCTGACCACACCAATGCTGCATGTGTACCTCTGCCACATAATCGAAGGTGCTTTGAGCCTATTTTTTTAATTTTAGGCCTACTAAGTCTGTCTGCGGTCCCTACTTCCATTTGTCCTCCGCTGAGCACACCAATGCCGACCGTGTACCCATGTACCTTTTTTTCAACCTGCAGTGAGCCAACTTTGTGGTGTAAGGCCTACTAGCAGTGTCTGTTTGCGCCACTTAATACAGCTGTCCTCCTTTAAAAAAAAAAAAAAAAAAAAAAAGGGCTGGTTTTCAGCCTGTCAGAATTATAAAACTGCATTGGGGCCACAAGTTTCGTTGTGGTCTACAAACTGAGTCTTCCGCTACAAGGTGTTCTCCAGGTTGCCTTTACTGAGCTTCTATCTTCAGGCTCTTGTTAAATAGTATTTTAATGAAACAACTGCAGTGGGGCTACTAGTTTGGTTGGGGCCTACTAACAGTGTCTGCCGCTCCAAGGTGTTCTCCTGGTTGCCTTTCCTGAGCTTCAATCTTCAGGCTCTCGTTAAATAGTTTTTTAATCGAAAAACTGCAGTGGGGCTACTAGTTTGGTTGGGGCCTACTAACAGTGTATGCCGCTCCAAGGTGTTCTCCTGGTTGCCTTTCCTGAGCTTCAATCTAAAGGCTCTCGTTAAATAGTTTTTTAATCGAACAACTGCAGTGGGGCTACTAGTTT
The DNA here is from genome assembly GCF_032444005.1 of Ranitomeya imitator. NCBI lineage: Eukaryota > Metazoa > Chordata > Amphibia > Anura > Dendrobatidae > Ranitomeya > Ranitomeya imitator. The sequence continues at coordinate 695,330,674 of NC_091286.1, read as the reverse complement.
GGTTGGGGCCTGCTAACGGTGTCTGCCGCTCCAAGGTGTTCTCCTGGTTGTCTTTCCTGAGCTTCTATCTTCAGGCTCTTGTTAAATAGTTGTTAAATGGAATAACTGCATTTGGCCTAGTAGTTGGGTTGGGGCCTACTAACGGTGTCTGCCACTCCTTGCTGTTCTCCTGGTTTCCTGTCCTGAAATTCCATTTTCAGGCTCTCGTTAAGTAGTTGTTGAAACAACACTGCATTAGGCCTACAAGTTGGGTCTGGGTTGTAGAGACGGTGTCTGCCGCTGCAAGATGTTCTCCAGGTTGCCTCTCCCTAGCTTCTATCTTAAAGCTCTCTTAAAGTAGTTGTTGAAACAACACTGCATTAGGCCTACAAGTTGGGTCTGGGTCGTAGAGACGGTGTCTGCCGCTCCAAGGTGTTCTCCAGGTTGCCTCTCCCTAGCTTCTATCTTGAAGCTCTCGTTAAGTAGTTGTTGAAACAACACTGCATTAGGCCTACAAGTTGGGTCTGGGTTGTAGAGACGGTGTCTGCTGCTCCAAGGTGTTCTCCAGGTTGCCTCTCCCTAGCTTCTATCTTGAAGCTCTCGTTAAGTAGTTGTTGAAACAACACTGCATTAGGCCTACAAGTTGGGTCTGGGTTGTAGAGATGGTGTCTGCCGCTCCAAGGTGTTCTCCAGGTTGCCTTTCCGTAGCTTCTATCTTCAGGCTCTCGTTAAATTGTTTTTAATATAACACTGCATTTGGCCTACTTGTTTTGTTGGCCCTACTAACGGTGTCTGCCGCTCCTTGATGTTCTCCTCCACTGAACAAACCAGTGCCGCCTGTTTACTTCTGTTACCAATTTTGAACTGCATTTAGCCTACTTACTGATTTGGGCCTACTCACTGTGTCAGCCTCTCATTACAGTTGTACTCCACTGAACAAAGCAATGCCCCCTGGTTAGTCCTGTTACCAATTTTTAACTGCATTTACATAGTAACATAGTTAGCAAGGCCGAAAAAAGACATTTGTCCATCCAGTTCAGCCTATATTCCATCATAATAAATACCCAGATCTACGTCCTTCTACAGAACCTAATAATTGTATGATACAATATTGTTCTGCTCCAGGAAGACATCCAGGCCTCTCTTGAACCCCTCGACTGAGTTCGCCATCACCACCTCCTCAGGCAAGCAATTCCAGATTCTCACTGCCCTAACAGTAAAGAATCCTCTTCTATGTTGGTGGAAAAACCTTCTCTCCTCCAGACGCAAATTTAGCCCACTTTATTCTTTGGGCCTATATCTGTGTTTCCTCCTCATCCTGCCCATTGCCCAGCCAGTGATAGATGAGTCTGCTGGTACATTGACCCAGAACGCTACATTCCCCGTGCACGCTACACAGCCAGAATGTGACCCTGCTGAAAGTCAGGTTCCCCTTCCCGCATACTATACCACCTTACACGGGGACAAAGAGGAAGGTGCAGATGAAAGTGCAGGTTCTTTCATCAGGTGGGGGGGGAATACTCGTTGGCGACGTCACTGGCACAGGGCCCCTCATAGTACGCAAAAGTGTCGCTGCCGGTGGGAGGCGCCCCCGCCGTGCAAACACACCTCCGTACTTTGAGAGGGCCTTGTGCCAGTGCCAATGCCAACGAGTGGGCCACCCCTGCTTGCTTAGGATCACAGCACTTGCAAAGTTGAAATACTGACCTCTCCCTGCTCCACTGCCGTGACGTAGTCCACGTTTCCTGGGCTCACTAAATACTTGAACCAGCCCTACCCCCCACAACTTTAGCCAAATGACCCCCAATCTCCAATGCCTTACTATTATTATGAGGTAAATTAAGATTGACAAGCTTTAGTAACAAGAATGGATGTTTTTGCCATTAAAATGGGCAGTGTAGGTGTTTTCCTGGCCTCCACTCACTGCCGACTATGCTTCCCCATTGACTTGCATTGGGTTTCGTGTTTCGGTCGATCCCCGACTTTTCACGATAATCGGTCGATTTCACTCGACTCGACTTTTGAGATAGTCGGGTTTCGCGAAACCCAACTCGACCCTAAAAAACTAAAAGTCGCTCAACCCTACTCATATATATTAGTAATGCATCTTCTGTAATTGCTTTTTGATATTAATTTGTGTGTGTCCTTTCTTTATGCATACATTAGGTATCTTCCATGGCCCCATATTTGTATGTTACCTTTACTGCTGTGCTGTATGACTTTGTGCAATGCGGCGTTAGATGTGTTTATTCAGTCGCCATGACAGCACCACGAGAGAGGGGATCCGCCCTTCAGGGACAGGAAACCTACAGACATAAAAGGGTGGCACCTCTCTCCCTCGTCAGTTGGTTTCCTGTCCCTGACAGGCGAACCTCTTCAGACAGGCCTTATGAAGAAGGTCGAAAAAAAGAAGACTACCCAGTCCTGGCAGGCCGATTCAGGTAGCGGGGGCCCCCTACTCGGACTGTCCAGGACTTCGGAAGCACCACACAGCAGGGGAACTGCTTGTGTCAGGTGTCAGCAGAGAGAAGCAGCCTTCAGAGGGGCTTGCTTCTTAGTGACCCATCGCCGCAGGTACCTGGTAAGTATATGTTGCCTGCTTCTGGGGCGGTGCCTGGCGGGGCCTTCCGGGGCTGGTCGCTTCCTAGTAAGGTGTGCGCATTGATCCGGACGGCTGCTGGCATGTTCGGCGGTGCATGGGCTTGCCGCGGTCACAACCGGAAGGGGTGTTCCCTGGTGAGGTGACCAGCGGCGCAGCCTGATGACGCGGCTGGGTATGCGCAGTAGAGCCGCGCCGGCTGATAGCATCTCCCTGGATATCCAAGGCCGGACATGATAGACGGTGAGAACGTAGGTGCGGCCGGACCTGGGGAGGCCCTATTGTCAGCCGGGGGCGTGGCCTTGGGAGGGGGAGGCCAGTCTTCAGCATGGTGCCGGGCACGTCACATGGAAATCCTGCTGACACCCATCCGGGGGCGGTACCGTTGCGGGGGTGTTTAAGATGTGTATGGGGGCTGCTTGATGTCTCAGACCCATTTTTTCAAAATGGAGTTGCCGGAGCAAGAAGCACCGCAGCCTGAGAAGCGGCAGCAGCCTCAGCCCGTAGAAGAGACCCATACTATCTCCCAGCGTCGATCTAGTGGCAGTAGTCGCGCTGGTTGAGTTAAAAGTATTCAGAAGTCGAGACTAAACAAGTCCTCAAGCCGTAAAGCATCGCCGGCTAGGAAGGACCCCCCAGTAGCTATGGTACCATCCACTACGCATCTGGGTAAGTGATCTATGTGAAAGTTCACTTAATGATCTTCTCTTCCTCCTTATGTTCCCTCTCTCCTTATTAGGGGAGAAAATGTTCCACCAAAGCCAAACACAGAGAGTGTGCCGAGTGTGGAGAACCGCTTCCAGATGGTCATGAGAAAAGGTTGTGCAAACCTTGTATACAACACTTAATAGAGGAGGAGACCCCTGACCTTACTTCCACCTTAAGGGATATGGTTAGACAAGAAATCAGGGGTTCTATTAAATCCATATCCCAGAAGACCCCAGTTTCGAATTTTGGTTCAGACTCTGGTGAACTAAGCTCAGATTCCTTTCCATCTTCCTCTTCATCCATGGCCGCTGAGTCGAGTCAGTCCTGTTTACTAGATAGAGTTAATCGTCTTATTAAAGCGGTAAACAACACAATGGCGATTGAGGAGCCCCAGTCAGAGTGGTCCATGCAGGACATAATGTTTAAAGGGTTAGATAAAAAATCCCGTACATCTTTCCCGGTAATTGATAAGATAAACACGTTAATTACAAGGGAATGGAAGAAACCTGAGAGAAAAGGATCGCTCCCACCAGCATTTAAGAGGAGGTATCCATTCGAGGAAGAAGCTTCATCCTCAAGGGATAAAGCCCCGAAACTAGACGCGGCAGTAGCCAAGGCGTGCAAAAGGACCTCACTTCTATTTGAGGATTTAGGGAATCTAAAAGACCCATTAGACAGAAAGGCTGATGTTTTTCTTAAGGGTGCCTGGGAAACGGTGGCAGGATTGCTGAGGCCAGCAATTATGGCTACTAGTACAGCACAGTCGCTAATGGTGTGGCTTGACCGCCTAGAGCAGGGGTGGGCAATTAATTTTGCCATGGGGCCTCATGAGAAAGTGGGATGGTTTTAGAGGGCCGAACTAATATAATTACCGTATTTTTCGGACTATAAGACGCACCGGACCATAAGGCGCACCCCAAATTTGGGGTGAAAATTGCAGAAAGAAAAATTTTTTATAAGATGGGGGTCCGTCTTATTGTCCGAATTTACAGTATTTTACGGTTAAAGATTCTTACCTGAGGGCTGGCGGTGGCAGATCAAAAGTTTGTCGCATTCCCTGTGAGGGGCACACTTGTTTGGACCAGCACTGGATGAACTGTTAAAGAAAGCGGGCGATAATAAAAAATGATTCCCCTTCCTAGGAAGACCCTCATACAGACGGGATTACAATAGAGGATGGTTTAATCGCAGAAGATCAAATAGAGATAGATCCAGATATCACGGCAATAAAACTTATGTTTAACAATTGCTTCATGGTTGTCTTAGATTTGAAAGACGCCTATTATCATGTCCCAATACATGCAGAACACAAACAATTTCTTCATGTCAGTTTCAATTAATGATACGGTAGAGCATTTTCAATATCGAGCTCTTCCCTTTGGAGTCGCGGTCGCACCCCGTGTATGCACTACGATAATGGTAGAGGTCATGGCACACCTTCATGAACAAGACATTTTAATAATTCCCTACTTAGATGACTTATTAATTGTGGGACATGCTGAATCACATTGCATGGACCAATTGGGGAAGGTGACATCGGTATTGCAGAAATTGGGGTAGATCATTAATCTTAAAAAATCTCGCTTACAACCCTCTAAAGTACAGGAGTTTCTGGGTCTTGTCGTAGACTCTAGCGGGCAGGAATGTCATCTTCCAGATGCAAAAGTGAATAGTATCCAACGACTGGCAACCAGAGTGATTAATAATCCATCAGTCTCTGTAAGAGGGGCAATGTCACTGTTAGGATCACTCACATCATGTATCCCGGCGGTTCTCTGGGCTCAATATCACACCAAAACACTACAGTGGGACATTTTATGTAACACCCTTCAACTGAGAGGCCATCTTGAAAGTAAATTTTCACTATCCACTGAATCTATACAATCTTTACATTGGTGGACACACATACCAAATTTACGTAGAGGTGTTCCCTGGACAAGTAGTGTATCCCGAATAATAACTACAGATGCTAGTCCCAAGGGATGGGGGGCCACACATGGAAAATAGTTGGGTCCAGGGACTGTGGTCTCAATCCGAGCAGAATTCATCGTCCAACCTAAAAGAATTATTAGCGGTAGAACGCCCTTTAAATAATTTCCTTATATCCCTTCAGGGTAAGCATGTCAGGTTTTTCTCAGATAACCAGGTGACCGTAGCCTATATTAACCATCAAGGAGGTACTCGGTCGGGTTCGTTAATGAAAGTTGTGGATCGTATTTTTCAGATGGCCGAAAATCGTCTACTATCTCTTACAGCTCTTCACATAAAAGGAAAGCTCAATGTCGTGGCTGACTACGTAAGCCGCAACAAGCTCGGACAGGGAGATTGGACACTGAATCAGACCATCTTCAACCAGATCATACAATTATAGGGGTGCCCAGATATAGACCTTTTCGCAAACAAGGAAAACAGAAAGCTACATCAATTCTGCTCCTTAAACCCCAGGGAAAACCCATATGCGGTGGACGCTCTCCTAATCTCATGGCACGTCAATCTCGCTTATGCCTTTCCCCCTCTAAACTTAATTCCGATAGTTCTGAGGAAGATACGGGAAGACAGGGCATGGGAAATTATGGTAGCCCCGTTCTGGCCCAGAAGATCATGGTTTCCTTGGCTGAGGAAGATGTCCATTTCCCAGCCTTGGATTCTCCCAGAAATACCAGATCTCCTCTCCCAGGGCCCAATTCTCCATCCACGAGTCGCCAATTTACATCTAGCGCCATGGAATTTGAGAGGTCATTACTAAAGACGAAAGGGTTTTCTCGAGATCTAGTAAACACATTACTTAAGAGTAGAAAGGTGTCTACAACAAACATTTATGTTAGAATTTGGAAAAAGTTCTTAGAGGTCTCAGGGGCACATATTGACCAAAAAGTCTGTATTAAAAAAATTCTGGAATTCCTACAGAAGGGATTAGAAATGGGTTTAGCCACAAGCACTCTCAGGGTCCAAGTGTCGGCTCTGGGGGCACTGAAAAAATAGTAATTTAGCCAGCAATCACTGGATAGCTAGGTTCTTCAAGGCTGCAACTAGGTCCAGGCCAGTCATTAAGCAAAAATTGGTTCCATGGGACCTAAATTTTGTGCTCTCAGCCCATTTGAACCTATTGAGAGTGTCCCAATTAAAATCCTATCTTTTAAAACAGCTCTTTTAGTCGCGCTCACATCAACAAGAAGGGTTAGCAATCTACAAGCCCTGTCTAGACAGCCTCCATACATGCAGTTTAGAGAAGATGGAGTTATTTTGAAGCCTGATCCTCTTTACCTTCCAAAAGTAGCTTCGAAATTTCATAGATTACAGGAAGTTGTTCTACCTTCGTTCTGTTCTAATCCCACCAATGATAAAGAACGAAAATTCCATTCTTTAGATGTAAGAAGGTGTCTTCTTAGATATATTTCAGCTACTAGCTCTTGGAAGAAAGATAATTCCCTATTTGTATCCTTTCAGGGAGTTAGAAAGGGGCTTAGAGTGTCCAAAAACACTAGCTAGATGGATCAGGGAGGCAATTTCTTTAGCTTATTCAGCAGGTGGCATGCAGATTCCGGAAGGTATAAAAGCTCACTCCACTCGAGCCATGGCTACTTCCTGGGCGGAGAGATCAGAGGTGCCGATTGAAGACATTCGTAAGGCGGCCATATGGTCTTCTCCATCTACTTTCCTTAAACACTATAGACTAGATCTGGGTAGCTCCTCCGATCTCACGTTTGGGAGAAGAGTGCTGGAGGCAGCTGTCCCTCCCTAGTCTCTTCTCTGAAAGTCTCTTGTGGTGCTGTCATGGCGACTGAATAAATACGTAAGCTACTTACCGGTAGCGGTGTTTTTCAGGATCCCATGACAGCTCCCTTATATTCCCTACCCTATTTTCTCAAATGGGTCAACACTTCCTTTTTTCCTTTAAGTACTAAGTTTACTCACAGGGTGAATTGTACCATATTTTAAATTGTTTATGTGCTATTAACTAGGGAGGTCCTCTCATGCTCAGTAAACCAACTGATGTGGGAGAGAGGTGCCGCCCTTCTATGTCTGTAGGTTTTCTGTCCCTGAAGGGCAGATCCCCTGTCTCGTGATGCTTTCATGGGCTCCTGAAAAACACTGTTACCGGTAGGTAGCTTACGTATTTTCTATATATTGATAAAGATGTCCTGTTATTATTAGAGCTAATAAAACCCATATAGACCACTGCCGCCCACGGTTTACTGTCCGGCTTGTGCGCATGCGCGGCTGCGCTCGGATACTCCAGCCTCTCACATCGCGGTTACCTTGGCAATGCCGGGTAACTAATCCCGTGCGTCCGGTCACGTGATGTGTGGGAGGGAATTCCTGCACCGGTTATGCCTTGGCCATCATCATCAGCAGCACACACTATATAAACACATTGAGCCTGCCTGAACGCCACCCCCTGACGAAGGAATTTAGTTCCGAAACACGCGTCGGGTGTGTGGGCGTTTCCAGGACGGTGAGGTGCCCTAAGGTAATGCTTATTAATATCTTCCCTGGATTATACACTATGTGCATTTAGCACTACATCATTTTGCTTTATACTTTTTTGCAATATTGCACAACTTTTATGGGAGTTTCACTTGTTATCACATAATTGAATTTTCTTATACTTTTTTAATTTGGCAAGTATTTTTTATATATTTTTCTTTTGCAAAATAATTTCAGGGAATTATTTATACCCCAACTTTGGGGATTAATTACCTTGCACAGATACACTAGTGACTAGGGTTGACCGAAACAGATCGTTCATTTTCAAAAGTCGCCGACTTTTGGCAAAGTCGGGTTTCATGAAACACGACCCGACCCCTGTGCGGGGTCGGCCATGCGGTACGCGACTTTCGCGCCAAAGTCGCGTTTCAATGACGCGAAAAGCGCCATTTCTCAGCCAATGAAGGTGGACGCAGAGTGTGGGCAGCGTGATGACATAGGTCCTGGTCCCCACCATCTTAGAGAAGGGCATTGCAGTGATTGGCTTGCTGTCTGCGGCGTCACAGGGGCTATAAAGGGGCGTTCCCGCCGACCGCCATCTTACTGGTGCTGATCTGAGCATAGGGAGAGGTTGCTGCCGCTTCTTCAGAAGCAGGGATAGCGTTAGGCAGGGTCCATTAACCACCAAACCGCTTGTGCTGTAGCGATTTCCACTGTCCAACACCACCTTTGTTTGCAGGGACAGTGGAAGCTACATTTTTTTCCCTCAGCGCTGTAGCTCATTGGGCTGCCCTAGAAGGCTCCCTGATAGCTGCATTGCTGTGTGTACGCCGCTCTGCAAACCAACTGCTTTTTTCAAAGCACAAATCCTCTTGTTCCTTCCTTTCTGCACAGCTATCTTGTTTGTTTCTCCACACTTTTTATTTAATTTGTGCAGCAGTCCACTCCTTATTGCTGCCTGCCATACCTGGCTGAGATTACTGCAGGGAGATAGTAATTGTAGGACAGTCCCTGTGTTTTTTTTTTTTTTTTTAATTCTCCCTAAAAAAAAACTGTGGGAGATTAAGATTGGCATTTCTGCTTGAGTGCCATCCCTGTGTGTGCCATCTCACATAGTGGGCCATAGAAAGCCTAATTTTTTTTTCTGTTTTTTTTTTGTGGGGTTTCTAAATTCTCCCTGAAAAAAAAAAAACAGTGGGAGATTAATATTGGCCTTTGGGCTTGTGTGCCAGTCCTGAGCGTGCCATCTCTCTCTCAAATAGTGGGCCATAGAAAGCCTACTTTTTTTTTTTTTTATTGGTTTTATAAATTCTCCCTGAAAAAAAAAAAAAACAGTGGGAGATTAATATTGCCCTTTGGGCTTGTGTGCCAGTCCTGAGCGTGCCATCTCTCTGTCAAATAGTGGGCCATAGAAAGCCTATTTTTTTTTTTTATTGGTTTTATAAATTCTCCCTGAAAAAAAAAAAAACAGTGGGAGATTAATATTGCCCTTTGGGCTTGTGTGCCAGTCCTGAGCGTGCCATCTCTCTCTCAAATAGTGACCCATAGAAAGCCTATTTATTATTTTTTCATTGGTTTTATAAATTCTCCCTGAAAAAAAAAACAGTGGGAGATTAATATTGCCCTTTGGGCTTGTGTGCCAGTCCTGAGCGTGCCATCTCTCTGTCAAATAGTGGGCCATAGAAAGCCTATTTATTATTTTTTCATTGGTTTTATAAATTCTCCCTGAAAAAAAAAAACAGTGGGAGATTAATATTGCCCTTTGGGCTTGTGTGCCAGTCCTGAGCGTGCCATCTCTCTCTCAAATAGTGGGCCATAGAAAGCCTATTTATTTTTTTTTTCATTGGTTTTATAAATTGTCCCTGAAAAAAAAAAAAACAGTGGGAGATTAATATTGCCCTTTGGGCTTGTGTGCCAGTCCTGAGCGTGCCATCTCTCTGTCAAATAGTGGGCCATAGAAAGCCTTTTTTTTTTATTGGTTTTATAAATTCTCCCTGAAAAAAAAAAAACAGTGGGAGATTAATATTGCCCTTTGGGCTTGTGTGCCAGTCCTGAGCGTGCCATCTCTTTCTCATATAGTGGGCCATATTAAGCCTATTTATTTATTTTTTCATTGGTTTTATAAATTCTCCCTGAAGAAAAACAAACAGTGGGAGATTAATATTGCCCTTTGGGCTTGTGTGCCAGTCCTGAGCGTGCCATCTCTCTGTCAAATAGTGTGCCATAGAAAGCCTATTTATTAAAAAATCATTTTTTGGGGGGGTTTCTAAATTCTCCCTGAAAAAATAAAAAAAACAGTGGGAGATTAATATTGGCCTTTCTGCTTGTTTGCCAGTCCTGACTCCTGGGTGTGCCAGCTCTCTCTCTCTCAGATAGTGGGCCATAGAAAGCCTATTTGTTTTTTGTTTTTTATTTGGTTTCTAAATTCTTTCTGAAAAAATCACTTTTTTAAATTTGTTTTCTAAATTCTTCCTTAAAAAAAATCTTTTTTTTTTTTTTTCTAAATTCTCCCTGAAAAAATAAAAAAAATCATTTTTTTGGGGGGGGGTTTCTAAATTCTCCCTGAAAAAATAAAAAAAAACAGTGGGAGATTAATATTGGCCTTTCTGCTTGTGTGCCAGTCCTGACTCCTGGGTGTGCCATCTCTCTCTCTCAGAAAGTGGGCCATAGAAAGCCTATTTTTTTTTTAATTTGGTTTCTAAATTCTCTCTGAAAAAATCACTTTTTTTATTTGTTTTCTAAATTCTTCCTTAAAAAATCATTTTTTGGGGGGTTTCTAAATTCTCCCTGAAAAAATTAAAAAAAACAGTGGGAGATTAATATTGGCCTTTCTGCTTGTGTGCCAGTCCTGACTCCTGGGTGTGCCATTTCTCTCTCTCAGATAGTGGGCCATAGAAAGCCTATTTGTTTTTTGTTTTTTATTTGGTTTCTAAATTCTCTCTGAAAAAAATCACTTTTTTTAAATTTGTTTTCTAAATTCTTCCTTAAAAAAATCTTTTTTTTTTTTTTGTTTCTAAATTCTCCCTGAAAAAATAAAAAAAATCATTTTTTTTTGGGGGGGGTTTCTAAATTCTCCCTGAAAAAATAAAAAAAAACAGTGGGAGATTAATATTGGCCTTTCTGCTTGTGTGCCAGTCCTGACTCCTGGGTGTGCCATCTCTCTCTCTCAGAAAGTGGGCCATAGAAAGCCTATTTTTTTTTTTAATTTGGTTTCTAAATTCTCTCTGAAAAAATCACTTTTTTTATTTGTTTTCTAAATTCTTCCTTAAAAAATCATTTTTTGGGGGGTTTCTAAATTCTCCCTGAAAAAATTAAAAAAAACAGTGGGAGATTAATATTGGCCTTTCTGCTTGTGTGCCAGTCCTGACTCCTGGGTGTGCCATTTCTCTCTCTCAGATAGTGGGCCATAGAAAGCCTATTTGTTTTTTTGTTTTTATTTGGTTTCTAAATTCTCTCTGAAAAAAATCACTTTTTTTAAATTTGTTTTCTAAATTCTTCCTTAAAAAAAATCTTTTTTTTTTTTTTGTTTCTAAATTCTCCCTGAAAAAATAAAAAAAATCATTTTTTTTTGGGGGGGGGTTTCTAAATTCTCCCTGAAAAAATAAAAAAAAACAGTGGGAGATTAATATTGGCCTTTCTGCTTGTGTGCCAGTCCTGACTCCTGGGTGTGCCATCTCTCTCTCTCAGAAAGTGGGCCATAGAAAGCCTATTTTTTTTTTTTTAATTTGGTTTCTAAATTCTCTCTGAAAAAATCACTTTTTTTATTTGTTTTCTAAATTCTTCCTGAAAAAAATCATTTTTTTGGGGGGGTTTCTAAATTCTCCCTGAAAAAATAAAAACAAACAGTGGGAGATTAATATTGACATTTGTGCTTGAGTGACAGTCCTGCGTGTGTGGCATCTCTCTCATTTGGTGCCACCAAAAACAGAGTGTGTAACATTGTGGCTGATTTTCGTTGTGGTCTCACTCACCTGTAAAGGGGTAGCTAAATCATACTGAAGTTATAGCTCACCGTGTAATTTGTGTGACAGCAACAAATACCGTTAGTTTGGTTACATTTTTAAAACAGTGAGGAAGTCTGGTGGAAGAGGTCGTGGCCGGGGGCGTTCATTGTCAGCTGGTAATGAGGGTAGTGGTAGTGGTGGAGCATCAGGTGGTCGTGGGAAAAAAAATATTGCACCTAAGTCTGGAGCTGTGGAGCCAGGTTCGTCGTCTAGCTACACAAGGCCTCGAACGCTCCCTTTTCTGAGAGTAGGAAAACCGCTTTAAAGCCGGAGCAGCAAGAGCAAGTTTTGGCTTACCTTGCTGACTCAGCCTCTAGCTCTTTCGCCTCTTCTTCTGAAACTGCTAAATGTAAAAGCAGCGCGTCATTAGTGGATGTTCACAGTCAGGGACAAGTCGCTTCCTTGTCTTCTTCACCAAGAACAACAGAGAAGGATGCGTCAGGTGACACAACGGGTTACTCCATGGAGCTCTTTACACATACCGTTCCTGGGTTAGAAAGTGAAACAGTTAACAGGCCATGCCCATTACAAGTTGAATCTGACATGGAGTGCACAGATGCACAGCCACAGCCAGATTACTATGCTGTTCCTTTGACTCAGACCAGAACATTGCCCTCGCAGTGTACTGATCCAGAATCAGACCCTGATGAGACTATGGTGCCCCGTCACGAACGCTATACCACCGGCTTAAACGGTGACACAGACGAAGTTGCACACGAGATAGAAGAGGAGGTCATAGATGACCCAGTTGTTGACCCCGATTGGCAGCCATTGGGGGAACAGGGTGCAGGCGGCAGTAGCTCTGAAGCGGAGGAGGAGGAGCCGCAGAAGGCATCAACATCGCAACAGGTTCCATCTGCCAGGCCCGTATCTGGCCAAAAACGCGTGGCAAAACCAGTTGTAGGACAGCGTGGACATCCGGTTAAAGAAGCTCAGTCTGCAATGCCTGAAAAGGTATCTGATAGTAGGAAGAGTGCAGTCTGGCATTTTTTTAAACAACATCCAAATGATCAGCGCAAAGTCATCTGTCAAAAATGTTCAACTACCTTAAGCAGAGGTCAGAATCTTAAAAGTCTAAGTACAAGTTGCATGCGTAGACATTTAACCACCATGCATTTGCAAGCCTGGACTCACTACCAAACGTCCCTTAAGGTTGTAGCACCCTCGGCCAATGAAGCTAGTCAGCAACGCTACATCCCTTCCCTCACTGTAAGCCCACCATTTCCCGCACCACCTGCAGCAAATGTGCAGATTTCGTCGCCAGGCCAAAGCAGTCAGGGAATCACCAGTTTCGTAGTAGGAAACACTGCATGTAGGGCACCAGCAAGACTACCATCTCCAACCCTCTCTCAGTCTGCCATGTCCACCGGCACCCCCGCTAGTTCCATGATCTGCAGCTCTCCAGTCCAGCTCACCCTACATGAGACTCTCGTTAGGAAAAGGAAGTACTCATCCTCGCATCCGCGTACACAGGGTTTGAACGCCCACATTGCTAGACTAATTTCATTAGAGATGATGCCCTACCGATTAGTTGAAAGCGAAGCTTTCAAAGCCCTGATGGACTACGCAGAACCACGCTACGAGCTACCCAGTCGACACTTCTTTTCGAGAAAAGCCATCCCAGCCCTCCACCAGCATGTAAAAGACCGCATCGTCCATGCACTCAGGCAATCTGTGAGTACAAAGGTGCACCTGACAACAGATGCATGGACCAGTAGGCATGGCCAGGGACGTTACGTGTCCATCACGGCTCACTGGGTTAATGTGGTGGATGCAGGGTCCACAGGGGACAGCAATATTGGGACAGTTCTGCCTAGCCCACGGTCTAGGAAACAGTTGGCTGTAGGTGTTCGCCCCCCCTCCTCCTCCTCCTCATCCTCCTGCAGAAGCGAGAGCTCGTCCACAGACTGCAGTCGCACGAGCACTCCATCCGCAGATGCCACTGTTGCACACGAGGTGTCCCATTATGGGACACCTAGTGGCAAGCGTCAGCAGGCTGTATTGGCAATGAAGTGTTTGGGCGACAACAGACACACCGCGGAAGTTCTGTCCGAGTTCTTGCAGAAAGAAACTCAGTCATGGCTGGGCAGTGGACATCTTGAGGCAGGCAAGGTAGTGAGTGATGACGGAAGGAATTTTATGGCTGCCATAGCCCTTTCCCAACTGAAACACATTCCTTGCCTGGCTCACACCTTAAACCTGGTGGTGCAGTGCTTCCTGAAAAGTTATCCGGGGTTACTCCTCCAAGTGCGCAGACTTTGCTCGTATATCCGCCGTTCGCCCGTGCACTCCAGCCGTATGCGGAACCATCAGCGGTCTTTGAACCTTCCCCAGCATCGCCTAATCATCGACGTTGCACATGCTTCAGAGACTGTGTGAACAGAGGCGTGCTGTTATGTATTTGTGGGAGGATACACATACACGGGCAGGCAGTTGGATGGCAGACATGGAATTGTCAGGTGTGCAGTGGTCGAAGGTACAAGACCTGTGTCAAGTCCTTCAGTGTTTTGAGGAATGCACACGGCTGGTTAGTGCAGACAACGCCATAATAAGCATGAGCATCCCCCTAATGCGTCTGCTGATGCAAAGTTTGACGCACATAAAGGAGCAGGCGTCTGCAGCCGAGGAAGAGGGAAGCCTTGATGACAGTCAACCCTTGTCTGGTCAGGGCAGTCTACAGGACGAGGTAGTGGGCGAAGAGGAGGAGGACGAGGGGGATGATGGGGATGAGTATTTTTTGTATGAGGAAGCTTCTCCGGGGCCAATAGCAACTGGTGGCGTTGCAAGGCCGGGTTCAGGGTTTTTTAGGGAGACAAATGACGTAGATTTGCCTGAAACTGCCCCTCAACCCAGCACAACCGCAGATTTGACAACTGGAACTTTGGCCCACATGGCGGATTATGCCTTACGTATCCTCAAAAGGGACCCACGCATTATTAAAATGATGACCGATGACGATTACTGGTTGGCCTGCCTCCTTGATCCTCGCTATAAAAGCAAATTGCAAAATATCATGCCACATGAGAACCTCGAACAAATATTAGCAACCAAACAAGCAACTCTTGTAGACCGTTTGCTTCTGGCATTCCCAGCACACAGCGCCGGTGATGGTTCTCACACGAGCTGCAGGGGGCAACAGGGCAGAGGTGTTAGAGTTGCACAAATCAGAAGTGCCGTTGGACAGAGGGGTTTTCTGACCAGGTTGTGGAGTGATTTCGCAATGACCGCAGACAGGACAGGTACTGCAGCATCAATTCAAAGTGACAGGAGACAACATTTGTCCAGTATGGTTACTAACTATTTTTCATCCCTTATCAATGTTCTCCCTCAACCGTCATTCCCATTTGATTACTGGGCATCGAAAATAGACACCTGGCCTGAATTGGCAGAATATGCATTGCAGGAGCTTGCTTGCCCAGCAGCTAGTGTGCTGTCAGAAAGAGTATTCAGTGCTGCTGGTTCAATATTGACCGAAAAAAGAACTCGTCTGGCTACCCAAAATGTTGATGATCTAACCTTCATTAAAATGAACCACTCATGGATTTCGAATTATTTTGCCCCACCTTTCCCGGCTGACACCTAGCTTTCCTATAAAAAGGTCTTGCTTGTGGACTCGTCTTACTGACTGTTCCAATCTCTTAATTTGCAGCAGCTGTTTGTCCAGCATACAACATGTTTACACCTCCCTAAATGGGCTAACTCCCCCCACGGGGCCGTGGTCACGCCACTTGGTGCAAGCACACGTGAGAGTGCCGTTTGTCTGAAGAGGTGGGTGTGCCCGCTTTTGGTCGACGGCACTGCAATTGGGTCCCTCATAGTACAATAAAGTGTCTCTGGCGGTGGTGGTGCGCACCCAACGTCAGACACACCGTTGTAACATGAGGGGCCCTGGGCCTGTACCGCCGGCCACAAGAGAGTTCCCCCCCAGCTCAAACAGTGCTCTACCACTTGCAAAATTATCTCTCACAGCTCCACCAATGTTTAGTCTATGCGCTGACATCCTTCAATGCCTGGCACTGACAATACCAATTTGTTGACATGTATGATGCTACTTAAAATAGTCAGGGGCAGTGTCCTATATTGACACCAGTAAATACTTAGCGCCAAATTACTATGTTTGAAATTCAGCAGAGGAGCCCACCCCTGTACCTAAGTATGCCACCCTTTTGTTTTTTGGTTTTGTTGTTTTGCAAGACATTAACATCTATTTATTTTTTGGGAGTACTAACTGTGTCAGACACTCCTTCCAATCATCCTCCGCTGACCACACCAATGCTGCCTGTGTACCTCTGCAAGATAATTCAAACTTCTTTGAGCCTAATTTTTTTTATTTTAGGCCTACTAAGTGTATCTGCAGTCCCTCCTTCCAATTGTCCTCCGCTGAACACAACAATGCTGCCTGTGTACCCCTGCAAGATAATTGAAACTGCTTTGAGCCTAATTTTTTTTATTTTAGGCCTACTAAGTCTGTCTGCGGTCCCTCCTTCCAATTGTCCTCCGCTGAACACACCAGTGCTGCCTGTGTACCCCTGCAAGATAATTGAAACTGCTTTGAGGCTAATTTTTTTTATTTTAGGCCTACTAAGTCTGTCTGCGGTCCCTCCTTCCATTTGTCCTCCGCTGAGGACACCAATGCCGACCGAGTACCCATGTAACTTTTTGTCATCCTGCAGTGAGCCTACTTTGTGGTGTAAGGCCTGCTAGCAGTGTCTGTCTGCGCCACTTAATACAGCTGTCCTCCTCTAAAAAAAAAAATGGCGGATTTTCAGCTTGTCAGAATTATAAAACTGCATTGGGGCCACAAGTTTCATTGTGGTCTACATACTGAGTCTTCCGCTCCAAGGTGTTCTCTCTGTTGCCTTTCCTTCGCTTCTATCTTGAAGCTCTTGTTAAGTAGTTGTTGAAACAACACTGCATTAGGCCTACAAGTTGGGTCTGGGTTGTAGAGACGGTGTCTGCCGCTCCAAGGTGTTCTCCAGGGTGCCTCTCCCTAGCTTCAATCTTCATGCTCTTGTTAAGTAGTTGTTGAAACAACACTGCATTAGGCTTACAAGTTGGGTCTGGGTTGTAGAGACGGTGTCTCCCGCTCCAAGGTGTTCTCCAGGTTGCCTCTCCATAGCTTCAATCTTCATGCTCTTGTTAAGTAGTTGTTGAAGCAACACTGCATTAGGCCTACAAGTTGGGTCTGGGTTGTAGAGACGGTGTCTCCCGCTCCAAGGTGTTCTCCAGGTTGCCTCTCCATAGCTTCAATCTTCATGCTCTTGTTAAGTAGTTTTTGAAACAACACTGCATTAGGCCTACAAGTTGGGTCTGGGTTGTAGAGACGGTGTCTCCCGCTCCAAGGTGTTCTCCAGGTTGCCTCTCCATGGTGTTCTCCAGGTTGCCTCTCCATAGCTTCAATCTTCATGCTCTTGTTAAGTAGTTTTTGAAACAACACTGCATTAGGCCTACAAGTTGGGTCTGGCTTGTAGAGACGGTGTCTCCCGCTCCAAGGTGTTCTCCAGGTTGCCACATAATCAAAGCTGCATAGAGCCTATTTTGTTATTTTAGGCCTACTAAGTCTTTCTGCGGTCCCTCCTTCCAATTGTCCTCCACTGTCCTCCACGGTCTAATGAAGACCGTGTACCCATGTAACCTTTTTTAAACCTGCATCGAGCCAACTTTGTGGTGTAAGGCCTACTTGCAGTGTCTGGCTGCAACACTCAATACAGCTGTCCTCTTTAAAAAAATGACCTGCAATTATCGGAATTTTAAAACTGCAGTGGGGCTACTAGTTTGGTTGGGGCCTACTAACAGTGTCTGCCGCTCCAAGGTGTTCTCCTGGTTGCCTTTCCTGAGCTTCTATCTTCAGGCTCTTGTTAAATAGTTGTTAAATGGAACAACTGCATTTGGCCTACTAGTTGGGTTGGGGCCTACTAACAGTGTCTGCCGCTCCTTGCTGTTCTCCTGGTTTCCTGATCTGAAATTCCATTTTCAGGCTCTCGTTAAGTAGTTGTTAATGTTAGACTGCATTTGGCCTACTAGTTGGGTTGGGGCCTACTATCGGTGTCTGCCACTCCTTGCTGTTCTCCTCCACTGAACAAACCAGTGCCGCCTGTTTACTTCTGTTACCAATTTTGAACTGCATTTAGCCTACTTACTGATTTGGGCCTACTCACTGTGTCAGCCTCTCATTACAGTTGTACTCCACTGAACAAAGCAATGCCCCCTGGTTAGTCCTGTTACCAATTTTGAACTGCATTTAGCCCACTTTATTCTTTGGGCCTATATCTGTGTTTCCTCCTCATCCTGCCCATTGCCCAGCCTGTGATAGATGAGTCTGTTGGTACATTGACCCATAACGCAACATTCCCCGTGCACGCTACACAGCAAGATTGTGACCCTGCTGAAAGTCAGGTTCCCCTTCCCGCATACCATACCACCTTACACGGGGACAAAGAGGAAGGTGCAGATGAAAGTGCAAGTTCCATCATCAGGTGGGGGGGGCATACTCGTTGGCGACGTCACTGGCACAGGGCCCCTCATAGTACGCAAAAGTGTCGCTTCCGGTGGGAGTCGCACCCGCCGTGCAAACACACCGCCGTACTTTGAGGGGCCCTGTGCCAGTGCCAATGCCAACGAGTGGGCCCCCCCTGCTTGCTTAGGATCACAGCACTTGCAAAGTTGAAATACTTACCTCTCCCTGCTCCACTGCCGTGACGTGGTCCAGATTTCCTGGGCCCACTAAATACTTGAACCAGCCCTACCCCCCACAACTTTAGCCAAATGACCCCCAATTTCCAATGCCTTACTATTATTATAAGGTAAATTAAGATTGACAAGCTTCAGTAACAAGAATGGATGTTTTTGCCATTAAAATGGGCACTGTACATGTTTTCCTGGCCTCCACTCACTGCCGACTATGCTCCCCCATTGACTTGCATTGGGTTTCGTGTTTCGGTCGATCCCCGACTTTTCGCGATAATAGGCCGATTCCACTCGACTCGACTTTTGAGATAGTCGGGTTTCGCGAAACCCGACTCGACCCTAAAAAACTAAAAGTCGCTCAACCCTACTCATATATATTAGTAATGCATTTTCTGTAATTGCTTTTTGATATTAATTTGTGTGTGTCCTTTCTTTATGCATACATTAGGTATCTTCCATGGCCCCATATTTGTATGTTACCTTTACTGCTGTGCTGTATGACTTTGTGCAATGCGGCGTTAGATGTGTTTATTCAGTCGCCATGACAGCACCACGAGAGAGGGGATCCGCCCTTCAGGGACAGGAAACCTACAGACATAAAAGGGTGGCACCTCTCTCCCTCGTCAGTTGGTTTCCTGTCCCTGACAGGCGAACCTCTTCAGACAGGCCTTATGAAGAAGGTCGAAAAAAAGAAGACTACCCAGTCCTGGCAGGCCGATTCAGGTAGCGGGGGCCCCCTACTAGGACTGTCCAGGACTTCGGAAGCACCACACAGCAGGGGAACTGCTTGTGTCAGGTGTCAGCAGAGAGAAGCAGCCTTCAGAGGGGCTTGCTTCTTAGTGACCCATCGCCGCAGGTACCTGGTAAGTATATGTTGCCTGCTTCTGGGGCGGTGCCTGGCGGGGACTTCCGGGGCTGGTCGTTTCCTAGTAAGGTGTGCGCATTGATCCGGACGGCGGCTGGCATGTTCGGCGGTGCATGGGCTTGCCGCGGTCGCAACCGGAAGGGGTGTTCCCTGGTGAGGTGACCAGCGGCGCAGCCTGATGACGCGGCTGGGCATGCGCAGTAGAGCCGCGCCGGCTGATAGCATCTCCCTGGATATCCAAGGCCGGACATGATAGACGGTGAGAACGGAGGTGCGGCCGGACCTGGGGAGGCCCTATTGTCAGCCGGGGGCGTGGCCTTGGGAGGGGAAGGCCAGTCTTCAGCATGGTGCCGGGCACGTCACATGGAAATCCTGCTGACACCCATCCGGGGGCGGTACCGTTGGGGGTGTGTTTAAGATGTGTATGGGGCTGCTTGATGTCTCAGACCCATTTTTTCAAAATGGAGTTGCCGGAGCAAGAAGCACCGCAGCCTGAGAAGCGGCAGCAGCCTCAGCCCGTAGAAGAGACCCATACTATCTCCCAGCGTCGATCTTGTGGCAGTAGTCACGCTGGTTGAGTTAAAAGTATTCAGAAGTCGAGACTAAACAAGTCCTCAAGCCGTAAAGCATCGCCGGCTAGGAAGGACCCCCCACTAGCTATGGTACCATCCACTACGCATCTGGGTAAGTGATCTATGTGAAAGTTCACTTAATGATCTTCTCTTCCTCCTTATGTTCCCTCTCTCCTTATTAGGGGAGAAAATGTTCCACCAAAGCCAAACACAGAGAGTGTGCCGAGTGTGGAGAACCGCTTCCAGATGGTCATGAGAAAAGGTTGTGCAAACCTTGTATACAACACTTAATAGAGGAGGAGACCCCTTACCTTACTTCCACCTTAAGGGATATGGTTAGACAAGAAATCAGGGGTTCTATTAAATCCATATCCCAGAAGACCCCAGTTTCGAATTTTGGTTCAGACTCTGGTGAACTAAGCTCAGATTCCTTTCCATCTTCCTCTTCATCCATGGACGCTGAGTCGAGTCAGTCCTGTTTACTAGATAGAGTTAATCGTCTTATTAAAGCGGTAAACAACACAATGGCGATTGAGGAGCCCCAGTCAGAGTGGTCCATGCAGGACATAATGTTTAAAGGGTTAGATAAAAAATCCCGTACATCTTTCCCGGTAATTGATAAGATAAACACGTTAATTACAAGGGAATGGAAGAAACCTGAGAGAAAAGGATCGCTCCCACCAGCATTTAAGAGGAGGTATCCATTCGAGGAAGAAGCTTCATCCTCAAGGGATAAAGCCCCGAAACTAGACGCGGCAGTATCCAAGGCGTGCAAAAGGACCTCGCTTCTATTTGAGGATTTAGGGAATCTAAAAGACCCATTAGACAGAAAGGCTGATGTTTTTCTTAAGGGTGCCTGGGAAACGGCGGCAGGATTGCTGAGGCCAGCAATTATGGCTACTTGTACAGCACAGTCGCTAATGGTGTGGCTTGACCGCCTAGAGCAGGGGTGGGCAATTAATTTTGCCATGGGGCCGCATGAGAAAGTGGGATGGTTTTAGGGGGCCGGCCGAACTAATATAATTACCGTATTTTTCAGACTATAAGACGCACCGGACCATAAGGCGCACCCCAAATTTGGGGTGAAAATTGCAGAAAAAAAGATTTTTTTATAAGATGGGGGTCCGTCTTACTGTCCGAATTTACAGTATCTTACGGTAAAAGATTCTTACCTGAGGGCTGGCGGTGGCAGATCAAAAGTTTGTCGCATTCCCTGTGAGGGGCGCACTTGTTTGGACCAGCACTGGATGAACTGTTAAAGAAAGCGGGCGATAATAAAAAATGATTCCCCTTCCTAGGAAGACCCTCATACAGACGGGATTACAATAGAGGATGGTTTAATCGCAGAAGATCAAATAGAGATAGATCCAGATATCACGGCAATAAAACTTATGTTTAACAATTGCTTCATGGTTGTCTTAGATTTGAAAGACGCCTATTATCATGTCCCAATACATGCAGAACACAAACAATTTCTTCGTGGCAGTTTCAATTAATGATACGGTAGAGCATTTTCAATATCGAGCTCTTCCCTTTGGAGTCGCGGTCGCACCCCGTGTATTCACTACGATAATGGTAGAGGTCATGGCACACCTTCATGAACAAGACATTTTAATAATTCCCTACTTAGATGACTTATTAATTGTGGGACATGCTGAATCACATTGCATGGACCAATTGGGGAAGGTGACATCGGTATTGCAGAAATTGGGGTAGATCATTAATCTTAAAAAATCTCGCTTACAACCCTCTAAAGTACAGGAGTTTCTGGGTCTTGTCGTAGACTGTAGCGGGCAGGAATGTCATCTTCCAGATGCAAAAGTGAATAGTATCCAACGACTGGCAACCAGAGTGATTAATAATCCATCAGTCTCTGTAAGAGGGGCAATGTCACTGTTAGGATCACTCACATCATGTATCCCGGCGGTTCTCTGGGCTCAGTATCACACCAGAACACTACAGTGGGACGTTTTATGTAACACCCGTCACCTGAGAGGCCATCTTGAAAGTAAATTTTCACTATCCACTGAATCTATACAATCTTTACATTGGTGGACACACATACCAAATTTACGTAGAGGTGTTCCCTGGACAAGTAGTGTATCCCGAATAATAACTACAGATGCTAGCCCCAAGGGATGGGGGGCCACACATGGAAAATAGTTGGGTCCAGGGACTGTGGTCTCAATCCGAGCAGAATTCATCGTCCAACCTAAAAGAATTAGTAGCGGTAGAACGCCCTTTAAATAATTTCCTTATATCCCTTCAGGGTAAGCATGTCAGGTTTTTCTCAGATAACCAGGTGACTGTAGCCTATATTAACCATCAAGGAGGTACTCGGTCGGGTTCGTTAATGAAAGTTGTGGATCGTATTTTTCAGATGGCCGAAAATCGTCTACTATCTCTTACAGTTCTTCACATAAAATCCCACATATCAGCATGGGTTTATGAGAAATCGCTCCTGTCAAACCAATCTAATCAGTTTTTATGAAGAGGTAAGCTATAGGCTGGACCACGGTGAGTCATTGGACGTGGTATATCTCGATTTTTCCAAAGCGTTTGATACCGTGCCGCACAAGAGGTTGGTACACAAAATGAGAATGCTTGGTCTGGGGGAAAATGTGTGTAAATGGGTTAGTAACTGGCTTAGTGATAGAAAGCAGAGGGTGGTTATAAATGGTATAGTCTCTAACTGGGTCGCTGTGACCAGTGGGGTACCGCAGGGGTCGGTATTGGGACCTGTTCTCTTCAACATATTCATTAATGATCTGGTAGAAGGTTTACACAGTAAAATATCGATATTTGCAGATGATACAAAACTATGTAAAGCAGTTAATACAAGAGAAGATAGTATTCTGCTACAGATGGATCTGGATAAGTTGGAAACTTGGGCTGAAAGGTGGCAGATGAGGTTTAACAATGATAAATGTAAGGTTATACACATGGGAAGAAGGAATCAATATCACCATTACACACTGAACGGGAAACCACTGGGTAAATCTGACAGGGAGAAGGACTTGGGGATCCTAGTTAATGATAAACTTACCTGGAGCAGCCAGTGCCAGGCAGCAGCTGCCAAGGCAAACAGGATCATGGGGTGCATTAAAAGAGGTCTGGATACACATGATGAGAGCATTATACTGCCTCTGTACAAATCCCTAGTTAGACCGCACATGGAGTACTGTGTCCAGTTTTGGGCACCGGTGCTCAGGAAGGATATAATGGAACTAGAGAGAGTACAAAGGAGGGCAACAAAATTAATAACGGGGATGGGAGAACTACAATACCTATATAGATTAGCGAAATTAGGATTATTTAGTCTAGAAAAAAGACGACTGAGGGGCGATCTAATAACCATGTATAAGTATATAAGGGGACAATACAAATATCTCGCTGAGGATTTGTTTATACCAAGGAAGGTGACGGGCACAAGGGGGCATTCTTTGCGTCTGGAGGAGAAAAGGTTTTTCCACCAACATAGAAGAGGATTCTTTACTGTTAGGGCAGTGAGAATCTGGAATTGCTTGCCTGAGGAGGTGGTGATGGCGAACTCAGTCGAGGGGTTCAAGAGAGGCCTGGATGTCTTCCTGGAGCAGAACAATATTGTATCATACAATTATTAGGTTCTGTAGAAGGACGTAAATCTGGGGATTTATTATGATGGAATATAGGCTGAACTGGATGGACAAATGTCTTTTTTCGGCCTTACTAACTATGTTACTATGAAAGCTCAATGTCGTGGCTGACTACCTAAGCCGCAACAAGCTCGGACAGGGAGATTGGACACTGAATCAGACCATCTTCAACCAGATCATACAATTATAGGGGTGCCCAGATATAGACCTTTTCGCAAACAAGGAAAACAGAAAGCTACATCAATTCTGCTCCTTAAACCCCAGGGAAAACCCATATGCGGTGGACGCTCTCCTAATCTCATGGCACTTCAATCTCGCTTATGCCTTTCCCCCTCTAAACTTAATTCCGATAGTTCTGAGGAAGATACGGGAAGACAGGGCATGGGAAATTATGGTAGCCCCGTTCTGGCCCAGAAGATCATGGTTTCCTTGGCTGAGGAAGATGTCCATTTCCCAGCCTTGGATTCTCCCAGAAATACCAGATCTCCTCTCCCAGGGCCCAATTCTCCATCCACAAGTTGCCAATTTACATCTAGCGGCATGGAATTTGAGAGGTCATTACTAAAGACGAAAGGGTTTTCTCGAGACCTAGTAAACACATTACTAAAGAGTAGAAAGGTGTCTACAACAAACATTTATGTTAGAATTTGGAAAAAGTTCTTAGAGGTCTCAGGGGCACATATTGACCAAAAAGTCTGTATTAAAAAAATTCTGGAATTCCTACAGAAGGATTAGAAATGGGTTTAGCCACAAGCACTCTCAGGGTCCAAGTGTCGGCTCTGGGGGCGCTGAAAAAATAGTAATTTAGCCAGCAATCACTGGATAGCTAGGTTCTTCAAGGCTGCAACTAGGTCCAGGCCAGTCATTAAGCAAAAATTGGTTCCATGGGACCTAAATTTTGTGCTCTCAGCCCATTTGAACCTATTGAGACTGTCCCAATTAAAATCCTATCTTTTAAAACAGCCCTTTTAGTCGCGCTCACATCCACAAGAAGGGTTAGCAATTTACAAGCCCTGTCTAGACAGCCTCCATACATGCAGTTTAGAGAAGATGGAGTTATTTTGAAGCCTGATCCTCTTTACCTTCCAAAAGTAGCTTCGAAATTTCATAGATTACAGGAAGTGGTTCTACCTTCGTTCTGTTCTAATCCCACCAATGATAAAGAACGAAAATTCCATTCTTTAGATGTAAGAAGGTGTCTTCTTAGATATATTTCAGCTACTAGCTCTTGGAAGAAAGATAATTCCCTATTTGTATCCTTTCAGGGAGTTAGAAAGGGGCTTAGAGTGTCCAAAAACACTAGCTAGATGGATCAGGGAGGCAATTTCTTTAGCTTATTCAGCAGGTGGCATGCAGATTCCGGAAGGTATAAAAGCTCACTCCACTCGAGCCATGGCTACTTCCTGGGCGGAGAGATCAGAGGTGCCGATTGAAGACATTCGTAAGGCGGCCATATGGTCTTCTCCATCTACTTTCCTTAAACACTATAGACTAGATCTGGGTAGCTCCTCCGATCTCACGTTTGGGAGAAGAGTGCTGGAGGCAGCTGTCCCTCCCTAGTCTCTTCTCTGAAAGTCTCTTGTGGTGCTGTCATGGCGACTGAATAAATACGTAAGCTACTTACCGGTAGCGGTGTTTTTCAGGAGCCCATGACAGCTCCCTTATATTCCCTACCCTATTTTCTCATATGGGTCAACACTTCCTTTTTTCCTTTAAGTACTAAGTTTACTCACAGGGTGAATTGTACAATATTTTAAATTGTTTATGTGCTACTAACTAGGGAGGTCCTCTCATGCTCAGTAAACCAACTGATGTGGGAGAGAGGTGCCGCCCTTCTATGTCTGTAGGTTTTCTGTCCCTGAAGGGCGGATCCCCTGTCTGGTGGTGCTTTCATGGGCTCCTGAAAAACACTGTTACTGGTAGGTAGCTTACGTATTTTCTATATATTGATAAAGATGTCCTGTTATTATTAGAGCTAATAAAACCCATATAGACCACTGCCGCCCACGGTTTACTGTCCGGCTTGTGCGCATGCGCGGCTGCGCTCGGATACTCCAGCCTCTCACATCGCGGTTACCTTGGCAATGCCGGGTAACTAATCCCGTGCGTCCGGTCACGTGATGTGTGGGAGGGAATTCCTGCACCGGTTATGCCTTGGCCATCATCATCAGCAGCACACACTATATAAACACATTGAGCCTGCCTGAACGCCACCCCCTGACGAAGGAATTTAGTTCCGAAACGCGCGTCGGGTGTGTGGGCGTTTCCAGGACATAGTAACATAGTAACATAGTAACATAGTTAGTAAGGCCGAAAAAAGACATTTGTCCATCCAGTTCAGCCTATATTCCATCATAATAAATCCCCAGATCTACGTCCTTCTACAGAACCTAATAATTGTATGATACAATATTGTTCTGCTCCAGGAAGACATCCAGGCCTCTCTTGAACCCCTCGACTGAGTTCGCCATCACCACCTCCTCAGGCAAGCAATTCCAGATTCTCACTGCCCTAACAGTAAAGAATCCTCTTCTATGTTGGTGGAAAAACCTTCTCTCCTCCAGACGCAAAGAATGCCCCCTTGTGCCCGTCACCTTCCTTGGTATAAACAGATCCTCAGCGAGATATTTGTATTGTCCCCTTATATACTTATACATGGTTATTAGATCGCCCCTCAGTCGTCTTTTTTCTAGACTAAATAATCCTAATTTCGCTAATCTATCTGGGTATTGTAGTTCTCCCATCCCCTTTATTAATTTTGTTGCCCTCCTTTGTACTCTCTCTAGTTCCATTATATCCTTCCTGAGCACCGGTGCCCAAAACTGGACACAGTACTCCATGTGCGGTCTAACTAGGGATTTGTACAGAGGCAGTATAATGCTCTCATCATGTGTATCCAGACCTCTTTTAATGCACCCCATGATCCTGTTTGCCTTGGCAGCTGCTGCCTGGCACTGGCTGCTCCAGGTAAGTTTATCATTAACTAGGATCCCCAAGTCCTTCTCCCTGTCAGATTTACCTAGTGGTTTCCCGTTCAGTGTGTAATGGTGATATTGATTCCCTAGGACGGTGAGGTGCCCTAAGGTAATTCTTATTAATATCTTCCCTGGATTATACACTATGTGCACTTAGCACTACATCATTTTGCTTTATACGTTTTTGCAATATTGCACAACTTTTATGGGAGTTTCACTTGTTATCACATAATTGAATTTTCTTATACTTTTTTAATTTGGCAAGTATTTTTTATATATTTTTCTTTTGCAAAATAATTTCAGGGAATTATTTATACCCCAACTTTGGGGATTAATTACCTTGCACAGATACACTAGTGACTAGGGTTGAGCGAAACGGATCGTTCATTTTCAAAAGTCGCCGACTTTTGGCAAAGTCGGGTTTCATGAAACCCGACCCGACCCCTGTGCGGGGTCGGCCATGCGGTACGCGACTTTCGCGCCAAAGTCGCGTTTCAATGACGCGAAAAGCGCCATTTCTCAGCCAATGAAGGTGGACGCAGAGTGTGGGCAGCGTGATGACATAGGTCCTGGTCCCCACCATCTTAGAGAAGGGCATTGCAGTGATTGGCTTGCTGTCTGCGGCGTCACAGGGGCTATAAAGGGGCGTTCCCGCCGACCGCCATCTTACTGCTGCTGATCTGAGCATAGGGAGAGGTTGCTACCGCTTCTTCAGAAGCAGGGATAGCGTTAGGCAGGGTCCATTAACCACCAAACCGCTTGAGCTGTAGCGATTTCCACTGTCCAACACCACCTTTGTTTGCAGGGACAGTGGAAGCTACATTTTTTTTCCCCTCAGCGCTGTAGCTCATTGGGCTGCCCTAGAAGGCTCCCTGATAGCTGCATTGCTGTGTGTACGCCGCTCTGCAAACCAACTGCTTTTTTCAAAGCACAAATCCTGTTGTTCCTTCCTTTCTGCACAGCTATCTTGTTTGTTTCTCCACACTTTTTATTTAATTTGTGCAGCAGTCCACTCCTTATTGCTGCCTGCCATACCTGGCTGAGATTACTGCAGGGAGATAGTAATTGTAGGACAGTCCCTGTTTTTTTTTTTTTTTTAATTCTCCCTAAAAAAAAAACTGTGGGAGATTAAGATTGGCATTTCTGCTCGAGTGCCATCCCTGTGTGTGCCATCTCACATAGTGGGCCATAGAAAGCCTAATTTTTTTTTCTTTTTTTTTTTGTGGGGTTTCTAAATTCTCCCTGAAAAAAAAAACAGTGGGAGATTAATATTGGCCTTTGGGCTTGTGTGCCAGTCCTGAGTGTGCCATCTCTCTCTCAAATAGTGGGCCATAGAAAGCCTATTTTTTTTTTTATTGGTTTTATAAATTCTCCCTGAAAAAAAAAAAAAACAGTGGGAGATTAATATTGCCCTTTGGGCTTGTGTGCCAGTCCTGAGCGTGCCATCTCTCTGTCAAATAGTGGGCCATAGAAAGCCTATTTTTTTTTTATTGGTTTTATGAATTCTCCCTGAAAAAAAAAAACAGTGGGAGATTAATATTGCCCTTTGGCTTGTGTGCCAGTCCTGAGCGTGCCATCTCTCTCTCAAATAGTGACCCATAGAAAGCCTATTTATTATTTTTTCATTGGTTTTATAAATTCTCCCTGAAAAAAAAAAACAGTGGGAGATTAATATTGCCCTTTGGGCTTGTGTGCCAGTCCTGAGCGTGCCATCTCTCTGTCAAATAGTGGGCCATAGAAAGCCTATTTATTATTTTTTCATTGGTTTTATAAATTCTCCCTGAAAAAAAAAAACAGTGGGAGATTAATATTGCCCTTTGGGCTTGTGTGCCAGTCCTGAGCGTGCCATCTCTCTCTCAAATAGTGGGCCATAGAAAGCCTATTTATTTTTTTTTCATTGGTTTTATAAATTCTCCCTGAAAAAAAAAAAAACAGTGGGAGATTAATATTGCCCTTTGGGCTTGTGTGCCAGTCCTGAGCGTGCCATCTCTCTCTCATATAGTGGGCCATAGAAAGCCTATTTATTTATTTTTTCATTGGTTTTATAAATTCTCCCCGGAAAAAAACAAACAGTGGGAGATTAATATTGCCCTTTGGGCTTGTGTGCCAGTCCTGAGCGTGCCATCTCTCTGTCAAATAGTGGGCCATAGAAAGCCTATTTATTATTTTTTCATTGGTTTTATAAATTCTCCCTGAAAAAAAAAACAGTGGGAGATTAATATTGCCCTTTGGGATTGTGTGCCAGTCCTGAGCGTGCCATCTCTCTCTCAAATAGTGGGCCATAGAAAGCCTATTTATTATTTTTTATTTGGTTTCTAAATTCTCTCTGAAAAAAATCACTTTTTTTTAATTTGTTTTCTAAATTCTTCCTTAAAAAAATCATTTTTTTGGGGGGGTTTCTAAATTCTCCCTGAAAAAATAAAAAAAAACAGTGGGAGATTAATATTGGCCTTTCTGCTTGTGTGCCAGTCCTGACTCCTGGGTGTGCCATCTCTCTCTCTCTCAGATAGTGGGCCATAGAAAGCCTATTTGTTTTTTGTTTTTTATTTGGTTTCTAAATTCTCTCTGAAAAAATCACTTTTTTTAATTTGTTTTCTAAATTCTTCCTTAAAAAATCATTTTTTTTTGGGTTTCTAAATTTTCCCTGAAAAAATAAAAAAAACAGTGGGAGATTAATATTGGCCTTTCTGCTTGTGTGCCAGTCCTGACTCCTGGGTGTGCCATCTCTCTCTCTCAGAAAGTGGGCCATAGAAAGCCTATTTTTTTTAATTTTTTTATTTGGTTTCTAAATTCTCTCTGAAAAAATCACTTTTTTTTAATTTGTTTTCTAAATTCTTCCTTAAAAAATCATTTTTTGGGGGGGGGTTTCTAAATTCTCCCTGAAAAAATAAAAAAAAACAGTGGGAGATTAATATTGGCCTTTCTGCTTGTGTGCCAGTCCTGACTCCTGGGTGTGCCATCTCTCTCTCTCAGAAAGTGGGCCATAGAAAGCCTATTTTTTTTTTTATTTGGTTTCTAAATTCTCTCTGAAAAAATCACTTTTTTTTATTTGTTTTCTAAATTCTTCCTGAAAAAATCATTTTTTGGGGGGGGTTTCTAAATTCTCCCTGAAAAAATAAAAACAAACAGTGGGAGATTAATATTGACATTTGTGCTTGAGTGACAGTCCTGCGTGTGTGGCATCTCTCTCATTTGGTGCCACCAAAAACAGAGTGTGTAACATTGTGCCTGCTTTTCCTTGCGGTCTCACCCACCTGTAAAGGGGTATCTAAATCATACTAAAGTTATAGCTCACCGTGTAAATTGTTTGACAGCAACAAATACCGTTAGTTTGGTTACATTTTTAAAACAATGAGGAAGTCTGGTGGAAGAGGTCGTGGCCGGGGGCGTTCATTGTCAGCTGGTAATGAGGGTAGTGGTAGTGGTGGAGCATCAGGTGGTCGTGGGAAAAAAAATATTGCACCTAAGTCTGGAGCTGTAGAGCCAGGTTCGTCGTCTAGCTACACAAGGCCTCAAACGCTCCCTTTTCTGGGAGTAGGAAAACCGCTTTTAAAGCCGGAGCAGCAAGAGCAAGTTTTGGCTTACCTTGCTGACTCAGCCTCTAGCTCTTTCGCCTCCTCTTCTGAAACTGCTAAATGTAAAAGCAGCGCGTCGTTAGTGGATGTTCACGGTCAGGGACAAGTCGCTTCCTTGTCTTCTTCACCAAGAACAACAGAGAAGGATGCGTCAGGCGACACAACGGGTTACTCCATGGAGCTCTTTACACATACCGTTCCTGGGTTAGAAAGTGAAACAGTTAACAGGCCATGCCCATTACAAGTTGAATCGGACATGGAGTGCACAGATGCACAGCCACAGCCAGATTACTATGCTGTTCCTTTGACTCAGACCAGAACATTGCCCTCGCAGTGTACTGATCCAGAATCAGACCCTGATGAGACTATGGTGCCCCATCACGAACGCTATTCCACCGGCTTACACGGTGACACAGACGAAGTTGCACACGAGATAGAAGAGGAGGTCATAGATGACCCAGTTGTTGACCCCGATTGGCAGCCATTGGGGGAACAGGGTGCAGGCGGCAGTAGCTCTGAAGCGGAGGAGGAGGAGCCGCAGAAGGCATCAACATCGCAACAGGTTCCATCTGCCAGGCCCGTATCTGGCCAAAAACGCGTGGCAAAACCAGTTGTAGGACAGCGTGGACATCCGGTTAAAGAAGCTCAGTCTGCAATGCCTGAAAAGGTATCCGATAGTAGGAAGAGTGCAGTCTGGCATTTTTTTAAACAACATCCAAATGATCAGCGCAAAGTCATCTGTCAAAAATGTTCAACTACCTTAAGCAGAGGTCAGAATCTTAAAAGTCTAAGTACAAGTTGCATGCGTAGACATTTAACCACCATGCATTTGCAAGCCTGGACGCACTACCAAACGTCCCTTAAGGTTGTAGCACCCTCGGCCAATGAAGCTAGTCAGCAACGCTACATCCCTTCCCTCACTGTAAGCCCACCATTTCCCGCACCACCTGCAGCAAATGTGCAGATTTCGTCGCCAGGCCAAAGCAGTCAGGGAATCACCAGTTTCGTAGTAGTAAACACTGCATGTAGGGCACCAGCAAGACTACCATCTCCAACCATCTCTCAGTCTGCCATGTCCACCGGCACCCCCGCTAGTTCCACGATCTGCAGCTCTCCAGTCCAGCTCACCCTACATGAGACTCTCGTTAGGAAAAGGAAGTACTCATCCTCGCATCCGCATACACAGGGTTTGAACGCCCACATTGCTAGACTAATTTCATTAGAGATGATGCCCTACCGGTTAGTTGAAAGCGAAGCTTTCAAAACCCTGATGGACTACGCAGAACCACGCTACGAGCTACCCAGTCGACACTTCTTTTCGAGAAAAGCTATCCCAGCCCTCCACCAGCATGTGAAATACCGCATCGTCCATGCACTCAGGCAGTCTGTGAGTACAAAGGTGCACCTGACAACAGATGCATGGACCAGTAGGCATGGCCAGGGACGTTACGTGTCCATCACGGCTCACTGGGTTAATGTGGTGGATGCAGGGTCCACAGGGGACAGCAATATTGGGACAGTTCTGCCTAGCCCACGGTCTAGGAAACAGTTGGCTGTAGGCGTTCGCCCCCCCTCCTCCTCCTCCTCGTCCTCCTGCAGAAGCGAGAGCTCGTCCACAGACTGCTGTTGCACGAGCACTCCATCCGCAGCTGCCACTGTTGCACACGAGGTGTCCCATTATGGGACACCTAGTGGCAAGCGTCAGCAGGCTGTATTGGCAATGAAGTGTTTGGGCGACAACAGACACACCACGGAAGTTCTGTCCGAGTTCTTGCAGAAAGAAACTCAGTCATGGCTGGGCAGTGTACATCTTGAGGCAGGCAAGGTAGTGAGTGATGACGGAAGGAATTTTATGGCTGCCATAGCCCTTTCCCAACTGAAACACATTCCTTGCCTGGCTCACACCTTAAACCTGGTGGTGCAGTGCTTCCTGAAAAGTTATCCGGGGTTACCCGACATGCTCCTCCAAGTGCGCAGACTTTGCTCGTATATCCGCCGTTCGCCCGTGCACTCCAGCCGTATGCGGAACCATCAGCGGTCTTTGAACCTTCCCCAGCATCGCCTAATCATCGACGTTGCAACAAGGTGGAACTCCACACTGCACATGCTTCAGAGACTGTGTGAACAGAGGCGTGCTGTTATGTATTTGTGGGAGGATACACATACACGGGCAGGCAGTTGGATGGCAGACATGGAGTTGTCAGGTGTGCAGTGGTCGAAGGTACAAGACCTGTGTCAAGTCCTTCGGTGTTTTGAGGAATGCACACGGCTGGTTAGTGCAGACAACGCCATAATAAGCATGAGCATCCCCCTAATGCGTCTGCTGCTGCAAAGTTTGACGCACATAAAGGAGCAGGCGTCTGCAGCCGAGGAAGAGGGAAGCCTTGATGACAGTCAACCCTTGTCTGGTCAGGGCAGTCTACAGGACGAGGTAGCGGGCGAAGAGGAGGAGGACGAGGGGGATGATGGGGATGAGTATTTTTTGTATGAGGAAGCTTCTCCGGGGCCAATAGCAACTGGTGGAGTTGCAAGGCCGGGTTCAGGGTTTTTTAGGGAGACAAATGATGTAGATTTGCCTGAAACTGCCCCTCAACCCAGCACAACCGCAGATTTTACAACTGGAACTTTGGCCCACATGGCGGATTATGCCTTACGTATCCTAAAAAGGGACCCATGCATTATTAAAATGATGACCGATGACAATTACTGGTTGGCCTGCCTCCTTGATCCTCGCTATAAAGGCAAATTGCAAAATGTCATGCCACATGAGAACCTCGAACAAATATTAGCAACCAAACAAGCAACTCTTGTAGACCGTTTGATTCAGGCATTCCCAGCACACAGCGCCGGTGATGGTTCTCACACGAGCTGCAGGGGGCAACAGGGCAGAGGTGTTAGAGTTGCACAAATCAGAAGTGGCGTTGGACAGAGGGGTTTTCTGACCAGGTTGTGGAGTGATTTCGCAATGACCGCAGACAGGACAGGTACTGCAGCATCAATTCAAAGTGACAGGAGACAACATTTGTCCAGTATGGTTACTAACTATTTTTCATCCCTTATCGATGTTCTCCCTCAACCGTCATTCCCATTTGATTACTGGGCATCGAAAATAGACACCTGGCCTGAATTGGCAGAATATGCATTGCAGGAGCTTGCTTGCCCAGCAGCTAGTGTGCTATCAGAAAGAGTATTCAGTGCTGCTGGTTCAATATTGACCGAAAAAAGAACTCGTCTGGCTACCCAAAATGTTGATGATCTAACCTTCATTAAAATGAACCACTCATGGATTTCGAATTATTTTGCCCCACCTTTCCCGGCTGACACCTAGCTTTCCTATAAAAAGGTCTTGCTTGTGGACTCGTCTTACTGACTGTTCCAATCTCTTAATTTGCAGCAGCTGTTTGTCCAGCATACAACATGTTTACACCTCCCTAAATGGGCTAACTCCCCCCACGGGGCCGTGGTCACGCCACTTGGCGCAAGCACACGTGAGAGTGCCGTTTGTCTGAAGAGGTGGGTGTGCCCGCTTTTGGTCGACGGCACTGCAATTGGGTCCCTCATAGTACAATAAAGTGTCTCTGGCTGTGGTGGTGCGCACCCAACGTCAGACACACCGTTGTAACATGAGGGGCCCTGGGCCTGTACCGCCGGCCACAAGAGAGTTCCCCCCCAGCTCAAACAGTGCTCTACCACTTGCAAAATTATCTCTCACAGCTCCACCAATGTTTAGTCTATGCGCTGACATCCTTCAATGCCTGGCACTGACAATACCAATTTGTTGACATATATGATGCTACTTAAAATAGTCAGGGGCAGTGTCCTATATTGACACCAGTAAATACTTAGCGCCAAATTACTATGTTTGAAACTCAGCAGAGGAGCCCACCCCTGTACCTAAGTATGCCACCCTTTTGTTTTTTGGTTTTGTTCTTTTGCAAGACATTAACATCTATTTATTTTTTGGGAGTACTAACTGTGTCAGACACTCCTTCCAATCGTCCTCCGCTGACCACACCAATGCTGCCTGTGTACTTCTGCAAGATAATTCAAACTGCTTTGAGCCTAATTTTTTTTATTTTAGGCCTACTAAGTGTGTCTGCGGTCCCTCCTTCCAATTGTCCTCCGCTGAACACAACAATGCTGCCTGTGTACCCCTGCAAGATAATTGAAACTGCTTTGAGCCTAATTTTTTTATTTTAGGCCTACTAAGTCTGTCTGCGGTCCCTCCTTCCAGTTGTCCTCCGCTGAACACACCAGTGCTGCCTGTGTACCCCTGCAAGATAATTGAAACTGCTTTGAGGCTAATTTTTTTTATTTTAGGCCTACTAAGTCTGTCTGCGGTCCCTCCTTCCATTTGTCCTCCGCTGAGGACACCAATGCCGACCGTGTACCCATGTAACTTTTTGTCATCCTGCAGTGAGCCTACTTTGTGGTGTAAGGCCTACTAGCAGTGTCTGTCTGCGCCACTTAATACAGCTGTCCTCCTCTAAAAAAAAAAAAATGGCGGATTTTCAGCTTGTCAGAATTATGAAACTGCATTGGGGCCACAAGTTTCATTGTGGTCTACATACTGAGTCTTCCGCTCCAAGGTGTTCTCTCTGT
The DNA here is from genome assembly GCF_032444005.1 of Ranitomeya imitator. NCBI lineage: Eukaryota > Metazoa > Chordata > Amphibia > Anura > Dendrobatidae > Ranitomeya > Ranitomeya imitator. The sequence goes on along the minus strand of NC_091286.1, from coordinate 695,296,045 downwards.
TGCCTTTCATTCGCTTCTATCTTGAAGCTCTTGTTAAGTAGTTGTTGAAACAACACTGCATTAGGCCTACAAGTTGGGTCTGGGTTGTAGAGACGATGTCTGCCGCTCCAAGGTGTTCTCCAGGTTGCCTCTCCGTAGCTTCAATCTTCATGCTCTTGTTAAGAAGTTGTTGAAACAACACTGCATTAGGCCTACAAGTTGGGTCTGGGTTGTAGAGACGGTGTCTCCCGCTCCAAGGTGTTCTCCAGGTTGCCTCTCCATAGCTTCAATCTTCATGTTCTTGTTAAGTAGTTGTTGAAACAACACTGCATTAGGCCTACAAGTTTGGTCTGGGTTGTAGAGACGGTGTCTGCCGCTCCAAGGTGTTCTCCAGGGTGCCTCTCCCTAGCTTCAATCTTCATGCTCTTGTTAAGTAGTTGTTGAAACAACACTGCATTAGGCCTACAAGTTGGGTCTGGGTTGTAGAGACGGTGTCTCCCGCTCCAAGGTGTTCTCCAGGTTGCCTCTCCATAGCTTCAATCTTCATGCTCTTGTTAAGTAGTTGTTGAAGCAACACTGCATTAGGCCTACAAGTTGGGTCTGGGTTGTAGAGACGGTGTCTACCGCTCCAAGGTGTTCTCCAGGTTGCCTCTCCATAGCTTCAATCTTCATGCTCTTGTTAAGTAGTTTTTGAAACAACACTGCATTAGGCCTACAAGTTGGGTCTGGGTTGTAGAGACGGTGTCTCCCGCTCCAAGGTGTTCTCCAGGTTGCCTCTCCATGGTGTTCTCCAGGTTGCCTCTCCATAGCTTCTATCTTCTAGCTCTCGTTAAGTAGTTGTTGAAACAACACTGCATTAGGCCTACAAGTTGGGTCTGGCTTGTAGAGACGGTGTCTCCTGTTGTGAATTCTGTGGCTGAATTCACTCCTGTGGTCACAAGTGGTACTGCAGCTTCTGAGCTTCCTCCCTCAGGTGTTCTGGTGAGCTCGTTAACTGCTTCATTACTTAACTCCGCCTGATGCTGCTATCCTTGCTCCTTGTCAATGTTTCAGTGTTGGATCTGAGCTTCTCCTGATTGTTCCTGTGACCTGCTGCTCTGTATAGCTAAGTGCTTTTTGCTTTTTTGTTGCTTTTTTTCTGTCCAGCTTGTCTTTTGTTTTGCTGGAAGCTCTGAGACGCAAAGGGTGTACCGCCGTGCCGTTAGTTCGGCACGGTGGGTTTTTTTTTTGCCCCCTTTGCGTGGTTTTGCTTTAGGGTTTTTTGTAGACTGCAAAGTTCGCTTTACTGTCCTCGCTCTGTCCTAGAATATCGGGCCCCACTTTGCTGAATCTATTTCATCCCTACGTTTTGTCTTTTCATCTTACTCACAGTCATTATATGTGGGGGGCTGCCTTTTCCTTTGGGGAATTTCTCTGGGGCAAGTCAGGCCTATTTTTCTATCTTCAGGCTAGCTAGTTTCTTAGGCTGTGCCGAGTTGCCTAGGTAGTTGTTAGGCGCAATCCACAGCCGCTTTTAGTTGTGTTTAGGATAGGATCAGGTGTGCAGTCTACAGAGTTTCCACGTCTCAGAGCTCGTTCTTGTATTTTTGGGTATTTGTCAGATCTCTGTGTGCGCTCTGATCGCTAAACACACTGTGTTTCTGGATTGCCTTCATAACACCTGTCATTAGCAAACATAACAGTACAAGGAGCCCAAACTAATGATTCTCAATAGAGGGAAAGAAAAAGTTCTGACATCATTCTTTTTTTTTTTTTTTTTCTGCTCTGTGTTCACTTTTTTTTTTTTTCCCCTAGACATTTGGGTGATTCTGGACACAGGTGTGGACATGGATATTCAGGGTCTGTGCTCTTCAATGGATAATCTCGTTATAAATGTACAAAAAATTCAAGATACTATTGATCAGAAATCTATGTTAGAACCAAGAATTCCTATTCCTGATTTGTTTTTTGGAGATAGAACTAAGTTTCTAAGTTTCAAAAATAATTGTAAGCTATTTCTGGCCTTGAAACCTCATTCTTCTGGTAATCCTATTCAACAGGTTTTGATTATTATTTCTTTTTTGCGCGGCGACCCTCAAGACTGGGCATTTTCTCTTGCGCCAGGAGACCCTGCATTGAGTAGTGTCGATGCGTTTTTCCTGGCGCTCGGATTGCTGTACGATGAGCCTAATTCAGTGGATCAGGCTGAGAAAAATTTGCTGGCTTTGTGCCAGGGTCAGGATGATATAGAAGTATATTGTCAGAAATTTAGGAAATGGTCAGTACTCACTCAGTGGAATGAATCTGCGCTGGCAGCTTTGTTCAGAAAGGGTCTCTCTGAGGCTCTTAAGGATGTCATGGTGGGATTTCCTATGCCTGCTGGTTTGAATGAGTCTTTGTCTTTGGCCATTCAGATCGGTCGACGCTTGCGCGAGCGTAAATCTGTGCACCATTTGGCGGTACTGCCTGAGGTTAAACCTGAGCCTATGCAGTGCGATAGGACTATGACTAGAGTTGAACGGCAGGAATACAGACGTCTGAATGGTCTGTGTTTCTACTGTGGTGATTCCACTCATGCTATTTCTGATTGTCCTAAGCGCACTAAGCGGTCCGCTAGGTCTGCCGTCATTGGTACTGTACAGTCCAAATTCCTTCTGTCCATTACCTTGATATGCTCTTTGTCGTCGTTTTCTGTCATGGCGTTTGTGGATTCGGACGCTGCCCTGAATCTGATGGATTTGGATTATGCTAAACGTTGTGGGTTTTTCTTGGAGCCTTTGCGGTGTCCTATTCCATTGAGAGGAATTGATGCTACACCTTTGGCCAAGAATAAACCTCAATACTGGGCCCAGCTGACCATGTGCATGGCTCCTGCACATCAGGAAGTTATTCGCTTTCTGGTGTTGCATAATCTGCATGATGTGGTCGTGTTGGGGTTGCCATGGCTACAAACCCATAATCCAGTATTGGATTGGAATTCCATGTCGGTATCCAGCTGGGGTTGTCAGGGGGTACATGGTGATGTTCCATTTTTGTCGATTTCGTCATCCACCCCTTCTGAGGTCCCAGAGTTCTTGTCTGATTATCAGGATGTATTTGAAGAGCCCAAGTCCGATGCTCTACCTCCGCATAGGGATTGTGATTGTGCTATCAATTTGATTCCTGGTAGTAAATTCCCTAAAGGTCGATTATTTAATTTATCCGTGCCCGAACACGCCGCTATGCGCAGTTATGTGAAGGAATCCCTGGAGAAGGGACATATTCGCCCATCGTCATCACCACTGGGAGCAGGGTTCTTCTTTGTAGCCAAGAAGGATGGTTCGCTGAGACCGTGTATTGATTACCGCCTTCTTAATAAGATCACTGTTAAATTTCAGTATCCCTTGCCATTGTTATCTGACTTGTTTGCTCGGATTAAGGGGGCTAGTTGGTTCACTAAGATAGATCTTCGTGGTGCGTATAATCTGGTGAGAATCAGGCAAGGAGATGAATGGAAAACTGCATTCAATACGCCCGAGGGTCATTTTGAGTATCTAGTGATGCCGTTCGGACTTGCCAATGCTCCATCTGTGTTTCAGTCTTTTATGCATGACATCTTCCGTGAGTATCTGGATAAATTCCTGATTGTTTACTTGGATGACATTTTGAGCTTCTCAGATGATTGGGAGTCTCATGTGAAGCAGGTCAGAATGGTTTTTCAGGTCCTGCGTGCTAACTCTTTGTTTGTGAAGGGATCAAAGTGTCTCTTCGGTGTGCAGAAAGTTTCATTTTTGGGGTTCATCTTTACCCCTTCTACTATCGAGATGGATCCAGTTAAGGTCCAAGCCATCCAGGATTGGATTCAGCCGACATCTCTGAAAAGTCTGCAAAAGTTCCTGGGCTTTGCTAATTTTTATCGTCGCTTCATCTGTAATTTTTCTAGCATTGCCAAACCATTGACCGATTTGACCAAGAAGGGTGCTGATTTGGTTAATTGGTCTTCTGCTGCTGTGGAAGCTTTTCAGGAGTTGAAGCGTCGTTTTTGTTCTGCCCCTGTGTTGTGTCAGCCAGATGTTTCTCTTCCGTTCCAGGTCGAGGTTGATGCTTCTGAGATTGGAGCAGGGGCGGTTTTGTCACAGAGAGGTTCTGATTGCTCAGTGATGAAACCATGTGCTTTCTTTTCCAGGAAGTTTTCGCCCGCTGAGCGTAATTATGATGTGGGCAATCGAGAGTTGCTGGCCATGAAGTGGGCATTCGAGGAGTGGCGTCATTGGCATGAAGGAGCTAAGCATCGCGTGGTGGTATTGACTGATCATAAGAACTTGACTTATCTCGAGTCTGCCAAGCGCTTGAATCCTAGACAGGCCCGTTGGTCGTTATTTTTTGCCCGCTTCGACTTTGTGATTTCGTACCTTCCGGGCTCTAAAAATGTGAAGGCGGATGCTCTGTCTAGGAGTTTTGTGCCCGACTCTCCGGGTTTATCTGAGCCAGCGGGTATCCTCAAGGAAGGAGTCATTGTGTCTGCCATCTCCCCTGATTTGCGGCGGGTGCTGCAAAAATTTCAGGCGAATAAACCTGATCGTTGTCCAGCAGAGAAACTGTTCGTCCCTGATAGGTGGACTAATAATCTTATCTCTGAACTTCATTGTTCGGTGTTGTCTGGTCATCCTGGAATCTTTGGTACCAGAGAGTTAGTGGCTAGATCCTTCTGGTGGCCATCTCTGTCACGGGATGTACGTACTTTTGTGCAGTCCTGTGGGATTTGTGCTAGGGCTAAGCCCTGCTGTTCTCGTGCCAGTGGGTTGCTTTTGCCCTTGCCGGTCCCAAAGAGGCCTTGGACACATATTTCGATGGATTTCATTTCTGACCTTCCCGTTTCTCAAAAGATGTCAGTCATTTGGGTGGTCTGTGATCGCTTTTCTAAAATGGTCCATCTGGTGCCCTTGGCTAAATTGCCTTCCTCCTCTGATTTGGTACCTTTGTTCTTTCAGCATGTGGTTCGGTTGCATGGCATTCCTGAGAATATTGTTTCTGACAGAGGTTCCCAGTTTGTTTCAAGGTTTTGGCGAGCCTTTTGTGGTAGGATGGGCATTGACCTATCCTTTTCTTCGGCTTTCCATCCTCAGACTAATGGCCAGACCGAACGAACCAATCAGACCTTGGAAACATATCTGAGATGTTTTGTTTCTGCAGACCAGGATGATTGGGTGTCCTTTTTGCCGTTGGCTGAGTTCGCCCTTAATAATCGGGCCAGCTTGGCTACCTTGGTTTCTCCATTTTTTTGCAATTCTGGGTTCCATCCTCGTTTCTCTTCAGGACAGGTTGAGTCTTCGGACTGTCCTGGTGTGGATTCTGTGGTGGATAGGTTGCAGCAGATCTGGACTCAGGTAGTGGACAATTTGATCTTGTCCCAGGAGAAAGCTCAACTTTTCGCTAATCGCAGACGCCGTGTGGGTCCCCGACTTCGTGTTGGGGATCTGGTTTGGTTATCTTCTCGTCATATTCCTATGAAGGTTTCCTCTCCTAAATTTAAACCTCGTTTTATTGGTCCGTATAGGATTTCTGAGGTTCTCAATCCTGTGTCTTTTCGTTTGACCCTCCCAGACTCCTTTTCCATACATAATGTATTCCATAGGTCGTTGTTGCGGAGATACGTGGCACCTATGGTTCCATCTGTTGAGCCTCCTGCCCCGGTTTTGGTGGAGGGGGAATTGGAGTATATTGTGGAGAAGATTTTGGATTCTCGTGTTTCTAGACGGAAACTCCAGTATCTGGTTAAATGGAAGGGTTATGCTCAGGAAGATAATTCCTGGGTTTTTGCCTCTGATGTTCATGCTTCCGATCTTGTTCGTGCCTTTCATGCGGCTCATCCTGGTCGGCCTGGGGGCTCTGGTGAGGGTTCGGTGACCCCTCCTCAAGGGGGGGGTACTGTTGTGAATTCTGTGGCTGAATTCACTCCTGTGGTCACAAGTGGTTCTGCAGCTTCTGAGCTTCCTCCCTCAGGTGTTCTGGTGAGCTCGTTAACTGCTTCATTACTTAACTCCGCCTGATGCTGCTATCCTTGCTCCTTGTCAATGTTTCAGTGTTGGATCTGAGCTTCTCCTGATTGTTCCTGTGACCTGCTGCTCTGTATAGCTAAGTGCTTTTTGCTTTTTTGTTGCTTTTTTTCTGTCCAGCTTGTCTTTTGTTTTGCTGGAAGCTCTGACACGCAAAGGGTGTACCGCCGTGCCGTTAGTTCGGCACGGTGGGTTTTTTTTTTGCCCCCTTTGCGTGGTTTTGCTTTAGGGTTTTTTGTAGACTGCAAAGTTCGCTTTACTGTCCTCGCTCTGTCCTAGAATATCGGGCCCCACTTTGCTGAATCTATTTCATCCCTACGTTTTGTCTTTTCATCTTACTCACAGTCATTATATGTGGGGGGCTGCCTTTTCCTTTGGGGAATTTCTCTGGGGCAAGTCAGGCCTATTTTTCTATCTTCAGGCTAGCTAGTTTCTTAGGCTGTGCCGAGTTGCCTAGGTAGTTGCTAGGCGCAATCCACAGCCGCTTTTAGTTGTGTTTAGGATAGGATCAGGTGTGCAGTCTACAGAGTTTCCACGTCTCAGAGCTCGTTCTTGTATTTTTGGGTATTTGTCAGATCTCTGTGTGCGCTCTGATCGCTAAGCACACTGTGTTTCTGGATTGCCTTCATAACACCTGTCATTAGCAAACATAACAGTCTCCCGCTCCAAGGTGTTCTCCAGGTTGCCACATAATCAAAGCTGCATAGAGCCTATTTTGTTATTTTAGGCCTACTAAGTCTTTCTGCGGTCCCTTCTTCCAATTGTCCTCCACTGTCCTCCACGGTCTAATGAAGACCGTGTACCCATGTAACCTTTTGTAAACCTGCATCGAGCCAACTTTGTGGTGTAAGGCCTACTTGCAGTGTCTGGCTGCGACACTCAATACAGCTGTCCTCTTTAAAAAAATGACCTGCAATTATCGGAATTTTAAAACTGCAGTGGGGCTACTAGTTTGGTTGGGGCCTACTAACAGTGTCTGCCGCTCCAAGGTGTTCTCCTGGTTGCCTTTTCTGAGCTTCTATCTTCAGGCTCTTGTTAAATAGTTGTTAAATGGAACAACTGCATTTGGCCTACTAGTTGGGTTGGGGCCTTCTATCGGTGTCTGCCGCTCCTTGATGTTCTCCTCCACTGAACAAACCAGTGCCGCCTGTTTACTTCTGTTACCAATTTTGAACTGCATTTAGCCTACTTACTGATTTGGGCCTACTCACTGTGTCAGCCTCTCATTACAGTTGTACTCCACTGAACAAAGCAATGCCCCCTGGTTAGTCCTGTTACCAATTTTGAACTGCATTTAGCCCACTTTATTCTTTGGGCCTATATCTGTGTTTCCTCCTCATCCTGCCCATTGCCCAGCCTGTGATAGATGAGTCTGTTGGTACATTGACCCATAACGCAACATTCCCCGTGCACGCTACACAGCAAGATTGTGACCCTGCTGAAAGTCAGGTTCCCCTTCCCGCATACCATACCACCTTACACGGGGACAAAGAGGAAGGTGCAGATGAAAGTGCAAGTTCCATCATCAGGTGGGGGGGCATACTCGTTGGCGACGTCACTGGCACAGGGCCCCTCATAGTACGCAAAAGTGTCGCTGCCGGTGGGAGTCGCACCCGCCGTGCAAACACACCGCCGTACTTTGAGGGGCCCTGTGCCAGTGCCAATGCCAACGAGTGGGCCCCCCCTGCTTGCTCAGGATCACAGCACTTGCAAAGTTGAAATACTTACCTCTCCCTGCTCCACTGCCGTGATGTGGTCCAGATTTCCTGGGCCCACTAAATACTTGAACCAGCCCTACCCCCCACAACTTTAGCCAAATGACCCCCAATTTCCAATGCCTTACTATTATTATAAGGTAAATTAAGATTGACAAGCTTCAGTAACAAGAATGGATGTTTTTGCCATTAAAATGGGCACTGTACATGTTTTCCTGGCCTCCACTCACTGCCGACTATGTTCCCCCATTGACTTGCATTGGGTTTCGTGTTTCGGTCGATCCCCGACTTTTCGCGATAATAGGCCGATTCCACTCGACTCGACTTTTGAGATAGTCGGGTTTCGCGAAGCCCGACTCGACCCTAAAAAACTAAAAGTCGCTCAACCCTACTCATATATATTAGTAATGCATCTTCTGTAATTGCTTTTTGATATTAATTTGTGTGTATCCTTTATTTATGCATACATTAGGTATCTTCCATGGCCCCATATTTGTATGTTACCTTTACTGCTGTGCTGTATGACTTTGTGCAATGCGGCGTTAGATGTGTTTATTCAGTCGCCATGACAGCACCACGAGAGAGGGGATCCGCCCTTCAGGGACAGGAAACCTACAGACATAAAAGGGTGGCACCTCTCTCCCTCGTCAGTTGGTTTCCTGTCCCTGACAGGCGAACCTCTTCAGACAGGCATTATGAAGAAGGTCGAAAAAAAGAAGACTACCCAGTCCTGGCAGGCCGATTCAGGTAGCGGGGGCCCCCTACTCGGACTGTCCAGGACTTCGGAAGCACCACACAGCAGGGGAACTGCTTGTGTCAGGTGTCAGCAGAGAGAAGCAGCCTTCAGAGGGGCTTGCTTCTTAGTGACCCATCGCCGCAGGTACCTGGTAAGTATATGTTGCCTGCTTCTGGGGCGGTGCCTGGCGGGGCCTTCCGGGGCTGGTCGCTTCCTAGTAAGGTGTGCGCATTGATCCGGACGGCTGCTGGCATGTTCGGCGGTGCATGGGCTTGCCGCGGTCACAACCGGAAGGGGTGTTCCCTGGTGAGGTGACCAGCGGCGCAGCCTGATGACGCGGCTGGGCATGCGCAGTAGAGCCGCGCCGGCTGATAGCATCTCCCTGGATATCCAAGGCCGGACATGATAGACGGTGAGAACGGAGGTGCGGCCGGACCTGGGGAGGCCCTATTGTCAGCCGGGGGCGTGGCCTTGGGAGTGGGAGGCCAGTCTTCAGCATGGTGCCGGGCCGCATGAGAAAGTGGGATGGTTTTAGGGGGCCGGCCGAACTAATATAATTACCGTATTTTTCGGACTATAAGACGCACCGGACCATAAGGCGCACCCCAAATTTGGGGTGAAAATTGCAGAAAAAAAGATTTTTTTATAAGATGGGGGTCCGTCTTATTGTCCGAATTTACAGTATCTTACGGTAAAAGATTCTTACCTGAGGGCTGGCGGTGGCAGATCAAAAGTTTGTCGCATTCCCTGTGAGGGGCGCACTTGTTTGGACCAGCACTGGATGAACTGTTAAAGAAAGCGGGCGATAATAAAAAATGATTCCCCTTCCTAGGAAGACCCTCATACAGACGGGATTACAATAGAGGATGGTTTAATCGCAGAAGATCAAATAGAGATAGATCCAGATATCACGGCAATAAAACTTATGTTTAACAATTGCTTCATGGTTGTCTTAGATTTGAAAGACGCCTATTATCATGTCCCAATACATGCAGAACACAAACAATTTCTTCGTGGCAATTTCAATTAATGATACGGTAGAGCATTTTCAATATCGAGCTCTTCCCTTTGGAGTCGCGGTCGCACCCCGTGTATTCACTAAGATAATGGTAGAGGTCATGGCACACCTTCATGAACAAGACATTTTAATAATTCCCTACTTAGATGACTTATTAATTGTGGGACATGCTGAATCACATTGCACGGACCAATTGGGGAAGGTGACATCGGTATTGCAGAAATTGGGGTAGATCATTAATCTTAAAAAATCTCGCTTACAACCCTCTAAAGTACAGGAGTTTCTGGGTCTTGTCGTAGACTCTAGCGGGCAGGAATGTCATCTTCCAGATGCAAAAGTGAATAGTATCCAACGACTGGCAACCAGAGTGATTAATAATCCATCAGTCTCTGTAAGAGGGGCAATGTCACTGTTAGGATCACTCACATCATGTATCCCGGCGGTTCTCTGGGCTCAGTATCACACCAGAACACTACAGTGGGACGTTTTATGTAGCACCCGTCACCTGAGAGGCCATCTTGAAAGTAAATTTTCACTATCCACTGAATCTATACAATCTTTACATTGGTGGACACACATACCAAATTTACGTAGAGGTGTTCCCTGGACAAGTAGTGTATCCCGAATAATAACTACAGATGCTAGTCCCAAGGGATGGGGGGCCACACATGGAAAATAGTTGGGTCCAGGGACTGTGGTCTCAATCCGAGCAGAATTCATTGTCCAACCTAAAAGAATTATTAGCGGTAGAACGCCCTTTAAATAATTTCCTTATATCCCTTCAGGGTAAGCATGTCAGGTTTTTCTCAGATAACCAGGTGACCGTAGCCTATATTAACCATCAAGGAGGTACTCGGTCGGGTTCGTTAATGAAAGTTGTGGATCGTATTTTTCAGATGGCCGAAAATCGTCTACTATCTCTTACAGCTCTTCACATAAAAGGAAAGCTCAATGTCGTGGCTGACTACGTAAGCCGCAACAAGCTCGGACAGGGAGATTGGACACTGAATCAGACCATCTTCAACCAGATCATACAATTATAGGGGTGCCCAGATATAGACCTTTTCGCAAACAAGGAAAACAGAAAGCTACATCAATTCTGCTCCTTAAACCCCAGGGAAAACCCATATGCGGTGGACGCTCTCCTAATCTCATGGCACTTCAATCTCGCTTATGCCTTTCCCCCTCTAAACTTAATTCTGATAGTTCTGAGGAAGATACTGGAAGACAGGGCATGGGAAATTATGGTAGCCCCGTTCTGGCCCAGAAGATCATGGTTTCCTTGGCTGAGGAAGATGTCCATTTCCCAGCCTTGGATTCTCCCAGAAATACCAGATCTCCTCTCCCAGGGCCCAATTCTCCATCCACGAGTCGCCAATTTACATCTAGCGGCATGGAATTTGAGAGGTCATTACTAAAGACGAAAGGGTTTTCTCGAGACCTAGTAAACACATTACTTAAGAGTAGAAAGGTGTCTACAACAAACATTTATGTTAGAATTTGGAAAAAGTTCTTAGAGGTCTCAGGGGCACATATTGACCAAAAAGTCTGTATTAAAAAAATTCTGGAATTCCTACAGAAGGGATTAGAAATGGGTTTAGCCACAAGCACTCTCAGGGTCCAAGTGTCGGCTCTGGGGGCGCTGAAAAAATAGCCCATTTGAACCTATTGAGACTGTCCCAATTAAAATCCTATCTTTTAAAACAGCTCTTTTAGTCGCGCTCACATCAACAAGAAGGGTTAGCAATCTACAAGCCCTGTCTAGACAGCCTCCATACATGCAGTTTAGAGAAGATGGAGTTATTTTGAAGCCTGATCCTCTTTACCTTCCAAAAGTAGCTTCGAAATTTCATAGATTACAGGAAGTGGTTCTACCTCCGTTCTGTTCTAATCCCACCAATGATAAAGAACGAAAATTCCATTCTTTAGATGTAAGAAGGTGTCTTATTTCAGCTACTAGCTCTTGGAAGAAAGATAATTCCCTATTTGTATCCTTTCAGGGAGTTAGAAAGGGGCTTAGAGTGTCCAAAAACACTAGCTAGATGGATTAGGGAGGCAATTTCTTTAGCTTATTCAGCAGGTGGCATGCAGATCCCGGAAGGTATAAAAGCTCACTCCACTCGAGCCATGGCTACTTCCTGGGCGGAGAGATCAGAAGACATGTGTAAGGCGGCCACATGGTCTTCTCCATCTACTTTCCTTAAACACTATAGACTAGATCTGGGTAGCTCCTCCGATCTCAAGTTTGGGAGAAGGGTGCTTGAGGCAGCTGTCCCTCCCTAGTCTCTTCTCTGAAAGTCTCTTGTGGTGCTGTCATGGCGACTGAATAAATACGTAAGCTACTTACCGGTAGCGGTGTTTTTCAGGAGCCCATGACAGCAATCTTATATTCCCTACCCTATTTTCTCATATGGGTCAAAACTTCCTTTTTCCTTTAAGTACTAAGTTTACTCACAGGGTGAATTGTACCATATTTTAAATTGTTTATGTGCTACTAACCAGGGAGGTCCTCTCATGCTCTGTAAACCAACTGATGTGGGAGCAAGGTGCCGCCCTTCTATGTCTGTAGGTTTCCTGTCCCTGAAGGGCGGATCCCCTCTCTCGTGGTGCTGTCATGGGCTTCTGAAAAACACTGCTACCGGTAAGTAGCTTACATATTTTCTATATATTGATAAAGATGTCCTCTTATTATTAGAGCTAATAAAACCCATATAGACCAGTGCCGCCCACGGTGTACTGTCTGGCTTGTGCGCACGCGCGGCTGCGCTCGGATACTCCAGCCTCTCACATCGCGGTTACCTTGGAAATGCCGGGTAACTAATCCCATACGTCCGGTCACGTGATGTGTTGGAGGGAATTCCTGAGTCCCCCTGGCTGCGCACGCACCGGTTATGCCTTGGCCATGATCATCAGCAGCACACTATATAAACACATTGAGCCTGCCTGAACGCCACCCCCTGACGAAGGAATTTAGATCTGAAACGCGCGTCGGGTGTGTGGGCGTGTCCAGGACGGTGAGGTGCCCTAAGGTAATGCTTATTAATATCTTCCCTGGATTATACACTATATGCACTTAGCACTACATCATTTTGCTTTATACCTTTTTGCAATATTGCACAACTTTTATGGGAGTTTCACTTGTTATCACATAATTGAATTTTCTTATACTTTTTTAATTTGGCAAGTATTTTTTATATATTTTTCTTTTGCAAAATAATTTCAGGGAATTATTTATACCCCAACTTTGGGGATTAATTACCTTGCACAGATACACTAGTGACCATTATACCAATTGTTCTCATGGGTTTATTCTCCTTTTAAATATATAATATATGCTTTCCTGTTTCACACACAGTTGTTTACTTATATTTTTTATATATTTTTCTGTATCGCTACTACTAATTAATAAAGATATTATTTTATATGATTCAGTCTGGTCTTCCTGGTGCATCCATAGTTCTGGTGGTTTGGTTGTTCACTTATGTATAGCACAGTCCCTTTCTATATAGTGTACTCACTTATTATGTATAGTGCCGTCCTTAGCTACATAGTTTCCTCTTGTATTATGTATAACACTGTCCCTTATTACGTACCATCCTCTCGAGTTATATATGGTGCTGTCCCTTATTACATAGCTTGCTCCGCTGTTATGTACAGTGCTGGGTCTTGTTGCTGTCCCCTCTCTTGTTAGTTATAAAATTAATTCTGATATTAACATTAGTTATTAAGGTTGAAGGAAGACTATAAGTCCATCTAGTCCAGCCCATAGCCTAACCTAACATGCCCTAACATGTTGATCCAGAGGAAGGCAAAAAAAACCCATGTGGCAAAGAGTAAGCTCCACATTGGGGAAAAAAATTCCTTCCCGACTCCACATACGGCAATCAGACTAGTTCCCTGGATCAACGCCCTATCAAGGAATCTAGTGTATATACCCTGTAACATTATACTTTTCCAGAAAGGTATCCAGTCCCCTCTGAAATTTAAGTAATGAATCACTCATTACAACATCATACGGCAGAGAGTTCCATAGTCTCACTGCTCTTACAGTAAAGAACCCGCGTCTGTTATTATGCTTAAACCTTCTTTCCTCCAGACGTAGAGGATGTTCCCTTGTCCCTGTCTCAGGTCTATGATTAAAAAGATCATCAGAAAGGTCTTTGTACTGTCCCCTCATATACAGGGTGGAGCGCGGTAATTTGCTGATTTGGGAATGAAATAAAAAAATTATGATCATTAGAAAAATTTATTTTATATTTTAATTATACTGAACAGTAATGGAATTTTTAAATTACATGGTTTTAAATAGTGTATCTGGCAAATGTCGACCTTCGCTATCCACACACTGCTGCATACGTTTTCTGAAGTTTTCATGAACTCTAACAAGCATGTCCACTGGTATTCTGCCAATTTCAGCTTCAATATTGTTCCTTAGGTCTTCCAAGGTGTTGGGACGGTTGATATACACCTTAGACTTCAGGTAACCCCAAAGGAAAAAATCGCATGGGGCTAAATCTGGTGAGCGTGCTGGCCAGTTCACATCTCCCCTCAAAGAGATAAGCCGTCCAGGAAACATTTGCCTCAAACAATTCATGGTAACCCTCGCTGTGTGTGCAGTGGCACCATCCTGTTGGAACCATGTATCCTCTAGTTCCATTGCCTCAAGAGCCGGCTGAAAATAATCCTGTATCATAGACAAGTACCGTTCGGAGTTCACAGTTATGGCACGACCATTATCCTGAAAAAAGTAAGGACCAATGATGCCTACTCGTGATATGGCGCACCACACAGTGACGCGGTCCGAATGCAGAGGTCTCTCGTGAACTTCTCTGGGGTTTGTTTCACTCCAGTAACGCATATTTTGTTTGTTTACACACCCACTGAGGTGAAAATGTGCCTCATCAGAAAAAAACACAATTGCGTCACGGGGTATCGTTGCTAACATGTCTTCACAAGAGGTCCGCCATGTCAAATAGTCCCATGCTGACAAATGTTGGACCACGCACATTTTATACGGGTGAAAATTCAGTTCATCATGAAGAATCCGGTGGAGAGAACGTTTTGAAATGCCAAGAGCAAATGATTGCTTCCGAGCAGAGCATTTCGGAGATTGCAGTACTGCTGCTCTAACTCTCTCGATGTTTTGTGGTGTTGTAATCCTTCTCTCAGGTCCCCTTCGTACACATGACACATTCCCTGCTGTTCTGAATGCATTCACCCAATTTACAATTGATTGCCGTCCAGGAACACGTCCGCGTGGAGGAACAGCGAATTGTAAACGAAAAGCACGCTGCACTGCAATGATCGAGTGGGCATTTGAAAAATACGCTTCAACACAAAATGACCTCTCCTCACGTGTCCACTGCATGATGGCAACTGAAAGGCAGAGGAATACAAATCTCCCATCAGCCACTGTAAGCCACACCCACTCTCCCCTCTCTTCGACCGACAGTGCCGCCACAGCATGCAGTGCAAAAAAGCAAATTACCGCGCTCCACCCTGTATTTATACATTAACATAAGATCACCCCTTAGTCTTCGTTTTTCCAAACTAAATAGCCCCCAGTGTAATAACCTATCTTGGTATTGCAGACCCCCCAGTCCTCTAATAACCTTGGTCGCTCTTCTCTGCACCCGCTCCAGTTCAGCTATGTCTTTCTTATACACCGGAGACCAGAACTGTGCACAGTATTCTAAGTGTGGTCGCACTAGTGACTTGTATAGAGGTAAAATTATGTTCTCCTCATGAGCATCTATGCCTCTTTTACTGCATCCCATTATTTTATTTGCCTTTGTAGCAGCTGCCTGACACTGGCTACTGAATATGAGTTTGTCATCCACCCATACACCCAGGTCTTTTTCATTGACGGTTTTGCCCAGAGTTTTAGAATTAAGCACATAATTATACATCTTATTACTTCTACCCAAGTGCATGACCTTACATTTATCCCCATTAAAGCTCATTTGCCATTTATCAGCCCAAGCTTCTAGTTTACATAAATCATCCTGTAATATAAAATTGTCCTCCTCTGTATTGATTACCCTGCAGAGTTTAGTGTCATCTGCAAATATTGAAATTCTGCTCTGTATGCCCCCTACCAGGTCATTAACCCTTTTACCCCCAAGGGTGGTTTGCACGTTAATGACCGGGCCATTGCAAGCCACCTCCCTGCAGGAACCGGAAGGCCCCTCACAACCATATTGGATCCGGGGCCTGCAGGGAGGAGGAGGTATGAGACCCTTGGAGCAACGGGATCACATCACGTTGCTCCGAGGGTCTCAGGAGCGATGCTTCCCTATGCCGCTGGAACACTGCGATAGTCAGCTGACATCAGGCCGCAATCAGCCACGCTCCCCCTGTGAGTGCAGCCGATCGCATATGACTTACTATCCCGTCACTGGGAATTAAGTGCCAGGTCACCTCGACGGGATAGTACATCATATGGGATTAAGGGGTTAATAAATATGTTAAAAAGAAGAGGGCCCAATACTGACCCCTGTGGTACCCCACTGCTAACCGCTACCCAGTCCGAGTGTGCTCCATTAATAACCACCCTTTGTTTCCTATCCCTGAGCCAGCTCTCAACCCACTTGCACATATTTTCCCCTATCCCCATTATTCTCATTTTATGTATCAGCCTTTTGTGTGGCACTGTATCAAAAGCTTTTGAAAAGTCCATATAGACTACATCCACTGGGTTCCCTTGGTCCAATCCGGAACTTACCTCTTCATAGAAACTGATCAGATTAGTCTGACATGAACGGTCCCTAGTAAACCCGTGCTGATACTGGGTCATGAGGTTATTCCTCTTCAGATACTCCAGTATAGCATCCCTTAGAATGCCCTCCAGGATTTTACCCACAGTAGAGGTTAAGCTTACTGGCCTATAATTACCTAGTTCAGTTTTTGTCCCCTTTTTGAATATTGGCACCACATTTGCTATACGCCAGTCCTGTGGTACAGACCCTGTTATTATGGAGTCTTTAAAGATCTAATATATAATTGCCTAGAATACTACTTCCTGCAATTTGTGCCAACTTCCGTGGCTTTGTCCGGAGCTAATGTCCGGAGCTAATGTCCGGAGCTAATGTCCGGAGATAAGTGACGTCAACAGTGTCCAGTGTCTGATTGGTTGCCGCCTGCTGCGAGCGACCAATCAGAAACATGCCGTACTGTGACACACTCCGCCCGCCATTTTGGTGTGATTTTTGAATTTTTACCTCACAGCAAGTTTGTACTGCGTGGAGGCGGGCCCAGTGACGTTGCTCTTCAAGCTCCTGCCGAATTTCGTCAAAAAAATGATAATACCATTTACCAAAACTATATATATTTAGTTGTGAAGTGGTTCAGTGACATTTTCACACCAATTTTGAACTTTTGTTTGGTGTTTTCTCCATATACTGCCTATTATTTTTGTTCTTTCTTACTATTATTTATTAATTGTATTATTCTTACATTTGAATAAATAAAGTATATATGGATTTTAGACTCCCGATTCTTTAGAATCGGGCTGCCATCTAGTTAATAATAATGGTCTATCAATGACTGTACTTAATTCCTGCAGTACTCGAGGGTGTATCCCATCCGGGCCCGGAGATTTGTCAATTTTAGTGATTTTTAGACGCCGCCGCACTTCCTGCTGGGTTAAGCAGGTGACATTTAATGGGGAATTTTTGTCACTAGTCATATTGTCTGCCATGGGATTTTCTTGTGTAAATACTGATGAAAATAAGTCATTTAGCATATTGGCTTTTTCCTCATCCTCATCCACCATTTCACCCAGACTATTTTTAAGGGGGCCAACACTATCATTTTTTAGTTTCTTACTATTTACGTAGTTAAAGAATATTTTAGGATTATTTTTACTCTCTCTGGCAATGAGTCTCTCTGTCTCAATCTTTGCTGCCTTGATTTGCTTTTTACAGAATTTATTTAATTTTCTGTATTTATTTAATGCCTCCTCACTACCTACTTCCTTTAATTCTCTAAATTCTTTCTTTTTGTCACTTATTGCGCCCCTTACAGCTCTATTTAGCCATATTGGTTTCCTCCTATTTCTAGTATGTTTATTCCCATACGGTATATACTGTGCACAGGTCCTATCCAGGATGCTAATAAACGTCTCCCATTTTCTTTGTGTATTTTTGTGTCTCAGGATATCGTCCCAGTTAATTGCACCAAGATCCTCTCTCATCCGTTGGAAATTTGCCCTCCTGAAGTTTAGTGTCCTTGTAACCCCTCTACTACACATCTTTTTAAAGGAGACATGAAAACTTATTATTTTGTGATCACTATTCCCCAAGTGACCCCCAACCCTTACATTTGCTATGCGGTCTGGCCTGTTGGTTAATATTAGGTCTAGCAGTGCCCCCCTTCTTGTTGGGTCCTGAACCAGTTGTGAAAGGTAATTGTCTCTCATAGTTGTCAGACACCGATTACCTTTGCTGGAACTGCAGGTTTCTATTCCCCAATCTATTTCAGGGTAGTTGAAGTCCCCCATAATAATGACTTCTCCTTGAGTCGCAGCTTCATCTATTTGCTTTACGAGGATATTCTCCATTGCTTCCATTATTTTTGGAGATTTATAACAAACCCCTATCAGTAATTTATTATTTTTCCCCCCTCCCCCTATCTCCACCCACAGGGATTCTACATTTTCATTAAATTCACCTATATTATCACGCAGGATGGGTTTTAAGGACGATTTTACATATAGACAAACCCCACCCCCTCGCTTATCTGTACGGTCATTTCTGAACAGGCTATAGCCCTGTAAGTTAACAGCCCAGTCATGGCTCTCATCCAGCCACGTTTCAGATATCCCCACCATGTCATAATTATGCTCCAACAACATTAGTTCTAATTCGTCCATTTTGTTGGCGAGGCTTCTGGCATTAGTATACATGCACTTGATGTTCCTCTCTGTACTTCTATTTCTTAAATTATTAACTGTTCTAACCCCACCCCCCATGGCACCGCCACCCCCAACTTCCTTATTTGTGCCCAGGTCTCTATCTGCACTATCTTCCCCTCCTATAAAATGAATACCCTCCCCCCCAATTCCTAGTTTGATGGGCAGCCGGTGACCAGACGACCAGTCCATCATCTCCTCCATTAGAAAAGAAGCTTTCCTATGCTCCATCAGCCGTTGTTGCTTTATATATCTAACAAGACAGGACGGTATGTAATAAAGACAGGGCTCTATATAATACGATATACAAGGGACGGTGCCGTACATAACAAGAGAGGGCACCGTGTAATAAGTGACGGCAATATACATAATAAAGGAGACTATGTAATATATATACATGTATGTGTGTGTGGTGATATATATATATATATATATATATATATATATATATACACACATGTAGCTTTGTCACCATAAAAGGAGGGGGGCCCAGACACATTTCTAGCACAGAGGCCCCAAGATGTCAGTGTCCGCCCCTGGATAAGGTTGTGCTTCATATAAGGTTATGATTCATGTAGGGTTATGCTTCATATAAGGTTATGATTCATGTAGGGTCATGCTTCTTATAAGGTTATGATTCATGTAGGGTTATGCTTCATATAAGGTTATGATTCATGTAGGGTTATGCTTCATATAAGGTTATGATTCATGCAGGGTCATGCTTTATGTAGGGTTATGCTTCATATAAGGTTATGCTTCATGTAGGGTTATGCTTCATATAAGGTTATGATTCATGTAGGGTTATGCTTTATATAAGGTTATGCTTCATGTAGGCTTATGCTTCATATAAGGTTATGATTCATGTAGGGTTATGCTTCATATAAGGTTATGATTCATGTAGGGTTATGCTTCATATAAGGTTATGATTCATGTAGGGTTATGCTTCATATAAGGTTATGATTCATGTAGGGTTATGCTTCATATAAGGTTATGATTCATGCAGGGTCATGATTCATGTAGGGTTATGCTTTATATAAGGTTATGCTTCATGTAGGCTTATGCTTCACATAAGGTTATGATTCATGTAGGGTTATGCTTCATGTAAGGTTATGATTCATGTAGGGTCATGCTTTATGTAGGGTTATGGTTTACACCGTAACAGTTGTGTCAAGAGGACTAGTGGGCACAACGGTCCAGTGTGGGAGCTAAGGCTTTATTGATAGCGCACGTATTGATATGCAGAGCGGCCCATTGATGGAGCGCTGGTGTACAATGACTGGCTGCCATATTAATGGTGTACGACTGCGCTGCCTCACAGGGATTTATGGCCGGTAACGCATGCGCAGTACTGGTCTGGGATTTTGAGGTTAAAGATACGGCTTCTGCGCAGTATATGATTGTCTTCAAGAAAATGGCGGCCGGCAGCGCATGCGCAGTGCCGATTAGGGAGAAACGGACCTCTAGGGTCTGTAAATGGCGCTTGCGCAGAGACAGGACGCCGATGCAAGCACGAGAATAATGGCGGTCTTAGGATACAGTCGCATGGATGGCAGCGCAGGTGTCTATCCCAGCCTCGGGATATTGGTACAGTAATTACATGTAAGCATGATTTAGCTCCCTCCCCTTGTGATACATCTTAAGGGCGGTGGTTATTTAAGGCAGTTCTGGGCAGTGGGATCCCCATGCCTGCAATTAGGCACAGCATTTATCTCTGATGTGACTTCGGCATACGGACTTCGATTTACCCATATGCCTCCTGAGGAACCATATCATGGGGGGGAAACGCGTAGAGGCGAGACCTGAACACAGATAAGTGTTTCAGACTTTTTATTTGTTTCTTTGGTATTTCAACGGCTGTATATGTATAATCGGGGCTTCTTTTTGAATATATGTATACCAGTTGCATCTTACTATTGGTCATATGAGACCCTTATATTTAAGCTAAGGTTGTGGCTATAAGTGTTTTGAATAATTCCTTCTGGGGGGGTGGAAGTGGTTATACCTACCCTGGTTGTGTTAATATCTGTTAATAATTTAGTAGGCCACAAATAAGTTTGTTTATCTAGACTATTGTGTGCTTGTGTGCTTGTGTCACCTTGGCTTTTGCTTTTTGATCTGACCTAGCAATAGGGGTAGTCTGGTAGGGCGCACTGGTCTAGCCCCATAGACACTATTATTGTTAGGATTCCCGTTCCTTTTTTATAGGGATCTTGTTAGGGTCAGTAGGGACAGCCGCCGAGGAGCGGGGGCGCCATTTTGCGTTCAAGAGGGTGCCAACCTCCGCTGTCAGGCAGGCATTACCGGTTAGGGTTTCTGGAGGGTGCAATAGCCATTATATAGGCTAGTTAGACATCTATACACCTATAGGGCCTGGTATGGTCAGATCGGGCTTCTTAAAGTTGTCTATTGGTGAATTACCACCTAGTATGTTTTTGTAGTGTGTTTAGTCTCTTGTGTGGGTCTTGGTTGAGAAGGAATTGAGAGGTATTATCGGCTATAGTATACCCACATTATTTGAGGGACTTTAAGGGTTTATAGGGCTAGCCGTCGAGGAGCGGGGGCGCCATATTGCGTCCAAGAGGGTGCCAACCTCCGCTGACAGGCAGGGAGCATCTAGGGATATATAGGGTTTTCTTTATCCTACTCCCATCCATTGCCCTATAATCTATAGGCCAGGTTTTATTTACCCATTCCCAAATAATAGGGATTTGGGGTGTTGTGCTAGTTTTTAATCCTGTTTTTTTGTTTTGAAATAAAGTTATTATAGATATTAGTTTTGGTATATTTATTGGATTTATATATCCCACAATTAATCAGAGGACAAAAAAGAGATATATACGCCCGCCTGAGAAAATCAATGAAGCAGTCACTGGGCCTCTCTGTCTGTAATCCTGCAGCGTTCCGCCATCTTATTGGCGTGAAAAGATGTGCTCATATGTGAGGAGGAGGTAAAGCAGTGGTGTGCGCTTTAACTTGGAGTGCCCCCATGATATGTGTGTATCCGGTATGATGTGCCGATGTGGGTCCCAAGCTGGAACGCTACCGGAAGTAACAACGAACTTCCTGTGATGCTAGATGTAAGGAGGGCTGCACACTGGTAGCTCCGGTGTACGTTCCACGCTCGGACGCATCGGGTGTACAGCACACTTCATATGACGTCAGGGAAGGTACCAGACACAGTAAGTGAAAGTCCCTAGATGCCTTTAAGACTGCCAACCAGCTTCACAGATTTATTTATTTGTGACTTCAAACAAGTAGGCCCACAGGGAAAACCCCCTGGACCGAGACACCGAATTCCTCCGAGGGAGCACCGGCAAGTGAACCCCTATACAGGGACTGTGCCGATACAACCAAGCAGACTCGAGTTAAATGGTTCCAAGACCAGAGGGTCAGACCCGAGAGGGATAGAGACACACTGGAGAAGGAAACGGGAGGTCCTGGGAACCGTGGGGGAAGTGCCAGATGATCCGGAGCGTACCCACAGAGTCCGCAGACAAATGATAGACCGAGGGGACATGGAGCTAGAAGAAAACATGGAGTGTTGATGAAAGAAAGATAAAGACACCATGAGCAAGCACTGGTCTGCGACCTGAGGATGGCAACTGAGGAATAAAACACAAAATTGCCCAGGCACCTCCCAAAGGAAGTGAGGACCTTAAATACACCCAGAACTCACGGCAATTGGCTGAGTGGACATTTCAGGAAAAAGGGTGCGCTGACCCTTTAAATGTTTTGGATGCGGCGCACGCACGCCCTATGCTTGCTCCCCTGCAACCAGAAAGCGAGGGAGCGGAGAAGGCACGATGGACAGACGCTGCAGCATTAGGGAGCTGTTATGATCCGGTGACCTTGGAGCTGCATGAGAACTTTCACTGGAGAAAGTGGCCACTATACTGACCGCAAACCTGAACTTAACACCGAAACTAGAAGTAGCCGTGGAGTGTACCTAACACACCTAGACACCTCATCACAGCCGGAGGACTAAATACCCCTAAAGATGGAAATCGGAATACTATCTTGCCTCAGAGAAAATCCCCAAAGGATAGACAGCCCCCCACAAATATTGGTGGTGAGTCGGAGAGGAAAAAAACATACACAGGCAGAAAAAACAGGATTTAGCACAGGATGCCACTCTAGCTAGATAGGACAGGATAGGACAGAGTTCTGTACGGTCAGTATTAAAACCCTTCAAAAAATCCACAGCAGAATATACAAAAAACTTCCTACATCTAACTAAATATGTAGGAGCGTATATCTGCAACTCCAGTGAATCCTACAAACAGAGCAGGAATAAACTGAAACAAGCACACAGCAGTGTGCCACAGATACAAAAACAAAACACTTATCTTTGCTGAATTTGGCAGCAAGCAGGAGAGCCAGAAAGAGATCCAACACTTAACAAGGAACATTGACAACTGGCAAGGGCTAAAGGATCCTGCACACCTAAATATCCCAGTCAGAATTGTAATTATCCGATACACCTGGCCAGGACTGCGAGTCAGAGACAACTGCATTCCCACCAACAACCACTGGAGGGAACCCAAGAGCAGAATTCACAACAGTACCCCCCCCCCCTTGAGGTGGGGTCACCGAACCCTCACCAGGGCCCCCAGGACGATCAGGACGAGCCAGATGAAAGGCACGGACCAAATCAGCAGCATGGACATCAGAGGCAAAAACCCAAGAATTATCCTCCTGGCCATAACCCTTCCATTTGTCCAGGTACTGAAGCTTCCGCCTCGAAAAACATGAATCCAAAATCTTCTCAACAACATATTCCAACTCCCCATCAACCAACACAGGGGCCGGAGGATCAGCAGAGGGAACAACGGGCTCCACATATTTCTGCAACAAAGATCTATGGAAGACATTATGGATAGCAAAAGAGGCTGGAAGCGCCAGACGAAAAGACACCGGATTAATAATCTCAGAAATCCTATAAAGACCAATAAACCGAGGTTTAAACTTAGGAGAAGAAACCTTCATAGGAACATGACGGGAAGACAACCAGACCAGATCCCCAACCCGAAGCAGGGAACCAACACACCGACGACGATTAGCAAAATGTTGAGCCTCCTCTTGAGACAACACCAACTTGTCCACCACATGAGCCCAAATCTGCTGCAACCTGTCCACCACAGAATCCACACCAGGACAGTCAGAAGGCTCAACCTGCCCAGAAGAAAAACGAGGATGAAAACCAAAATTACAAAAGAAAGGCGAAACCAAGGTAGCAGAACTAGCCCGATTATTAAGGGCAAACTAGGCCAATGGCAAGAAGGCCACCCAATCATCCTGATCAGCAGACACAAAGCATCTCAAATAAGTCTCCAAGGTCTGATTAGTACGCTCGGTCTGGCCATTTGTCTGAGGATGAAATGCAGAAGAAAAAGACAAAGCAATGCCCAGCCTAGCACAAAAGGCCCGCCAAAACCTAGAAACAAACTGGGAACCTCTGTCGGAAACAATATTCTCCGGAATACCATGCAATGAACCACATGCTGAAAGAACAACGGAACCAAATCAGACGAGGAAGGCAATTTAGGTAAGGGCACCAAATGAACCATCTTAGAGAACCGGTCACAAACAACCCATATAACCGACATCTTCTGGGAGACCGGAAGATCAGAAATAAAATCCATCAAAATATGTGTCCAGGGCCTCTCAGGGACTGGCAATGGCAAAAACAACCCACTAGCACAGGAACAACAAGGCTTGGCCCGCGCACAAGTCCCACAGGACTGCACAAAAGAACGCACATCACGTGACAATGAAGGCCACCAAAATGACCTACCAACCAAATCTCTGGTACCAAAAATGCCAGGATGACCGGCCAACACGGAACAGTGAACCTCAGAAATCACTCTACTAGTCCATCTGTCAGGAACAAACAATTTCCCCACAGGACAGCGGTCAGGTTTGTCAACCTGAAATTCCTGAAGAACCCGTCGTAAATCAGGGGAAATGGCAGAAAGAACCACCCCCTCTTTCAGAATACCGACCGGCTCTAAGACCTCAGGAGAATCAGGCAAAAAACTCCTAGAGAGGGCATCAGCCTTAATATTTTTAGAACCCGGAAGGTACGAGACCACGAATTCAAATCGGGAAAAAAACAAGGACCATCAAGCCTGTCTAGGATTCAGCCATTTAGCAGACTCGAGGTAAATCAAATTCTTATGATCGGTCAAGACCACAATACGGTGCTTAGCTCCCTCAAGCCAATGTCGCCACTCCTCAAACGCCCACTTCATAGCCAACAACTCCCGATTGCCGACATCATAATTGCGTTCAGCAGACGAAAACTTACGGGAAAAGAAGGCACACGGTTTCATTAAGGAACCAACAGAATCCCTCTGAGACAAAACGGCCCCTGCCCCAATCTCAGAAGCGTCAACCTCAACCTGAAACGAAAGAGAAAAATCCGGTTGGGGCAACACTGGAGCAGAAGTAAATCGATGTTTAAGCTCCTGAAAGGCAGAGACAGCCGCAGAGGACCAATTCGCCACAGCAGCGTCCTTCTTCGTCAAATCGGTCAAGGGTTTAACCACGCTGGAAAAATTAGCAATGAAACGGCGATAAAAATTTGCAAAACCCCAAAATTTCTGAAGGCTCTTCACGGATGTGGGCTGAATCCAATCATAAATGGCCTGAACCTTAACCGGATCCATCTCTATAGTCGAAGGAGAAAAAATGAAGCCCAAAAAACAGACTTTCTGCACCCCAAAGAGACACTTAGACCCTTTCACAAACAGGGCATTGTCACGAAGGATCTGAAATACCATCCTGACCTGTTGCACATGAGACTCCCAATCATCGGAAAAAATCAAAATATCGTCCAAATATACAATCAAGAATTTATCAAGATAAGTCCGGAAGATATCATGCATGAAGGACTGAAAAACAGATGGAGCATTAGAGAGTCCGAATGGCATCACAAGGTATTCAAAATGGCCTTTGGGCGTGTTAAACGCAGTTTTCCATTCATCACCCTGCTTAATACGAACAAGATTATATGCCCCTCGAAGGTCAATCTTGGTAAACCAACTAGCTCCCTTAATCCTAGCAAACAAATCGGAAAGCAGCGGTAAAGGGTATTGAAACTTGACCGTGATTTTATTCAAGAGGCGATAATCTATACAGGGTCTCAAGGAACCATCTTTTTTAGCAACAAAAAAGAACCCCGCTCCCAACGGTGAAGAAGATGGCCGAATATGCCCTTTCTCCAAAGACTCCTTAATATAGCTCCGCATGGCGATATGTTCAGGCACAGATAGATTAAAAAGTCGACCCTTAGGAAATTACAGCCTGGAATCAAGTCAATAGCACAATCACAGTCCCTGTGCGGTGGAAGAAAACTGGACTTGGGCCCATCGAATACATCCTGAAAATCAGACAAAAACTCTGGAATCTCAGAAGGTGAAGAAGAGGAGATTGACATCAAAGGAACATCATTATGAACCCCCTGACAACCCCAACTAGTCACAGACATGGACTTCCAGTCCAACACAGGATTATGTACCTGCAACCATGGAAAACCCAGCACGATAACATCATGCAAGTTATGCAACACCAGAAATCGACAATCTTCCTGATGGGCTGGCGTCATGCGCATGGTTACCTGTGTCCAAAACTGGGGCTTATTTCTAGCCAAGGGTGTAGCATCAATGCCCCTCAAAGGAATAGGGTTCTGCAAAGGCTGCAAGGGAAAACCACAATGCTTGGCAAACTCAAAATCCATTAAATTCAAGGTGGCGCCTGAATCCACAAACGTCATGACAGAAAATGATGACAATGAGCAGATCAAGGACACAGATAACAGAAATTTAGGTTGTACAGTACTGATGGTAAATGAACTGGCGATCCTCTTTGTCCGCTTAGGGCAGACAGAAATGACATGAAAAGCGTCGCCACAATAATAACACAACCTATTTTGACGTCTGAAACCTTGTCGTTCCGTTCTAGACAGAATTCTATCACATTGCATAGGCTCAGAAATTTGCTCTGAGGACAACACCACAGTGCGCAGTTCTGCGCTCCCGCAAGCGTCGGTCAATCTGAATGGCCAGAGACATAGAATTACTCAGACCGGAAGGCGTGGGAAACATAACATATTTAACGGATTCAGAAAGCCCCCTTCTGAAAATTGCCGCCAAAGCATCATTATTCCATTTAGTCAACACAGACCATTTTCTGAATTTCTGACAATACAATTCTGCCGCCTCTTGACCCTGAGACAGGGCCAACAAGGTCTTCTCAGCTTGATCCACAGAATTAGGTTCATCATATAATAGTCCTAAAGCCTGAAAAAAGGAGTCAACATTAAGCAAAGCCAATTCCCAGATTCCAGGGAAAACGCCCAATCCTGCGGGTCGCCACGCAGCAGGGAGATTACGATTTTTACCTGTTGAGTGGAATCACCAGAGGATCGAGGTCTCAGGTCAAAAAACAGTTTACAGTTGTTTTTAAAACTCAAAAATTTAGACCTGTCACCAGAAAACAAATCAGGAGTAGGAATCTTCGGTTCTAAATCAGGAGTCTGAACAATATAATCAGAAATACCTTGCACCCTAGCAGCAAGCTGGTCCACACGAGAAGCTAATTCCTGAACATTCATGCTTGCACCAGGCTCCTCAGCCACCCAGATATTAAGAGGGAAGAGAACACAAAACAGACTGGAGAAGAAAAAAAATGGCTCAAGAGCTTCCTTCCCTTCTTCTGAGATGCATTTAATTCATTGTTGGCCAGTTGTACTGTTATGATCGGGTGACCTTGGAGCAGCATGATAACTTTCACTGGAGAAAGTGGCCACTATACTGACCGCAAACCTGAACTTAACACAGCAACTAGAAGTAGCCGTGGAGTGTACCTAACACACCTAGACACCTCGTCACAGCCGGAGGACTAAATACCCCTAAAGATGGAAATCAGAATACTATCTTGCCTCAGAGAAAATCCCCAAAGGATAGACAGCCCCCCACAAATATTGGCGGTGAGTCGGAGAGGAAAAAAACATACACAGGCAGAAAAAACAGGATTTAGCACAGGATGCCACTCTAGCTAGATAGGACAGGATAGGACAGAGTTATGTGCGGTCAGTATTAAAACCCTTCAAAACATCCACAGCAGAATATACAAAAAACTTCCTACATCTAACTAAATATGTAGGAGCGTATATCTGCAACTCCAGTGAATCCTACAAACAGAGCAGGAATAAACTGAAACAAGCACACAGCAGTGTGCCACAGATACAAAAACAAAACACTTATCTTTGCTGAATTTGGCAGCAAGCAGGAGAGCCAGAAAGAGATCCAACACTTAACAAGGAACATTGACAACTGGCAAGGGCTAAAGGATCCTGCACACCTAAATATGCCAGTCAGAATTGTAATTATCCGATACACCTGGCCAGGACTGCGAGTCAGAGACAACTGCATTCCCACCAACAACCACTGGAGGGAACCCAAGAGCAGAATTCACAACAGGGAGCATCGCGGGAGCGTGGACTGGGTGAGCGGGACTTCAGAGACCTGTGGGATGCCTGCGGGCAGGTGGGGCTCCGTCTCCCTGCACCTTAGAAACGGGACCCGCCGGCCGGAGCGCTACAAAAAATAATTTACTAGCCAGATATAATCTCTGCAATGGAGGCTAAAGAAGAAGAAAATTGGAAAAAATATACCCATGTTAAGCATATTATATCTTATATTCTTATATTTATATTTAATGTTATTTTTAGAAGTGGAGGGGATTGGTAAGGAGGCTAGCTAAATAAAGCTAGTGTAAGCCCTTAGGAGAGAGGGATTGCATTCTAAAAATGTCTTGGAACCACCTCAGAAAAGACAAATTTGGAAATTGGCAATGAAAAAGAGAAATATCCCTTTTCATAGCCCAAAAAGGTCCAAAGTTCTACATTTGCCTAGGTCGTTACTACCTACATGCAAAATAACCACATTAGGCTGGGCCGGACTGGCCATCTGGCAATTCTGGCAAATGCCAGGAGGGCCTGTCTGGTCGTGGGCTGTCTTGTCTGTTATATTGTTATCAGAATCTGCAACCTGAAGACGCCCATACTGTTAACTGTTGTGAGGAGCACAAAGTCGCTGTTCCGTCACTCCAGCAGTCCGCAGGCGTCCCTTCTGTCTGCGACCCGTCAGAGGCCAGCACCAACAGGGGACTGCATCACACCGCCAGCATCCACTGTGAGAATGGATAAAAGAGGGGTCAGATGATGCGGCGGACCATCACACTATATAGGGTGCTGTGAGTTGGACCATCATATTATCTAAGGGGCTGTGGGGTGGGCCACCATACTACATAGTGTACTGTTGGGGGACCATCATACTACATAGGAGGCTGCTGGGAGGATCATCATACTATTTGGAAGACTGTGAGGTGGACCATCATACTATATAGAGGGCTATGATGTGAACCATCATACTATATGGTGGTGTGTTGGGGGTACCATCATACTACAGCCGCGAAGTGTACCATCCTAGTATGTAAGAAGTGGGCTGTATCATCATACTATATGGTGGTGTGTTGGGGGGACCATCATACTAAATGGTGGGTCTGTGAGATGGATCAGGGGGCTGTGATGTGAACCATCATACTATATAGATGGCTGTGGGGGACCATCATACAGTATTGGGGCTATGGGGGATCTTCATGGTGTATGGGGTATCTATCATCCTGTGTGGGATAACATCTTACTGTGTAGGGTGGTTGTGGTGGACATTATACTGTCTGGGGGTCTATTAGGTACATTATACTATGTTAGGGCGGTGGTGACCATCATACTGTATGGGATGGCTATGGGGGACATCATACTTTGATGATGGACATCATACTTTATATAGGGTCCTGTGGTCAGGGCTGCCATTAGAAATTTGGGGGGTCTATACTGGCAAAATTTTCGGGCCACCTTGAGCCTCCGCCCATACACCGCCTCCACCCTTCCAACCTTCCACAGTCCCACGGCCCACTCTTGGAAAAAACTCAATTCCTCACCGATCAGATATTAACAGTTCCCATCTAACACCAGATCACATACATAGCCAGCAGCTTTTGTTTTGGCCAAAATAATTTTTAAGCCGCCACGACGACACGGTAGACTCTTTTGGCCGGGCTCTAATCTACTGTAACTTATTAAACATTTGTTAAAATATCCAGTTCTCTTTTTAGGTATATAAAAAGGGGGATAGGGGAGACAGCACACCACCATGGCGTCTATGATTCCAGCAGTGCGGACTCAGGTAATACGTACATAACTCAGATGACATTCTAATATGGTGGGTCAACAATGTTTATGTTTACTCTGAATATTGGTAGGACTCATAGATCCCTTTTGGCTTTTCAAAATAGAGCATAGTGGCATGCTATGGAAGGACACTGCTCTTCTATTGAGATTTGAGCATCTGTATATTGACACTGTGTGTTTTTCATATATACAGTGTGTACATTAAGTATTCAGACCCCTTTACATTTTTCACTCTTTGTTGCATTGCAGCCATTTCGTAAATTAAAAAAAGTAATTTTTTTTCTCATTACTGTACACTCCGCACCCCATCTTCAATGAAAAAAAAATAGAAATGTAGAAATTTTTGCAAATTTATTAAAAAGAAAAGCTGAAATATCACATGGTCGTAAGTATTCAGCCCCTTTGTTCAGTATTGAGTAGGAGCCCCTTTTGAGCTAGTACAGCCATGAGTCTTCTTGGGAATGATGCAACAAGTTTTCCACCCCTGGATTTGGGGATCCTCGGCCATTCTTCCTTGCAGATCCCCTCCAGTTCCGTCAGGTTGGATGGTGAACGTTGGTGGACACCATTTTCAGGTCTCTCCAGAGATGATCCATTGGGTTTAGGTCAGGGCTCTGGCTGGGTCAGTCAAGAATGGTCACAGAGATGTTCTGAAGCCGCTCCTTTGTTATTTTAGCTGTGTGCTTAGGGTCATTGTCTTGTTGGAAGGTGAACCTTCAGCCAAGTCTGAGGTCCAGAGTACTCTGGAAGAGGTTTTCATCCAGGATATCTCTGTACTTGGCCGCATTCATGTTTCCTTCAATGACAACCAGACGTTCTGTCCCTGCAGCTGAAAAACACCCCCATAGCATGATGCTGCCACCACCATGTTTCACTGTTGGGATTGTATTGGGCAGGTCACAAGCAATGCCTGGTTTTCTCCACACATACTGCTTAGAATTATCACCAAAAAGTTCTATCTTCGTCTCATCAGACCAGAGAATCTTATTTCTCATAGTCTGGGAGTCCTTCATGTATTATTTAGCAAACTCTATGTGGGCTTTCATATGTCTTGCACTGAGGAGAGGCTTCCGTCGGGCCACTCTGGTAGAGGGCTGCAGTGATAGTTGACTTTGTGGAACGTTCTCCCATGTCCCTACTGCATCTCTGGAGCTCAGCCACAGTGATCTTGGGTTTCTTCTTTACCTCTCTCACCAAGGCTCTTCTCCCACAATTGCTCAGTTTAGCTGGATAGCCAGATCTAGGAAGACTTCTGGTGGTCCTAAACTTCTTCCATTAAAGGATTATGGAGGCCACTCTGCTCTTAGGAACCTTGAGTGCTGCAGAAATTCTGTTGTAACCTTGGCCAGATCTGTGCCTTCCACAATTCTGTCTCTGAGCTCCTTGGCCAGTTCCTTTGACCTCATGATTCTCATTTGGTCTGACATGCACTGTGAGCTGTGAGGTCTTATATAGACAGGTGTGCGCCTTTCCAAATCACGTCCTATCAGTTTAATTACACACAGCTGGCCTCCAATGAAGGAGGAGAACCATCTCAAGGAGGATCACAAGGAAATGGACAGTATGTGACTTAAATATGAGTGTCTGAGCAAAGGGTCTGAATCAGTGGCGTAACTACAAAGTTATGGGCCCCGGTGCGAACTTTCAAATGGGGCCCCCCCACCATGCCAAAATATTTTCCACCCAAATTCACATTTTCCCTATTAATTTTGCACACTATAGCTTTATTGCAAAGTTGTATAGTGTGACCTCAGTTGCATAACTATCCGGTGCCCCATCCTGGTATATATTTGTCCCCCGTACTGCCATTGTTATGTAATGTATAAAAGAAAATAAACCATTATACTCATCAGGGACTAACATAGAAGTCATGGGGAGACATATAAGAAGTATAATGCACCCCCATAGTCCTCCTTATAGTATAATACACTCCCCATAGTCCCCCATATAGTATTAAACACTCCTCAGTCCTCCATATAGTATAATACACTCCTCAGGCTCCGTATATTAAAATACACTCCTCATAGTGCTCCATATAGCATAATACACTCTTCGTAGTGCTCCATATAGTATAATACACTGCTCAGTCCTCCATATAGTATAATACACCCCTCATAGTCCTCCATATAGTATAATACACTCCTCAGTCCTCCATTTAGTATTATACACTCCACATAGTCCTCCATATATTAAATATATTGGGACCGGAGCGTCGCGAGGAGCAGCGGGAAAGGCACCGGAAGGTGAAAATAGCACGATTTTTTTTTTTTTTTAATTATTTTTAACATTAGATCTTTTTACTATTGATGCTGCATAGGCAGCATCAATAGTAAAAAGTTGGTCACACAGGGTTAATAGCAGCGGTAACAGACTGCATTACACCGTGTTATGCCACGGTGTAACGCAGTCCGTTTAACGGACTGCTAAACCGCTATGGGGGCACTGACTGGAGGGGAGTAGGGAGGGGCCAATTCGTGGCCGGACTGTGCCTGTCGAGGATTGGTCGCGGCCGACTTTCCATGACAGACAAACGGAAGTGACCCTTAGACGATTATATAGATAGATTCTGCGACTATATACAGCAGTATCACCTATATAACGAATATGAAGTAGTCTATGCATTACACAGATGATACTGCAAATGTTGGATACACGTTATATATACTGCTACTGCTGTATATAATGATAGTATAATCTATACACATTCTATAGGAAATACTGCTACTGTATATACGTTATATATAGGTAATACTGCTGTGTGTGTGTGTGTGTGTGTGTATATAAATACACCGTCCGCAGTGTCAACTATAACGAATATATACATCAGTAGCAGTATTGCCTATAGAATGTATGTAGACTGCTGTATATACATTATATAGGTGATACTATCATTATATACAGAAGCAGCCAGTATCACTTATATATTGTATATACAGCAGTCTATATACATTCTATAGGCAATACTACTACTGATGTGTATATACGTTAAATATAGGTGATACTGCTGTGTATATATGTACGTGTGTGTGTATATATACACACACACCAGTATGGCCTATATAACGAATATACACATCAATAGCAGTATTTCCTATATAATGTATATAGACATATATATACACATTATATAGGTGATACTGCTGTATATAATCACTGTATCACCTATATAATGTATGTATAGCAGTCTATATACATTATATAGTGAATACTGCTACTGATGTGTATATACGTTATATAGGTGATACTGCTGTGTATATATGTACGGGTGTGTGTATATATATATATATATATATATATATACAGTGGGGCAAAAAAGTATTTAGTCAGTCAGCAATAGTGCAAGTTCCACCACTTAAAAAGATGAGAGGCGTCTGTAATTTACATCATAGGTAGACCTCAACTATGGGAGACAAACTGAGAAAAAAAAATCCAGAAAATCACATTGTCTGTTTTTTTAACAATTTATTTGCATATTATGGTGGAAAATAAGTATTTGGTCAGAAACAAAATTTCATCTCAATACTTTGTAATATATCCTTTGTTGGCAATGACAGAGGTCAAACGTTTTCTGTAAGTCTTCACAAGGTTGCCACACACTGTTGTTGGTATGTTGGCCCATTCCTCCATGCAGATCTCCTCTAGAGCAGTGATGTTTTTGGCTTTTCGCTTGGCAACACGGACTTTCAACTCCCTCCAAAGGTTTTCTATAGGCTTGAGATCTGGAGACTGGCTAGGCCACTCCAGGACCTTGAAATGCTTCTTACGAAGCCACTCCTTCGTTGCCCTGGCGGTGTGCTTTGGATCATTGTCATGTTGAAAGACCCAGCCACGTTTCATCTTCAATGCCCTTGCTGATGGAAGGAGGTTTGCACTCAATATCTCACGATACATGGCCCCATTCATTCTTTCATGTACCCGGATCAGTCGTCCTGGCCCCTTTGCAGAGAAACAGCCCCAAAGCATGATGTTTCCACCACCATGCTTTACAGTAGGTATGGTGTTTGATGGATGCAACTCAGTATTCTTTTTCCTCCAAACACGACAAGTTGTGTTTCTACCAAACAGTTCCAGTTTGGTTTCATCAGACCATAGGACATTCTCCCAAAACTCCTCTGGATCATCCAAATGCTCTCTAGCAAACTTCAGATGGGCCCGGACATGTACTGGCTTAAGCAGTGGGACACGTCTGGCACTGCAGGATCTGAGTCCATGGTGGTGTAGTGTGTTACTTATGGTAGGCCTTGTTACATTGGTCCCAGCTCTCTGCAGTTCATTCACTAGGTCCCCCCGCGTGGTTCTGGGATTTTTGCTCACCGTTCTTGTGATCATTCTGACCCCACGGGGTGGGATTTTGCGTGGAGCCCCAGATCGAGGGAGATTATCAGTGGTCTTGTATGTCTTCCATTTTCTAATTATTGCTCCCACTGTTGATTTCTTCACTCCAAGCTGGTTGGCTATTGCAGATTCAGTCTTCCCAGCCTGGTGCAGGGCTACAATTTTGTTTCTGGTGTCCTTTGACAGCTCTTTGGTCTTCACCATAGTGGAGTTTGGAGTCAGACTGTTTGAGGGTGTGCACAGGTGTCTTTTTATACTGATAACAAGTTTAAACAGGTGCCATTACTACAGGTAATGAGTGGAGGAAAGAGGAGACTCTTAAAGAAGAAGTTACAGGTCTGTGAGAGCCAGAAATCTTGATTGTTTGTTTCTGACCAAATACTTATTTTCCACCATAATATGCAAATAAATTGTTAAAAAAAACAGACAATGTGATTTTCTGGATTTTTTTTTCTCAGTTTGTCTCCCATAGTTGAGGTCTACCTATGATGTAAATTACAGACGCCTCTCATCTTTTTAAGTGGTGGAACTTGCACTATTGCTGACTGACTAAATACTTTTTTGCCCCACTGTATACACACACACCGCAGTGTCACCTATACAATCTATATAAATCAGTAGCAGCATTCCCTATATAATGTATATAGGCTGCTATACATACATTATATAGGTGATACAGTGATTATATACAGCAGTATCACCTATATAATGTATATATAGCAGTCTTTACACATTATATAGGTGCAACTGCTGTATATACACATTAAAAAAAAAATCATCGTAGGACTTACCCAGGTCCCTGAGATGGGGGGGAGGTAGGATAAAGGGCTGAGGTGGGTCGGGTCCCAGCATCGGCGGTAGAGGATCCCAGGCAGGCTGGCAGCATTGGTGAGAGGCAGAGCAGTCTTCTCTGATGCTGGTTCAGGCCGGCCAGCGTCAGACACACAGGTGGAGGTTCCAGCGTCGGCGGTAGAGGATCCAGGCCGCAGCCAGGCAGCATTGGCGAGCACGCAGTCTTCTCTGACGCTGGTTCAGGCCGGCCAGCGTCAGACACAGGTGGAGGTCCCAGCGTCGTTGGTAGAGGATCCCGCAGGCAGCCAGCATTGGCGAGCACGCAGTCTTCTCTGACGCTGGTTCGGGCCGGCCAGCGTCAGACACAGGTGGAGGCGCGCGCCCTACTGCGCGCCAGCCTTTTCAAATATCGCAGTGTGCACGCGGGGTCTCCTGCTTGCCCGCGCTCGCAAGGGCAGCAGCAGCAGACGAGCACACGCAGGCGGCAGGATCAAAGACCGCGGCCATGCTCATTGCTCCCGCGACCCGCACTGACGCCGGCCACCGTGGGCGGCCCTTGTCAGTGCGAGCAACTAAACACGAGCATACAGGAACATTTAAAGGGCCGGCTGGAGGGATAGTGCGTGCCGCTATGTAGTATCGCTGCCGGTCTGACCTGACGGGCGGCGGGCCCCTGAAGGACCTTCACCTCCCTCCCGCACCCTAACTGCTACCAGCCGCTGCTCCGTCTTATGTATGTCCATCTGTTCTTCTGAATAAAGGACATCTCTATTCAGCAATACCTGGGTGAGTGCCACTTTCATTCGTTCTTCTATGAATCTACAGCAGTATTCAGCTTTATGTTGAGCACCTCCCGACAATTGCTAATTTTGTGCCTGTGCCGCTAAACGTCCTGAATTGAATCCAGCGTGTAAGAGGGCAATATATGCTGACTAACTACCCTAGTGCCTTCCGATCTCTACTTTTTTGCTATAATATAATACATACATGGTCGGCCTCTGCAGCAGTTATCACATAACCACGAGGAGGCGCTCTGAATATTTGCTGTCATGTGCCGACTATAGTGTCAGCCATGTCTGCAGTGCTCTATTCACTGACATAGCCCACACTAGGTGTCACCTCACTGCGTGTCTGACTGCACTGGAGCCAGCAAAACCAAATACAAACGGATATATATATCACACACATACGGTATATATATCTCCATCTCAGTGAAAAAATATAAAAATATATATATACTAGATGGAGGCCCGATGCTATCACATCGGGAGGGCGGTAATGTCACAATGGGGGCAGGCATGCGGCGGTGTTGTTGTCTGTCACGGTTCACCGGGAGGATACCTTTATCATCCCCACCACTCACACCAATTTGTCATGAACTGGGGTTGTTTGGTTGCCCCTGGTTCCTTTCTGAAGGGGATTTATCTACATCCTACTTCCCAGTTCCAATTTGGAACCTGCAGCTCTCTGGCGCCCCCCTTACCCTCAGGTCAGACCGGTACTGCACCTAGAATAATCAGTCGCCAGAAAGGCTGCCTTAATTTGTACTGGTTAATGGGCATGCTGCAGCGAGGGCAATATAACTACTCCCACTCAGGCGGGAACAATAATTATCAACGCCATCCATCACTACAAAGCCTCCCAAACGTACAGGACAAATCCGCTGCCACCAGCTCCGATTTCTTAATTAATAACGAGTCTGGAGCCAACCCAGATTAGTAGCGTAATTCACTTCAGAGGAAGTGACAGTTCGTTATAAAGCAAGGAGAAAGAAAACTAGTAATTTTATGTATTTTACTCCAAAAAAGGTAGGCAGTGTTTACAGAAGTAATAAAAGGTATTATAAAAGTAGACAAGTATCGTATATATATATATACTAGATTGTGGCCCGATTCTAACGCATCGGGTATTCTAGAATATGCATGCCCCCGTAGTATATGGACAATGATGATTCCAGAATTCACAGCAGACTGTGCCCGTCGCTGATTGGTCGAGGCAACCTTTATGACATCATCGTCGCCATGGCAACCATTTTGACATCTACATCGATACTGTGCCTGTCGCTGAATCAGAAACGTGGGATTTCTACGTCCTTTATGACATCATCGCCTAGCGGCCTCGACCAATCAGAGACGCGGGATTTCTACGTCGATACTGTGCGCGTCTCTGATTGGTCGAGGCCGCCAGGCGATGATGTCATAAAGGACGTAGACATCCCGCGTCGCTGATTGGTCGAGGCAACCTTTATGACATCATCGTCGTCATGGCAACCATTATGACATCATCGTCGCTGTGCCCGTTGCTGATTGGTCGAGGCCGTCAGAGACGCGGGATGTCTACGTCCTTTATGACATCATCGTCGCTTTGCCCGTCGCTGATTGGTCGAGGCCGTCAGAGACGCGGGATTTCTACGTCGATACTATGCCCGTCTCTGATTGTGCCCGTCTCTGATAAGAGTCCCATGCAGTTTGGGAAGTGGCTGTAACAGTTTTGGCTGGTATTAGGCGGGAGGAGGAATGAGGGGTTTAGGGAGGCTCACTTTCGCAGCGCCGAGCCATAAAAATTCTTCAGTGAATGTGCTGGCTGTTCTCAAATTACAATGAGATAGCAGGGAGAGGTAACTGTAGCTGAGAGCTTTCTAGGCAGAGTGAAGAGGGGGTCGGAAAAGCCCACAGCAGGTGTTTGAAAAGCCATGGACCTTTTAGGTATATACTCAAAACCTGGCATATTCACATTATCATGACATTGCTTAATAGCATCCTGTGATAATCTAATGACTTTTGCATCAGGGGACTCATGTGCTTGATGCCTACACTTATATGCATTGCTTTTGCCCCAGTGATGCTGTTGCTCTTCAAGAGTCTCATTTGCTCGTTGTTGTCTTTGACTTTGTGCCTTTTCTGCTTTCCTTTCATTGTCATTGGTGTACTTTTTAGGAGGAGCCATGCTGATATTGATATTTACTTTTTAAAGGGGTTTTCCCATGAGCAAAAGTTCATTTTAAAAATTGTCTGTGTCTGACCGTGTACAAAACATACCACATCTCCTAGGCAGGGGAGGAAGCAAAAGACAATACTGACATTACAGCAGGAGATCGCACAGGATACATTTTGTGAGGTAAAATATTTTTTAAAAACATTCAGTGAAATATTTTCCCTCACAAAATGAATCCACTGTGATCCCCTGCTGTAATGTCAGTATTGTCTTTTGCTTCCTCCTGTGCCAGGAGATGTGGTATGTTCTGTACATGGTCAGACACAGACAATTTTTAAAAAGAACTTTCGTTCGGGGTAAAACCCCTTTAATGTGATGGCTTCCTCTGCCTGTAGACACGTCGTGCATCTGCCGCTGGGATCAGCCGAATGATTCACTGCACCTACGCGTAATACGCACAGTAAATCAGACCGCCGCCATCTTTGTGCAGACAGATAGCGGTGGTCACATTAAAACTGCGTATGCTCTCCTCCTGTACAAAGATGGCGGCAGTCAGTGAATCATTCGGCTGATCCCAGCAGCAGCGTGTTTGTGACGGTGTTCAGCTGGTGGTACCGTGCAAGAGGCTGCGTGAGTGTGTGAAAGTGTGAGTGTGAATGTGAGTGTGCATGTCAGTTTGAGTGTGAGAGTGAATGTGTGTGAGTGCGTGAGTGTGTGAGAGTGTGAGTGTGTGAGAGTGTGTGTGTGGTGCGTATGTCATATAGAGTGTGTTTGTAAGAGTGTGTGTGAGTGAGAGTGTGTGAGAGTGTGAGTGTGTGTGTGGTGCGTATGTCATATAGAGTGTGTTTGTGAGAGTGTGTGAGTGTGAGAATGTGTTAGTCTGAATGTGTGTGTGAGTGTGTTGAGTATATGGTGTATAGAGTGTGTGTGAGTGTGTGAGAGTGTGTGAGTGTGAGAATGTGTTAGTCTGAATGTGTGTGTGTGTGTTGAGCATATGGTGTATAGAGTGTGTGTGAGTGTGTGAGAGTGTGTGAGTGTGAGAATGTGTTAGTCTGAATGTGTGTGTGTGTGTTGAGCATATGGTGTATAGAGTGTGTGAGAGTGTGTGAGAGTGTGTGTGTGTGAGAGTGTGTGTGGGTCGCCCGCCAGGGCCGTGGGGTACTCGGTACCGGGTCCGGTGGTGTTCACAGGGGGATGTCACGGTGGCTGCGACCCGGTCCGTAACCCTGGGCACTCATGTAAAAAGGGAAAGGTCTTTAACCCCTTTACCCCCAAGGGTGGTTTGCACGTTAATGACCGAGCCAATT
The DNA here is from genome assembly GCF_032444005.1 of Ranitomeya imitator. NCBI lineage: Eukaryota > Metazoa > Chordata > Amphibia > Anura > Dendrobatidae > Ranitomeya > Ranitomeya imitator. The sequence goes on along the minus strand of NC_091286.1, from coordinate 695,257,050 downwards.
TTTACAATTCTGACCACTGTCCCTTTATGAGGTTATAACTCTGGAATGCTTCAATGGATCCTGGTGATTCTGACATTGTTTTCTCGTGACATATTGTACTTCATGACAATGGTAAAAATTATTTGATAGTACCTGCGTTTATTTGTGAAAAAAACGGAAATTTGGCGAAAATTATGAAAATTTCGCAATTTTCCAACTTTGAATTTTTATGCAATTAAATCACAGAGATATGTCACACAAAATACTTAATAAGTAACATTTCCCACATGTCTACTTTACATCAGCACAATTTTGGAACCAAAATTTTTTTTTGTTAGGGAGTTATAAGGGTTAAAAGTTGACCAGCAATTTCTCATTTCTACAACACCATTTTATTTTAGGGACCACATCTCATTTGAGGTCATTTTGAGGGGTCTATATGATAGAAAATACCCAAGTGTGACACCATTCTAAAAACTACACCCCTCAAGGTGCTCAAAACCATATTCAAGAAGTTTATTAACCCTTCTGGTGCTTCACAGGAATTTTTTGAATGTTTAAATAAAAATGAACATTTAACTTTTTTTCACAAAAAATTTAATTCAGCTCCAATTTGTTTTATTTTACCAAGGGTAACAGGAGAAAATGGACCCCAAACATTGTTGTACAATTTGTCCTGAGTATGCCAATACCCCACATGTGGGGGTAAACCACTGTTTGGGCGCATGGCAGAGCTCGGAAGCGAAGGAGTGCCATTTGACTTTTCAATGCAAAATTGACTGGAATTGAGATGGGACGCCATGTTTCGTTTGGAGAGCCCCTGATGTGGCTAAACATTGAAACCCCCCACAAGTGACACCATTTTGGAAAGTAGACCCCCTAAGGAACTTATCTAGAGGTGTGGTGAGCACTTTGACCCAACAAGTGCTTCACAGAAGTTTATAATGTAGAACCGTAAAAATAAAAAAATCATATTTTTTCACAAAAATTATCTTTTCGCCCCCAATTTTTTATTTTCCCAAGGGTAAGAGAAGAAATTGGACCCCAAAAGTTGTTGTACAATTTGTCCTGAGTACGCTGATAGCCCATATGTGGGGGTAAACCACTGTTTGGGCGGATGGGAGAGCTCGGAAGGGAAGGAGCGCCGTTTGACTTTTCAATGCAAAATTGACAGGAATTGAGATGGGACGTCATGTTGCGTTTGAAGAGCCACTGATGTGCCTAAAGATTGAAACCCCCCACAAGTGACACCATTTTGGAAAGTAGACCCCCTAAGGAACTTATCTAGAGGTGTGGTGAGCACTTTGACCCACCAAGTGCTTCACAGAAGTTTATAATGCAGAGCCGTAAAAATAAAACAAAATTTTTTTCCCACAAAAATTATTTTTTTAGCCCCCAGTTTTGTATTTTCCTGAGGGTAACAGGAGAAATTGGACCCCAAAATTTGTTGCCCAATTTGTCCTGAGTGCGATGATACACCATATGTGGGGGGAACCACTGTTTGGGCACATGGGAGGGCTCAGAAGGGAAGGAGTGCCATTTGAATGCAGACTTAGATGGAATGGTCTGCAGGTGTCACATTGCGTTTGCAGAGCCCCTAATGTACCTAAACAGTAGAAACCCCCCACAAGTGACACCATTTTGGAAAGTAGACCCCCTTAGGAACTTATCTAGATGTGTGCTGAGCGCTTTGACCCACCAAGGGCTTCACAGACGTTTATAATGGAGAGCCGTAAAAATAAAACAAAAATTTTTTCCCACAAAAATTATTTTTTAGCCCCCAGTTTTGTATTTTCCCGAGGGTAACAGGAGAAATTCGACCCCACAATTTGTTGTCCAATTTGTCCTGAGTGCGCTGATACCCCATATGTGGGGAGGAACCACTGTTTGGGCGCATGGGAGGGCTCGGAAGGGAAGGAGCTCCATTTGGAATGAGGACTTAGATGGAATGGTCTGCAGGTGTCACATTGCATTTGCAGAGCCCCTAATGTACCTAAACAGTAGAAGCCCCCCACAAGTGACCCCATTTTGGAAACTAGACCCCCTAAGGAACTCATCTAGATGTGTTGTGATAGCTTTGAACCCCCAAGTGTTTCACTACAGTTTGTAACGCAGAGCCGTGAAAATTAAAAAAAAAATCTTTCCCCCCAAAATTATTTTTTAGCCCCCAGTTTTGTATTTTCCCGAGGGTAAGAGGAGAAAATCGACCCCAAAAGTTGTTGTCCAATTTGTCCTGAGTACGCTGATACCCCGTATGTTGGGGGAAACCAACGTTTGAGCGCATGGCAGAGCTCGGAAGGGAAGGAGCGCCATTTGGAATGCAGACTTAGATGGAATGGTCTGCAGACGTCACATTGCGTTTGCAGAACCCCTAATGTACCTAAACAGTAGAAACCCCCCACAAGTGACCCCATATTGGAAACTAGACCCCCCAGGGAACTAATCTAGATGTGTTGTGAGAACTTTGAACCCCCAAGTGTTTCACTACAGTTTATAACGCAGAGCCGTGAAAATAAAAAATCTTTTTTTTTCCCACAAAAAATATGTTTTAGCCCCGAGTTTTGTATTTTCCCAAGGGTAGCAGGAGAAATTGGACCCCAAAAGTTGTTGTCCTATTTGTCCTGAGTACGCTGATACCCCATATGTTGGGGTAAACCCCTGTTTGGGCACACGGGAGAGCTCGGAAGGGAAGAAGCACTGTTTTACTTTTTCAACGCAGAATTGGCTGGAATTGAGATCGGACGCCATGTCGCGTTTGGAGAGCCCCTGATGTGCCTAAACAGTGGAAACCCCCCAATTATAACTGAAACCCTAATCCAAACACATCCCTAACCCTAATCCCAACAGTAACCCTAACCACATCTCTAACCCTGACACACCCCTAACCCTAATCCCAACCCTATTCCCAACCGTAAATGTAATCTAAACCCTAACTGTAACTTTAGCCCCAACCCAAACTGTAGCCCTAGCCCTAACCCTAGCCCTAACCCTAATCCTAACCCTAGCCCTAACCCTAGCCCTAGCCCTAACCCTAGCCCTAACCCTAGCCCTAGCCCTAACCCTAGCCCTAACCCTAGCCCTAACCCTAACCCTAGCCCTAACCCTAGCCCTAACCCTAACCCTAACCCTAGCCCTAACTCTAACCCTAGCCCTAATGGGAAAATGGAAATAAATACATTTTTTTAATTTTTCCCTAACTAAGGGGGTGATGAAGGGGGGTTTGATTTACTTTTATAGCGGGTTTTTTAGCGGATTTTTATGATTGGCAGCCGTCACACACTGAAAGACGCTTTTTATTGCAAAAAATATTTTTTGCGTTACCACATTTTGAGAGCTATAATTTTTCTATATTTTGGTCCACAGAGTCATGTGAGGTCTTGTTTTTTGCGGGACGAGTTGATGTTTTTATTGGTAACATTTTCGGGCACGTGACATTTTTTGATCGCTTTTTATTCCGATTTTTGTGAGGCAGAATGACCAAAAACCAGCTATTCATGAATTTCTTTTGGGGGAGGCGTTTATACCGTTCCGCGTTTGGTAAAATTGATGAAGCAGTTTTATTCTTCGGGTCAGTACGATTACAGCGACACCTCATTTATATCATTTTTTTATGTTTTGGCGCTTTTATACGATAAAAACTATTTTATAGAAAAAATAATTATTTTTGCATCGCTTTATTCTCAGGACTATAACTTTTTTATTTTTTGCTGATGATGCTGTATGGCGGCTCGTTTTTTGCGGGACAAGATGACGTTTTCAGCGGTACCATGGTTAGTTATATCTGTCTTTTTGATCGCGTGTTATTCCACTTTTTGTTCGGCGGTATGATAATAAAGCGTTGTTTTTTGCCTCGTTTTTTTTTTTTTTCTTACGGTGTTTACTGAAGGGGTTAACTAGTGGGCCAGTTTTATAGGTCGGGCCGTTACGGACGCGGCGATACTAAATATGTGTACTTTTATTGTTTTTTTTTTTTATTTAGATAAAGAAATGTATTTATGGGAATAATATTTTTATTTTTTTTTTCATTATTTTGGAATATTTTTTTTTATTTTTTTTTACACATTTTAAATTTTTTTTTTTTACTTTTTTACTTTGTCCCAGGGGGGGACATCACAGATCAGTGATCTGACAGTTTGCACAGCACTCTGTCATATCACTGATCTGACATGCAGCGCTGCAGCCTTCACAGTGCCTGCTCTGAGCAGGCTCTGTGAAGCCACCTCCCTCCCTGCAGGACCCGGATCCGCGGCCATCTTGGATCCGGGGCTGGAGGGAGCAGGGAGGGAGGTGAGACCCTCGCAGCAACGCGATCACATCGCGTTGCTGCGGGGGGCTCAGGGAAGCCCGCAGGGAGCCCCCTCCCTGCGCGGTGCTTCCCTGTACCGCCGGCACATCGCGATCATCTTTGATCGCGGTGTGCCGGGGGTTAATGTGCCGGGGGCGGTCCGTGACCGCTCCTGGCACATAGTGCCGGATGTCAGCTGCGATAAACAGCTGACACCCGGCCGCGATCGGCGGCGCTCCCCCCCTGAGCGCTGCCGATCGCATATGACGTACTATTGCGTCCTTGGGAAGTAAAGCCCACCCCACATGGACGCAATAGTATGTCTAATGGCAGAAAGGGGTTAAAGGGAATAAAGTTTGTCTTCGTTTTGCCACCTGTGGTATTCGGTCAGTGGGGGACCGACGCTGCTTTAAGGGGTCCTCTGGGGTGATGTTATGGCAGCTAGATGGTATAAATTGCAACAGATGAAGTATATCCCCAGGGCTCCTGATGTGTAGATGGAAGATGGTGAGGAGTGCAGTAAAGAATGAGGACACAGGTTTGCAGTCTCTTTACTTTGGTTTACTCAAGACTTCAGCATCCGCAGTCCAGAGCACCAGATCACAGGGCAGGTAGGATCTGGCCAGATTGAAGGTAAGTTATGAGTCCCCTTACCCAGGTGGAAATCAAAAGCCTTCCTCTAGTGCCGCGGTGGTGTAGTCGCTTATGGCTTAAAGCTCCACATAAGATCTTCACAGATGTTATCTTTCTCTCTGTCCCCCGGGTAGGATAGGACATAACCCGTATGACTGGTGGCTTGAGGCTGTTTATGGGGACTCTAGCACGCCCCAGCCTCTGAGGGGTGCCACCGTGCCTCCTGGGTGTTAGGTCGGTCAGGTAACGTAGAGTTCAGCTGTCCTGCCGGTCTCTGATGTAAGCCATAGAGGTCCTTACACTCTTGGTGTTCTGGCTACCGGTCTCTGCACCTCAGAAGGAGGCAGCCTGCTCGGGGCTGGTCTTCCCCTGATGTTCTCTCCTGTGCTTTGCTCTCCAGCATGCTTTGGGCAATGTATTCAGCTTTCTCAATGTCTCTTTCTAGCAGCTGTTGCACTGCGGTGGCACAGCTCCGTAAGACCTTCTGCTGCCTCAGACTGATCCAGTCTGTCTCCTGACTGGACCTCCCTGGAACTGACTATCTTTCCCTACAGACTACCAGTTATATATATATGGGGATTCACCTAGCAAATAGGATCAAAAGCTCCCCCTGGTGGCCTGGAGTGTGAATGTGTTGAATGATGGTGTTACCTGGTTGCAGTTATCCCTTCTTGCCTTCAAGTGTAACATCACTCTCCTCGTGAGGAAAGCAATGCTACTGTGATGACCAGGACCCTGGGGTGCCACATGTGTGTGAGTGTGTATGGCGTATAGAGTGTGTGTGTGTGTGTGTGTGAGTGTGTGTGTGGTGTGTATGGTGTATAGAGTGTGGGAGTGGGAGTGTGCGTGTGTTAGAGTGTGTGTGTGGTGCGTATGGCTTATAGAGTGTGTTTGAGTGTCTGTGTGAGAGTGTGTGAGTGTGTATGGCGTATAGAGTGTGTGTGTGTTAGAGTGTGTGTGGTGCATATGGCTTATAGAGTGTGTGTGTGTGCATGTGTGAGTATGTAAGTGTTAGGCCATGTTCACACAGTGCGTTTTTTACTGCGGAACCGCAGCGTTTTTGCCGCTGCGGTTCCGCAGCTGTTTTCCATGCAGGGTACAGTACAATGTACCCTATGGAAAACAGGACCCACTGTGCACATGATGCGGGAATCGGGAAAAAAAGCCGCGCTGAATAGCTGCGGGAAAAAAGAAGTACCATGTCACTTCTTTTTTCGGAGCCGCAGCGGTTCTGCACCCATAGACCTCCATTGTGAGGTCAAACCCGCAGTAAAACCCGCAGATCAAAAATATATCTGCGGGTTTTATTGCGGTTTGTGCTGCAGAACCGCTGCAGCAGGAAGTGCGGGGAAGCGGGCGGAAGTGCGTGGGCGGAGTGTGGCTGCCCCGATCCCACCCCCCCATGCTCCGATGCCCCTCCCCCGTGCTCCGATGCCCCCCCCCCGTGCTCCGATGCCCCCTCCCCCGTGCTCCGATGCCCCCCCGTGCCCTAATCTCCCCCCCTTATACTTACCCGGCCTCCCGGTGTCCGTCCGGCCGTCTTCTCCCTGGGCGCCGCCATCTTGCAAAATGGAGGGCGCATGCGCAGTGCGCCCGCCGAATCTGCCGGCCGGCAGATTCGTTCCAAAGTGCATTTTGATCACTGAGATATAACCTATCTCAGTGATCAAAATAAAAAAATAGTAAATGACACCCCCCCCCCCTTTGTCACCCCCATAGGTAGGGACAATAAAAAAATTAAGAATTTTTTTTTTTTCCACTAAGGTTAGAATAGGGTTAGGGGTAGGGTTAGGGGTAGGGTTAGGGTTAGGGGTAGGGTTAGGAGTAGGGTTAGGGGTAGGGTTAGGGGTAGGGGTAGGGTTAGGGGTAGGGTATTTTCAGCCATTTTAACCCTAAAAAACTTCCTAGAAAACACACAGACTCTGCATAGAAAACTGCATAAAAAAAAGGATAAAAAAAAGGATAAAAAAACGCATCAAAAAACGCATCAAAAAAGGACCAAAAAAGCACCAAAAAAAGGACCTGCGTTTTCTGCAAAGACCTGCGGTTTCAGTCCTGAAAAAAAAAGGATGGAAATCAGGAACGTGTGAACATACCCTTAGTGTGTGAGAGTGTGTGGTTTGTATGGTGTATAAAGTGTGTGAGTGTGAGTGTGTGAGTGTTAGTGTATGAGTGTGTCAGTGTTAGTGTGGGAGTGTGTGTGTGTGTGCACGGCGTATAGAGAGTGTGTGTGTGTGTGTGTGGTGCATACTGTGCATAGTGTGTGTGTGGTGTAATAGCGTTCCGCTGGTGGTACCGCGCAATAGGTTGGTACCAGCAGCAGTTTCCATATTGAGACACCTATCACTTGGGTGTCCCAAAATGGCGGTCGGTGAACTTCCTCCGCTTTGAATTCTGGGATAAAGTGAGATGTGGACAGAACAGGAAATGAAAACATTACAAGCAATTACTATATAAATAGATTCTCAGAGGTGCGGGGTCCAAACAGAACTGTTGCTCTGGGACCCTGTGATTGCTATACGCCCATGCTTACAGGACAGTAATAATGAGGGCGATCTGCCTTGTTTCTCAGAGCCTGAGGCTCCGGGGGTCCCATTGCCAGTTTGCCCTCATCATAAGCAGTGTACCGGGTGGGGGGGCCCAGACACATTTTTGGGTGGGGGGGCCCAGACACATTTTTTGCACAGGGGCCCCAAGCTGTCAGTGTCGGCCCCTGCTCCTGATCACCAGAAGCCCGATGTATCCTGATCAGTAACGATGTCGGAGCTCGTTACCGGCAGTCCTGGGCGTGTGTCTACATGATAATTATCAGTATTTGTGAATGATAAGAGCGCAGAGACGTCCTCGAGTCCTCGCTGCGGATCCTGTCCTTGTACAAATACCACAGAGTCATATCTCCACTTTCCTGCACGACCGCAGTACAGCAGCCGTAAGGTCACATCTTGTCTTTTTTCGGGATGACTTCTATTTGTCAGTGGCGGCACGTTCACTTATTTCCTATCTTTTATTAACTCTTTATGGGAAGAAACTGAAAAAAAACAAGCGGCAATTCTGTTATTGTTTTTTCTATATTTTATATTTTCCACTGTTCACGTGCGGCGCAGACACGGCGTCACCATTTCTCTGTGCGTCTTCATGAATATGGTTATCATTTTTTGATCGCTTTCTATTCCAATTTTTGGGAGGCAGAATGAACAAAAATCAGCAATTCAGAAATAGTTTTTTATGCCATTCACCATGTGGTAAAATTGATGAAGCAGTTTTATTCTTCGGGTCAGTACGATGACAGCGATGCCTCATTTACATCATTTTTTATGTTTTGGTGCTTTTACACAATAAAAACTATTTTATAGAAAAAAAATATATTTTTGCATCGCTTTATTCTGAGAGCTATAACTTCTCTATTTCTCCACAGACGAAGTTGTATGGCGGCTTATTTTTTTTGCGGGACAAGATGACGTTTTCACATATTTATTTACATTTGACTTTTTGATCGCGTTTTATTCCACTTTAATTTGGCAGTATGATGAAAAAGCATCGTTTCTTTGCCACGTTTTTTATTTGCATTTGTTTACGGAATTTACTGAAGGGGTTAAATAGTTTGACAGTTTTTATAAGTTGTGTCATTCTGGACCTGGCGATATTTTTTTTTTTTTTTTTTTTTTACATAAATATATGTATTTTTATTTGGTACAAGATTTATTTTATTTTTTGGGTTATTTTATGTTTTGTTTTTTGTAAGACATTTTTACAATTTTTTTTAACTCTTTTACTCTGTGTCTGTGCCACGATTTCCGCTGTATATAGCACAAGTGATCGGACAATCGCAAATCGGAACTAATGAAAACCGTGGAAAATAAAAAAAAATAAAATGTTTTAAAAATATTAAAAAAAATAAACCTAAAAGTTCTAATTCGCCCCTTTTCCCCCATTAAAAATAATGACAATAAAACATTTTAAAAAATACACATATTTGGTATCACCGATTTCAGAAGAGTCCGATCTATCAAATTATAACAATAATTAACCTAATTACACCATAAACTAGGCAAAATGCAACAACTAAATTTAATTTTTTTTTAGTCGCTGCATTTCCATAAAAAATGCTGCAAAAACAATGTCAAAATTTCTCAACACTTGGAATTTTTTTTTTCCTGTTTTCCAGTATACTATATGGTAAAATGAATGGCCCCAATCAGAAGTACAACTCAAATCCTGACGGGATCCCTGAAGCTTTTTCCACCGGAATTGAACCTGATTAAGTTCATTTTCATAGCAAGGAATCACTTTCCAATTCATCTGATCACTCTCCATAACAATCCAGAATAGTGAAGCGGCCAACTTTCTGAAAACCAAAATATGTGTCAGTCTCAAAACTTCGGCCCCGACTGTAGAACGTGCCGTCATACCGCCATTATACCGCTATACTGCGGAGCATAGCTAGTACTGTTAGGAGGATATCTAGTGGTGAACAGATGTACTGCGCACAGCAGTGATACATAGTCATCACGGCAGAAGGTATAGCGATGATCAAGCTGTAAAATCATCGAGTGCTCGGTTCTCGAATGAAGCAGGTCGGACGCTCGGACAGGCTCAGCTCGAGTACCGAATATAATGGAAGTCAATGGGAAAAAAAAAAGGAAAAAAAAAGCGGAAAAGTAATAATAAAAATTAGAATTATACTTAATTCTTATTACTTTATTATTATTTCATTTTTATTTTTTTTTGGTGGTGGAAAAAAAAATCAGAAGTTTGTATAAAAATAATTTAGGGGGGTTGTGTCGCCATTGTCCGTTTTTATTTTTCGGCCGATAGAGCTGTGTGGCGGCTTATTTTTCGCAGGGCGAGACAACATTTTCATAGATATTATTTTCGGATTGATGTGATGTTTTGATTGTTTCTTACAGCATTTTTTGAAGAATTGCAGAAACCAAAAAAATATATACCGTAGATAATTGTTTAGTTAAATTTTGCTTAGTTTGGGGAAAGAGGCAAATTAGAACTTTTAGGTTAATTTTTTTCGGATTTTTAAAACTTTTTATTTTTCACTTTTTTCATTAGTTCCGATTTGCGATTGTCCGATCGCTTGTGCTATAGAAATATAATTAAGTATATTTATTAGAATTATACTTACCTGTGCAGCGACGCGTAACACTATGTGTTCGGTACGGTCCTGAACTTTACAGTTCAGATTCGCACTTCCCTAGCTAGGACGCATCTCTGACTCCCAGGTCGCTGCTGGGAACGATGTTGTCAAAGTATTACGCCACTTTTACAGACTGACAATAAAGCATACAAAAACGAAGATAAAATGGATATTACAGGGAAAAATGCTAGACAACATTCTATCCCATATAAAGACTTTTAGATAAGGTAAAATTAAAAAAGAGGAAAAAAAAGCCTCCTCCACCCCTTAGGCTATGTTCACACGTAGCGTTTTTGCACTTGCTCATTTCTTTTAGTTGTGAAAAAATGCTGCAAAAATGCTGAAAGAACTGACAGGCTGCTTCTTTTACAAATGCCGCCAACGTTTTCAGCTGGTAATCTATTATATAATCGTCTAATTCTGTCTGTTTGTCTGTAACGTAAATCCCGCGTAGCTGATTAGTCGCGCCAGCCGCCCACGACCAATCAGCGACAGGCGCAGTCCGGCAGCGAATTGGCACGGGATTTGAACCACGCTTCGCTGATTGGTCGCGCCCGGCCGCAACCAATCAGCGATATTGGTGCCCAATTTAAATCCCACTTCTCTGATTGGTCGCAGCCGCCCGGCCTCGACCAATCAGCGATATTGGCGCAGAATTTAGCCCCCCACTCACAGCGTGACGTAGTTCAGTCAGGTTTACTGAACAAGTTCTGTCAGTCACAGTGCCACGTAGTTCAGTCACGTTTACTGAACAAGTTCTGTCAGTCACAATGCCATGTAGTTCAGTCAGGTTTACTGACCAAGTTCTGTCATTCACAGCGCCACATAGTTCAGTCACGTTTACTGAACAAGTTCTGTCAGTCACAGTGCCACGTAGTTCAGTCACGCTTACTGAACAAGTTCTGTCAGTCACAGTGTGACATAGTTCAGTCACATTTACTGAATAAGTTCTGTCAGTCACAGCGCCACGTAGTTCAGTCATGTTTACTGAACAAGTTCTGTCAGTCACAGTGCCACGTAGTTCAGTCACGTTTACTGAACAAGTTCTGTCAGTCACAGTGCCACGTAGTTCAGTCATGCTTACTGAACAAGTTCTGTCAGTCACAGTGTGACATAGTTCAGTCACATTTACTGAATAAGTTCTGTCAGTCACAGCGCCACGTAGTTCAGTCATGTTTACTGAACAAGTTCTGTCAGTCACATTGCCACGTAGTTCAGTCACGTTTACTGAACAAGTTCTGTCAGTCACAGTGTGACATAGGTCAGTCACGTTTACTGAACAAGTTCTGTCAGTCACAGCGCCACGTAGTTCAGTCATGTTTACTGAACAAGTTCTGTCAGTCACAGCGCCACGTAGTTCAGTCACGTTTACTGAACAAGTTCTGTCAGTCACAGTGCCACGTAGTTCAGTCAGGTTTACTGAACAAGTTCTGTCAGTCACAGTGCCACGTAGTTCAGTCACGTTTACTGAACAAGTTCTGTCAGTCATAGTGCCACGTAGTTCAGTCACGTTTACTGAACAAGTTCTGTCAGTCACAGCGCCACGTAGTTCAGTCACGTTTACTGAACAAGTTCTGTCAGTCACAATGCCACGTAGCTCAGTCACGTTTACTGAACAAGTTCTGTCAGTCACAGTGCCACGTAGTTCAGTCACGTTTACTGAACAAGTTCTGTCAGTCACAGCGCCACGTAGTTCAGTCACGTTTACTGAACAAGTTCTGTCAGTCACAATGCCACGTAGTTCAGTCAGGTTTACTGAACAAGTTCTGTCAGTCACAGTGCCACATAGTTCAGTCACGTTTACTGAACAGGTTCTGTCAGTCACAGCGCCACGTAGTTCAGTCACGTTTACTGAACAAGTTCTGTCAGTCACAGCGCCACGTAGTTCAGTCACGTTTACTGAACAAGTTCTGTCAGTCACAGTGCCACGTAGTTCAGTCACGTTTACTGAACAAGTTCTGTCAGTTACAGTGCCACGTAGTTCAGTCACGTTTACTGAACAAGTTCTGTCAGTCACAGTGCCACGTAGTTCAGTCAAGTTTATTTGCAATGCTTGTTCGCCCATAGAAAACAATGGGTAGTTAAAAAAAATCTGCAAAAAACATATGTATCAGGTTTTGCTGCATTTGTGGTGCAAAAAACTTTATCAACATGCAAAAGAGACAATAAATATGCAGCAAAAAATCAACAAATACTCCGCAAAAAAGCAGCAAAAATTCAGCAAGTCCTGCTTTTTTGTGAGCAGCTTCTTTACTGCCGAGAGCGCAGGTTTTGTCTGCAGAAACAAAAAAGCAACGCTTGACCAAAGCCTAATCAGTGTTGGCCAAAATGCATATAATGGGAGGGTCACGGGAAAGGCATTGGGACATAAAGCCAGCCATGTGCGCCAGACTCCCAACAGGAAACCTTCCCTGTCCCCATCAGACATATGAATCTCCATTGTTATGATTAGGTAATTCAGAACCACAATGGACCTTGAAGTTCAGAGCACACAAAGTGACCTGACAATAACCAAAAGACATAGGACAAGCTCTGAGACGTGGGAACTCTGCTGACCGCAATCCCTAATCCTATCCAACCACACTAGAGGCAGCCGTGGATTGCGCCTAACGCTCCCTATGCAACTCGGCACAGCCTGAGAAACTAGCTAGGCCTAAGATAGAAAAACAAGCCTACCTTGCCTCAGAGAAATACCCCAAAGGAAAAGGCAGCCCCCCACATATAATGACTGTGAGTAGAGATGAAAATACAAACGCAGAGATGAAATAGATTTAGCAAAGTGAGGCCCAACTTACTGAACAGACCGAAGATAGGAAATATAACTTTGCGGTCAACACAAAACCCTACAAACAACCACGCAGAGGGGCAAAAAGACCCTCCGCACCGACTAACGGTACGGAGGTGCTCCCTCTGCGTCCCAGAGCTTCCAGCAAGCAAGAAAAACCAATTAAGCAAGCTGGACAGAAAAAATAGCAAAACAAAAATAACACAAGCAAAACTTAGCTTATGCAGAGCAGACGGCCACAGGAACGATCCAGGAGGAAGCAAGACCAATACTAGAACATCGACTGGAGGCCAGGAGCAAAGCACTAGGTGGAGTTAAATAGAGCAGCACCTAACGACTTCACCACATCACCTGAGGAAGGAAACTCAGAAGCCGCTGTACCACTCGTGACCACAGGAGGGAGCTCTGCCACAGAATTCACAACAGTTATCCCCCTTGAGGAGGGGTCACCGAACCCTCACCAGAGCCCCCAGGCCGACCAGGATGAGCCACATGAAAGGCACGAACAAGATCGGTAGCATGGACATCAGAGGCAAAGACCCAGGAATTATCTTCCTGACCATAACCCTTCCACTTAACCAGATACTGGAGTTTCCGTCTCGAAACACGAGAATCCAAAATCTTCTCCACAATATACTCCAACTCCCCCTCCACTAAAACCGGGGCAGGAGGATCAACAGATGGAACCATAGGTGCCACGTATCTCCGCAACAATGACCTATGGAATACGTTATGGATGGAAAAAGAATCTGGAAGGGTCAAACGAAAAGACACAGGATTAAGAACCTCAGAAATTCTATACGGACCAATGAAACGAGGCTTAAACTTAGGAGAGGAAACCTTCATAGGAATATGACGAGATGACAACCAAACCAAATCCCCAACACGAAGTCGGGGACCCACACAGCGTCTGCGATTAGCGAAACGTTGAGCCTTCTCCTGGGACAAGGTCAAATTGTCCACTACATGAGTCCAAATCTGCTGTAACCTGTCCACCACCGTATCCACACCAGGACAGTCCGAAGACTCAACCTGCCCTGAAGAGAAACGAGGATGGAACCCAGAGTTGCAGAAAAACGGCGAAACCAAGGTAGCCGAGCTGGCCCGATTATTAAGGGCGAACTCAGCCAAAGGCAAGAAGGACACCCAATCATCCTGATCAGCAGAAACAAAGCATCTCAGATATGTTTCCAAGGTCTGATTGGTTCGTTCGGTCTGGCCATTAGTCTGAGGATGGAAAGCCGAGGAAAAAGACAAATCAATGCCCATCCTAGCACAAAAAGCTCGCCAAAACCTCGAAACAAACTGGGAACCTCTGTCAGAAACAATGTTCTCTGGAATGCCATGTAAACGAACCACATGCTGGAAGAACAATGGCACCAAATCAGAGGAGGAAGGTAATTTAGACAAGGGTACCAAATGGATCATCTTAGAGAAGCGATCACAAACCACCCAAATGACCGACATTTTTTGAGAGACGGGGAGATCCGAAATAAAATCCATAGAGATATGTGTCCAAGGCCTCTTCGGGACCGGCAAGGGCAAAAGCAACCCACTGGCATGAGAACAGCAGGGCTTAGCCCAAGCACAAATCCCACAGGACTGCACAAAAGAACGCACATCCCGCGACAGAGACGGCCACCAAAAGGATCAAGCCACTAAATCTCTGGTACCAAAGATTCCAGGATGACCAGACAACACCGAACAATGAACCTCAGAGATAACTTTATTCGTCCACCTATCAGGGACAAACAGTTTCTCCGCTGGGCAACGATCAGGTTTATTAGCCTGAAATTTTTGCAGCACCCGCCGCAAATCAGGGGAGATGGCAGACAAAATTACTCCCTCTTTGAGAATACCCGCCGGCTCAGACAAACCCGGAGAGTCGGGCACAAAACTCCTAGACAGGGCATCCGCATTCACATTTTTAGAGCCCGGAAGGTACGAAACCACAAAGTCAAAACTGGAGAAAAACAGCGACCAACGAGCCTGTCTAGGATTCAACCGCTTGGCAGACTCGAGATAAGTCAAGTTCTTGTGATCAGTCAAGACCACCACGTGATGCTTAGCTCCTTCAAGTCAATGACGCCACTCCTCGAATGCCCACTTCATGGCCAGCAACTCTCGATTGCCAACATCATAATTTCGCTCAGCAGGCGAAAACTTCCTGGAAAAGAAGGCGCATGGTTTCATCACCGAGCAATCAGAACTTCTCTGCGACAAAACAGCCCCCGCTCCAATTTCAGAAGCATCAACTTCGACCTGGAACGGAAGCGAAACATCTGGTTGACACAACACAGGGGCAGAAGAAAAACGACGCTTTAACTCTTGAAAAGCTTCCACAGCAGCAGAAGACCAATTGACCACATCAGCACCCTTCTTGGTCAAATCGGTCAATGGTTTAGCAATACTAGAAAAATTACAGATGAAGCGACGATAAAAATTAGCAAAGCCCAGGAACTTTTGCAGACTCTTCAGAGATGTTGGCTGAGTCCAATTATAGATGGCCTGGACCTTAACAGGGTCCATCTCGATAGTAGAAGGGGAAAAAGTGAACCCCAAAAATGAAACCTTCTGAACACCAAAGAGACACTTTGATCCCTTCACAAACAAAGAATTAGCACGCAGGACCTGGAACACCATTCTGACCTGCTTCACATGAGACTCCCAATCATCCGAGAAGACCAAAATATCATCCAAGTATACAATCAGGAATTTATCCAGGTACTCTCGGAAGATGTCATGCATAAAGGACTGAAACACCGATGGAGCATTGGCAAGTACGAAAGGCATAACTAGGTACTCAAAATGGCCCTCGGGCGTATTAAATGCAGTTTTCCATTCATCGCCCCGCTTAATACGCACAAGATTATACGCACCACGAAGATCTATCTTGGTGAACCAACTAGCCCCCTTGATCCGAGCAAATAAATCAGATAGCAGCGGCAAGGGGTACTGAAATTTGACCGTGATTTTATTTAGAAGGCGGTAATCTATACAAGGTCTCAGCGAACCATCCTTCTTGGCCACAAAAAAGAACCCCGTTCCCAATGGCGACGATGACGGGCGAATATGACCCTTCTCCAAGGACTCCTTCACGTAACTCCGCATAGCGGCGTGCTCAGGTACAGATAAATTAAACAGTCGACCTTTAGGAAACTTACTACCAGGAATCAAATCGATAGCACAATCACAATCCCTATGCGGAGGTAGGGCATTGGACTTGGGCTCATCAAATACATCCCGGTAATCAGACAAGAACTCTGGGACCTCAGAAGGGGTGGATGACGAAATAGACAGAAATGGGACATCACCATGTACCCCCTGACAACCCCAGCTGGACACAGACATAGATTTCCAATCTAATACTGGGTTATGGACTTGTAGCCATGGCAACCCCAACACGACCACATCATGCAGATTATGCAACACCAGAAAGCGAATATCCTCCTGATGTGCAGGAGCCATGCACATGGTCAGCTGGGTCCAGTACTGAGGCTTATTCTTGGCCAAAGGCGTAGCATCAATTCCTCTCAATGGAATAGGACACTGCAAGGGCTCCAAGAAAAACCCACAACGCCTAGCATACTCCAAGTCCATCAAATTCAGGGCAGCGCCTGAATCCACAAATGCCATGACAGAATAAGATGACAAAGAGCAGATCAAAGTAACGGACAAAAGAAATTTTGACTGTACCGTACCAATGGTGGCAGACCTAGCGAACCGCTTAGTGCGCTTAGGACAATCGGAGATAGCATGAGTGGAATCACCACAGTAGAAACACAGCCCATTCTGACGTCTGTGTTCTTGCCGTTCAACTCTGGTCAAAGTCCTATCGCACTGCATAGGCTCAGGTTTATGCTCGGATAATACCGCCAAATGGTGCACAGATTTACGCTCACGCAAGCGTCGACCGATCTGAATGGCCAAAGACATAGACTCATTCAGACCAGCGGGCATGGGAAATCCCACCATGACATCATTAAGGGCTTCAGAGAGACCCTTTCTGAAAATAGCTGCCAGCGCACCTTCATTCCATTGAGTGAGCACGGACCACTTTCTAAACTTCTGACAATAAATCTCTATGTCATCCTGACCCTGACACAGAGCCAGCAAATTTTTCTCTGCCTGATCCACCGAATTAGGTTCATCGTACAGCAATCCGAGCGCCAGGAAAAATGCATCAATATTACATAATGCAGGATCTCCTGGCGCAAGGGAAAATGCCCAGTCTTGAGGGTCGCCACGTAATAAAGAAATAATGATCCTAACTTGTTGAACTGGGTCACCAGAGGAGCGAGGTTTCAAAGCCAGAAACAGTTTACAATTATTTTTGAAACTCAGAAATTTTGCTCTATCTCCAGAAAACAAATCAGGAATAGGAATTCTTGGTTCTAACATAGAATTCTGAACCACAAAGTCTTGAATATTTTGTACTCTTGCAGTGAGATGATCCACACATGAAGACAGACCTTTAATGTCCATCACTACACCTGTGTCCTGAACCACCCAAATGTCTAGGGGGAAAAAAAGGCAAAACACAGTGCAAAGAAAAAAAAATGGTCTCAGAACTTCTTTTTTCCCTCTATTGAGAAGCATTAGTACTTTGGGCCTCCAGTACTGTTATGATTAGGTAATTCAGAACCACAATGGACCTTGAAGTTCAGAGCACACAAAGTGACCTGACAATAACCAAAAGACATAGGACAAGCTCTGAGACATGGGAACTCTGCTGACCGCAATCCCTAATCCTATCACACACACTAGAAATAGCCGTGGATTGCGCCTAACGCTCCCTATGCAACTCGGCACAGCCTGAGAAACTAGCTAGGCCTAAGATAGAAAAACAAGCCTACCTTGCCTCAGAGAAATACCCCAAAGGAAAAGGCAGCCCCCCACATATAATGACTGTGAGTAAGATGAAAATACAAACGCAGAGATGAAATAGATTTAGCAAAGTGAGGCCCAACTTACTGAACAGACCGAAGATAGGAAAGATAACTTTGCGGTCAACACAAAACCCTACAAACAACCACGCAGAGGGGCAAAAAGACCCTCCGCACCGACTAACGGTACGGAGGTGCTCCCTCTGCGTCCCAGAGCTTCCAGCAAGCAAGAAAAACCAATTAAGCAAGCTGGACAGAAAAAATAGCAAAACAAAAATAACACAAGCAAAACTTAGCTTATGCAGAGCAGACAGCCACAGGAACGATCCAGGAGGAAGCAAGACCAATACTAGAACATTGACTGGAGGCCAGGAGCAAAGCACTAGGTGGAGTTAAATAGAGCAGCACCTAACAACTTCACCACATCACCTGAGGAAGGAAACTCAGAAGCCACAGTACCACTCGTGACCACAGGAGGGAGCTCTGCCACAGAATTCACAACACTCCATCTCCTCCACTTCCTCCTCCTCCTCTCCAGGAGAAGCTGGTGTGGGTAGAAACCTCTGTAGTGCAGGTAACCATCTCCTGTTCCTCCTCATTATCACCCAATCTGCACTGAGGAGATGAGATGAGGATGGGCTGGGTAGTATCATCCTGTCTGTTTTCTTCCCCATTTCCATCTGGTTCACACGCAAAGCCTCCTCTTTAATTGTGAGCAGCGAGCGTTTGCATAAAGACAGAAGCGGGACGGTGACGCTGATTATGGCGCCATCGACGCTCACCATCTTGGTTGATTCCTCAAAGTTTTTTAGAACCTCACAGATCTGAGAGCTGCATCGCCGAGCTTCCAGCTTGTGAGTGATATGGACGACATTCGGAGATGGAGGATGAGCAGAAGGGGTGCAGGAACTAGTGTAGGAAGTGGGGGAAACCCTGATGGAAGTAGGTCCCGTAATTCTAGGCGTCAGGAGCAAATGTGCGTGGCAGGGTAAAACTTGGGCCCGGCCTCCATAATGTTCACCCAGTGTGCCGTCAGGGAAATGTAGTATCCCTGACCACAAGAGCTTGTCCACATGTCGGTGGTAAGTGGACAATGAAATTATTAACTAAAAAAGCCAAGGAAAGGGACATCAGAGGTGTGCGGAGGTTATCATTGTGGTCTGATGCAATCTAGAAGAGGGAAGAAGGCTGGAGGGAAAAGAGAGAAACAGACAGTTACAAACTATCTAGGAAAGCACTCAAAATACATTGAATCAGTTGTAGAATTTTTTGCAGGAATGGTAACAAGTCCCGTACCATCATTTGGGGGCTGATGGGAAAAATTAATCTTGTACGAGAGTAGAGAAACGTGGCTGTTTTCTTCTAGAAATGGTGCTCATGAGTTGTGAATGGCGCTGCCACTCCAACCAGCAGATGTGCGGCTTACCTTGCAAGTGGGCCGCACACTGATGAGGATGACCGTTGCATGATGATCAATGATGATGATGACGACAATGATAATGTACTGCAACAGTTACCAAAGAAGAAAATAAGAACAGCCAAATATTAGTTGACAATTGGTGAAGGTGATGAAATTACAAGCGCTGACCTCTTTAGTTAAGGCCGTGATGAAGCTAGCACATTACCCTCTCAGAAGGAGGATCGGTGTGTTACGCCAGCGACTCACATGCCTCCTAAGTACCAGCCTACTGACCGTGTGTTCTGCTCTGCTTCAGCCAGTACCAGACCATCACTCTGAGCTGCCTTGTGTAACACTTCCAGCTCTGCTGTTTTTGCACCTGTTGCTGTGAGTCTCCACCAGGCTATGCGGAGGCTCTGCCAAACTCTGCAGGAATGTGTACCACCTCTGTCCTGCAGAGATCTGCTTCCCTGGCCTGTCACCTGCCAGCAGATGATACCTCAGGCGCCCTACACTCCTCTGAAATCATAAAGGGTGTACAAATAATGTGGTGCCATAGCTAAATTAACATCATAAGGTGACCTCCATATAAATACAGAGAGGAGGGAGAGGGGCCACATAATTTACCACTGCAACAGATTAATATAAAAACATGCATGCATATAAGTAACCATGTACGGATCATTTTACCTGTTGATGTCAGGAGTGATGTGTGCCCAGAGCTGAATCTACGCCACCGTTCAAAAGTTTAGGGTCACGTAGAAATTTCCTTATTTTGGAAAGAAAAGCACAGTTTTTTCCATTGAAGCTAACATTAAATGATTCAGAAATACACTCTATACATTGTTAATTTGGTAAATGACTATTGTAGCTGCAAACATCTGGTCTGTAATGCAATATCTTCATAGGTGTATAGAGGCCCATTTCCAACAACCATCACTCCAGTGTTCTTATGGTACTTTGTGTTTGCTAACTGTGTAAGAATGCTAATGGATGGTTAGAATACCCTTGAAAACCCTTGTGCAAGTAGGTTAGCTCAGCTGAAAACAGTTTGGCTGATTAGAGAACCTATAAACCTGACCTTCCTTTGAGCTAGTTGAGAATCTGGAGCTTTACATTTGTTGGTTCCATTAAACTATCAAAACGGCCAGAAAAAAAAGTACTTTCATGTGAAACTCGACAGTTTATTCTTGTTCTTAGAAATGAAGGCTATTCCATGCGAGAAATTGCCAAGAAACTGAAGATTTCCTACAACAGAGGAGAATACAAACAGGCTCTAACCAAAGTTAAAAGAGAATTGGGAGGCCCGGCTGCACAACTGAGCAACAAGACAAGTACATTAGAGTCTGTAGTTTGATAAATCGACGCCTCACAGGTCCTCAACTGGCAGCTTCATTAACTAGTACACGCAGAACGTCAGTGTCAACGTCTACAGTGAAGAGGTGACTCTGGGATGCTGGCCTTCAGGGCAGAGTGGCAAAGAAAAAGCCATATCTGAGACCGGCTAATAAAAGAAAAAGATTAATATGGGCAAATGAACACAGACACTGGACAGAGGAAGATTGGAAAAAAGTGTTATGGATAGACGAGTCAAAGACTGAGGTGTTTGGATCACACAGGAGAACATTTGTGAGAAGCAGGACAACTGAAAAGATGCTGGAAGAGTGTGACGCCATCTGTCAAGCATGGTGGAGGTAATGCAATGGTCTGGGGTTGCTTTGGTGCTGGTAAAGTGGGAGATTTGTACAAGGTAAAAGGGATTTTGAGTAAGGAAGGCTGTCACTCCATTTTGCAACGCCATACCCTGTGCACAGCGCTTGATAGGAGCCAATTTCATCCTACAACAGGACAATGACCCAAAGCCACCTCCAAATTATGCCAGAACTATTTAGGGAAGAAGCCGGCAGCTGGTATCTATCTGTCATGGAGTGGCCAGCACAGTCACCAGATCTCAGCCCCATTGAGCTGTTGTGGGAGCAGCTTGACTGTATGGTGCGCAAAACGTGCCCATCAAGCCAAACCAACTTGTGGAGGGGCTTCTGGAAGCATGGGGGGAAATGTCTCCAGATGACCTCAGTAAATTACCTGCTAGAATGCCAAAGGCTGCAATGCTGGAATTGCTGCAAAGGGAGCATTCTGTGACGAAAGCAAAGTTTGAAGGAGAAAATTATTATTTCAACTAAAAATCTTTTTTTCAAACCTTGTCAATGTCTAGACTAGATTTTATATTCATTTGGCAACTCATCTGATTAAAAAAAAGTATGAGTTATCATGGAAAACACAAAATTGTCTGGGTGAACCTAAACTTTTTCAATGGTAGTGTATGTCCAGCTGTGCTTCCCTCAGCCCCAACGCACGTTTCGTGTATACTTCCTCAGGGGGAGTTTAGAGAGGGGAAATGGGAGGTACTTTAAATATCATGCCAGCCAATGAGATCCTGAATATCCTGTCATGTGATGAGGTTAAGTAACGCTGTGTCGCGGGGTTTTGGATGGGTGTGTCTTGGCACGCCACATCCGGGCATGTCACAGTCACGTGACTCGCTGATTCCGGTAGTTGGCCCACAAGCCCGGTGCGTTCCAGAGGGAACCTGGCACCGAAGCCAGACGAGTCCTGGAGCATGCTCAGAGGTAGAGCACACATCACCCATACAAATCATTCACATAGTGAGAGAATCAGATACATTACATGAGGAACGTGTGATGAGGGTGTAATAATAAAGAAAAATGTGTATAAGTGGAGAAATGGAGAATGTGTGTAAGAATAAGTTACGGTGTATACTGTTGGGTGTGAAGGAATGGGGAACTGTGCGAATGCTAATGGTGTAGCATGTAATATGAAGTAATAAAATAGAAATAGGCATTTTGTGATGTGAGGTATTAAGTGTAAAGTGCATGTGTTGTGACTATGAATAGTTCACATTTTTTCTTTGTTGATGCATGACGCGTGTTATAATGAGGCATGAAGAAAAAGGGAGGCTATGAGGACATGCCGTACATTACCATCCTTAAATGATTATATTGTAAACTAGATGGTGGCCCGATTCTAACACATCGGGTATTCTAGAATATATATGTAGTTTATTTATGAAGATTTTAGAATAATACAATGAATACACAGAATTAGGCTGGTCGGGCGCAACCAATTAGCGAAGCGTGGTTAAAATCCCTTGCCAATTCGCGGCCGGAGTGCACCTGTCGCTGATTGTTCGCGGCCGGCCACTTAGTATATAGCACAGCCATGTAGTATATAGCACAGCCACGTAAGTATATAGCAGCCCACATAGCATATAACACAGCCACGTAGTATATAACAGCCCACATAGCATATAACACAGCCACGCAGTATATAACACAGCCCACGAAGTATATTGCACAGCCGCATAGTATGTAGCACAGCCCACATAGTATATTGCCCAGCCCACATAGTATATTGCACAGCCCATGTAGTATATTACACAGCCACGTAGTATATTGCACAGCCATGTAGTATATTGCACAGCCCACGTAGTATATAGCACAGCCCATGTAGTATATAGCACAGCCACGTAGTATATTGCACAGCCCACATAGTATATTGCACAGCCCATTTAGTATATTGCACAGCCCACGTAGTATATAGCACAGCCACGTAGTATATTGCATAGTCCACGTAGTGTATAGCACAGCCCAAGTAGTATATAGCACAGCCGCGTAGTATATTGCACAGCCGATGCAGTATATTGCAGAGCCGATGCAGTATATAACACAGCCCACGCAGTATATAGCACAGCCACGTAGTATATTACACAGCCCACGTAGTATATAGCAAAGCCACGTATTATATTGCACAGCCGATGTAGTATATAACACAGCCCAGGCAGTACATAACACAGCCCACGTAGTATATAACACAGCCCACGTAGTATATAACACAGTTCACGTAGTATATAACACAGCCCACGCAGTATATAACACACCCCACGTAGTATATAACACAGCCCACGCAGTATATAACACACCCCACGTAGTATATAACACAGCCCACGCAGTATATAACACTGCCCACGCAGTATATTACACAGCCCACGCAGTATATAACACAGCCCACGCAGTATATAACACTGCCCACGTAGTATATAACACAGCCCACGTAGTATATAACACTGCCCATGTAGTATATTACAGCCCATGTAGTATATAGCACAGCCACGTATTATAATGCACAGTCCACGTAGTGTATAGCACAGCCCCAGTAGTATATAGCACAGCCACGTAGTATATTGCACAGCCCACACAGTATATTACACAGCCCACGTAGTATATTACACAGCCCACGTAGTATATAACACTGCCCATGTAGTATGTTGCACAGCCCACGTAGTATATAGCACAGCCACGTAGTATATTGCACAGTCCACATAGTGTATAGCACAGCCCAAGTAGTATATAGCACAGCCGCGTAGTATATTGCACAGCCGACGCAGTATATTGCAGAGCCGATGAAGTACATAACACAGCCCACGCTGTATATAGCACAGCCACGTAGTATATAACACAGCCCACACAGTATATTACACTGCCCACGTAGTATATAACACAGCCCACGTAGTATATAACAATGCCCACGTAGTATGTTGCACAGCCCACGTAGTATATAGCACATCCACAAAGTATATTGCACAGTCCACGTAGTGTATAGCACAGCCCAAGTAGTATATAGCACAGCCCAAGTAGTATATTGCTCAGCCGACGCAGTATATTGCAGAGCCGATGCAGTATATAACACAGTCCACGCAGTATATAGCACAGCCACGTAGTATATTACACAGCCCACGTAGTATATAGCACAGCCACGTATTATATTGCACAGCCGATGTAGTATATAACACAGCCCAGGCAGTACATAACACAGCCCACGTAGTATATAACACAGCCCACGTAGTATATAACAATGCCCACGTAGTATGTTGCACAGCCCACGTAGTATATAGCACAGCCACAAAGTATATTGCACAGTCCATGTAGTGCATAGCACAGCCCAAGTAGTATATAGCACAGCCCAAGTAGTATATTGCTCAGCCAACGCAGTATATTGCAGAGCCGATGCAGTATATAACACAGTCCATGCAGTATATAGCACAGCCACGTAGTATATTACACAGCCCACGTAGTATATAGCACAGCCACGTATTATATTGCACAGCCGATGTAGTATATAACACAGCCCACGCAGTACATAACGCAGCCCACATAGTATATAACACAGCCACATAGTATATAACACAGCACACGTAGTATATAACAGCCCACGCAGTGTATAACACACCCCACGTAGTATATAACACAGCCCATGCAGTATATACCACTGCCCATGTAGTATATAACACAGCCCACTCAGTATATAACACAGCCCGCGTAGTATATTACACAGCCCACGCAGTATATAACACAGCCCACGCAGTATATAACACAGCCCATGCAGTATATAACACAGCCCACGCAGTATATAACACTGCCCACGTAGTATATAACACTGCCCACGTAGTATATTACACAGCCCATGTAGTATATAGAACAGCCACGTATTCCTGGAGCAGAACAATATTGTATCATACAATTATTAGGTTCTGTAGAAGGACGTAGATCTGGGTATTTATTATGATGGAATATAGGCTGAACTGGATGGACAAATGTCTTTTTTCGGCCTTACTAACTATGTTACTATGTTACTATGTTATATTGCACAGCCGATGTAGTATATAACACAGCCCACACAGTATATAGCATTGTGGGCATCATATCCCTGTTAAAAAAAAAAGAATTAAAATAAAAAATAGTTATATACTCACCCTCCGAAGGCCCCCGGATCCAGGCCAGGCCTTTCCCGTTCCTCGCGCGCCGCTCCGGGCCCAAGCGGCAATAACACGTGATGATGTAGCGGTCTCGCGAGACTGTTATGTCATCTCTGGTCATTGCCGCAGAGGGTGAGTATATAATGATTTTTTTTTTTATTTTACTATTTTTAACATTATATGGTTTTTACTATTGATGCTGCATAGGCAGCATCAATAGTAAAAAGTTGGTCACACAGAGGGTTAATGGCAGCGTTAATGGACTGCCTTACACTGCATTATGCCGCGGTGTAAGGCAGTCCAGTTAACGCTATGTGGGCGCTGACTGGGGGGGAGTATGGAGGGGGCACTGACTGCAGGGGAGGAGGAAGGGGCCAATTCGCGGGCGGTCTGTGCCCGTCGCTGATTGGGCCTGACAGACAGACAGACGGAAGTGACCCTTAGACAATTATCTAGTAGATGTGAAGCAGAGCGCAATTAATCAGTGCAATATAATATAATAATATTATCATTCCCTCTACGGGGGGAATTAATGACCAATGTTGGAGTGGGGATGTTCATTACTGTCTCCTTCTTGCCAATATCTAATAGTCCTTAATGCAATTATAGAACATTTTGATTAAAATAATATTGACAAAGCTGAAGGATTCTCTGTAATGTCCAGTTTATATACATCACTTTACATGTGGTGGATATTGGAAAAACCTTCCTTATGATTGCGGCAGTTGTTATGATAAGGTATTTCAGTACCACAATGGACATAGCGGTCAGAGCACATACAGTGACCTGACAATAACCCAAAAACATAGAACGAGCTCTGAGACGTGGGAACTCTGCTGACCGCAATCCCTAATCCTCTCCAACCACACTAGAGGCAGCCGTGGATTGCGCCTAACCAGGGCCGTATTTGCCACTAGGCACGTGAGGGCACGTGCCTAGGGCGGGGACAATGCAGGGGGCGGCACCTGAGCAAGGTTATTTTTCTTTTTTTTTTTTAAAGCTGGGTCACCTCCCGAACGACCCCGTCCCCCTGCCCCAACTGGCCGCCCACCCTCCCTCCCTCCCGCCTCCCACCCGCCCTCCTTGAAGACAATACTCACCCTGCTGCTCCAGCGATGCCTGGTCTCGGCGTCTGGAGCTCGTCCTTAATGAGCGGTCACGTGGTACCGCTAATTAAGGTCATGAATATGCGCATATTCATGACCTTAATGAGCAGAGCGGTATCACCTGACCGCTCACGCAGGAAGAAGGTGCAGCGTGCCGGGAGTCGGGACAGCCAGAGGGACGTCGCGCCCACGCGGTGAGGAGCAGGTGAGTATGAGGGATGGGGGGACAGGGGAGGGGGGAAGAAAGAGACATTCAAGATGGGGGGTGGAGGAATATGAGCCATGCATACAGGTGTGGGAGGTGGAGGAATATGAGCCATGCATACAGGGGGGGGGGTGGAATGTGAGCCATGCATACGGGGGGGAGTGGAATATGAGCCATGCATACAGGGGGGGTGGAATATGAGCCATGCATACAGGGGGGGGGGGGTGGAATATGGGCCATGCATACAGGGGGGGGGGGGTGGAATATGAGCCATGCATACAGGGGGGGGGGTGGAATATGAGCCATTCATACAGGGGGGTGGGGAATATGAGCCATGCATACAGGGGGGTGTGGAATATGAGCCATGCATACAAGAGGGGGGGTCATTATACAGTATGGAGAACTGTGTGTGGCCATAATGCAGTATTGAGCATCATGTGTGGCCATTATACAGTATGGAGCATCATGTGGCCGTTATACAGGATGGAGCGTCATGTGTGGCCATTATACAGTATGGAGCATCATGTGTGGCCGTTATACAGTATGGAGCATTGTGTGGCCATTATACAGTATTGAGCATCATGTGGAGCCATTATACAGTATGGAGCATTGTGTGGCCATTATACAGGATGGAGCATCATGTGTGGCCATTATACAGGATGGAGCATCATGTGTGGCCATTATACAGTATGGAGCATCATGTGTGGTCATTATACAGTATGGAGCATCATGTGTGGCCGTTATACAGTATGGAGCATCATGTGTGGCCATTATACAGTATGGAGCATCATGTGTGGCCATTATACAGTATGGAGCATCATGTGTGGCCATTATACAGTATTGAGCATCATGTGCGGTCATTATACAGTATGGAGCATCACGTGCGGCCATTATACAGTATGGAGCATTGTGTGGCCATTATACAGGATGGAGCATCATGTGTGGCCGTTATACAGGATGGAGCATCATGTGTGGCCGTTATACAGGATGGAGCATCATGTGTGGCCGTTATACAGGATGGAGCATCATGTGTGGCCGCTATACAGGATGGAGCATCATGCGTGGCCGTTATACAGGATGGAGCATCATGTGTGGCCGTTATACAGGATGGAGCATCATGTGTGGCCGTTATACAGGATGGAGCATCATGTGTGGCCATTATACAGTATTGAGCATCATGTGTGGCCATTATACAGTATGGAACACTGTGTGGCCATATTTTTTTTGTTTATAATTATTGTATATAAAACAGTGTGATCAGCAGTGCTAAATGGCTGTGGTTGGGACGTGGATATGGGTGTGACTAGTTGTGAAATGGGTGTGGTCAGAGGTGTGGCCTAAAATTTGCCGTGGCGCACTACGTGCGCCGCAAACTTCATAACTCCTTCCCTTTTTCAAAAGTTGGCAGGTATGGTACCGCATTTGCCAGATCATGGCAAGTGCCACAAATCCCATAGGGAATGAATGAGGTTGAACGCAGTGTTGCCGTAAGTGATCTGGTACGCGGCAGATGCAAAAAAACTGCCGATCTGATGCAAAAGGCGACTGCCGATAGTGTCTTACTCACCAAAGAGGGAGGCAGCACTAAAAGTGCCTAGGGCAGCAGAAACTCTAAATACGGCCCTGCGCCTAACGCTCCCTATGCAACTCGGCACAGCCTGAGAAACTAGCTAGCCTGAAGATAGAAAATAAGCCTACCTTGCCTCAGAGAAATACCCCAAAGGAAAAGGCAGCCCCACATATAATGACTGTGAGTTAAGATGAAAAGACAAACGTAGAGATGAAAGAGATTTAGCAAAGTGAGGCCCGACTTTCTGAACAGAGCGAGGATAGGAAAGGTAACTTTGCGGTCAACACAAAACCCTTCAAAAACCATGCAAAGGGGGCAAAAAGACCCTCCGTACCGAACTAACGGCACGGAGGTACACCCTCTGCATCCCAGAGCTTCCAACAAGCAGGAAAAAACAAATAGACAAGCTGGACAGAAAAAACAGCAAACAAAATAGCAAAGCGGAACTTAGCTATGCAGAGCAGCAGGCCACAGGAACGATCCAGGAGGAAACAGGTCCAATACTAGAACATTGACTGGAGGCCAGGATCAAAGCACTAGGTGGAGTTAAATAGAGCAGCACCTAACGACTTCACCACATCACCTGAGGAATGAAACTCAGAAGCCGCAGTACCACTTTCCTCCACCAACGGAAGCTCACAGAGAGAATCAGCCGAAGTACCACTTGTGACCACAGGAGGGAGCTCTGCCACAGAATTCACAACAGTACCCCCCCTTGAGGAGGGGTCACCGAACCCTCACCAGAGCCCCCAGGACGACCAGGATGAGCCATATGAAAGGCACGAACAAGATCAGGAGCATGGACATCAGAGGCAAAGACCCAGGAATTATCTTCCTGAGCATAACCCTTCCACTTAACCAGATACTGGAGTTTCCGTCTTGAAACACGAGAATCCAAAATCTTCTCCACAATATACTCCAACTCCCCATTCACCAAAACCGGGGCAGGAGGATCAACAGATGGAACCATAGGTGCCACGTATCTCCGCAACAATGACCTATGGAATACGTTATGTATGGAAAAAGAATCTGGAAGGGTCAGACGAAAAAACACAGGATTAAGAACCTCAGAAATCCTATACGGACCAATGAAACGAGGTTTAAACTTAGGAGAGGAAACCTTCATAGGAATATGACGAGAAGATAACCAAACCAAATCCCCAACACGAAGTCGGGAACCCACACAGCGTCTGCGATTAGTGAAACGTTGAGCCTTCTCCTAGGACAAGGTCAAATTGTCCACTACATGAGTCCAAATCTGCTGCAACCTGTCCACCACAGTATCCACACCAGGACAGTCCGAAGACTCCACCTGCCCTGAAGAGAAACGAGGATGGAACCCAGAGTTGCAGAAAAACGGCGAAACCAAGGTAGCCGAGCTGGCCCGATTATTAAGGGCGAACTCAGCCAAAGGCAAAAAGGACACCCAGTCATCCTGATCAGCAGAAACAAAGCATCTCAGATATGTTTCCAAGGTCTGATTGGTTCGTTCGGTCTGGCCATTAGTCTGAGCATGGAAAGCCGAGGAAAAAGACAAGTCAATGCCCATCCTACCACAAAAGGCTCGCCAAAACCTCGAAACAAACTGGGAACCTCTGTCAGAAACGATATTCTCCGGAATGCCATGTAAACGAACCACATGCTGGAAGAACAATGGCACCAAATCAGAGGAGGAAGGTAATTTAGACAAGGGTACCAAATGGACCATCTTAGAGAAGCGATCACAGACCACCCAAATGACTGACATCTTTTGAGTGACGGGAAGATCTGAAATAAAATCCATAGAGATATGTGTCCAAGGCCTCTTCGGGTCCGGCAAGGGCAAAAGCAACCCACTGGCACGAGAACAGCAGGGCTTAGCCCGAGCACAAATCCCACAGGACTGCACAAAAGAACGCACATCCCACGACAGAGACGGCCACCAAAAGGATCTAGCCACTAACTCTCTGGTACCAAAGATTCCAGGATGACCAGCCAACACCGAACAATGAACCTCAGAGATAACTTTATTTGTCCACCTATCAGGGACAAACAGTTTCTCCGCTGGGCATCGATCAGGTTTATTAGCCTGAAATTTTTGCAGCACCCGCTGCAAATCAGGGGAGATGGCAGACACAATTACTCCCTCTTTGAGGATACCCGCCGGCTCAGATAAACCCGGAGAGTCGGGCACAAAACTCCTAGACAGAGCATCCGCCTTCACATTTTTAGAGCCCGGAAGGTACGAAATCACAAAGTCAAAACGGGCAAAAAACAGCGACCAACGAGCCTGTCTAGGATTCAACCGCTTGGCAGACTCGAGATAAGTCAAGTTCTTATGATCAGTCAAGACCACCACGCGATGCTTAGCTCCTTCAAGCCAATGACGCCACTCCTCGAATGCCCACTTCATGGCCAGCAACTCTCGATTGCCCACATCATAATTTCGCTCAGCAGGCGAAAACTTCCTGGAAAAGAAGGCACATGGTTTCATCACCGAGCACTCAGAACTTCTCTGCGACAAAACAGCCCCTGCTCCAATCTCAGAAGCATCAACCTCGACCTGGAACGGAAGCGAAACATCTGGTTGACACAACACAGGGGCAGAAGAAAAACGACGCTTCAACTCTTGAAAAGCTTCCACAGCAGCAGAAGACCAATTGACCACATCAGCACCCTTCTTGGTCAAATCGGTCAATGGTTTAGCAATACTAGAAAAATTTCAGATGAAGCGACGATAAAAATTAGCAAAGCCCAGGAACTTTTGCAGACTTTTCAGAGATGTCGGCTGAGTCCAATCATGGATGGCTTGGACCTTAACCGGATCCATCTCGATAGTAGAAGGGGAAAAGATGAACCCCAAAAATGAAACCTTCTGAACACCAAAGAGACACTTTGATCCCTTCACAAACAAAGAATTAGCACGCAGGACCTGAAACACCGTTCTGACCTGCTTCACATGAGACTCCCAATCATCCGAGAAGATCAAAATGTCATCCAAGTACACAATCAGGAATTTATCCGGGTACTCTCGGAAGATGTCATGCATAAAGGACTGAAACATAGATGGAGCATTGGCAAGTCCGAATGGCATTACTAGATACTCAAAATGGCCCTCGGGCGTATTAAATGCAGTTTTCCATTCATCGCCTCGCTTAATACGCACAAGATTATACGCACCACGAAGATCTATCTTGGTGAACCAACTAGCCCCCTTAATTCGAGCAAACAAATCAGATAACAACGGCAAGGGGTACTGAAATTTAACCGTGATCTTATTTAGAAGGCGGTAATCTATACAAGGTCTCAGTGAACCATCCTTCTTGGCTACAAAAAAGGACCCTGCTCCTAATGGCGACGATGACGGGCGAATATGCCCCTTCTCCAAGGACTCCTTCACATAACTGCGCATAGCGGCGTGCTCAGGCACAGATAAATTAAACAGTCGACCTTTTGGGAATTTACTACCAGGAATCAAATCGATAGCACAATCACAATCCTTATGCGGAGGTAGGGTATCGGACTTGGGCTCATCAAATACATCCCGGTAATCAGACAAGAACTCTGGAACCTCAGAAGGGGTGGATGACGAAATAGTCAGAAATGGGACATCACCATGTACCCCCTGACAACACCAGCTGGACACAGACATGGATTTCCAATCTAATACTGGATTATGGACTTGTAACCATGGCAACCCCAACACGACCACATCATGCAGATTATGCAACACCAGAAAGCGAATAACCTCCTGATGTGCAGGAGCCATGCACATGGTCAGCTGGGTCCAGTACTGAGGCTTATTCTTGGCCAAAGGCGTAGCATCAATTCCTCTCAATGGAATAGGACACTGCAAGGGCTCCAAGAAAAACCCACAATGCCTAGCATACTCCAAGTCCATCAAATTCAGGGCAGTGCCTGAATCCACAAATGCCATGACAGAATACGATGACAAAGAGCAGATCAAGGTAACGGACAGAAGAAATTTTGACTGTACCGTACCAATGGTGGCAGACCTAGCGAACCGCTTAGTGCGCTTAGGACAATCAGAGATAGCATGAGTGGAATCACCACAGTAGAAACACAGCCCATTCAGACGTCTATGTTCTTGCCGTTCAACTCTGGTCAAAGTCCTATCGCACTGCATAGGCTCAGGTTTAAGCTCAGGTAATACCGCCAAATGGTGCACAGATTTACGCTCACGCAAGTGTCGACCGATCTGAATGGCCAAAGACATAGACTCATTCAGACCAGCAGGCATAGGAAATCCCACCATGACATCCTTAAGGGCTTCAGAGAAACCTTTTCTGAAAATAGCTGCGAGCGCACCTTCATTCCATTGAGTGAGTACGGACCACTTTCTAAATTTCTGACAATATACCTCTATCTCATCCTGACCCTGACACAGAGCCAGCAAATTTTTCTCTGCCTGATCCACTGAATTAGGTTCATCGTACAGCAATCCGAGCGCCAGGAAAAACGCATCGATATTACTTAATGCAGGAACTCCTGACGCAAGAGAAAATGCCCAGTCCTGAGGGTCGCCACGTAAAAAAGAAATAATGATCCTAACTTGTTGAACTGGGTCACCAGAGGAGCGAGGTTTCAAAGCCAGAAATAGTTTACAATTATTTTTGAAACTCAGAAATTTAGTTCTATCTCCAAAAAACAAATCAGGAATAGGAATTCTCGGTTCTAACATAGAATTCTGAACCACAAAGTCTTGAATATTTTGTACTCTTGCCGTGAGCTGATCCACACATGAAGACAGACCTTTAATGTCCATCGCTACACCTGTGTCCTGAACCACCCAAATGTCTAGGGGAAAAAAAAGGCAAAACACAGTGCAGAGGAAAAAAAATGGTCTCAGAACTTCTTTTTTCCCTCTATTGAGAATCATTAGTACTTTGGGCCTCCAGTACTGTTATGATAAGGTAATTCAGTACCACAATGGACATAGAGGTCAGAGCACATACAGTGACCTGACAATAACCCAAAAACATAGAACGAGCTCTGAGACGTGGGAACTCTGCTGACCACAATCCCTAATCCTCTCCAACCACACTAGAGGCAGCCGTGGATTGCGCCTAACGCTCCCTATGCAACTCGGCACAGCCTAAGAAACTAGCTAGCCTGAAGATAGAAAATAAGCCTACCTTGCCTCAGAGAAATACCCCAAAGGAAAAGGCAGCCCCCACATATAATGACTGTGAGTTAAGATGAAAAGACAAACGTAGAGATGAAATAGATTTAGCAAAGTGAGGCCCGACTTTCTGAACAGAGCGAGGATAGGAAAGGTAACTTTGCGGTCAACACATAACCCTACAAAAACCACGCAAAGGGGGCAAAAAGACCCTCCGTACCGAACTAACGGCACGGAGGTACACCCTCTGCGTCCCAGAGCTTCCAACAAGCAGGAAAAAACAAATAGACAAGCTGGACAGAAAAAACAGCAAACAAAATAGCAAAGTGGAACTTAGCTATGCAGAGCAGCAGGCCACAGGAACGATCCAGGAGGAAACAGGTCCAATACTAGAACATTGACTGGAGGCCAGGATCAAAGCACTAGGTGGAGTTAAATAGAGCAGCACCTAACGACTTCACCACATCACCTGAGGAAGGAAACTCAGAAGCCGCAGTACCACTTTCCTCCACCAACGGAAGCTCACAGAGAGAAACAGCCGAAGTACCACTTGTGACCACAGGAGGGAGCTCTGCCACAGAATTCACAACAGGCAGTACTCTCTATTTTTGAATCTCCTGAGAAGTTATCATCCTGTCTTTCAAAGAGATCTTCATTGGAACATAAGCATCTTATTCCCAATAATTGGCCTGTTGGTTTTCCCCGAATAGTAGAGGGTAAGTCGGAGGAAGATGCATGTAACAGTGATTTCATAAAGGTGGGTTTACGATACACATCAGTTATAATTTCGCCATTGCTTGCAGAATCCGTTTTATATGTTAATCTGATATTCTTGTTGTTATTGTTAAGTTTTGTCATAAGCTGGTTTAGTTGTGTTTCGGTACCCTGCCAGATGAACCATATACAAATTGGCATTAGACGGAGCGCATGAAGCGCCCATGGCAGTGCCCTGTAGTTGGAGATACACCTTTCTGTTGAAGATGAAGCAATTATGTGAGAACACAAAATCCAGTAGTGTTAGTAAAAGTTTTGTCATCCGTGGTTCAATACTGCTTGACTCCAAGAACTATGACACCACTGCCATGCCATCTGTATGTTTTATGGATGTATACAAGGATTTTGTCGACAGTGATCATAACCATGCCATTCAGGAGGTGCATTAGGTCCAGCCGATGTAGTGCCGCAGTGGAATCCTTAAT
This sequence comes from Ranitomeya imitator, assembly GCF_032444005.1. Classification (NCBI taxonomy): domain Eukaryota; kingdom Metazoa; phylum Chordata; class Amphibia; order Anura; family Dendrobatidae; genus Ranitomeya; species Ranitomeya imitator. The sequence continues at coordinate 695,222,902 of NC_091286.1, read as the reverse complement.
ATATGAGGGGAGGGCTGCTACCAGCAGTTTCAAAAAGAAATCCAAAGTGTCACAAATGATTTCGCAAAGACCCTATTTCCCAAGACGATTGGTCTACCTGGTGGGTCTTGGGGGTCCTTGTGAACTTAGCTAAAACATAGGTAAATGGGGCTGAAGAGTCTGGAACATATCATACATTTTTTGGGGAATAATTCCTTCGAGGTAGGCCTCGTCTAAAATTGCTAATAATTCTGTTTGAAAAGTATTTGTTGGATTAGATGGTAATTTTTTTATAGCATTTAGTGTCACTGAGTAATTTTTTGGCTTGTCTTTCGTACATAGTACAAGGCCATAATACCAAGATGGAGGATATGGCCACTTATTAATGACTCTAGGACAAATGAACGTAGAGCGGAGTCCACAGCACTACGAGATAGAGACTTTTTCAAGCACAGAGCACCATTTTTATTGTGTTTTATTAGATATTTTCTTGCTGTGTTTTATTAGTGATTTTCTTGCTCGTCAGTTCATCCTCAGGAATCAATGTTTAAGTTCAGTGACAGAAAAAGTATCGTTACACTAAACGACTTACCAACGATCACGACCAGCGATACGACCTGACCGTGATCGTTGGTAAGTCGTTCTGTGGTCGCTGGGGAGCTGTCACACAGACAGCTCTCCAGCGACCAACGATCAGGGGAACGACTTCGGCATCGTTGAAACTGTCTTCAACGATGCCAAAGTCCCCGGGTAGCCAGGGTAAACATCGGGTTACTAAGTGCAGGGCCGCCCTTAGTAACCCGATATTTACCCTGGTTACCATTGTAAAAGTAAAAAAAAAAAAACACTACATACTCACATTCCGATGTCTGTCACGCCCCCCGCCGTCAGCTTCCCGCACTGACTGTGTCAGCGCCTGCCGTAAAGCAGAGCACAGTGGTGACGTGGATTTACCAAAAAAATGTAAATTGGGGAATTACTGACCTGAGTTGAGATCTCATTGTTTTCTAGGAGGGATTCGAGAACTTTAAGCGTTGCGTCTTCTTCTTTGTTTAGCAGCAAACAATTCTTGATGATTGGGTTTGTAGTGGAGATTCTGTAAGATAATTTTTCTGGCAAACAAGTGTACGTCTTTGGTGACTAAGAACGGATCTGGGGAGTGGGATGGAGAAAATGTTCAGCCTTTTTCAAGGACCTGTAATTGGGATTCAGTAAGTGTATGTTTCGGACGGATTCATTACCTTACTCTGATCATTGTCATAATTTTTATCCTTCTTGTATCGTTTAGGTGATTGAGGGAATTACTTAGTTCCAGGTCCTGAGGAAGACGTTCTTTTTGGAGCAATTGTTATCCACAAGTGATTGTCACAGAGGATTATCTTCTTGAGGTTGACGGTCTCTTCGTCTTAGTGGTATATTGCCACCTACAGATATTATTCGACTCATAATCAGTGACATCTTGTAAATATTTTCATTTTTCCTTCGTTAATGTCTGATTCCCACTTTTCCAACTCCTTACCAGTTTCTTAAGGTGTCTATCAAGAGTCTCTGCTCGTATTTCCTTATTTATGGCTTCCCGTATTTTTAGAATTTCATCATCTTAAGTTATGAAAGCTCGGGGATTCTGTCCGATAATGATTTGTATGAATAGTAGGGAACAAGTAGTTGCCACTACGGTCCATCTTTCTGTGAGGGTTTCATTTTCTAAATTAAAACGACGGGTACAGTTGCATTCTCAGTCCTCTTGGGACAATCTTGCGCTCCAAGAGAAGTCTTTGTCCACCAGACCGTTGTTTTTCTAAGTAGTAGACTTAGGCCTATTGTGTGGATGTAGAGAGTAGACCTAGCAAAACATTTTATCCATCATCACTGACGCAGTATTATTTTCAAGTAACAGGTTTAGAGAGAATTAAAAGATCCCCCACCGGGTGGGGACATGAGGAGACTTTTAGTCGCCCGTGAAGCATATTAGATCTTTAACCTGGGTACTAGATTTCCTGACGGTCTGAATAAGAGAAACGAGATCATGTTTCATTATTAATTTACATCAAAGCATTTAGTTATTTTAAGTTTATTGTATTTGATTATTTTTGTATAAATTCTATTTATTATGTATCATTTTGATTAAGTTTGCAGCAATCTATATGTACAATTATGTTTTATGTTAGGACCTTGATCATGTGATGGAAGTCTGACTGTAATGCCTGCTGCAGCGCAGTAGCACACAACCTCCCCCATGGGGTGCGGGTGAAGGAAAACAGGTACACTCACAGTGAAATCACAGAGCAGCAGACTGAAGCCCCTAGGCGGCAAAAGAGTAGTCAGAAAAAGCCGGGTCAGCAACAGAGAGGGAACGAAATACCAGAGACCAAAGCAATACACGTGGTCTGAAACAAGCCAAAGAAGTCAGAGCCGATCGGGAGCAGGAAAGCCAGAGATGCAAGACAAGTCAAACAGGTCAGAGGACAAGCCGAGTCAAATACCAAGGGGAACACAGGAACAGGACCTAGGTAAATAGGCAGAGGACAATTCAGTGTATAACGGAGTTGGCTGCTCAAGCCAGAAACAGGAACTGTAACTGACACTGCTTGCAGGTAACAGCGGACTAAAATAGCCAGACAGATCCCAAAACAAGGCAAGGAAGATTGACCCCCACATGACCATCCCGGGGAGAGAATAATCAGAAACAAAACCCCGGACTGGATCATGACACTGACATTTCATTGGAGACAGGTCCTTTTTAATGTTGCATGTTTCAGTGATGTGTTAGCTTTGATAAAGATCGCAGCAGGGATCGAAACGCTTCGCTCGTGTCCTCACATGCATTATAGTGCAGTCCGAGGAGCTGTCTATGTTTGTATTTTAATCAATATGAAATAAATTTTAGAATTTTATTTTATTAAGAGGAGCTGAAACAGCAGGAAACTTTTTATTCATTATATGGTCGCGTCTCATCAGGACGGAGTTCCGTGTACCTTCCGAAGATCGGTGAGCTGGTTTTTTCCCTTTTTCTCTATTTTTAACTAACATGGTGCAGGAGCACCGGAGTAACGGTCACCACCGCTGTAGCAGCTCCAGACCTTGGGTCCATCTGCATCAAATGATTGGCTATGGAATGGAGATGGCAGGAGGTAAGGGAGTCTCCTTTCTTCATGTGAGATGACCAGGCCAAACCTGCCCGGGCTGAGCAAAAAGGGCAAAACAATGCACCCTGCACCCAGTCAACCCAAAATGGAGCCCTACTGATGGTGGAGTCTATTGCCTAGTGAGTCGGTGACTGAACATGAATCTGCGTCTAACATTGCCCAAGGGCCAGCTCCAAAGAGAGAAGAGGATGGAAGAACAGAATGGTCAGAACCAGCTAAGAATAGGTTTGCAAAGGGATAGGGTGTGCCCGGCTCTTGTTCCTGAGGGGCCTAGAGTTGAGTCTGACTCTCGGGAAGTCACCGGTGTTACACGTGACACATGGTAAGTGGGGCCCTGCTTACTCTGGGGCCCAGGAGTCTGAGTTACGCCTCTGTCTTGGAGCAGTCAGGACTCCAGATTTATTTCTAGTGACAGAAGACGCGGGTTGGGGTGTTAATAATCCGGTAATCCTCCCTGGGCCGCTTCGGCTGTAATGTAATAGGCCCAGAGTCAGGCTGTTGTCCTGCAGTAGACTCGCTGTTATCAGGAGATGGAGGTTGTAGAACAAATAGCGAGGTGTAATCTATCCTCCGAACACGATCAGTCTCAGCTAGAAACACAATCTCCTGAGCCCTCATCACCAGACTAGGTGGCCGGGCCAGCAGATCGCGTCGGAAGGTCCAGGCTCTCATACAGGGCTCTCCCTGGAAAACCACGTTGATATGGAAGATGGGGAAGCATCGGCAACCACTGAATATCGGTGACTCATTTCTAACTATGTCACTGCTGCTACAATAAGGGCGTGTTCACACCTCGTCTTTTTATACCGGTCAAAAACGTTAGTTTTTCAAGCAGAAGATGCTTCCGGAATTGCTCTTTTGCTCTGGAGTTTTCTAAACCTGAAGCCTCTTCTTTCACTATTCTTTACTTCAAAGGCGTAGCTAGGGTTTAAGTTCAGGGGGGGAGGCGAAGCTTATGAGTGGGCCCCTAACCAGGTAACCTTGATTACAACTCGGTGACGCACCCCAATAGTGGAGGAGAACCTCAGCAGATCACCACGCTGTTACTGAAGATAATCTCTGTATAAAAACCAACATGGATATTACCGCCATATGGTCAGTGGTAAATACCAGCCCTACAGAACATATAAGAGATCACAGCACAGTTATAGATGGTGACTTACCGCTGAGGTTCTTTCTTATGGAGTCGTTCACTTTTCCCGTCTTTTCCATCTGGGTCAGACCGACATAACTTCTTCCAGCAACGACTCAGTCTGCAGAGAAAACAACAAAGACACATTCCACTTCTGACATTCCAGCCATCACCATCTATTCTCAACCTGCACAAACTCCTCATCCTGCTGATACCCCAATACTGAGCCGCTGCTGTCGTATGTGTCCCTATTACTGCACCTGATACCCCAATACTGAGCCGCTGCTGCCGTATGTGTCCCTATTACTGCCCCTGATACCCCAATACTGAGCCGCTGCTGCCGTATGTGTCCCTATTACTGCACCTGATACCCCAATACTGAGCCGCTGCTGCCGTATGTGTCCCTATTACTGCTCCTGATACCCCAATACTGAGCCGCTGCTGCCGTATGTGTCCCTATTACTGTACCTGATACCCCAATACTGAGCCTCTACTGCCGTATGTGTCCCTATTACTGCACCTGATACCCCAATACTGATCCGCTGCTGCCGTATGTGTCCCTATTACTGCTCCTGATACCCCAATACTGAGCCGCTGCTGCCGTATGTGTCCCTATTACTGCGCCTGATACCTCAATACTGAGCCGCTGCTGCCGTATGTGTCCCTATTACTGCTCCTGATACCCCAATACTGAGCCGCTGCTGCCGTATGTGTCCATATTACTGCCCCTGATACCCCAATACTGAGCCGCTGCTGCCGTATGTGTCCCTATTACTGCTCCTGATACCCCAATGCTGAGCCGCTGCTGCCGTATGTGTCCATATTACTGCCCCTGATACCCCATTACTGAGCCGCTGCTGCCGTATGTGTCCCTATTACTGAGCCGCTGCTACTATATGTGTCCCTATTACTGCCCCTGATACCCCAATACTGAGCCGCTGCTGCCGTATGTGTCCCTATTACTGCCCCTGATACCCCAATACTGAGCCGCTGCTGCCGTATGTCTCCCTATTACTGCTTCTGATACCCCAATACTGAGCCGCTGCTGCCGTATGTGTCCCTATTACTGCACCTGATACCCCAATACTGAGCCGCTGCTGCCATATGTGTCCCTATTACTGCACCTGATACCCCAATACTGAGCCGCTGCTGCCGTATGTGTCCCTATTACTACACCTGATACCCCAATACTGAGCCGCTGCTGCCGTATGTGTCCCTATTACTGCACCTGATACCCCAATACTGAGCCGCTGCTGCCGTATGTGTCCCTATTACTGCCCCTGATACCCCAATACTGAGCCTCTGCTGCCGTATGTGACCCTATTACTGCACCTGATACCCCAATACTGAGCCGCTGCTGCCATATGTGTCCCTATTACTGCCCCTGATACCCCAATACTGAGCCTCTGCTGCCGTATGTGACCCTATTACTGCACCTGATACCCCAATACTGAGCCGCTGCTGCCATATGTGTCCCTATTACTGCCCCTGATACCCCAATACTGAGCCTCTGCTGCCGTATGTGTCCCTATTACTGCACCTGATACCCCAATACTGAGCCACTGCTGCCGTATGTGTCCCTATTACTGCACCTGATACCCCAATACTGAGCCTCTGCTGCCGTATGTGTCCCTATTACTGCACCTGATACCTCAATACTGAGCCGCTGCTGCCGTATGTGTCCCTATTACTGCCCCTGATACCCCAATACTGAGCCGCTGCTGCCGTATGTGTCCCTATTACTGCCCCTGATACCTCAATACTGAGCCACTGCTGCCGTATGTGTCCCTATTACTGCCCCTGATACCCCAATACTGAGCCGCTGCTGCCGTATGTGTCCCTATTACTGCCCCTGATACCCCAATACTGAGCCGCTGCTGCCGTATGTGTCCCTATTACTGCACCTGATACCTCAATACTGAGCCTCTGCTGCCGTATGTGTCCCTATTACTGCACCTGATACCCCAATACTGAGCCGCTGCTGCCGTATGTGTCCCTATTACTGCACCTGATACCCCAATACTGAGCCGCTGCTGCCGTATGTGTCCCCATTACTGCACCTGCTGTGTGGTTCTCTGTGTCCTCTAAATTCTAAGGCACCCCTCTATAATATAGTAATGCCGGGTGCAAGTGTCCTAGAAAACAGTGCTCATATTTTGCCCCCTAGAAAGTAATATTGCCCTGTGTGCCCCTTTGATAGTCACAGTAACCTGAGTTCCCCTATAACAATAAGTGCCCACTTTACATTTAATAATGTCCCGAGTCTCCGCTTGTACAGCTCCCCTATACACAGTATGATGCTCTCTTATACACAGTATACTGACCCCTTAGTAGCCTCCAAACAGTTTGATGGCTCCAACACTGTAATCCCCACTGTCACGGGGTCCATCTCCGGTATCACACAATCAACAGAGCAAGAGTATAGTAAACAATTCCAAGACCTTTATTTAGGCAAAAATACGAAAGGTCCATATACGATCCACCACACAAAGGCTAAAATAGTCCAAAATCCGAATGCAGTTCAGTAACCGGATAAAAGTCCAACAATCCAGCAGACAGAAAATAGCATAGTCCATATACTCTTCTTTCTCTCTGAGGTGCTGCGAACACATCATCATTCCACACAGGACTGATCTGTGTCTCACCTCCTGATATTTAAAAAAAAGTCTCCCTCCTCATTCACAGGTCAGGAGGGGGAAGGTCTCAGGGGCTCATTGTTTCAGCAAGCTAGGTCAACATGTCATTAGCATATTAGCAAACAATACAGTGGCAGGGGTTGCAATAATCATGAGCACTTGTCCAAAAATTCCACGGTCCTGGCTTTATGGTCATACCAGGCTTTATGACTGGACTGGGCTGCCACGTGTATGTTGGCCGCCATGTGAATGTCGCCGACTGTCATGATCTGTACTTTTATCCCTGTCCTGTATTTTGTATAACATGTCATGATGTGATGCGACTTCTCTTTCGTTGTATTTACTGTACATTTTGCAATGTCATGGGGTGTATGTAACTAACCTGTCTCCTTCCCCCAATACTTGCAGCCCTGAGCTATAATGTAATTAAGCTTTGTCCACACCACTAGGGAAAGAATAGCCATTCTTCCTCACAGCAGGTGGCTAGTCAAATGTAAATACTACCTAGACTGCCTGGAGCCCACCAGTCTAGAATCTTCTGGTGGACCCAACCATTGAATAGAAGGTGTGACCCCCCTTTATGGGCGGATCCCAGGAGCTCAGACAATCTATTCTTATTTTGAGATCAGATGTGAGTTGATCCTTGAAGGAGAAGGAGTGGGGATTCTTAGCTGAGGCAAGACCCCATGTTCATCTGGGACTGCGGAAGCGAACGGGGCGAGACTTGAGCTGAGGACATATCTCGTCGTTCGTGAGATTGTTTTGGGATCCCTTGGACTAATTGTGGACTATTGCTTTGTTACCTGGCACAAGGATTATCGGGAGGTGCCCCTGAACCTGTTCCATTGGACTAATTGTGGACTCTGTAGATCTACCTGCATGTGTTGTTCCAGCGTTCTTGATAATAAATCTGTTGAATCATCCCTCGGCCTGTTGTCCCTTCTTGCTCTGCCGTACACCCCGTCACAAACTGGTGGCAAGCAGTGGGACCAGAGCAGAAGGAATGGAGGACAAAGGCCCATCAACATCGGGAACCAGCACCACAGAGTACAAGAACTGGAGTTTGGGGAGCCTACAATCAAAGGCCCGTGAAGTAGGAGTCCGTTTTAAGGGACTCTCCAAGGAGCAGCTTATTGAGGCTTTGGAAGGAGTTCGCCTGCAAGATGACGCTGAGGAAGGGCCCTCACAGCAAATGGAGGAAAGACTGCAGCCGGAGGTAAATACCCAAAAAAGTCAGTGGGTTGTGTGGTACGAGGAGGAGTTGGCATTGCTAGGAGAAGAGGCCACCATAGACTATAAGAAAGAGGCCATTCACCGAGCTCAGGAGAGGGAGAGGGAGGCCATCCACAGAGCCGAGGAGAGGGAGAGGGAGGCCATTCACAGAGCCGAGGAGAGGGAGAGGGAGGCCATTCACAGAGCCGGGGAGAGGGAGGCCATTCACAGAGCCGAGGACAGAGCTCAGGAGATGGCATTGCTGGAGAGGCAGATCGCTTTGGAAGCAGCTAGAAGCTCCAGACAGACTGTAACCCCAGCACCCACCATGAGGGAACTCCCAAGAGTGTCCCGCAAAGACTTCAAGCCCTTTAATGAGGCTGCAGGCGACATTGAGGGCTTCTTCCAGGACTTTGAGCATCAGTGTCGATTAATGGAAGTCCCGGAAAGGGAGCGAGTCCGACATCTGGTGGGGCTCTTAGAAGGTGGAGCTGCCGCAGCCTATAGAGCTATGGACCCTCAGGGGAACTGTGAGTATGCGGAGATTAAACGGACTATTCTAGAACATTATGCTGTTACCCCAGACACTTACAGGACTCAGTTCCGTACTTTAGCCTGTGATGAGGAAGTGTCTTTCAAGATGTATGCCCACAGACTCAAACAAATATGTCATCGCTGGAGGCAGAGGAGGCCTTAACCTGGGAGACCTTCCTCCAGGTTATCCTAAAAGAGCAGTTTTACTTCAAGTGCCTTGCTGAGATCCGGGAATGGGTGCGTGAGAGGAGACCAGCCACTGTGGAGGAAGCTGCAGCTCTAGCTGATGAGGCTCTCACCATCAAGCCTCAGTGGAGGGTTCTGTTGGAGGATGGAGAGAGGCCTACCAGCTCCACAACCCCGGTGGCCCCCTGTTCTTCTGTCCCCATTGTTCCCCGTTCCTCTAAGCCACCACCTCCTGCTGATACCCGTGTAAATGTGCCTCCAGTTGCTTCTACTGCGTTTTCTGGAATACGACGAGGAGAGGAAGTAGCAGAGCGTAGGTGTTATGGTTGTGGGCATCTGGGGCATCTGCAGGCCTCATGCCCAGCCAGCTCATGGAGAAGTCGTCCTCAAACCCCTACAGCACCTTCAGGTGGGAGCCGGCCTCCAGGTTCCCTTACCCCTCGCCCAAGAGGACGCCTTGGATGGAGTGAGACCCAGCAGAGATGCTATCGATGTGGACTGCCGGGGCATCTGCAAGCCTCATGCCCAGCTGTTCAAATGAGGATTAATCCTGTACCCAGTCGTATTATTAATTATGTACACCCAAGTGCCATGGAGGACGACGTGTCACCACTACGTGAGGACTGGCCTAGTGCCTCACCCACCCATGTTGCACCACTAGGAGTTTATGGTGTGCGACCCGCAGCTATGACGACTTCTGCTCATCGAGGTAAGCACTTGCAGGAGGTCGTGCTGGATGGACAGAGACTTATTGGATTTTGTGACTCAGGGGCTTTCCTCACACTGGCTGATCCCCGAGTGGTTCGGCCTGAGGCAATCCATCGAGGACCTGGGATTGTCATTGAACTGATGGATCTGGATAAGTTGGAAACTTGGGCTGAAAGGTGGCAGATGAGGTTTAACAATGATAAATGTAAGGTTATACACATGGGAAGAAGGAATCAATGTCACCATTACACACTGAATGGGAAACCACTGGGTAAATCTGACAGGGAGAAGGACTTGGGGATCCTAGTTAATGATAAACTTACCTGGAGCAGCCAGTGCCAGGCAGCAGCTGCCAAGGCAAACAGGATCATGGGGTGCATTAAAAGAGGTCTGGATACACATGATGAGAGCATTATACTGCCTCTGTACAAATCCCTAGTTAGACCGCACATGGAGTACTGTGTCCAGTTTTGGGCACCGGTGCTCAGGAAGGATATAATGGAACTAGAGAGAGTACAAAGGAGGGCAACAAAATTAATAAAGGGGATGGGAGAACTACAATACCCAGATAGATTAGCGAAATTAGGATTATTTAGTCTAGAAAAAAGACGACTGAGGGGCGATCTAATAACCATGTATAAGTATATAAGGGGACAATACAAATATCTCGCTGAGGATCTGTTTATACCAAGGAAGGTGACGGGCACAAGGGGGCATTCTTTGCGTCTGGAGGAGAGAAGGTTTTTCCACCAACATAGAAGAGGATTCTTTACTGTTAGGGCAGTGAGAATCTGGAATTGCTTGCCTGAGGAGGTGGTGATGGCGAACTCAGTCGAGGGGTTCAAGAGAGGCCTGGATGTCTTCCTGGAGCAGAACAATATTGTATCATACAATTATTAGGTTCTGTAGAAGGACGTAGATCTGGGGATTTATTATGATGGAATATAGGCTGAACTGGATGGACAAATGTCTTTTTTCGGCCTTACTAACTATGTTACTATGTTACTATGAACTGGCTGGTGGACAATGGAGGACTATTCCCACAGCCACTGTGGATCTGAACTTTGGTTTTGGGGTCAGGCGATGTGTGGTTGGGGTGATGGGTGGTCTGCCTGCAGATGTTCTCCTGGGCAATGATGTGGGAGAGCTACGATGCCAATTCGTGGCTGCATGAAACCACATGTAAGTTACGCTCTGCCTGTGTGTACTTAACCAGAGACCTGTAGAGGTCCCTAGTACGTACACAAATTGGGAGGGGAAGGGATTGTCATGATCTGCACTTTTATCCCTGTCCTGTATTTTGTATAACATGTCATGATGTGATGCTACTTCTCTTTCGTTGTATTTACTGTACATTTTGCAATGTCATGGGGTGTATGTAACTAACCTGTCTCCTTCCCCCAATACTTGCAGCCCTGAGCTATAATGTAATTAAGCTTTGTCCACACCACTAGGGAAAGAATACATAGTAACATAGTAACATAGTTAGTAAGGCCGAAAAAAGACATTTGTCCATCCAGTTCAGCCTATATTCCATCATAATAAATCCCCAGATCTACGTCCTTCTACAGAACCTAATAATTGTATGATACAATATTGTTCTGCTCCAGGAAGACATCCAGGCCTCTCTTGAACCCCTCGACTGAGTTCGCCATCACCACCTCCTCAGGCAAGCAATTCCAGATTCTCACTGCCCTAACAGTAAAGAATCCTCTTCTATGTTGGTGGAAAAACCTTCTCTCCTCCAGACGCAAAGAATGCCCCCTTGTGCCCGTCACCTTCCTTGGTATAAACAGATCCTCAGCGAGATATTTGTATTGTCCCCTTATATACTTATACATAGTTATTAGATCGCCCCTCAGTCGTCTTTTTTCTAGACTAAATAATCCTAATTTCGCTAATCTATCTGGGTATTGTAGTTCTCCCATCCCCTTTATTAATTTTGTTGCCCTCCTTTGTACTCTCTCTAGTTCCATTATATCCTTCCTGAGCACCGGTGCCCAAAACTGGACACAGTACTCCATGTGCGGTCTAACTAGGGATTTGTACAGAGGCAGTATAATGCTCTCATCATGTGTATCCAGACCTCTTTTAATGCACCCCATGATCCTGTTTGCCTTGGCAGCTGCTGCCTGGCACTGGCTGCTCCAGGTAAGTTTATCATTAACTAGGATCCCCAAGTCCTTCTCCCTGTCAGATTTACCCAGTGGTTTCCCGTTCAGTGTGTAATGGTGATATTGATTCCTTCTTCCCATGTGTATAACCTTACATTTATCATTGTTAAACCTCATCTGCCACCTTTCAGCCCAAGTTTCCAACTTATCCAGATCCATCTGTAGCAGAATACTATCTTCTCTTGTATTAACTGCTTTACATAGTTTTGTATCATCTGCAAATATCGATATTTTACTGTGTAAACCTTCTACCAGATCATTAATGAATATGTTGAAGAGAACAGGTCCAAATACCGACCCCTGCGGTACCCCACTGGTCACAGCGACCCAGTTAGAGACTATACCATTTATAACCACCCTCTGCTTTCTATCACTAAGCCAGTTACTAACCCATTTACACACATTTTCCCCCAGACCAAGCATTCTCATTTTGTGTACCAACCTCTTGTGCGGCACGGTATCAAACGCTTTGGAAAAATCGAGATATACCACGTCCAATGACTCACCGTGGTCCAGCCTATAGCTTACCTCTTCATAAAAACTGATTAGATTGGTTTGACAGGAGCGATTTCTCATAAACCCATGCTGATATGGAGTTAAACAGTTATTCTCATTGAGATAATCCAGAATAACATCCCTCAGAAACCCTTCAAATATTTTACCAACAATAGAGGTTAGACTTACTGGCCTATAATTTCCAGGTTCACTTTTAGAGCCCTTTTTGAATATTGGCACCACATTTGCTATGCGCCAGTCCTGCGGAACAGACCCTGTCGCTATAGAGTCACTAAAAATAAGAAATAATGGTTTATCTATTACATTACTTAGTTCTCTTAGTACTCGTGGGTGTATGCCATCCGGACCCGGAGATTTATCTATTTTGATCTTATTTAGCCGGTTTCGCACCTCTTCTTGGGTTAGATTGGTGACCCTTAATATAGGGTTTTCATTGTTTCTTGGGATTTCACCTAGCATTTCATTTTCCACCGTGAATACCGTGGAGAAGAAGGTGTTTAATATGTTAGCTTTTTCCTCGTCATCTACAACCATTCTTTCCTCACTATTTTTTAAGGGGCCTACATTTTCAGTTTTTATTCTTTTACTATTGATATAGTTGAAGAACAGTTTGGGATTAGTTTTACTCTCCTTAGCAATGTGCTTCTCTGTTTCCTTTTTGGCAGCTTTAATTAGTTTTTTAGATAAAGTATTTTTCTCCCTATAGTTTTTTAGAGCTTCAATGGTGCCATCCTGCTTTAATAGTGCAAATGCTTTCTTTTTACTGTTAATTGCCTGTCTTACTTCTTTGTTTAGCCACATTGGGTTTTTCCTATTTCTAGTCCTTTTATTCCCACAAGGTATAAACCGCTTACACTGCCTATTTAGGATGTTCTTAAACATTTCCCATTTATTATCTGTATTCTCATTTCTGAGGATATTGTCCCAGTCTACCAGATTAAGGGCATCTCTAAGCTGTTCAAACTTTGCCTTCCTAAAGTTCAATGTTTTTGTGACTCCCTGACAAGTCCCCCTAGTGAAAGACAGGTGAAACTGCACAATATTGTGGTCGCTATTTCCTAAATGCCCAACCACCTGCAGATTTGTTATTCTGTCAGGTCTATTAGATAGTATTAGGTCTAAAAGTGCTGCTCCTCTGGTTGGATTCTGCACCAATTGTGAAAGATAATTTTTCTTGGTTATTAGCAGAAACCTGTTGCCTTTATGGGTTTCACAGGTTTCTGTTTCCCAGTTAATATCCGGGTAGTTAAAGTCCCCCATAACCAGGACCTCATTATGGGTTGCAGCTTCATCTATCTGCTTTAGAAGTAGACTTTCCATGCTTTCTGTTATATTTGGGGGTTTGTAACAGACCCCAATGAGAATTTTGTTACCATTTTTCCCTCCATGAATTTCAACCCATATGGACTCGACATCCTCATTCCCTTCGCTAATATCCTCCCTTAAAGTGGACTTTAGACAAGACTTTACATAGAGACAAACCCCTCCTCCTCTCCGATTTTTACGATCCTTTCTAAACAGACTGTAACCCTGTAAGTTAACTGCCCAGTCATAGCTTTCATCTAACCATGTCTCGGTTATTCCCACTATGTCAAAGTTACCTGTAGATATTTCTGCTTCTAGTTCTTCCATCTTGTTTGTCAGGCTTCTGGCGTTTGCGAGCATGCAGTTTAGAGGATTTTGTTTTGTTCCAATCTCCTCACTGTGGATTGTTTTAGAAATGTTCTTACCTCCCTTCTGAGTATGTTTTCCTGGGTCGTCTTTGTTCGAGTCTAATGTTTTTCTTCCCGTCCCCTCTTCTTCTAGTTTAACGCGAGTTCAATGTGAGTTGATCCTTGAAGGAGAAGGAGTGGGGATTCTTAGCTGAGGCAAGACCCCATGTTCATCTGGGACTGCGGAAGCGAACGGGGCGAGACTTGAGCTGAGGACATATCTCGTCGTTCGTGAGATTGTTTTGGGATCCCTTGGACTAATTGTGGACTATTGCTTTGCTACCTGGCACAAGGATTATCGGGAGGTGCCCCCGAACCTGTTCCATTGGACTAATTGTGGACTCTGTAGATCTACCTGGTAGATCTGGTAGAAGGTTTACACAGTAAAATATCGATATTTGCAGATGATACAAAACTATGTAAAGCAGTTAATACAAGAGAAGATAGTATTCTGCTACAGATGGATCTGGATAAGTTGGAAACTTGGGCTGAAAGGTGGCAGATGAGGTTTAACAATGATAAATGTAAGGTTATACACATGGGAAGAAGGAATCAATATCACCATTACACACTGAACGGGAAACCACTGGGTAAATCTGACAGGGAGAAGGACTTGGGGATCCTAGTTAATGATAAACTTACCTGGAGCAGCCAGTGCCAGGCAGCAGCTGCCAAGGCAAACAGGATCATGGGGTGCATTAAAAGAGGTCTGGATACACATGATGAGAGCATTATACTGCCTCTGTACAAATCCCTAGTTAGACCGCACATGGAGTACTGTGTCCAGTTTTGGGCACCGGTGCTCAGGAAGGATATAATGGAACTAGAGAGAGTACAAAGGAGGGCAACAAAATTAATAAAGGGGATGGGAGAACTACAATACCCAGATAGATTAGCGAAATTAGGATTATTTAGTCTAGAAAAAAGACGACTGAGGGGCGATCTAATAACCATGTATAAGTATATAAGGGGACAATACAAATATCTCGCTGAGTATCTGTTTATACCAAGGAAGGTGACGGGCACAAGAGGGCATTCTTTGCGTCTGGAGGAGAGAAGGTTTTTCCACCAACATAGAAGAGGATTCTTTACTGTTAGGGCAGTGAGAATCTGGAATTGCTTGCAGGAGGAGGTGGTGATGGCGAACTCAGTCGAGGGGTTCAAGAGAGGCCTGGATGTCTTCCTGGAGCAGAACAATATTGTATCATACAATTATTAGGTTCTGTAAAAGGACGTAGATCTGGGGATTTATTATGACGGAATATAGGCTGAACTGGATGGACAAATGTCTTTTTTCGGCCTTACTAACTATGTTACTATGTTACTATGTTACTATGTTACCTGCATGTGTTGTTCCAGCGTTTTTGATAATAAATCTGTTGAATCATCCCTCGGCCTGTTGTCACTTCTTGCTCTGTCGTACACCCCGTCACACCGACGACCCTGGGAGCCACTGGAAGGACCTATTGGTTGGGCACCAGATTCAGAACTCTAGAAGAAAAAAAAAATGATGTGCTTGTTGGTAGCCATTCTATGTGTTGTGTGCCATGTGATATATATGTTTTGTATGTGTTGTGTGAGGTTTGAAAGTATCAGTTTCTATGTATTTTGTTGTAAGAATCTAGTGTTATGTTTTGTGTGTAGTGTAGGGTGTGTTTCCGCAATACATCACAGATACATACCAATTGTGAGCCCTCTCCGTGTGTTTCTCCACCCCTTCTCTCATCTTCGGGGACCACCTCTTCTCCTGGGGAGTCAGCCTCATCAGCTTCCTACGATGAAAGATAAAAAAATACATGATACACACACACACACCTTACGTTCATACTTACCTCTGTGCGTTGACGGCGAGGACGGCGAGGAGGAGGAGGGCTCCCCGAAGACATGGCTGCAGGCTCTTGGCTCTGTGGCAGGCTCTCAGTTCTCGGCTCTGTGGCTGGCTCTCGGCTCTGTGGCTGGCTCTCGGCTCTGTGTCTGGTTCTCGGCTCTGCGGCAGGCTCTCATCTCTGTGGCAGGCTCTCGGCTCTGTGGCTGGCTCTCGGCTCTGTGGCAGGCTCTCGGCTCTGTGGCTGGCTCTCGGCTCTGTGGCAGGCTCTCGGCTCTGTGGCTGGCTCTGGGCTCTCGGCTCTGTGGCAGGCTCTCAGCTCTGTGGCAGGCTCTCGGCTCTGTGGCTGGCTCTCGGCTCTGTGGCTGGCTCTCGGCTCTGTGGCAGGCTCTCGGCTCTGTGGCAGGCTCTCGGCTCTGTGGCTGGCTCTCAGCTCTGTGGCTGGCTCTCAGCTCTGTGGCAGGCTCTCGGATCTGTGGCTGGCTCTCGGCTCTGTGGCAGGCTCTCAGCTCTGTGGCAGGCTCTGGGCTCTCGGCTCTGTGGCAGGCTCTCAGCTCTGTGGCAGGCTCTCGGCTCTGTGGCTGGCTCTCGACTCTGTGGCTGGCTCTCGGCTCTGTGGCAGGCTCTCAGCTCTGTGGCAGGCTCTCGGCTCTGTGGCAGGCTCTGGGCTCTCGGCTCTGTGGCAGGCTCTCAGTTCTGTGGCAGGCTCTCGGCACTGTGGCTGGCTCTCGGCTCTGTGGCTGGCTCTCGGCTCTCAGCTCTGTGGCAGGCTCTCAGCTCTGTGGCTGGCTCTCGGCTCTGTGGCAGGCTCTCGGCTCTGTGGCTGGCTCTCGGCTCTGTGGCTGGCTCTCGGCTCTGTGGCTGGCTCTCGGCTCTGTGGCAGGCTCTCAGCTCTGTGGCAGGCTCTCGGCTCTGTGGCTGGCTCTCGGCTCTGTGGCAGGCTCTCGGCTCTGTGGCTGGCTCTCGGCTCTGTGGCTGGCTCTCGGCTCTGTGGCTGGCTCTCGGCTCTGTGGCTGGCTCTCGGCTCTCTGGCAGGTTTCTGGCTCCTTCCGTCTTGGCAGGGTGTGGCAGGGTGTTAGCTCTTCTGCTTTTGGGCTGGAAATGGCTGAAGGCCTCATGGCAATATACACAAAAATGATACCCACATAGCATATCACACCATGACACCCACACTTTATGATGCCCCTCTAGATGGCTTCCATATAGTATAATGCACCAGATCGTCCTCAATATAGTATAATGTACCAGATAGTCCTCAATATAGTATAATGCACTCCCAATAGGCCTACTCTATATCGTATAATGCACCCCCCATAGGCAGACTCTATAGCACAAGGTAGTACCCCGCAGGCAGACCCTGTAGTATAAAGCAGCACCCATCCCTATAGGCAGACCCTGTAGTATAAGACAGCACCCCAATAGGCAGACCCTGTAGTATAAGGTAGCACCCCTATAGGCAGACCCTGTACTATAAGGCAGCACCCCCATAGGCAGACCCTGTACTATAAGGCAGCACCCCATAGGCAGACCCTGTACTATAAGGCAGCATTTCCATAGGCAGACCCTGTACTATAAGGCAGCACCCCCATAGGCAGACCCTGTACTAAAAGGCAGCACCCCCATAGGCCAACCCTGTACTATAAGACAGCACCCCTATAGGCAGACCCTGTACTATAAGGCAGCACCCCATAGGCAGACCCTGTACTATAAGGCAGCACCCCATAGGCAGACCCTGTACTATAAGGCAGCACCCCCATAGGCAAACCGTGTACTATAAGGCAGCACCCCCATAGGCAGACCCTGTAGTATTAGGCAGACCCCTCCATAGGCAGACCCTGTAGTATTAGGCAGACCCCCCCCATAGTGGAATAGCCAACCTGTTGCAATACCCTCAGGGTTATAAATACCAAACAGCTTAGAGAGTTTCCCAATAATTAAAGTATAAAATATAACCTTTAATAACAATATTTAAAAGAATATTAACCCCACTCTGACCTTAGACGTACTATCCCGTCGAGGTGCCCTGGGCCTATCTGACCCTCGACGGGATAGTACATCATAGCGATCGGCCACGCTAGGGTTAGGGCTAGGGTTAAGGCTACAGTTAGGGTTGGGGCTAAAGTTAGGGTTAGGGTTTGGATTACATTTACGGTTGGGAATAGGGTTGGGATTAGGGTTAGGGGTGTGTCTGGGTTAGAGGTGTGCTTAGGGTTACTGTTGGGATTAGGGTTAGGGGTGTGTTTGGATTAGGGTTTCAGTTATAATTGGGGTGTTTCCACTGTTTAGGCACATCAGGGGCTCTCCAAACGCGACATGGCGTCTGATCTCAATTCCAGCCAATTCTGCGTTGAAAAAGTAAAACAGTGCTCCTTCCCTTCCGAGCTCTCCCGTGTGCCCAAACAGGGGTTTACCCCAACATATGGGGTATCAGCATACTCAGGACAAATTGGACAACAACTTTTGGGGTCCAATTTCTCCTGTTACCCTTGGGGAAAATACAAAACTGGGGGCTAAAAAATAATTTTTGTGGGAAAAAAAAAGATTTTTTATTTTCATGGCTCTGCGTTATAAACTGTAGAGAAACACTTGGGGGTTCAAAGTTCTCACAACACACCTAGATAAGTTCCTTGAGGGGTCTAGTTTCCAATATGGGGTCACTTGTGGGGGGTTTCTACTGTTTAGGTACATCAGGGGCTCTGCAAACGCAATGTGACGCCTGCAGACCAATCCATCTAAGTCTGCATTCCAAATGATGCTCCTTCTCTTCCGAGCTCTGCCATGCGCTCAAACATATGGGGTATCAGCGTACTCAGGACAAATTGGACAACAATATTTAGGGTCCAATTTCTCCTGTTACCCTTGGAAAAATACAAAACTGTGGGCTAAAAAATAATTTTTGGGGGAAAATTTTTTATTTTATTTTCACGGCTCTGCGTTATAAACTGTAGTGAAACACTTGGGGGTTCAAAGTTCTCACAACACATCTAGATAAGTTCCTTGAGGGGTCTAGTTTCCAATATGGGGTCACTTGTGGGGGGTTTCTACTGTTTAGGTACATCAGGGGCTCTGCAAACGCAATGTGACGCCTGCAGACCAATCCATCTAAGTCTGCATTCCAAATGATGCTCCTTCTCTTCCGAGCTCTGCCATGCGCTCAAACATATGGGGTATCAGCGTACTCAGGACAAATTGGACAACAATATTTAGGGTCCAATTTCTCCTGTTACCCTTGGAAAAATACAAAACTGTGGGCTAAAAAATAATTTTTGGGGGAAAATTTTTTATTTTATTTTCACGGCTCTGCGTTATAAACTGTAGTGAAACACTTGGGGGTTCAAAGTTCTCACAACACATCTAGATAAGTTCCTTGAGGGGTCTAGTTTCCAATATGGGGTCACTTGTGGGGGGTTTCTACTGTTTAGGTACATTAGGGGCTCTGCAAATGCAATGTGACGCCTGCAGACCAATCCATCTAAGTCTGCATTCCAAATGATACTCCTTCTCTTCCGAGCTCTGCCATGCGCTCAAACATATGGGGTATCAGCGTACTCAGGACAAATTGGACAACAATATTTAGGGTCCAATTTCTCCTGTTACCCTTGGGAAAATACAAAACTGGGGGCTAAAAAATAATTTTTGTGGGAAAAAAATAAAAATTTTGTTTTATTTTTATGGCTCTGCATTATAAACTTCTTTGAAGCCCTTGGTGGGTCAAAGTGCTCACCACACATCCAGATAAGTTCCTTAGGGGGTCTACTTTCCAAAATGGTGTCACTTGTGGGGGGTTTCAATGTTTAGGCACATCAGTGGCTCTCCAAACGCAACATGGCGTCCCATCTCAATTCCTGTCAATTTTGCATTGATAAGTCAAACGGCGCTCCTTCCCTTCCAAGCTCTCCCATGCGCCCAAACAGTGGTTTACCCCCACATATGGGGTATCAGCGTACTCAGGACAAATTGGACAACAACTTTTGGGGTCCAATTTCTTCTCTTACCCTTGGGAAAATAAAAAATTGGGGGCAAAAAGATAATTTTTGTGAAAAAATATGATTTTTTATTTTTACGTTTCTGCATTATAAACTTCTGTGAAGCACTTGGTGGGTCAAAGTGCTCACCACACATCTAGATAAGTTCCTTAGGGGGTCTACTTTCCAAAATGGTGTCACTTGTGGGGGGTTTCAATGTTTAGGCACATCAAGGGCTCTCCAAACGCAACATGGCGTCCCATCTCAATTCCTGTCAATTTTGCATTGAAAAGTCAAATTGCCCTCCTTCGCTTTCGAGCTCTGTCATGCGCCCAAACAGTGGTTTACCCCCACATATGGGGTATCGGTGTACTCAGGACAAATTGTACAACAACTTTTGCGGTCCATTTTCTCCTGTTACCCTTGGTAAAATAAAACAAATTGGAAGCTGAAGTAAATTTTTTGTGAAAAAAAGTTAAATGTTCATTTTTATTTAAACATTCCAAAAATTCCTGTGAAACACCTGAAGGGTTAATAAACTTATTGAATGTGGTTTTGAGCACCTTAAGGGGTGCAGTTTTTAGAATGGTGTCACACTTGGGTATTTTCTATCATATAGACCCCTCAAAATGACTTCAAATGAGATGTGGTCCCTAAAAAAATGGTGTTGTAAAAATGAGAAATTGCTGGTCAACTTTTAACCCTTATAACTCCCTAACAAAAAAAAATTTTGGTTCCAAAATTGTGCTGATGTAAAGTAGACATGTGGGAAATGTTACTTATAAAGTATTTTGTGTGACATATCTCTGTGATTTGATTGCATAAAAATTCAAAGTTGGAAAATTGCAAAATTTTCAAAATTTTCGCCAAATTTCCGCTTTTTTCACAAATAAACGCAGGTAATATCAAAGAAATTTTACCACTATCATGAAGTACAATATGTCATGAGAAAACATTGTCAGAATCACCAGGATCCGTTAAAGCGTTCCAGAGTTATAACCTCATAAAGGGACAGTGGTCAGAATTGTAAAAATTGGCCCGGTCATTAACGTGCAAACCACCCTTGGGGGTAAAGGGGTTAAAAAATGGACAAACATATCACGTCTACAAAAATAAAGTGCTCGTGCTCAATATTAAAAATGGCTTCATCTCACCAAAGATATACGGACGGATACCCGCAGTCATCTGAAGGAATCCACCAGGGGTCCATACAGCAGGGTGGGGAGGAAAAATGAGAGTTGGGGTCAGTTCCCTAGACCCCTGTCGTGCCCCAGTATTGCTCCTGTCCTAATAAGGACAGGCCCCAAAGTGAACCCTGCTATGGACTCCCCCCAAAAAGAAATGAAGATAAATATGTCTCCCTACGCCTTTCTTCCCCAGTCCTGGGGATTCATCAGGGGAGTTTCAAGTTGCCAAAAGGCAATGTCCTAATATGTCTTTAGAGTAATTGTCCGTAAAAAATGGGTAGCAGCAGTGGCTGCATATCCCTACAAAGATGATACCGTGTGACAGTGTGTCACAACCTTAATGTGAGTCCTCAGTATTGAGCGCATGGAATTCACTTACGGTAAATCCATTTTCAACAATTTAGCACTGAAAGCGACTTTTCTGTTAAAGAAAGTCAGCTGCAGAACACCATTGAGAAATTTCAGTATAATCTGAAAGCGAGAAAACATAAACAATACCTCAGAGGACAATAAAATATATCAGGTGGTGGGTGACCGGCAGGAGAGGGGGGACAGAGACACTGACCTCTCGTCTACTGAGACTGATATATATGACACTGAAATCAGGGCTGGTACTTCAAGGGGCCGACAGAGAGGTAGAAGCATAGGTTATTCGAGGGGGGGGGGGTAGATATCAGGCTTCAACATCTAGACCTGGTTTTTAAGACCGTCCTTACCAACTCAGGAGTCGCAACCTTTTCAACAGGGACTAGATCGACAGGTTATTATTCTGTCTCACAGACAACTGAATCCGCTTGAAATGTCGGTCTTGTCTAAAGGGTTGTCCTTTATACCAACCACGGATTTTGTGCTATTCAGTATGATCAAAGATTTAAATCTTTTTGTGAGAAAACTTAGGTGGCATAAGCTCTCTAAGCTGTGTGGTAGACCCCCCCATAGGCAGACCCCCATAGGCAGACCCTGTAGTATAAGGCAGACCCCACACAGGCAGACCCTGTAGTATAAGGCAGACCCCCCACAGGCAGACCTTGTAGTATTAGGCAGACCCCACACAGGCAGACCTTGTAGTATTAGGCAGACCCCCCATAGGCAGACCCTGTAGTATTAGGCAGGCCCCACACAGGCAGACCCTGTAGTATTAGGCAGATCCCCCCATAGGCAGACCCTGTAGTATTAGGCAGACCCCCCCACAGGCAGACCCTGTAGTATTAGGCAGACCCCCCCCCACAGGCAGACCCTGTAGTATAAGGCAGACCCCACACAGGCAGACCTTGTAGTATTAGGCAGACCCCCCCACAGGCAGACCTTGTAGTATTAGGCAGACCCCCACAGGCAGACCCTGTAGTATTAGGCAGGCCCCCTCATAGGCAGACCCTGTAGTATAAGGCAGACCCCACACAGGCAGACCCTGTAGTATAAGGCAGACCCCCCATAGGCAGACCCTGTAGTATTAGGCAGACCCCCCCACAGGCAGACCCTGTAGTATTAGGCAGACCCCACACAGGCAGACCCTGTAGTATTAGGCAGACCCCCCATAGGCAGACCCTGTAGCATTAGGCAGACCCCCCTATAGGCAGATTCTGTAGTATAAGGCAGCAACCCTTAAAAAAATAAATACTCACCTCTCTTCTTCCTGGTTCCTGCGCTGCTCCCACTGATCTCCTGACAGCGGGCGCCGGGCAGTGACTCATCACACCCGCTGTCAGTGTCGGCGACATCAGACGCTGACAGGGGGATGATGTGGGAAGGAGCGCAGCGCACCTTCCCTCATCATTGCGGTCAGCTGTATCGGCTAAATTGGCGATTCTCCCTGCTGTGCCGCAGAAGATAACTGTATCGGCGCTCTGCACGCGCCGATACGGTTACAGTAGCGTAGCTCCGGGTGGGCCCCCTATGAGCACCGGGCCAGGGGCGCCCGTACCCTCTGCCCCCCCCCCCCCCCGGTAGCTACCGGGAGGGCAGAGCCTTTGATAGATTTTTTTTTCTTCCTTCTTTAAACTTTCTTTTTATGCCTTTTGAAACCCTGAAGTGTTTACCAGAAGTGCGAAACCTGTGAAAAACAGTGGATTTCCCATACAGATTAATATTAACCTTCTGAATGGTTTTTTTATCTAACTTGTCATCATTTTTGAACGATTCTTTTCCAAAAACTGCTGAAAAAGATGCAGTGTGAGCATAGTCTAATGCTTTAATGATGCAGAGAGGAGTGAAGCTGATGAACTTCGCATCCAGGCAGGTAAATTCAACGTCCATCGAAGTTCTTCCCTGTGAATCGAATGCTCCTGATTGTGCTCCGGGGTCGGCCAAGACGCACCGAGAAGGCTCTGCTGCGTGGTCCAGCAAAAGCCTGAAAAGTTTTGAGAATTGTTCCTTTTTTTTTTTTTCTCGGAATAAACAAGCCCTTGATGGAAAAATGAAGAACTTCTGGCTCTCGGAAAAAGAGGGGAAAAAAAGTAAAGCACAGCGATAAAAAGTGAGATTCCTCCGGCTCATGATGGGCCGACAGGTGTCCACGTGGGGCGGCTACATTTTGGATATCGAGCTGCGCTGTTCCTGTTGTCGGAAAGCAACAGAGAACCTGTGGGAAAGGAGAAAGCTCAGGTGTGATCAGGAGGTAATGATTTGTGTCTCCTGTTATCTGCGGTCACAGGTCAGATAAGAAGAAGTGTCAAAGCGGAGATAATCCTGGGTAATGGCTGTGATTGAAGCCCTGTAGCGATAAGGAGACACCTGGTGGCTCAGGGTGCGAATCTGAGCGCAGGTAATCTGCAGCTTGAGTAATGTATCATCCATCATCACATCAAAGGGAGAAAAGTGCGAAACGCGTCACTTGCATCTACTCTCCTCTCATGGCTAGTGTTGTTGGTGACCAGTTCAATATTTATTTTTTCCCATTTTTAGTTGATATTATCGGCCCCTGTTGCGGGAGAAATATATAAACTATATACAGTTAGGTGAAGAAATATTTGCAAGTGGCCAGACCTTCATGATTTCAGCTCTGCAGGTCGCTGTTTTGGATTTAAAATGAAACAAATGAGATACGATTGAAGTGGAGACTTTAAGGTTTAATGAAAAGAGTTGAATATAAATATCCTGTGAAACATTTAGGAGTTGCATCTAATTCCCTATATAACCTCCTCATTTCAGGGGCTCAAAACTAATTGGACAAATTTATCATAACTAGAATGTTGATTTTTAACCCTTTGTAGAGAATCCTTTGCAGCAATCACGGCCCGAAGTCTGGAGGCCATGAACATCACCATAACTGGTCTTCTCTGGGGTTGAAGCTTTATAGTAATGATGGCCTGAAGTCTGGAGGCCATGGACGTCACCATCGCTGGTGTCCTCCGCTTTGAGGCGGCATTGCAGCAATGACGGCTTGAAGTCTGGAGGACATGGACTTCAACACCGTTGGTTTCCTCCGCTGTGAGGCTTTGCAGCAGTGTCGGCCTGAAGTCTGGAGTCCATGGAAGTCACCATCACCGGTTTTCTCCGCTGTGAGGCTTTGTAGTAATGATGGCCTGAAGTCTGGAGGCCATGGACGTCACCATCGCTGGTATCCTCCGCTTTGAAGCGGCATTGCAGCAATGACGGCTTGAAGTCTGGAGGCCATGGACGTCACCATTTATGATTTTCTCCAGTGTGAGGCTTTGGAGCAATGACGACCTGAAGTCTGAAGGTTATGGCTGTCACCATTGCTGGTGTCCTCTGGTGTGAGGCTTTGCAGCAATTATGGCATGAAGTCTGGAGGCCACTTATGTCACTATCGATGGATTCCTCTGGTATGTGGCTTTTGCAGCCATGACGGCTTGAAGTATGGAGGCGATGGACATCACCATCACTGATCTCCTCCTGTGTGAAGCTTTGCAGCAATGACTGTTTGAAGTCTGGAGGCCATGGACATCACCATCGCTGGTCTCCTCTGGTGTGAGGCTTTGCAGCAATGACGGCCTGAAGTCTGTAGGTCATGGACATCATCATCGCTGGTTTCCTCTGGTGTGAGCAGCAATGACAGCCTGAAGTCTAGAGGCCATTGGCGTCACCATCGCTGGTTTCCTCTGGTGTGAGGCTTTGCAGCAATGACAGCCTGAAGTCTGGAGGTTATGGACATCATCATCGCTGGTTTCCTCTGGTATGAGGCTTTGGAGCAATGACGGCCTGAAGTCTGGAGGTCATGGACATCATCATCGCTGGTTTCCTCTGGTATGAGGCTTTGGAGCAATGACGGCCTGAAGTCTGGAGGTCATGGACATCATCATCGCTGGTTTCCTCTGGTATGAGGCTTTGGAGCAATGACGGCCTGAAGTCTGGAGGTCATGGACATCATCATCGCTGGTTTCCTCTGGTATGAGGCTTTGCAGCAATGACGGCCTGAAGTCTGGAGGTCATGGATATCATCATCGCTGGAACTGGGCGTTTTTTTTTGAGATTTGGTTTTTTTTTGGCAAAGCCTAATCTGTCCTTTCTATTTTTCTTCTGATTAATGGTTTGGTCACCCCTCTGGATGAACTCTTCTCTTCATGGTAGACTTAGATAATGAGACACTGACTTTCTGGAGAGTGGTCTTCACTTGGGTGGATGTTGTGAAGATGTTCTCTTCATCATGGAAGGATTCTGCGATCATCCACCAGTGGCGTCTTCCGCAGTCGTCCAGGCCTTCCAAGGGCGCTCTATTATTGAAGAATGTACCAAACTGTCTATTTGGTCCCTCCTAACATTTCTGCTAACTCTAGGATGGATTTCTTCTTTCTTTCAGCCTAATGATGGTCTGTATCTCTTCCAATGAGAGCTTATTTGTCTGCATGTTGTGGGTTCACAGCAACAGTTACCAAAGGCAAATGCCACACCTGTAATCAGCCCCAGACCTTTTACCTTCCTAATTGATGATGGATTAATGGTGGAAACGTCCATTAATGAGCTTCTGAGATGACTGTCCAATGACTTTTGGTCCAGCACCTTATTACAGAGATGTAATTGATGTACCCTTCCCCCAATCAGGACACGAAGCCCCTCAGATTACAGCTGACAGTCGGCACTGTAAGCCCAGAGAGATTATAGAACTGGATATGGAATAAATTTAGGTAAACGGCTAAAATCGCAAAACATGTGCCCCGTCCCAATATTTCGGGACCTCATATAGATATTAATGTCTACCACATTTATTATTGCTGCCTACAATCTAATGACATGCAAAAAAAAACCCAAAATATCCAGGAGGGCAGAGGTTAAACTGCCTGGTTGCTATGGGCAACTTCTATAGTAACCAAATTGGAAACAGAAAGCAGGGCTCTGATTGGCTGCTTCTCCTTTCGGTGAATTGCCGTGTTCTTATTCTCCCCTCCACTGAGAGCAGGGAAGGACCGCAGGTCTACGCATGCCCAGGCCGACCACAGCCCCCCTCCCATACACAGCCCTCGTCACATGACCTCCTGACAGATAGAAAGGGGGCGGGAACAATGTGGGCGGGACCCGGTGTAGAATCAGCCGATCCGTCCAGCCCCGCCCCTTTCACTATGCTCCGCCTCTGGCTCTTCTACTACGGACGTGACGTCACGGGTCGGTGACTCCGTGCTCCGGTGCTCAGCAGCCGGTGTGCTCCGCCGCCTCCGCCATGTCCCGGTGCTGCGAGTACGTCACTGCTGAGCAGCTCAGCGGCTTTGACCGCTACAAGGTGAGTGCGACCCTCGGGGGCAGCGGCGGAGGGGCGGACATGTGCAGGCGCTGACAGCTGCTGCGGGGACGTGCGGTGTCCGGAGAGTGCGGGGCCCCTGACACATAGGGCCCTGCTGAGCCTCCGACAGGGGGCCCAACAACAGCGGGAATGGTGGAGCCCCCCGGTGTGTATGGTGGAGCCCCCCGGTGTGTATGGTGGAGCCCCCCAGTGTGTATGGTGGAGCCCCCCGGTGTGTATGGTGGAGCCCCCCGGTGTGTATGGTGGAGCCCCCCGGTGTGTATGGTGGAGCCCCCCGGTGTGTATGGTGGAGCCCCCCGGTGTGTATGGTGGAGCCCCCCGGTGTGTATGGTGGAGCCCCCCGGTGTGTATGGTGGAGCCCCCCAGTGTGTATGGTGGAGCCCCCCGGTGTGTATGGTGGAGCCCCCCGGTGTGTATGGTGGAGCCCCCCGGTGTGTATGGTGGAGCCCCCCAGTGTGTATGGTGGAGCCCCCCGGTGTGTATGGTGGAGCCCCCCAGTGTGTATGGTGGAGCCCCCCGGTGTGTATGGTGGAGCCCCCCGGTGTGTATGGTGGAGCCCCCCAGTGTGTATGGTGGAGCCCCCCGGTGTGTATGGTGGAGCCCCCCAGTGTGTATGGTGGAGCCCCCCGGTGTGTATGGTGGAGCCCCCCGGTGTGTATGGTGGAGCCCCCCGGTGTGTATGGTGGAGCCCCCCGGTGTGCATGGTGGAGCCCCCCGGTGTGTATGGTGGAGCCCCCCGGTGTGTATGGTGGAGCCCCCCGGTGTGTATGGTGGAGCCCCCCGGTGTGTATGGTGGAGCCCCCCGGTGTGTATGGTGGAGCCCCCCGGTGTGCATGGTGGAGCCCCCCGGTGTGTATGGTGGAGCCCCCCGGTGTGTATGGTGGAGCCCCCCGGTGTGAATGGTGGAGCCCCCCGGTGTGTATGGTGGAGCCCCCCGGTGTGTATGGTGGAGCCCCCCGGTGTGTATGGTGGAGCCCCCCAGTGTGTATGGTGGAGCCCCCCGGTGTGTATGGTGGAGCCCCCCGGTGTGTATGGTGGAGCCCCCCGGTGTGTATGGTGGAGCCCCCCGGTGTGCATGGTGGAGCCCCCCGGTGTGCATGGTGGAGCCCCCCGGTGTGCATGGTGGAGCCCCCCGGTGTGAATGGTGGAGCCCCCCGGTGTGTATGGTGGAGCCCCCCGGTGTGAATGGTGGAGCCCCCCGGTGTGAATGGTGGAGCCCCCCGGTGTGTATGGTGGAGCCCCCCGGTGTGTATGGTGGAGCCCCCCGGTGTGTATGGTGGAGCCCCCTGTATTATCTAGGTGTGACAGCCCCCCGGTGTGTATGGTGGAGCCCCCTGTATTATCTAGGTGTGACAGCCCCCCGGTGTGTATGGTGGAGCCCCCCCGGTGTGTATGGTGGAGCCCCCCCGGTGTGTATGGTGGAGCCCCCCGGTGTGTATGGTGGAGCCCCCCGGTGTGTATGGTGGAGCCCCCCGGTGTGAATGGTGGAGCCCCCCGGTGTGTATGGTGGAGCCCCCCGGTGTGTATGGTGGAGCCCCCCGTATCTAGGTGTGCATGGTGGAGCCCCCCGGTGTGAATGGTGGAGCCCCCCCGGTGTGTATGGTGGAGCCCCCCGTATCTAGGTGTGAATGGTGGAGCCCCCCGGTGTGAATGGTGGAGCCCCCCCGGTGTGTATGGTGGAGCCCCCCGGTGTGTATGGTGGAGCCCCCCGGTGTGTATGGTGGAGCCCCCCGGTGTGAATGGTGGAGCCCCCCGGTGTGAATGGTGGAGCCCCCCGGTGTGTATGGTGGAGCCCCCCGGTGTGAATGGTGGAGCCCCCCGGTGTGAATGGTGGAGCCCCCCGGTGTGAATGGTGGAGCCCCCCGGTGTGAATGGTGGAGCCCCCCGGTGTGTATGGTGGAGCCCCCCGGTGTGTATGGTGGAGCCCCCCGGTGTGTATGGTGGAGCCCCCCGGTGTGTATGGTGGAGCCCCCTGTATTATCTAGGTGTGACAGCCCCCCGGTGTGTATGGTGGAGCCCCCCCGGTGTGTATGGTGGAGCCCCCCGGTGTGTATGGTGGAGCCCCCCGGTGTGTATGGTGGAGCCCCCCGGTGTGAATGGTGGAGCCCCCCGGTGTGAATGGTGGAGCCCCCCGGTGTGTATGGTGGAGCCCCCCGGTGTGTATGGTGGAGCCCCCCGTATCTAGGTGTGCATGGTGGAGCCCCCCGGTGTGAATGGTGGAGCCCCCCCGGTGTGTATGGTGGAGCCCCCCGTATCTAGGTGTGAATGGTGGAGCCCCCCCGGTGTGTATGGTGGAGCCCCCCGGTGTGTATGGTGGAGCCCCCCGGTGTGTATGGTGGAGCCCCCTGTATTATCTAGGTGTGACAGCCCCCCGGTGTGTATGGTGGAGCCCCCTGTATTATCTAGGTGTGACAGCCCCCCGGTGTGTATGGTGGAGCCCCCCCGGTGTGTATGGTGGAGCCCCCCGGTGTGTATGGTGGAGCCCCCCGGTGTGTATGGTGGAGCCCCCCGGTGTGTATGGTGGAGCCCCCCGGTGTGTATGGTGGAGCCCCCCGGTGTGTATGGTGGAGCCCCCGGTATTATCTAGGTGTGACGCCCCCCGGTGTGTATGGTGGAGCCCCCCGTATCTAGGTGTGACTGCCCCCGGTGTGTATGGTGGAGCCCCCCGTATCTAGGTGTGACGGCCCCCGGTGTGTATGGTGAAGCCCCCGTATCTAGGTGTGACGGCCCCCGGTGTGTATGGTGAAGCCCCCGTATCTAGGTGTGACGGCCCCCGGTGTGTATGGTGAAGCCCCCGTATCTAGGGGTGACGGCCCCCCGGTGTGTATGGTGGAGCCCCCCGTATCTAGGGGTGACGGCCCCCCAGTGTGAATGGTGGAGCCCCCCGTATCTAGGAGTGAATGGTGGAGCCCCCCGGTGTAAATGGTGGAGCCCCCCGTATCTAGGTGTGACGGCCCCCCGGTGTGAATGGTGGAGCCCCCGTATCTAGGTGTGACGGCCCCCGGTGTGTATGGTGAAGCCCCCGTATCTAGGTGTGACGGCCCCCGGTGTGTATGGTGAAGCCCCCGTATCTAGGTGTGACGGCCCCCGGTGTGTATGGTGAAGCCCCCGTATCTAGGTGTGACGGCCCCCGGTGTGTATGGTGAAGCCCCCGTATCTAGGGGTGACGGCCCCCCGGTGTGTATGGTGGAGCCCCCCGTATCTAGGGGTGACGGCCCCCCGGTGTGAATGGTGGAGCCCCCCGTATCTAGGAGTGACGACCCCCCTGTGTGTATGGTGGAGCCCCCCGATGTGTATGGTGGAGCCCCCCGTATCTAGGTGTGACAGCCCCCGGTGTGTATGGTGGAGCCCCCCATATCTAGGTGTGACGGCCCCCCGGTGTGTATGGTGGAGCCCCCCGGTGTGAATGGTGGAGCCCCCCGTATCTAGGAGTGACGACCCCCCTGTGTGTATGGTGGAGCCCCCCGGTGTGTATGGTTGAGCCCCCCGTATCTAGGTGTGACGGGCCCCGGTGTGTATGGTGGAGCCCCCCGTATCTAGGTGTGACAGCCCCCAGTGTGAATGGTGGAGCCCCCCAGTGTGTATGATGGAGCCCCCGGAATCTAGGTGTGACGGCCCCCCGGTGTGTATGATGGAGCCCTCGGAATCTAGGTGTGACGGCCCCCAGGTGTGTATGGTGGAGCCCCCGTATCTAGGAGTGACGACCCCCCCTGTGTGTATGGTGGAGCCCCCCGTATCTAGGTGTGACGGCCCCCGCTGTGTATGATGGAGCCCCCCGGTATCTAGGTGTGACGGCCCCCCGGTGTGTATGGTGGAGCCCCCCATATCTAGGTGTGACAGCCCCCAGTGTGAATGGTGGAGCCCCCCGTTGTGTATGATGGAGCCCCCGGAATCTAGGTGTGACGGCCCCCCGGTGTGTATGATGGAGCCCCCGGAATCTAGGTGTGACGGCCCCCCGTTGTGTATGATGGAGCCCCCGGAATCTAGGTGTGACGGCCCCCCGGTGTGTATGATGGAGCCCCCGGAATCTAGGTGTGACGGCCTCCCGTTGTGTATGATGGAGCCCCCGTATCTAGGTGTGACGGCCCCCGGTGTGAATGATGGAGCCCCTCGGTATCTAGGTGTGACGGCCCCCGGTGTGTATGGTGGAGCCCCCGTATCTAGGTGTGACTGCCCCCGGTGTGAATGGTGGAGCCCCCCGGTATCTAGGTGTGACAGCCCCCGGTGTGAATGGTGGAGCCCCCGGTGTGGATGGTGGAGCCCCCCGTATCTAGGTGTGACGGCCCCCGATGTGAATGGTGGAGCCCCCGGTATCTAGGTGTGACGGCCCCCGGTGTGTATGGTGGAGCCCCCGTATCTAGGTGTGACGGCCCCCGGTGTGAATGGTGGAGCCCCCGGTATCTAGGTGTGACGGCCCCCGATGTGAATGGTGGAGCCCCCGGTGTGGATGGTGGAGCCCCCCGGTATCTAGGTGTGACGGCCCCCGGTGTGAATGGTGGAGCCCCCCGGTATCTAGGTGTGACGGCCCCCGGTGTGAATGGTGGAGCCCCCGGTATCTAGGTGTGACAGCCCCCCGGTGTGAATGGTGGAGCCCCCGTATCTAGGTGTGATGGCCCCCGATGTGAATGGTGGAGCCCCCGTATCTACAGTAGGTGTGACGGCCCCCGATGTGAATGGTGGAGCCCCCGGTATGAATGGTGGAGCCCCCCGGTATCTAGGTGTGACTGCCCCTGGTGTGAATGGTGGAGCCCCCCGTATCTAGGTGTGATGGCCCCTGGTGTGAATGGTGGAGCCCCCCGTATCTAGGTGTGATGGCCCCTGGTGTGAATGGTGGAGCCCCCAAGTGCTTGTCTGTGCGGAGGGGTAACAGTACGGACGGCCCCTTCTCGCTCTCTGTGGGGGGCACCTCTCTAGTTTCCCGCTGTAGTGCAGTAAATGATCCAGTACATAGAGCTGCAGCCGCCTCCTCCCTGATTGCTCCTGGCAGAGCTGTGACCCTTTTGAGGGGTCTCTCGCGCCTTGTGACCCCCTGAATGGAGAGCAGCACCTGCTGGTTTCCTGGCTCTGCCCCTAGCCCGTACCTCCTCCATGCTGCAGGGCTGGGTGTCACCCTATTGGGGCGTCTGCTCTTCTGTGACCCGGTTCTTCTTGTTCTTCTGTGACCCGGTTCTTCTTGTTCTTCTGTGACCCGGTTGTTCTTCTTGTTCTTCTGTGACCCGGTTCTTCTTGTTCTTCTGTGACCCGGTTCTTCTTGTTCTTCTGTGACCCGGTGGTTCTTCTTGTTCTTCTGTGACCCGGTTGTTCTTGTTCTTCTGTGACCCGGTGGTTCTTCTTGTTCTTCTGTGACCCGGTTGTTCTTCTTGTTCTTCTGTGACCCGGTTGTTCTTCTTGTTCTTCTGTGACCCGGTTGTTCTTCTTGTTCTTCTGTGACCCGGTTGTTCTTCTTGTTCTTCTGTGACCCGGTTGTTCTTCTTGTTCTTCTGTGACCCGGTTGTTCTTCTGTGACCCGGTTGTTCTTCTGTGACCCGGTTGTTCTTCTTGTTCTTCTGTGACCCGGTGGTTCTTCTTGTTCTTCTGTGACCCGGTTGTTCTTCTTGTTCTTCTGTGACCCGGTTGTTCTTCTGTGACCCGGTGGTTCTTCTTGTTCTTCTGTGACCCGGTGGTTCTTCTTGTTCTTCTGTGACCCGGTGGTTCTTCTTGTTCTTCTGTGACCCGGTGGTTCTTCTTGTTCTTCTGTGACCCGGTGGTTCTTCTTGTTCTTCTGTGACCCGGTGGTTCTTCTTGTTCTTCTGTGACCCGGTGGTTCTTCTTGTTCTTCTGTGACCCGGTGGTTCTTCTTGTTCTTCTGTGACCCGGTGGTTCTTCTTGTTCTTCTGTGACCCGGTGGTTCTTCTTGTTCTTCTGTGACCCGGTGGTTCTTCTTGTTCTTCTGTGACCCGGTGGTTCTTCTTGTTCTTCTGTGACTTGGTCCCCGTGTTCCCACCGTGCCCTCTCCCCGGTGTTTGGGGGATAGTGTTCCCCGTTCTCAGTTTTGGGGTGGAGCGTGTCCTCGGCTTCCTCTTTGACCCTTCAGACATGGAGGTGCGGGAGGTTTAGGATGTGTGACCCCAGCAGTGTCTGCCCCCTACAGGACTGTCCGGGTTTTAATTTGACAGCAAACAGAGGTCTTGTGGTGAAGACCCTGTTGTAGAACGTCTTCTCCCCGTGTCACGTGACTATCGGGGGCGCTGTGTGGTCACAGGGTGGGCTTCGCCTGATGCGTTGACGCCGGATGTGTCCTCTCATCACTGCAGGGGAGACACTTCGGAAAGTGGCGATAAACGCTTCACAGCTGAGGGTTTGTTACTAGTGTATGGCATCTAGAAGGAGATCACACGGATACATTGTAACAAGTTGGGGTTCCGATCTGCCAGTCTCCAACTTGGAAGTTTTCCATTGGACTGGGGAGAACTTTGGGACCCCACTGATCCTGAGAACTGGCTCTGAAGCCCCCCGTGTGAATGGAGCGTTGGGCGATCATGCGCTATGACCCCTCATTCTGATTGGGACCCCCCAGAGATAGACTAGCGCTGGCCTTCGGACCTCCCATAAGAATGAATGGAGCAGCCATGGACATGATCGGCCGCCGCTCCATTCACACGGGGGGTCTCCAGGGCCCTGGTTCTTGGGATTGGTGGGGCACCAGTGGCCGGACCTCCAGTAATCAGGAAGGATGACACCGAGAACTTCCAAATTTAAGGATACCCCTTTTATGATCACTGAGGGGTCTGACTTCTGAGCCCCCCATGGATCCGGAGAATGAAGGGTCTGCAGCACTACTTGACGTAAATTAGCTGCAATTTCACAACAATAAACCATGATGTAACCGCGGGAATGCGCAGGACGATGGCGGCTCCCCTGACGCCGGCGGCGGTGACAATCCCGCGCTCCTGTGTAACGCTGAGCTGTAATCTGTGTATTACTGATAAACTCCGGGAATTGCTGCCGCTACCTGCAGGCCGGCAGCCGGAACTGATCGATACCGAGCCGCTCATTAACCATCTCATGACTGGTTCCTTGTTTTTCTCCTTTTATGGTTGTCGATCCCTTAGGGCTTCTTCACATGACAGTGTAGCGGGTTTATTTTCCGTTGCATAATAGCCACATTTCCCTGCCCAACCATGTCTGTCGCGTCTCTGCTCGCCTTCTGCGCAGGGAGTCACTGTGATATCACCAGATGGGGGGAGGCGGGATGGGGCCTCTGGGCCAGAAGGGGGGAGGATGGATGGGGCCTCTGAGCCGGATGGGGAGAGGCGGGATGTGGCCTCTGGACCAGATGGGGGGAGGCGGGATGGGGCCTCTGGACCGGATGGGGGGAGGCGGGATGGGGCCTCTGGACCGGATGGAGGGAGGCGGGATGTGGCCTCTGGACCAGATGGGGGGAGGCTGGATGTGGGGAGAGGCGGGATGGAGCCTCTGGACCGGATGGGGTGAGGCGGGATGTGGCCTCTGGACCAGATGGGGGGAGGCGGGATGGGGCCTCTGGACCGGATGGGGGGAGGCGGGATGGGGCCTCTGGACCGGATGGAGGGAGGCGGGATGGGGCCTCTGGACCGGATGGGGCCTCTGGACCGGATGGGGGGAGGCGGGATGGGGCCTCTGGACCGGATGGGGCCTCTGGACCAGATGGGGGGAGGCTGGATGGGGCCTCTGGGCCGGATGGGGGCAGGCGGGATGGGGCCTGTGGGCCGGATGGGGGAGGCGGGATGTGGCCTCTGGACCGGATGGGGGGAGGCGAGATGGGGCCTCTGGGCCGGATGGGGGGAGGCGGGATGGGGTCTCTGGACCGGATAGGGGGAGGCGGGATGGGGCCTCTGGACCGGATGGGGGCAGGCGGGATGGGGCCTGTGGGCGGGATGGGGCCTCTGGGCCGGATGGGGGGAGGCGGGATGGGGCCTCTGGACCGGATGGGGGGAGGCGGGATGGGGCCTCTGGACCGGATGGAGGGAGACCGGATGGGGCCTCTGGACCGGATGGGGGGGAGGCGGGATGTGGCCTCTGGACCAGATGGGGGAGGCGGGATGGGGCCTCTGGACCAGATGGGGGGAGGCAGGATGGGGCCTCTGGACCAGATGGGGGGAGGCAGGATGGGGCCTCTGGACCAGATGGGGGGAGGCGGGATGGGGCCTCTGGACCGGATGGGGGAGGCGGGATGTGGCCTCTGGACCGGATGGGGGGAGGCTGGATGGAGCCTCTGGACCGGATGGGGGCAGGCGGGATGGGGCCTCTGGGCCGGATGGGGGAGGCGGGATGTGGCCTCTGGACCGGATGGGGGGAGGCTGGATGGAGCCTCTGGACCGGATGGGGGGAGGCTGGATGGGGCCTCTGGACCGGATGGGGGGAGGCGGGATGGGGCCTCTGGGCCAGATGGGGGAGGCGGGATGTGGCCTCTGGACAAGATGGGGGGAGGCGGGATGCGGCCTGGATGGGGGGGATTGGATTATGTCACGGGGTAGGTGTGGGATGTCATTGTGCAGGAGAGGCCAGGCTGTTGAACTAGCTGCAGGAATGCCGGGGTCTTTATTTTAGTCCTGGGGGGGGGCACATGTCGTTTTTTTTTTCGATAGTCTGTGAATAACTGGCGGTCGGCCTGGTCTCTTGGCTGTTGTAGGGTTAACTGGTCATAGGTCATGTGATGAGGGGGCCGCAGAGCTGCTGACATGATTCACAGTAGGAGTGGTGGCAGAAGGTGGAATACATTAGTGGTTAATGGCGGCCTTTGTGCCTTTGCTGTGTCAGCTGTAATTTCCTCGTCCACTTGCCTTGTTGTAATCTTCTTCCCACTTTCAGGATCTCTGCTTGCTGTCTGTGAGCGAGGACACCATTTACTTGCTTTCAGGTGATTATGGTGCTGGACTCGTTACAGTGTGTCAGTGAAGGCATTCTTTTAGGATTCATCACACTTAGCGGTAATATTACTGCACCACGGACGCCTGCCGCGTATCTGCAGTGTAAGTGCCGAGGTGTGACCGTAGCCCGAGCCCGTGAGCTTCCTGACTGCTGGGGCAGAGCCGGCGTCGGTAAATCTTACTGACACACTGATTTTCCATCACTTTTTTTCCCTTTCCCGTGGCCTTTAAGACCGGACGAACAGGAGCCGCAGCGCACACATCGTACAGATAAACTGCAGGGTGGTGGTCGGTAACCACGGAGACACACGGCTCTGCATTGGGGCTGTAAATGGATATTACTATCCATCCAATCTAATACTTCACACAGCGGACGGTTTGTTACATTGTATCAGTCTGGAGTGAGGACTGTTCAGCTCATGGAGACTTGTCTAGGCCGGGTACAACTGTAACGACCCCTCAGCTGTGAGCACTATTAGGCCAGGAGGCAGAGATGTAACGTTTCCATTTGGTGCCAGGACACAGACTCCTCTTCATCACGTGATGGGGGCACGGACTGGACTTGTCTCTTGCTCTTTTTGTTTTCTTGAGTCACATCCAGAGCTGCATTCATAGTTCTGCTGACAGTGTTGGAAACTGCCGCTACTCTCTGAGGCCTATGCGAACTTCTGTCAGACCAAGAAGAATTATTTTCCCCTTTTAATGTCGCCATAATCAATACAAATCCATTGAGAAAGAAACTGAAATCACTTTGAGGGGGGGAAATAAACGTAGAATGTGTTTGCATAAGTGTGAGCGCCCTTTTATAATAGCAGATGTGGGTGTATCCAGAATCGACCGATCACATTTCCCCCATGTTACATAGTAGTCAGCGCTCGGCCCCCGTCATCTACAGCGGTTCTGATAAGCCCCAGAGAAAGTGTCGCTGCTCTATGAGGATTTTCCTGACATTTTCTGGTCAGGAAACAGCTGACAACACAGCAAAGGATCTCACCATGGAAAGTTATCAGTAGGAGAAGATGTAAAAATCATTCCCAGGCCATGGACACTGTGAAGACGACACAAGAAGGGGCTTAGATTTGACCGAGAACTGGAGGTGTCTCAAAAATTGATGAAAAGACGAAAGCAAAATTTTTCCACGAGGCTGCCCAGGGGCAAAGAGCAACAATAAAGGAGCTGCAGGAATTTCTGGCCGGTTATGGTTGTGTCCTGCATCTCCCATATTCTTCATATGGCAGGCCTGTGGGGTCGAGTGGCAAGACGGAGCATTTTCTTACAAAGAAAACATCCAAAGCCTCCATTATGTCTGCCAGAAAACCGGTTATGTCTGAGACCTAGCGTATCACCAGAAGATCACCATGCCCACAGTGAGGCATGGTGGGGGCCGTATGGTGCTTTGGGGCTGTTTTTCAGTAGCTGGAACTGGGGCTTTAGTTTAGTTTAGTTCAGGTCCCTGCTAAAAAGATGAGTTTGACCTTTCAGAATGACAGTGACCCTAAGCGTCCTCCAAATTGCCGAAAGAATGGCTTCTCCAGAAGATGGAAGTTCTGGAACGGCCCAGACCTGAACCCAAGGGGCAATGTGTGGTGACATGAAGGGGGCGCTGTACACAGGAGATGACAGATGTGGAGCTGCTGCACAGAGGATCGGGCAAAGATGGCAAAT
Organism: Ranitomeya imitator; assembly: GCF_032444005.1. Classification (NCBI taxonomy): domain Eukaryota; kingdom Metazoa; phylum Chordata; class Amphibia; order Anura; family Dendrobatidae; genus Ranitomeya; species Ranitomeya imitator. The sequence continues at coordinate 695,185,745 of NC_091286.1, read as the reverse complement.
TCTAGATGTGCCGCGCTGATAGACTCCGACCTAGAAAGACTGAACTCTGACGTTATTTTACTTCTTTATTTTTCTTTTTCCACCTGAAAAGATATCAGTTTATTTCTCACTGGATTTCTACATGTTTTGGGCGACATTAAAGGGGGAAAAGTTTTTAAATGATTCTTCTGGGATCTTCACCTAAACCTGGGATTTTCATCAGGACGTTTTCTATCCTTGGGGCATAACATGGGAAGCCCCCTCTAATTGACCGTTACCCTCCATATGTCCTGGGCGTTCGCCCTGAGCTCTGCCGGCCCCCTACTCATCACCAGGCAGGTGGTGTGTGGAGCTTGGCAGAACCTCGGGTGCAGAGCAGCGTGCGCCGGCGGGTCACTGTCCTCCATCAATCTTTAATGATGGTTTACTTGAAAGGCCGAGATCTGATTCCTGAGCGCTGCTCACCGGATCCGATTACCCTGCAGCGGATCCGATTACCCTGCACCCGCGCCTGCTCCATAGGAGACGACTTATGTACTGGCAGCGATGGGAACGGGAGATCAGGGGACCAAGTAATCTGTGGGGAAACAACACTGCTCAGACAACCATGAGCATCACTGAGAAACGCAGAAAACATGTATCTAGAGTAGATCCTGTGCTACCTCCTGTATTATACCCCAGAGCTGCACTCACTATTCTGCTGGTGCAGTCACTGTGTACATACATTACATTACTGATCCTGAGTTACATCCTGTGTTATACCCTAGATCTGCACTCACTATTCTGCTGGTGCAGTCACTGTGTACATACATTACATTACTGATCCTGAGTTACATCCTGATCCTGTATTATACCCCAGAGCTGCACTCACTATTCTGCTGGTGCAGTCACTGTGTACATACATTACATTACTGCTCCTGAGTTACATCCTGATCCTGTATTATACCCCAGAGCTGCACTCACTATTCTGCTGGTGCAGTCACTGTGTACATACATTACATTACTGATCCTGAGTTATATCCTGTGTTATACCCTAGATCTGCACTCACTATTCTGCTGGTGCAGTCACTGTGTACATACATTACATTACTGCTCCTGAGTTACATCCTGATCCTGTATTATACCCCAGAGCTGCACTCACTATTCTGCTGGTGCAGTCACTGTGTACATACATTACATTACTGATCCTGAGTTACATCCTGTATTATACTCCAGAGCTGCACTCACTATTCTGCTGGTGCAGTCACTGTGTACATACATTACATTACTGATCCTGAGTTACCTCATGTATTATACCCCAGAGCTGCACTCACTATTCTGCTGGTGCAGTCACTGTGTACATACATTACATTACTGATCCTGAGTTACCTCCTGTATTATCCTCCAGAGCTGCGCTCACTATTCTATGGTCACTGATTGGTATTTGTGGGTGGTTGGTGTATGATGGGAGGTATAGTGGTTACCCAGTGGAAAATAACCTGTATTTCCTCTGGGCTGTGGTCTTCCCATCCCCCTCTCATCTCTGCTATCCTCTTCTCCTTTCCCTCTGGTAACCTCCCAGCACTGGAGTTTGTACCTCTGTTGTGTGGCCACTTTGTACCTGGTTGTGATTATGTAACACTGATTGCTGTGATCATTTATAGGTTATTACAGACTATTAACTCTTTACTGTATTTACCCTGGAAGCTGCCACAGCTGCTGCAGAGCTTCATGTTATTTGTGTGATGTCTGTTCCGTTTGGGCACCGGCCGCTCTCTGCACCTCCTTCTGTCTCCCACCGTCTTCTCTCTTCGCTGCCTCCTCCTCCGTCTCCCTGCCTGTCTCCCTCTGCGCCTCTTCCTCCTCTTCCGTCTCCCTGCCGGCTGCCCTCTGCACCTCTTCGGTCTTCCCGCCGGTCGCCCTCTGCACCTCCTCCTCTTCCGTCTCCCTGCCGGCCGCCCTCTGCACCTCCTCCGCTTTGGTCTTCCCGCCGGCTGCCCTCTGCACCTCCTCTTCGGTGTTCCCACCGGCCGCCCTCTGCACCTCCTCTTCCGCCTCCCCAGAGGCTGCTCTCTGCACCTCTTCACCTCCGTCTCCCCAGAGGCTGCCCTCTGCGCTGCTGCCTCCTCCTCCGTCCGCCCTCTGCACCTCCTCTTCTTCCGTCTCCTCGCCTGCTGCCCTCTGCACCTCTTCACCTCCGTCTCCCCGCAGGCCGCCCTCTGCGCTGCTGCCTCCTCTTCGGTCTTCCCGCCGGCCGCCCTCTACACCGCCTCTTCGGTCTTCCCGCCGGCCGCCCTCTGCACCGCCTCCTCTTCGGTCTTCCCGCCGGCCGCCCTCTGCACCGCCTCCTCTTCGGTCTTCCCGCCGACCGCCCTCTGCACCCCCTCCTCTTCGGTCTTCCCGCCGTCCGCCCTCTGCACCCCCTCCTCTTCGGTCTTCCCGCCGGCCGCCCTCTGCACCCCCTCCTCTTCGGTCTTCCCGCCGGCCGCCCTCTGCACCTCCTCCTCTTCGGTCTTCCCGCCGGCCGCCCTCTGCACCTCCTCCTCTTCGGTCTTCCCGCCGGCCGCCCTCTGTGCTGCCTTCTCCTCCATCTCCCTGCCGGCCGCCCTCTGCGCTGCCTCCTCCTCCTTCAGCCGCCCTCTGCGCCTCTTCCTCCTCCTCCATCTCCCTGCCGGCCGCCCTCTGCGTCTCTTCTTCCTCCTTCGTCTCAGTCTCCCCAGCCGGCCGCCCTCTGCTCTGCCTCCTCCTCCTTCAGCCCCCTCTGCGCCTCTTCCGTCTCCCCACCGCCCGCCCTCTGCTCTGCCTCTTCCTCCTTCTCCGTCTCCCCTCTGGCCGCCCTCTGCCTCTTCGTCCTCCTCCGTCTCCCCTCCGGCCGCTCTCTGCTCTGCCTCTTCCTCCTCCTCCGTCTCCCCGCCGGCCGCCCTCTGCTCTGCCTCTTCCTCCTCCTCCTCCTCAGTCTCCGCTCCGGCTGCCCTCTGCTCTGCCTCTTCCTCCGTCTCCCCTCCGGCCGCCCTCTGTTCTGCCTCTTCCTCCGTCTCCCCTCCGGCCGCCCTCTGTTCTGCCTCTTCCTCCGTCTCCCCTCCAGCCGCCCTCTGCTCTGCCTCTTCCTCCGTCTCCCCTCCGGCCGCCCTCTGCTCTGCCTCTTCCTCCTCCTCCGTCTCTCCTCCGCCGGCCACCCTCTACCTCTTCCTCCTCCTACGTCTCCCCTCCGGCCGCCCTCTGCTCTGCCTCTTCCTCCTCCTCCGTCTCCCCGCCGGCCGCCCTCTGCTCTGTCTGTTCCTCCTCCTCCGTCTCCTCCCCGGCCGCCCTCTGCTCTGCCTCTTCTCCCTCCTCCGTCTCCCCGCCGGCTGCTCTCTGCTCTGTCTGTTCCTCCTCCGTCTCCCCGCCGGCCGCCCTCTGCTCTGTCTGTTCCTCCTCCTCCGTCTCCCCGTCGGCCGCCCTCTGCTCTGTCTGTTCCTCCCCGCCGGCTGCCCTCTGCTCTGTCTGTTCCTCCTCCTCCGTCTCCCCGCCGGCCGCCCTCTGCTCTGTCTGTTCCTCCTCCTCCGTCTCCTCCCCGGCCGCCCTCTGCACTTCCTCTTCTCCCTCCTCCGTCTCCCCGCCTGCCACCTTCTGCGCTGCCTCCTCCTCCTCCGGCCGCCCTCTGCTCTGCCTCTTCTCCCTCCTCCGTCTCCCCGCCGGCTGCCCTCTGCTCTGTCTGTTCCTCCTCCTCCGTCTCCCCGCCGGCCGCCCTCTGCTCTGCCTCTTCTCCCTCCTCCGTCTCCCCGCCGGCTGCCCTCTGCTCTGTCTGTTCCTCCTCCTCCGTCTCCCCGCCGGCTGCCCTCTGCTCTGTCTGTTCCTCCTCCGTCTCCCCGCCGGCCGCCCTCTGCTCTGTCTGTTCCTCCTCCTCCGTCTCCTCCCCGGCCGCCCTCTGCTCTGCCTCTTCTCCCTCCTCCGTCTCCCCGCCTGCCACCTTCTGCGCTGCCTCCTCCTCCCCCGGCCGCTCTCTGCGCTCCTGCCCCTCCGGCCCATGTTATGTTACCGACGTGTCCATCTGTCCAGCATGTAACGCTCCTTTGCTCTCCTCCGTTTCCAGTACAGCGCGGTGGACACCAACCCCCTGTCCCTCTATGTCATGCACCCGTTCTGGAACTTCATAGTGAAGGTGAGTGGTCCTTCCGTCCTCCGGCAGCCGGTAATGTGACCTGCGGTGACGTGTCCTCCTGGGTCGAGGGCGCTCATCTGTGTCTCTTCAGTTTTTCCCCAGGTGGTTGGCGCCAAATCTGATCACATTTAGCGGTTTCCTGCTGCTCGTCTTCAATTTCTTCATGATGGCGTATTTTGACCCGGATTTCTATGCATCAAGTGAGTGGCCGCCGTCCGATACTTTCCTGCCGTCCTGCATTTGTATGTTCCCCCGCTGTGTGTCCTCACCCGTGTCCTTCTCCTGCAGCCCCGGGTCATGAACACGTCCCCAGCTGGGTGTGGATTGTAGCCGGTCTGCTGAACTTCACCGCCTACACCCTCGGTGAGTCCGCCGTGCCGCGAGCGCCGCCACAGTGCGCGGATTTCCATCTTACCGGCCTGTTACAGTGTGTTCATATGTTGTGGCCCCTCAGCCCCACACACAGGGTAAACCGGGGCCCAGGGTATGAGATGGCCCCGATGCCTGCGGGGCCAACTTCTGGCTCCTATCGCCCTCCTCCATCGCTTGGTGCTGATGAAAGCCCCCATCATGGCCATCTTGGTGCCCCGCCACAGGTGGGCCTCCACCATGGGTTCATGTCCTTTATGGGGACAAATTGATATTCCAAAAATATAGAAAAGTAAAAAATGTAAACATCATAGAAGTCTGCTTTATTAAAATATCAAATTAATCCCTAAATTCCCCCCAAAAAATGCAGTAAAAGTGATCAAAAAGGTTGTAGGTGCCGAAAAAACGGTCTGAATAAAAGCAGCTCTGGGGGCAGAATAAACAATCCATCCATGGAGAAATAAAAAGTTACCGGGTCTCCAAAAATGAAGGCTTAAATTACTGTTTTTTTTCTTTTTATGTATATATAAAATTAAATAATGATCATAAAACAAAAAAATTACGTTTTGTACCGTGGTTCACGGTGACCTCAAATAACATTTTACCAAGTAATTTTTTTTATTTTTCCCCCCACAATTAAAACCCAAAAACCAATGGCGGAATATTTATTCATTTTATTTTTTTTAATTTTTTGTTTTCCTCATTCCCAACCCACAAGAAAAATAAACAAAACTTTCTATCTCTTGGAAGAAAAAATAAAATAAAAAATAAATAAATGTATCCATACAGGAAGTGGTTGTGTCCTGAGGATCGGTGGGATCCGTGTCCTGAGACCCCCATGGACTGTGCAGAAGTGCTGCGCTCCTGCGTGAGTGTGTGCTGCAGAGAGGCTGTGTACGCTGCTGTGTGCACGCTCGTGAGTCTGAGTGATCGATGGAAGGGAGGGTCTCAAGAACCGGACCCCCCCACCTGTAGGGTCCGACCACAGGGACTTCTCCAGAGCTGCGGTCCAAGTCCTGGGAGTGACCTACACCCTACGAGCATGGCGGCGTGCTACACAACGCTATGCTGTATTGTGGCTGTATTGTGGCCGTGTACAGGGCTGACGTCTGGATGTGAGCGGAGGATGGTCGTGCTCTGTAGGGACGGTGTCATTATTGCTCTCCTCCCTTACAGACGGCGTGGACGGTAAGCAGGCTCGCAGGACCAACTCCAGCACTCCGCTGGGGGAGCTGTTTGACCACGGCCTGGACAGCTGGGCCTGTATATACTTCGTAGTGACAGTATATTCCATCTTCGGCCGCGGGGAGACGGGGGTCAGCGTCATGGTCCTCTACGTCCTCCTGTGGGTGGTGCTGTTCTCCTTCATCCTCTCCCACTGGGAAAAATACAACACTGGAATCCTGTTCCTGCCGTGGGGATACGACCTGAGCCAGGTGGTAAGTGTGCGCCTGCCCGCACCGCTGACTGCAGGGCTAGTGCCGTGGGGAGAGGGGCATACACAGCCAGGGGGCTGCGTCTATGGCAGCTGGTGGGTTTATGTCGGGAGGTTCTGTGGTGGCTTGGGTGGGAGAGTCTGCAGCGGCTAGTGGGTAAGGGTTTTTTTTGGGATGTCCGCAGTTGAGTGAAACTGATGGGCCGCTGATCCCCTCTCTTGCAGACCATCTCGGGTGTGTACCTGGTGACGGCCGTGGTCGGGGTGGAGGCCTGGTATAAACCAGCCTTTTACACCGTGCTGTACAGAGACCTCTTCACTTCAATGATTGTCGGTGAGACGTCGCCTGTTCGCTCTTCCTTCGTTAGTTTTGCACGTTTTCTCCAGTTAACGTGTGTTCGGCATCGTTCACACCTCGCCGTGTTGTCCGATGTCTGTAGACCTGTCCTCGCTGTTTGTTGCCCCCGTTTTGTCGTGCGCGCTGTCCTGTTCTTTCTCAGCGACGCCATCTTTGTTTTGCAGGTTGCGCGCTGACCGTGACTCTTCCTATGAGTCTGTACAATGTTTACAAGTAAGTGCACGAATCGGGCGATGGCCCTGCCGTCCGACGTATCCATTAGGCCCAGAACTTTAGAGGGGATAGCGTGCAGATTGTTGGGGACCCCACCAATCCCAAGTACACAGCTGTGACATTCGCCCTTAGGCCGGAGCAGAGGTCGCGCATGCACACCACCTCTGCATGTGAGGTCTGTGACTGCTGCTGACTCCTATCGTAGGTATTTGACTCAGCCATAGGAGGAGGTAAAAATGGGACCCAACATCCTGGACCACCCTGGCCATAATTTGCTTTGAAGATGATAATCCACCACCTTGAATGTAGTCCGTGGATCTGGTACCTACTTGTCCCATAATGTATTGTCCAGACATTAAAAAAAGGGATATGACCATAGATACGTATATACTAGATGGTGGCCCGATTCTAACGTATCTGGTATTCTAGAACAGAGGTCCCCAACTCCAGTCCTCAAGGCCCACCAACATGTCATGTTTTCAGGATTTCCTTAGTCTTGCCCAGGTAATAATTGCATCACCTGTGCAATGCAAAGGAAATCCTGAAAACATGACCTGTTGGTGGGCCTTGAGGACTGGAGTTGGGGACCCCTGTTCTAGAATATGTGGGTAGTATATATAGCACAGGCTACGTACTATATTGCACATTGACGTAGTATATAACACAACCGACGTAGTATATAGCAGAGCTACGTAGTATATAACACAGCCACATAGTATATAACATAGCCACGTAGTGTATTGCACAGGTATGTAGTCTATTGCTCAGCCACGTAGTATATTGCACAGGCACGTAGTATATAACAGAGCCACGTAGTATATTGCACAGGCACGTAGTATATAACAGAGCCACGTAGTATATTGCACAGTCGACGTAGTATATAACAGTACCGACACAGCCACATAGTATATTGCACAGCTACGTAGTATATAACACAGAGCGCGTTGTATATTGCACAGTCACTTTGTATATTGCCCAGCTGCATAGTATATAGCACAGAGATGTAGTATGTAACAGAGCCCACGCAGTATGTAACACAGCTCACGTAGTATATAGCAATGTGGGCACTATATGCGTGCTTAATAAAGACTTAAAATAAAAAATAAACATATACTCACCTTCCGAAGGCCCCTTGTAGTCCTGGCGCCTGTGTGCGGTGCATGCGGCAGTTTCCGGTCCCAGGGTTGGTATGAGCGCAGGACCCGTGATGACGTCGCAGTCACACGACTGTGACATCATGGTAGGTCCTTGTCGCATAGCATCCTTGGCACCAGAACCTGCCGCTTGCACTGCCGAGGACAGGGCGCGACGTCGGAGGGTGAGAATAACCTTTTTTTTTAATTATTATTTGTAACATTAGATCTTTTTACTATTGATGCTGCATACGCATTTGCCACGACTAATCAGCGACTTGGATTTCCATGACAGACAGAGGCCGCGACCAATGAATATCCGTGACAGACAGAAGGACAGACGGAAGTGACCCTTAGACAATTATATATATAGATTCCCTAGCTGTGAATAGGAGGCTGAGAGAGACAGATGCAGGGAAAGACCCAAGAAAGGCAAAGGATTGCACAGCATACAGCATGTCACAGGCAGGGAAGGGCCCAAGAGAGGCAGAAGACTGCACGGCGTACAGCATGTCACAGGCAGGGAAGGGCCCAAGAGAGGCAGAAGACTGCACGGCGTACAGCATGTCACAGGCAGGGAAGGGCCCAGGAGAGGCAGAAGACTGCACGGCGTACAGCATGTCACAGGCAGGGAAGGGCCAAGGAGAGGCAGAAGACTGCACGGCATTAAGCATGTCAGAGGCAGGGAAGGGCAAAGGAGAGGCAGAAGACTGCACGGCATACAGCATGTCACAGGCAGGGAAGGGCCAAGGAGAGGCAGAAGACTGCACGGCATTAAGCATGTCAGAGGCAGGGAAGGGCAAAGGAGAGGCAGAAGACTGCACGGCATACAGCATGTCACAGGCAGGGAATGTGCAGGGGAGGCGGAAGACTGCACGGCATACAGCATGTCACAGGCAGGGAAGGTGCAGGAGAGGCGGAAGACTGCACGGCATACAGCATGTCACAGGCAGGGAAGGGCAAAGGAGAGGCAGAAGACTGCACGGCATTAAGCATGTCAGAGGCAGGGAAGGGCAAAGGAGAGGCAGAAGACTGCACGGCATACAGCATGTCACAGGCAGGGAATGTGCAGGGGAGGCGGAAGACTGCACGGCATACAGCATGTCACAGGCAGGGAAGGGCCAGGGGAGGCGGAAGACTGCACGGCATACAGCATGTCACAGGCAGGGAAGGGTCCAGGGGAGGCGGAAGACTGCACGGCATACAGCATGTCACAGGCAGGGAAGGTCCAGGAGAGGCGGAAGACTGCACGGCATACAGCATGTCACAGGCAGGGAAGGGCCCAGGAGAGGCGGAAGACTGCACGGCATATAGCATGTCACAGGCAGGGAAGGTCCAGGGGAGGCGGAAGACTGCACGGCATACAGCATGTCACAGGCAGGGAAGGTGCAGGAGAGGCGGAAGACTGCACGGCATACAGCATGTCACAGGCAGGGAAGGTGCAGGGGAGGCGGAAGACTGCACGGCATACAGCATGTCACAGGCAGGGAAGGTGCAGGGGAGGCGGAAGACTGCACGGCATACAGCATGTCACAGGCAGGGAAGGGCCAGGGGAGGCGGAAGACTGCACGGCATACAGCATGTCACAGGCAGGGAAGGTCCAGGAGAGGCGGAAGACTGCACGGCATACAGCATGTCACAGGCAGGGAAGGGCCCAGGAGAGGCAGAAGACTGCACGGCATACAGCATGTCACAGGCAGGGAAGGTGCAGGAGAGGCGGAAGACTGCACGGCGTACAGCATGTCACAGGCAGGGAAGGGCAAAGGAGAGGCAGAAGACTGCACGGCATACAGCATGTCACAGGCAGGGAAGGGCCAAGGAGAGGCAGAAGACTGCACGGCATTAAGCATGTCAGAGGCAGGGAAGGGCAAAGGAGAGGCAGAAGACTGCACGGCATACAGCATGTCACAGGCAGGGAAGGTGCAGGAGAGGCGGAAGACTGCACGGCATACAGCATGTCACAGGCAGGGAAGGTGCAGGAGAGGCGGAAGACTGCACGGCATACAGCATGTCACAGGCAGGGAAGGGCAAAGGAGAGGCAGAAGACTGCACGGCATACAGCATGTCACAGGCAGGGAAGGTGCAGGAGAGGCGGAAGACTGCACGGCATACAGCATGTCACAGGCAGGGAAGGCCCAGGAGAGGCCGAAGACTGCACGGCGTACAGCATGTCACAGGCAGGGAATGTGCAGGGGAGGCGGAAGACTGCACGGCATACAGCATGTCACAGGCAGGGAAGGTCCAGGAGAGGCGGAAGACTGCACGGCGTACAGTATGTCACAGGCAGTGAGAACCCTACAGTATGCAGCAGTGCTATCAGATATGATGTATGGGGGAGGAGAGAGTAATTTTTGTTTCACCTGGAATTGTTATGCTGCTTGCTGATGGTTTCCCTGGTTGTATTTCACCTTTTTTTTTTTTTCCTCGCCGGTCAGGGGTTATCGGAACAACACTCTGAAGCACACGACGCTGTACGAGTTCATGCTGCCACTCCTCTCCCCCGTGCTGCTCTTCATACTGTCCACGCTGTGGGTGTTCGCCTCACCCTCTCAGATCCTGGAGGTTCATCCCCGGCTCTTCTACTTCATGGTGGGGACCACCTTTGCTAACATTACGGTAAGTGTCTCCACGCCCCTGTGCTTCTCCTCCAGCCTCCTCCTGCTCACTATAAGCCTCCTGATTTTTTTCCCCCTAGTGCCAGCTGATCGTGTGTCAGATGAGTAACACCCGATGCCAACCTCTGAGCTGGCTCCTCATTCCTCTGACGCTGGTGGTGCTCGTCGTGGTCTCGGGGTTGGCTCCGGATACGGAGGCTCTGCTGCTCGCGGTGTTGACGGCGCTGGTTACCATCGCACACTTACACTACGGAGTAACAGTGGTGAGTAACGTATGCGCCTCTGACGTGTGGCCGCGTCCTAAAATTCGGTTCTTCAGCTCAGACCACAAAGTGTTAAGGACCTCGGCACAGTTCTTACACTTTAGAGGCCATAGATGTCCTTGTGCCCAAGGAGCTCGAACTAGCGGCTTTCGGCCTCTGTACGGGGAGCGAATGAACCACAGACGGCGCCTCAACTGGCAACATTTCCTGTGAAATCAAAAGGACTGGGCAAATTGAAATCCAACATGCCCGATCTAATGGTCACTGTTCTTGCTATTACTCTCGCAGGTGAACCAGTTGAGTAAACACTTCAACATTTACCCGTTCTCCCTGAAGAAGCCGAACGTTGACTGACTAGAGGAGGAGAAGATCGGCCTGCAGTCTGCGGAGGTTCTGTAAGACGGAGCAGCACCTTCCGCCAACATCGTCCATCACCACCCAGGAAAACCGCCGCTGCCAAGCGTGCCGCAGATCTGGCGGGGGAACCTACAAGACTCTACTGTCCAGAATAATAGACCGACTGAATGTCCCCCCGGACCGTCCCCCACTGTACTTCTTTCTTTACCGTACCCCATGGTGCCCGGCACTTGAAGCGTTACTGGAGATCTCCCGGGTGCAGTACAAGCCCCCGATGAAGCCGCCCCGACCAGGAACACACGTGTTACGCGGAGCACACACCGACCCCGCCGGCTGCTCTTTTTTATTTTTAATCATTTTTATTGATTTGCATAATGGTAACGTTTTAGTTTCTTGTAGTGGTCGTGATGTTACTGTCGTAGAACGCGTCGGTGACTCCTTTACCGTTTCTTTAACTTCCCGTCCCCCCTCCGCCATTCTCTCCGGTACAGCGCCAGGTACTGTGTCCTCCTCAATAATGTCGCGTCATCTCGTAACGTAAAGTTCTGCCATCCCTAGATCTGCTTGCTGTCAGTAAACGGAAGCTGGTCTTCACTCAGAGCTAGTCTCGAGGATGGTTTTCTGAACTATTTACTACTGAGGGAGTCTAAAGGTCTCCTCCACCCCCAAAGCGTCAGCAGATTGAGTATGACTGGTGTTTGACGTCTTCCACGTGAGCGTGTATCTAGAAAGTCTGATTAATAGTGCAGCCGCGGATCAAGTCACGTGACTGCCGCCGGGATACTCCTCCCACAAGACTGCCGCCGGGATGCTCCTCCCACAAGACTGCCGCCGGGATGCTCCTCCCACAAGACTGCCGCCAGGATGCTCCTCCCCCACAACTGCAGTCAGTCCATCATGTAGTGGCACAGTCCTGCCTGGTCGTGTCACTGGGGTGGAGTTTGTCTCGTATTACTCAGGTCTTAAGGGTAGAAGCCCCAGGAGACCGGGCAGGACCCACCTATTCTGCCTTTTTATAAATTAATTTGGGGGGGGACCTAAATTGGTTGCAAGAAATACATTTTGTCCGCTGTGCTCGCCCTCATCTCGGCCCTCCCTTTGTCTGGTGCTAACTTTTCTATTGTTGGTTTCCCCATTTTTGGTGGTGGGAAAAGACTTGCATGCCGATTTTTCTTATACATTTTTTTTTTTTTAATTATTATTTAATATCTGAAACCTTCTTCCCGTGCTTGAATGAAGGGTGTATCTAAAGCCGTCTGTTTCCCGATGGACAGGGTACACCTGGAGGTCCCAGGTGCGCGGTCAAGAGGTGTCACGTGTAACATAAGTGTCGTTATAATGTCTCATTTTTGTTTGCTTTGTTTTTTGTTGTTTTTTTTTTTTTTTACATTTTAAGGGATTGGATTCTGATTTATACCATGAGATATTGTTGCCAATTTTTCTTATTTTCTAAAAATTCGTGTCCTCCGATTTCATGTTGAAGATGCTTATTTTTTTTTATTTTTTTTTTTAATATGCACAATTTTTTTAATTTTTTTGAGGTTGGGGGGACACTGTCTTTTGCCATCTGAGTTAGTATATAAATCACTGTGGGTGGTCGGAATACATAATGGTGTAGGATTTTATGGTTTACTTTATCATCTTGGGTCTGGAAGCTGAAATCACCGGCGATCAGATCTTAGGGGAAAGCTGCAGCTATCTGTTTTCCCTGCAGTGGCCACTAGAGGAGAATTGTGGTATTGCACCAATATGCATTGACAGTGGTCACCATGTGAGTCCTCCAAGAAGCCGACACACCGCCTCCTTTTTCATAGGACTTTGAAAATGAAGGATTATTTGGCGAATTTGGGGCCAGAAAATCAGAATTTAAAGACTATTGGATAGGAATTGGATGGCTGACGCGTCGTCGTCCACCCCCCTCCTTGTCATCTTATAGCAGGAACATTGGCTCAGGCTTTCTATGACTGGAAGAATAATCTGAATCTGCTCTTACCCTTGCATGTTTTTTTTTTTTTTTGGGGGGGGGAGTTTTTTTGTAGCTATCCCTAAATCCCTGTGTACCCGCTGCAATGCCACACTGAGAAGTATTTAAGTATTTTAAGTTTTGAAAGAAAAAAAATAATCTAAGTCAAATGTGAATTTTTTTGGGGGGTGTTTTTATTTCGTGAAAACTTCTGTAAATATATTTGAAAGATACAACTGCAGGATTAAAAAAAAAAAAAAATCCTGACTTTCTACTGACAATTTTTTTTTTCTATAGCTTTGTTTTCTGGGATTTGACCAAAAATATTATTTTTTTTTTTCACCAAAAAGTTCCAATTTAACCAGATAAAAAAATACAATTCTTTTTGTTAAAAAAAATAAATAAATATAAATCATGTTAAATGTAAAGCCTCAACTCGGCCTTAAAGCATGAAGTGTAATGGACTGTATGCGGGTCGGGACCAATCCAGCCATCGCTCGCCCCCGTGTGCTGCATCGGATGTGCCATATGTATCTGTGCTCGTGCGAATGTCGATGGTGTCATTAATATATTTGTTTTAAATCATCTTTTTTTTTAATTTAAATATTTATCTGGTCATTTACGGTATTGAACCTGTGTAGGACACTAGAGGGGCTGACGCCTCAACACCCATAAAACTGAAAATAAAAATCTAAGGGTTTCCATTCTTGTGTCGTCTATGGTCTTGGAGCGTTTTATTTCTGGTTTTCTAGAGAATGACATTGCAAGAAGATGAAGAAGTGATCATCTGTGAGATTACACTACTTACCGGTAATGGGATTTTCCGGAACCCATGACGGTGCACCTGAGTGGATCCGCCCTTCAAGGACCGGAAATCTAAAGAATAAAAAAGAGCAGCCTCTCCCAATCCGCCAATATCTTGATAGTATCAAGACATCGGGTTCCTGATCTTCCTCATCGCCTTGTTCCTTCTGTTCTTCCGACCATGAAGTCCTCTTGTGATTTGCTCTTGTCGTATGATGTGTCCAGAGTCGTAGCTTAGTGATCCTTGCTTCGAGTACACACATCAACGAAATCGGATTTTCTTACCACGACACCCATGAGGAACCAAATTTGACCCACCAATTTACCAGTGAAAGAGCATAGAAAAGGTGCTGTCATGTGTTCTAGAAAATCCTGTTACCGGTAAGTAATGTGTTTTCGTTTCACCCATGACAGCAACCCAGAGAAAGTAGTAAGAAACCTCAACCCTGAGGGAGACCGCTGCCTGTTACACTTTTTCCTCAAGATGAGATCAACTAAAGAACCCAAGTCCAACCTATTGTGCTGATAGAAGGCACACAGTGAGGACCAGGCTACAGCCTTACATATCTGAAGGACAGGAGCATTCGCTCTTTCCACCCAGAAGGTCAAAATGGCCCTTGTTGAATAAGCAGTCAGGCCCCTAGGAATTGTCTGATCACTTGCTGAATATGCCAACCATGCTGGCTTGTTCTAATCCAGTGTTCCCCAAGTTCGGTCCTCAAGAGCCACCAACGGGTCATGTTTTCAGGATTTCCTTAGTAATGCCCAGGTGAGAACTCCATAATGTAGACAGGCATAAATTCCATCACCTGGGCCATACTAAGGAAATCCTAAAAACACGACCTGTTGGTGGCTCTTGAGGACTGGAGTTGGGGAACACTGTTCTAATCCATCTACCTAAGGTTCCTTTGAAGGCCCCATAACCTCTTTTGGGGCCTTGAAAGGAGATGATGAGATGAGAACTTAACCCAGGATTTTGACATCTAGATTATGGAACTCCCTTTCTTTAGGGGCTCTAGGATTTGTATAAATAAGGGAAGGAGAGTTTTCTGATCTCTGTGGAAACTAGGTGGAGGAGGTAGGCTGGAGGTAGTGAATGAGCAAGCGTGGTCGGATAAGGTGGTATCCAAGCACCCTTGTGCGTTGAGCATCTTCGGCATACTTGAGTGTGATGTTCATGTCCCCGTGGCTGAATGTCTTGTGGCTCATGGAAGGATTGACTAACAAACAGGTAATTCCTGCATGTATTGTGGCTATCGAACAGTCATGAGACATGCAGCCACGGGAACTAGAACATCGCATTCGAGAACGCTGAAGATGCTCAACACACGAGGGTGCTGGGATAACACCTTATCCCACCACGCTCGCTCATCACTAGTTTTAACCCAACTCTTTGCTCGAAAACGTTGTAGATGCCGTAGACTCAGAAAATGACACAAAACTGTGTACATTTTTCATCCCAGTGAAAAAGTGACTGAAAGGTTGACGTGAAGTAAAAAGAATTCTTTATTAAATAATAATAATAAAATTCAATATTAAATTTAAAAAGACGGGGGAAGAAAAAGAACTTCCAGAAACAATTCCAGGAGAAAGGCACAATAAAGCCACCACATATGTTGAAAGGATTTTAAGGCACTAACCGCTAGAGTTAGGATGGGATTGCTATAGCCTGCTAATAGCAAATTTAATCTCTGAATTTGCTCAAATTCCATGCAGTCAATGTAGCCAGGATACTAGAAGATGAGGGATTGGACTCTGGGATAGTAGATTCCTGGTAGAACCCAAGGATCTGAGATTAACATAACTGTTGCATAGGAGAACCCTGGGCCAGAAAGCAGTTACCGCAATCACTCTTGTCTGATCTTCTTTGATCTTTTGAAGCCCACTGCCCGTCACGGCAAACTCAGTCTTGCAGCATGCGTGCGGTGAGGCACCAGGCCGTTCACCTCGCCGGTGGATTGTCGCAGCGGTGGTAAGTGCACGACTCCACTTCGTTAGGGCGATAGGGAGCCACTAAGAGGTTTGCCATGACGTGGCAGTGGGCTAAATACATTCTGATCAGAATGCTAAACTAAGAACCTCGTGTTCAGCTATATACAGTACAGACCAAAAGTTTGGACAAACCTCATTTAAAGATTTTTCTGTAAAAATTGTACATTCACACTGAAGGCATCAAAACTATGAATTAACACGTGGAATTACAGACTTAACAAAAAAGTGTGAAACAACTGAAATTATGTCTTATATTCTAGGTTCTTCAAAGTAGCCACCTTTTGCTTTGATGACTGCTTTTCACACTCTTGGCATTCTCTTGATGAGCTTCAAGAGGTAGTCACCGGGAATGGTTTTCACTTCACAGGTGTGTCCTGTCAGGTTTAATAAGTGGGATTTCTTGCCTTATAAATGGGGTTGGGACCATCAGTTGTGTTGGGCAATCAGCGACGGCCACAGTCCGATTAGTCCCTCCCCTACTCCCCTGCACTCACTGTCCGGCGCCCGCTTCATAATCCCCTCTGCTCACACAGGGTTAATGGCAGCGGTAACGGCCCGCGGTGTAACGCACTCCGTTACCGCTGCTATTAACCCTGTGTGTCCCCAACTATTTACTATTGATGCTCCCGGGAGCGCTCCATTGCAAGTGGCAGCTTCCGGTCCCGTCCGAGGGCTGGTGTGCGACAACGACCTGCCGTGACGTCACGGTCATGTGACCGCGGCGTCATCACAGGTCCTGCTCACACCAGGCCTGAGACCGGAAGCTGCCGCTTGCAATGGAGCGCTCCCAGGAGCGTCCCAAGGAGCGGGAAAGGCGGCGGAGGGTGAGTATAGCAGGACTTCAACGGGCCTTCGGAAGGTGAGTATATGTTTATTTTTTATGTCTCTATACTACGTGGCTCTGTGCTGGGCAATATACTACGTGGCTCTGCTATATACTATGTGGCTGGGCAATATACTACGTGACTGGGCAATATACCGTACTACGTGGCTCTGCTATATACTACGTGGTACCTGATTCCCTGGTTTAGGGGTATACTACTGAGGGCAGTTTCTTGTGAGTTATACGTGGCTGGGCAATATACTACGTGGCTCTGCAATATACTTCGTGGCTGGGCAATATACTACGTGGCTCTGCAATATACTTCGTGGCTGGGCAATATACTACGTGACTGCAATATACTACATAGCTGGGCAATATACTACGTAGCTGGGCAATATACTACGTGGCTGGGCAATATACTACGTGACTGGGCAATATACTACGTGGCTGGGCAATATACTACGTGACTGGGCAATATACTACGTGGCTGGGCAATATACTACGTGGCTGGGCAATATACTACGTGGCTGGGCAATATACTACGTGACTGGGCAATATACTACGTGGCTGGGCAATATACTACGTGGCTGGGCAATATACTACGTGGCTGGGCAATATACTACGTGACTGGGCAATATACTACGTGGCTGGGCAATATACTACGTGGCTGGGCAATATACTACGTGACTGGGCAATATACTACGTGACTGGGCAATATACTACGTCGCTGTGCAATATACTACATCACTGGGCAATATACTACGTGACTGGGCAATATACTACGTCGCTGTGCAATATACTATGTGACTGGGCAATATACTACGTCGCTGTGCAATATACTACGTGGCTGGGCAATATACTACGTGGCTGGGCAATATACTACGTGACTGGGCAATATACTACGTGACTGGGCAATATACTACGTGACTGGGCAATATACTACGTGGCTGGGCAATATACTACGTGACTGGGCAATATACTACGTGGCTGGGCAATATACTACGTGGCTGGGCAATATACTACGTGGCTGGGCAATATACTACGTGACTGGGCAATATACTACGTGGCTGGGCAATATACTACGTGGCTGGGCAATATACTATGTGGCTGGGCAATATACTACGTGGCTGGGCAATATACTACGTGACTGGGCAATATACTACGTGGCTGGGCAATATACTACGTGGCTGGGCAATATACTACGTGACTGGGCAATATACTACGTGGCTGGGCAATATACTACGTGACTGGGCAATATACTACGTGGCTGGGCAATATACTACGTGGCTGGGCAATATACTACGTGGCTGGGCAATATACTACGTGACTGGGCAATATACTACGTGGCTGGGCAATATACTACGTGGCTGGGCAATATACTACGTGACTGGGCAATATACTACGTGGCTGGGCAATATACTACGTGACTGGGCAATATACTACGTCGCTGTGCAATATACTACGTGACTGGGCAATATACTACGTCGCTGTGCAATATACTACGTGACTGGGCAATATACTACGTCGCTGTGCAATATACTACGTGGCTGGGCAATATACTACGTGACTGGGCAATATACTACGTCGCTGTGCAATATACTACGTGACTGGGCAATATACTACGTCGCTGTGCAATATACTACGTGACTGGGCAATATACTACG
The DNA here is from genome assembly GCF_032444005.1 of Ranitomeya imitator. Classification (NCBI taxonomy): domain Eukaryota; kingdom Metazoa; phylum Chordata; class Amphibia; order Anura; family Dendrobatidae; genus Ranitomeya; species Ranitomeya imitator. Next base: position 695,167,657 of record NC_091286.1, on the reverse strand, counting down.
TCGCTGTGCAATATACTACGTGGCTGGGCAATATACTACGTGACTGGGCAATATACTACGTGGCTGGGCAATATACTACGTGACTGGGCAATATACTACGTGGCTGGGCAATATACTACGTGGCTGGGCAATATACTACGTGGCTGGGCAATATACTACGTGACTGGGCAATATACTACGTGGCTGGGCAATATACTACGTGACTGGGCAATATACTACGTGGCTGGGCAATATACTACGTGGCTGGGCAATATACTACGTGACTGGGCAATATACTACGTCGCTGTGCAATATACTACGTGACTGGGCAATATACTACGTCGCTGTGCAATATACTACGTGACTGGGCAATATACTACGTCGCTGTGCAATATACTACGTGGCTGGGCAATATACTACGTGACTGGGCAATATACTACGTGGCTGGGCAATATACTACGTGACTGGGCAATATACTACGTGGCTGGGCAATATACTACGTGGCTGGGCAATATACTACGTGACTGGGCAATATACTACGTGGCTGGGCAATATACTACGTGGCTGGGCAATATACTACGTGACTGGGCAATATACTACGTGGCTGGGCAATATACTACGTGGCTGGGCAATATACTACGTGACTGGGCAATATACTACGTGGCTGGGCAATATACTACGTGACTGGGCAATATACTACGTGGCTGGGCAATATACTACGTGGCTGGGCAATATACTACGTGGCTGGGCAATATACTACGTGACTGGGCAATATACTACGTGGCTGGGCAATATACTACGTGGCTGGGCAATATACTACGTGACTGGGCAATATACTACGTGGCTGGGCAATATACTACGTGACTGGGCAATATACTACGTCGCTGTGCAATATACTATGTGACTGGGCAATATACTACGTCGCTGTGCAATATACTACGTGGCTGGGCAATATACTACGTGACTGGGCAATATACTATGTGACTGGGCAATATACTACGTCGCTGTGCAATATACTACGTGGCTGGGCAATATACTACGTGGCTGGGCAATATACTACGTGGACATGCATAGTCTAGAATACCTGATGCGTTATATATATATATATATATCTGCAGCTTTGTCACCAGACAGGGCCCAGACCCATTTCTTGCACACGGCCCTAATCTGTCAGTGACCACCCCTGGGCCCTTGGCTTCCCAGTCAGACACTGTGACTATTAAAGGAATTGTCCATGTCACCCTCTACTCTAGACCATATGAGGCAGCTGCAGCGCCCTCTTCCTCCTCCAGTAGCGAACAAAGGACCCGACCCTCACCATTCTCTCCTGTCCAACCAAAAGGACGCCGCGCAAGCGCAGATGAGACAGGCCAGTCTGCTCATGCGCATTATTTACTGCATTCTCGAAGCCAAAGGGGGTGGAGTTTCAGGCGGCGCGCTCTGATTGGCTGTACGGCGTCTCCTAGTAACAGGACGTAAACAACGCCGGGGAGATCAGCTGATGGCGGCGGGTGAGATGTGGGCGCCCGGATGTGGTTATTATCGGAGGGGGGGGACCCCAAAATACAGCGCTATTAACTCCTGTTACCCCGGGAGGGTCGGGCTGTCACAGACAGCCCCTGTTATCACAGCGCCCCATTGTAGCATCAGACCCCGGAGCAGCGCGCTCCCCATGCGCCCCCATATCACAGCCTTCCCCCCACAGAGCCCCTTAGAACGGAGAGCGGTGCAGTGTGCAGGCGAGAGAGCGGAGAGCTGTGCAGGCGAGAGAGCGGAGAGCTGAGAGCTGTGCAGGTGAGAGAGCGGAGAGCAGTGCAGGTGAGAGAGCGGAGAGCAGTGCAGGTGAGAGAGCGGAGAGCGGTGCAGTGTGCAGGCGAGAGAGCGGAGAGCTGTGCAGGCGAGAGAGCGGAGAGCTGTGCAGGTGAGAGAGCGGAGAGCAGTGCAGGTGAGAGAGCGGAGAGCTGTGCAGGTGAGAGAGCGGAGAGCGGTGCAGTGTGCAGGCGAGAGAGCGGAGAGCAGTGCAGGTGAGAGAGCGCAGAGCAGTGCAGGTGAGAGAGCGGAGAGCGGTGCAGGCGAGAGAGCGGAGAGCGGTGCAGGCGAGAGAGCGGTGCAGTGTGCAGGCCAGAGAGCGGAGAGCGGTGCAGTGTGCAGGCGAGAGAGCGGAGAGCTGTGCAGGCGAGAGAGCGGAGAGCTGTGCAGGTAATAGAGCGGAGAGCAGTGCAGGTGAGAGAGCGGAGAGCAGTGCAGGTGAGAGAGCGGAGAGCTGTGCAGGTGAGAGAGCGGAGAGCTGTGCAGTGTGCAGGCCAGAGAGCGGAGAGCTGTGCAGGTGAGAGAGCGGAGAGCAGTGCAGGTGAGAGAGCGGAGAGCTGTGCAGGTGAGAGAGCGGAGAGCTGTGCAGTGTGCAGGCCAGAGAGCGGAGAGCAGTGCAGGTGAGAGAGCGGAGAGCTGTGCAGGTGAGAGAGCGGAGAGCTGTGCAGTGTGCAGGTGAGAGAGCGGAGAGCTGTGCAGGTGAGAGAGCGGAGAGCAGTGCAGGTGAGAGAGCGGAGAGCTGTGCAGGTGAGAGAGCGGTGCAGTGTGCAGTCCAGAGAGCGGTGCAGTGTGCAGGCGAGAGAGCGGAGAGCTGTGCAGGCGAGAGAGCGGAGAGCTGTGCAGGTGAGAGAGCGGAGAGCAGTGCAGGTGAGAGAGCGAAGAGCAGTGCAGGTGAGAGAGCGGAGAGCTGTGCAGGTGAGAGAGCGGAGAGCTGTGCAGTGTGCAGGCCAGAGAGCGGAGAGCTGTGCAGGTGAGAGAACGGAGAGCAGTGCAGGCCAGAGAGCGGAGAGCAGTGCAGGTGAGAGAGCGGAGAGCTGTGCAGGTGAGAGAGCGGAGAGCTGTGCAGGTGAGAGAGCGGAGAGCTGTGCAGGTGAGAGAGCAGAGAGCAGTGCAGGTGAGAGAGCGGAGAGCTGTGCAGGTGAGAGAGCGGAGAGCTGTGCAGTGTGCAGGCCAGAGAGCGGAGAGCAGTGCAGGTGAGAGAGCGGAGAGCTTTGCAGTGTGCAGGCCAGAGAGCGGAGAGCTGTGCAGGTGAGAGAGCGGAGAGCAGTGCAGGTGAGAGAGCGGAGAGCAGTGCAGGTGAGAGAGCGGAGAGCAGTGCAGGTGAGAGAGCGGAGAGCTGTGCAGGCCAGAGAGCGGAGAGCTGTGCAGGTGAGAGAGCGGAGAGCTGTGCAGGCCAGAGAGCGGAGAGCTGTGCAGGTGAGAGAGCGGAGAGCTGTGCAGTGTGCAGGCCAGAGAGCGGAGAGCTGTGCAGGTGAGAGAGCGGAGAGCTGTGCAGTGTGCAGGCCAGAGAGCGGAGAGCTGTGCAGGTGAGAGAGCGGAGAGCTGTGCAGTGTGCAGGCCAGAGAGCGGAGAGCTGTGCAGGTGAGAGTGCGGAGAGCTGTGCAGTGTGCAGGCCAGAGAGCGGAGAGCTGTGCAGGTGAGAGAGCGGAGAGCTGTGCAGTGTGCAGGCCAGAGAGCGGAGAGCTGTGCAGGCGAGAGAGCGGAGAGCGGTGCAGTGTGCAGGCCAGAGAGCGGAGAGCTGTGCAGGTGAGACAGCGGAGAGCGGTGCAGTGTGCAGGCGAGAGAGCGGAGAGCAGTGCAGGTGAGAGAGCGGAGAGCAGTGCAGGTGAGAGAGCGGAGAGCAGTGCAGGTGAGAGAGCGGAGAGCGGTGCAGGTGAGAGAGCGGAGAGCGGTGCAGTGTGCAGGCCAGAGAGCGGAGAGCGGTGCAGTGTGCAGGCGAGAGAGCGGAGAGCTGTGCAGGCGAGAGAGCGGAGAGCTGTGCAGGTGAGAGAGCGGAGAGCAGTGCAGGTGAGAGAGCGGAGAGCAGTGCAGGTGAGAGAGCGGAGAGCTGTGCAGGTGAGAGAGCGGAGAGCTGTGCAGTGTGCAGGCCAGAGAGCGGAGAGCTGTGCAGGTGAGAGAGCGGAGAGCAGTGCAGGCCAGAGAGCGGAGAGCAGTGCAGGTGAGAGAGCGGAGAGCTGTGCAGGTGAGAGAGCGGAGAGCTGTGCAGTGTGCAGGTGAGAGAGCGGAGAGCTGTGCAGGTGAGAGAGCGGAGAGCAGTGCAGGTGAGAGAGCTGAGAGCTGTGCAGGTGAGAGAGCGGAGAGCTGTGCAGTGTGCAGGCCAGAGAGCGGAGAGCAGTGCAGGTGAGAGAGCGGAGAGCAGTGCAGGTGAGAGAGCGGAGAGCTTTGCAGTGTGCAGGCCAGAGAGCGGAGAGCTGTGCAGGTGAGAGAGCGGAGAGCAGTGCAGGTGAGAGAGCGGAGAGCAGTGCAGGTGAGAGAGCGGAGAGCAGTGCAGGTGAGAGAGCGGAGAGCTGTGCAGGCCAGAGAGCGGAGAGCTGTGCAGGTGAGAGAGCGGAGAGCTGTGCAGGCCAGAGAGCGGAGAGCTGTGCAGGTGAGAGAGCGGAGAGCTGTGCAGTGTGCAGGCCAGAGAGCGGGGAGCTGTGCAGGTGAGAGAGCGGAGAGCTGTGCAGTGTGCAGGCCAGAGAGCGGAGAGCTGTGCAGGTGAGAGAGCGGAGAGCTGTGCAGTGTGCAGGCCAGAGAGCGGAGAGCTGTGCAGGTGAGAGAGTGGAGAGCTGTGCAGTGTGCAGGCCAGAGAGCGGAGAGCTGTGCAGGTGAGAGAGCGGAGAGCTGTGCAGTGTGCAGGCCAGAGAGCGGAGAGCTGTGCAGGTGAGAGAGCGGAGAGCAGTGCAGGTGAGAGAGCGGAGAGCTGTGCAGGTGAGAGAGCGGAGAGCTGTGCAGTGTGCAGGCCAGAGAGCGGAGAGCTGTGCAGGTGAGAGAGCGGAGAGCAGTGCAGGTGAGAGAGCGGAGAGCTGTGCAGGTGAGAGAGCAGAGAGCTGTGCAGTGTGCAGGCCAGAGATCGGAGAGCAGTCCAGGTGAGAGAGCGGAGAGCAGTGCAGGTGAGAGAGCGGAGAGCTGTGCAGGTGAGAGAGCGGAGAGCTGTGCAGTGTGCAGGTGAGAGAGCGGAGAGCTGTGCAGTGTGCAGGCGAGAGATTGGAGAGCAGTGCAGGTGAGAGAGCGGAGAGCAGTGCAGGTGAGAGCGCGGAGAGCAGTGCAGGTGAGAGAGCGGAGAGCAGTGCAGGCGAGAGAGCGGAGAGCAGTGCAGGTGAGAGAGCGGAGAGTAGTGCAGGTGAGAGAGCGGAGAGCAGTGCAGGTGAGAGAGCGGAGAGCTGTGCAGGTGAGAGAGCGGAGAGCTGTGCGGTGTGCAGGCCAGAGAGCGGAGAGCAGTACAGGTGAGAGAGCGGAGAGCTGTGCAGTGTGCAGGCCAGAGAGCGGAGAGCAGTGCAGGTGAGAGAGCGGAGAGCTGTGCAGTGTGCAGGTGAGAGAGCGGAGAGCTGTGCAGTGTGCAGGCCAGAGAGCGGAGAGCAGTGCAGGTGAGAGAGCGGAGAGCTGTGCAGGTGAGAGAGCGGAGAGCTGTGCAGTGTGCAGGTGAGAGAGCGGAGAGCGGTGCAGTGTGCAGGCGAGAGAGCGGAGAGCTGTGCAGGTGAGAGAGCGGAGAGCTGTGCAGGCGAGAGAGCGGAGAGCTGTGCAGGCGAGAGAGCGGAGAGCTGTGCAGTGTGCAGGTGAGAGAGCGGAGAGCTGTGCAGGTGAGAGAGCGGAGAGCTGTGCAGTGTGCAGGCCAGAGAGCGGAGAGCAGTGCAGGTGAGAGAGCGGAGAGCTGTGCAGTGTGCAGGCCAGAGAGCGGAGAGCAGTGCAGGTGAGAGAGCGGAGAGCAGTGCAGGTGAGAGAGCGGAGAGCTGTGCAGGTGAGAGAGCGGAGAGCTGTGCAGTGTGCAGGTGAGAGAGCGGAGAGCGGTGCAGTGTGCAGGCGAGAGAGCGGAGAACAGTGCAGGTGAGAGAGTGGAGAGGAGTGCAGGTGAGAGAGCGGAGAGCAGTGCAGGCGAGAGAGCGGAGAGCAGTGCAGGCGAGAGAGCGGAGAGCAGTGCAGGTGAGAGAGCGGAGAGCAGTGCAGGTGAGAGAGCGGAGAGCAGTGCAGGTGAGAGAGCGGAGAGCTGTGCAGTGTGCAGGTGAGAGAGCGGAGAGCGGTGCAGTGTGCAGGCGAGAGAGCGGAGAACAGTGCAGGTGAGAGAGTGGAGAGGAGTGCAGGTGAGAGAGCGGAGAGCAGTGCAGGCGAGAGAGCGGAGAGCAGTGCAGGCGAGAGAGCGGAGAGCAGTGCAGGTGAGAGAGCGGAGAGCAGTGCAGGTGAGAGAGCGGAGAGCTGTGCAGTGTGCAGGTGAGAGAGCGGAGAGCGGTGCAGTGTGCAGGCGAGAGAGCGGAGAACAGTGCAGGTGAGAGAGTGGAGAGGAGTGCAGGTGAGAGAGCGGAGAGCAGTGCAGGCGAGAGAGCGGAGAGCAGTGCAGGCGAGAGAGCGGAGAGCAGTGCAGGTGAGAGAGCGGAGAGCAGTGCAGGTGAGAGAGCGGAGAGCAGTGCAGGTGAGAGAGCGGAGAGCAGTGCAGGCGAGAGAGCGGAGAGCAGTGCAGGTGAGAGAGCGGAGAGCTGTGCAGGTGAGAGAGCGGAGAGCTGTGCAGTGGGCAGGCCAGAGAGCGGAGAGCAGTGCATGTGAGATAGCGGAGAGCTGTGCAGTGTGCAGGCCAGAGAGCGGAGAGCAGTGCAGGTGAGAGAGCGGAGAGCAGTGCAGGTGAGAGAGCGGAGAGCTGTGCAGGTGAGAGAGCGGAGAGCTGTGCAGTGTGCAGGTGAGAGAGCGGAGAGCGGTGCAGTGTGCAGGCGAGAGAGCGGAGAGCAGTGCAGGTGAGAGAGCGGAGAGCAGTGCAGGTGAGAGAGCGGAGAGCAGTGCAGGGGAGAGAGCGGAGAGCAGTGCAGGTGAGAGAGCGGAGAGCAGTGCAGGTGAGAGAGCGGAGAGCAGTGCAGGTGAGAGAGCGGAGAGCAGTGCAGGCGAGAGAGCGGAGAGCAGTGCAGGTGAGAGAGCGGAGAGCTGTGCAGGTGAGAGAGCGGAGAGCTGTGCAGTGTGCAGGCCAGAGAGCGGAGAGCAGTGCAGGTGAGAGAGCGGAGAGCTGTGCAGTGTGCAGGCCAGAGAGCGGAGAGCAGTGCAGGTGAGAGAGCGGAGAGCTGTGCAGTGTGCAGGTGAGAGAGCGGAGAGCTGTGCAGTGTGCAGGCCAGAGAGCGGAGAGCAGTGCAGGTGAGAGAGCGGAGAGCTGTGCAGGTGAGAGAGCGGAGAGCTGTGCAGTGTGCAGGTGAGAGAGCGGAGAGCGGTGCAGTGTGCATGCGAGAGAGCGGAGAGCTGTGCAGGCGAGAGAGCGGAGAGCTGTGCAGGCGAGAGAGCGGAGAGCTGTGCAGTGTGCAGGTGAGAGAGCGGAGAGCTGTGCAGGTGAGAGAGCGGAGAGCTGTGCAGTGTGCAGGCCAGAGAGCAGAGAGCAGTGCAGGTGAGAGAGCAGAGAGCTGTGCAGTGTGCAGGCCAGAGAGCGGAGAGCAGTGCAGGTGAGAGAGCGGAGAGCAGTGCAGGTGAGAGAGCGGAGAGCTGTGCAGGTGAGAGAGCGGAGAGCTGTGCAGTGTGCAGGTGAGAGAGCGGTGCAGTGTGCAGGCGAGAGAGCGGAGAGCAGTGCAGGTGAGAGAGCGGAGAGCAGTGCAGGTGAGAGAGCGGAGAGCAGTGCAGGTGAGAGAGCGGAGAGCAGTGCAGGTGAGAGAGCGGAGAGCTGTGCAGGTGAGAGAGCGGAGAGCTGTGCAGTGTGCAGGCCAGAGAGCGGAGAGCAGTGCAGGTGAGAGAGCAGAGAGCTGTGCAGTGTGCAGGCCAGAGAGCGGAGAGCAGTGCAGGTGAGAGAGCGGAGAGCTGTGCAGTGTGCAGGTGAGAGAGCGGAGAGCTGTGCAGTGTGCAGGCCAGAGAGCGGAGAGCAGTGCAGGTGAGAGAGCGGAGAGCTGTGCAGGTGAGAGAGCGGAGAGCTGTGCAGTGTGCAGGTGAGAGAGCGGAGAGCGGTGCAGTGTGCAGGCGAGAGAGCGGGGAGCTGTGCAGGTGAGAGAGCGGAGAGCTGTGCAGGCGAGAGAGCGGAGAGCTGTGCAGGTGAGAGAGCGGAGAGCTGTGCAGTGTGCAGGTGAGAGAGCGGAGAGCGGTGCAGTGTGCAGGCGAGAGAGCGGAGAGTTGTGCAGGTGAGAGAGCGGAGAGCTGTGCAGGCGAGAGAGCGGAGAGCAGTGCAGTGTGCAGGCGAGAGAGCGGAGAGCAGTGCAGGTGAGAGAGCTGAGAGCAGTGCAGTGTGCAGGCCAGAGATCGGAGAGCGGTGCAGTGTGCAGGCGAGAGAGCGGAGAGCTGAGAGCTGTGCAGGCGAGAGAGCGGAGAGCTGAGAGCTGTGCAGGCGAGAGAGCGGAGAGCTGTGCAGGCGAGAGAGTGGAGAGCTGTGCAGGTGAGAGAGCTGAGAGCGGTGCAGTGTGCAGGCGAGAGAGCGGAGAGCTGTGCAGGTGAGAGAGCTGAGAGCGGTGCAGTGTGCAGGCGAGAGAGCGGAGAGCTGTGCAGGTGAGAGAGCGGAGAGCTGTGCAGGTGAGAGAGCGGAGAGCTGTGCAGTGTGCAGGCCAGAGAGCGGAGAGCAGTGCAGGTGAGAGAGCGGAGAGCTGTGCAGTGTGCAGGCCAGAGAGCGGAGAGCAGTGCAGGTGAGAGAGCGGAGAGCTGTGCAGTGTGCAGGTGAGAGAGCGGAGAGCTGTGCAGTGTGCAGGTGAGAGAGCGGAGAGCAGTGCAGGTGAGAGAGCGGAGAGCTGTGCAGGTGAGAGAGCGGAGAGCTGTGCAGTGTGCAGGTGAGAGAGCGGAGAGCGGTGCAGTGTGCATGCGAGAGAGCGGAGAGCTGTGCAGGCGAGAGAGCGGAGAGCTGTGCAGGCGAGAGAGCGGAGAGCTGTGCAGTGTGCAGGTGAGAGAGCGGAGAGCTGTGCAGGTGAGAGAGCGGAGAGCTGTGCAGTGTGCAGGCCAGAGAGCAGAGAGCAGTGCAGGTGAGAGAGCAGAGAGCTGTGCAGTGTGCAGGCCAGAGAGCGGAGAGCAGTGCAGGTGAGAGAGCGGAGAGCAGTGCAGGTGAGAGAGCGGAGAGCTGTGCAGGTGAGAGAGCGGAGAGCTGTGCAGTGTGCAGGTGAGAGAGCGGTGCAGTGTGCAGGCGAGAGAGCGGAGAGCAGTGCAGGTGAGAGAGCGGAGAGCAGTGCAGGTGAGAGAGCGGAGAGCAGTGCAGGTGAGAGAGCGGAGAGCAGTGCAGGTGAGAGAGCGGAGAGCTGTGCAGGTGAGAGAGCGGAGAGCTGTGCAGTGTGCAGGCCAGAGAGCGGAGAGCAGTGCAGGTGAGAGAGCAGAGAGCTGTGCAGTGTGCAGGCCAGAGAGCGGAGAGCAGTGCAGGTGAGAGAGCGGAGAGCTGTGCAGTGTGCAGGTGAGAGAGCGGAGAGCTGTGCAGTGTGCAGGCCAGAGAGCGGAGAGCAGTGCAGGTGAGAGAGCGGAGAGCTGTGCAGGTGAGAGAGCGGAGAGCTGTGCAGTGTGCAGGTGAGAGAGCGGAGAGCGGTGCAGTGTGCAGGCGAGAGAGCGGAGAGCTGTGCAGGTGAGAGAGCGGAGAGCTGTGCAGGCGAGAGAGCGGAGAGCTGTGCAGGTGAGAGAGCGGTGAGCTGTGCAGTGTGCAGGTGAGAGAGCGGAGAGCGGTGCAGTGTGCAGGCGAGAGAGCGGAGAGTTGTGCAGGCGAGAGAGCGGAGAGCTGTGCAGGCGAGAGAGCGGAGAGCAGTGCAGTGTGCAGGCGAGAGAGCGGAGAGCAGTGCAGGTGAGAGAGCTGAGAGCAGTGCAGTGTGCAGGCCAGAGATCGGAGAGCGGTGCAGTGTGCAGGCGAGAGAGCGGAGAGCTGAGAGCTGTGCAGGCGAGAGAGCGGAGAGCTGAGAGCTGTGCAGGCGAGAGAGCGGAGAGCTGTGCAGGCGAGAGAGCGGAGAGCTGTGCAGGTGAGAGAGCTGAGAGCGGTGCAGTGTGCAGGCGAGAGAGCGGAGAGCTGTGCAGGTGAGAGAGCTGAGAGCGGTGCAGTGTGCAGGCGAGAGAGCGGAGAGCTGTGCAGGTGAGAGAGCGGAGAGCTGTGCAGGTGAGAGAGCGGAGAGCAGTGCAGTGTGCAGGCGAGAGAGCGGAGAGCGGTGCAGGCCAGAGAGCGGAGAGCGGTGCAGTGTGTAGGCGAGAAAGCGAAGAGCTGAGAGCGGTGCAGGCGAGAGAGCGGAGAGCTGTGCAGGTGAGAGAGCTGAGAGCGGTGCAGTGTGCAGGCCAGAGAGAGGAGAGCGGTGCAGTGTGCAGGCGAGAGAGCGGAGAGCTGTGCAGGCGAGAGAGCGGAGAGCTGTGCAGGTGAGAGAGCGGAGAGCTGTGCAGGTGAGAGCGGAGAGCTGAGAGCTGTGCAGGTGAGAGAGTGGAGAGCTGTGCAGGTGAGAGAGCGGAGAGCTGTGCAGGTGAGAGAGCGGAGAGCAGTGCAGTGTGCAGGCGAGAGAGCAGAGAGCGGTGCAGGCCAGAGAGCGGAGAGCGGTGCAGTGTGTAGGCGAGAAAGCGAAGAGCTGAGAGCGGTGCAGGCGATAGAGCGGAGAGCTGTGCAGGTGAGAGAGCTGAGAGCGGTGCAGTGTGCAGGCGAGAGAGCGGAGAGCTGTGCAGGTGAGAGAGCGGAGAGCTGTGCAGTGTGCAGGCCAGAGAGCGGAGAGCAGTGCAGGTGAGAGAGCGGAGAGCTGTGCAGTGTGCAGGCCAGAGAGCGGAGAGCAGTGCAGGTGAGAGAGCGGAGAGCTGTGCAGTGTGCAGGTGAGAGAGCGGAGAGCTGTGCAGTGTGCAGGCCAGAGAGCGGAGAGCAGTGCAGGTGAGAGAGCGGAGAGCTGTGCAGGTGAGAGAGCGGAGAGCTGTGCAGTGTGCAGGTGAGAGAGCGGAGAGCGGTGCAGTGTGCATGCGAGAGAGCGGAGAGCTGTGCAGGCGAGAGAGCGGAGAGCTGTGCAGGCGAGAGAGCGGAGAGCTGTGCAGTGTGCAGGTGAGAGAGCGGAGAGCTGTGCAGGTGAGAGAGCGGAGAGCTGTGCAGTGTGCAGGCCAGAGAGCAGAGAGCAGTGCAGGTGAGAGAGCAGAGAGCTGTGCAGTGTGCAGGCCAGAGAGCGGAGAGCAGTGCAGGTGAGAGAGCGGAGAGCAGTGCAGGTGAGAGAGCGGAGAGCTGTGCAGGTGAGAGAGCGGAGAGCTGTGCAGTGTGCAGGTGAGAGAGCGGTGCAGTGTGCAGGCGAGAGAGCGGAGAGCAGTGCAGGTGAGAGAGCGGAGAGCAGTGCAGGTGAGAGAGCGGAGAGCAGTGCAGGTGAGAGAGCGGAGAGCAGTGCAGGTGAGAGAGCGGAGAGCTGTGCAGGTGAGAGAGCGGAGAGCTGTGCAGTGTGCAGGCCAGAGAGCGGAGAGCAGTGCAGGTGAGAGAGCAGAGAGCTGTGCAGTGTGCAGGCCAGAGAGCGGAGAGCAGTGCAGGTGAGAGAGCGGAGAGCTGTGCAGTGTGCAGGTGAGAGAGCGGAGAGCTGTGCAGTGTGCAGGCCAGAGAGCGGAGAGCAGTGCAGGTGAGAGAGCGGAGAGCTGTGCAGGTGAGAGAGCGGAGAGCTGTGCAGTGTGCAGGTGAGAGAGCGGAGAGCGGTGCAGTGTGCAGGCGAGAGAGCGGAGAGCTGTGCAGGTGAGAGAGCGGAGAGCTGTGCAGGCGAGAGAGCGGAGAGCTGTGCAGGTGAGAGAGCGGAGAGCTGTGCAGTGTGCAGGTGAGAGAGCGGAGAGCGGTGCAGTGTGCAGGCGAGAGAGCGGAGAGTTGTGCAGGCGAGAGAGCGGAGAGCTGTGCAGGCGAGAGAGCGGAGAGCAGTGCAGTGTGCAGGCGAGAGAGCGGAGAGCAGTGCAGGTGAGAGAGCTGAGAGCAGTGCAGTGTGCAGGCCAGAGATCGGAGAGCGGTGCAGTGTGCAGGCGAGAGAGCGGAGAGCTGAGAGCTGTGCAGGCGAGAGAGCGGAGAGCTGAGAGCTGTGCAGGCGAGAGAGCGGAGAGCTGTGCAGGCGAGAGAGCGGAGAGCTGTGCAGGTGAGAGAGCTGAGAGCGGTGCAGTGTGCAGGCGAGAGAGCGGAGAGCTGTGCAGGTGAGAGAGCTGAGAGCGGTGCAGTGTGCAGGCGAGAGAGCGGAGAGCTGTGCAGGTGAGAGAGCGGAGAGCTGTGCAGGTGAGAGAGCGGAGAGCAGTGCAGTGTGCAGGCGAGAGAGCGGAGAGCGGTGCAGGCCAGAGAGCGGAGAGCAGTGCAGTGTGTAGGCGAGAAAGCGAAGAGCTGAGAGCGGTGCAGGCGAGAGAGCGGAGAGCTGTGCAGGTGAGAGAGCTGAGAGCGGTGCAGTGTGCAGGCCAGAGAGAGGAGAGCGGTGCAGTGTGCAGGCGAGAGAGCGGAGAGCTGTGCAGGCGAGAGAGCGGAGAGCTGTGCAGGTGAGAGAGCGGAGAGCTGTGCAGGTGAGAGCGGAGAGCTGAGAGCTGTGCAGGTGAGAGAGTGGAGAGCTGTGCAGGTGAGAGAGCGGAGAGCTGTGCAGGTGAGAGAGCGGAGAGCAGTGCAGTGTGCAGGCGAGAGAGCGGAGAGCGGTGCAGGCCAGAGAGCGGAGAGCGGTGCAGTGTGTAGGCGAGAAAGCGAAGAGCTGAGAGCGGTGCAGGCGAGAGAGCGGAGAGCTGTGCAGGTGAGAGAGCTGAGAGCGGTGCAGTGTGCAGGCGAGAGAGCGGAGAGCTGTGCACTTGAGAGAGCTGAGAGCGGTGCAGTGTGCAGGCGAGAGAGCGGAGAGCTGTGCAGGTGAGAGAGCGGAGAGCTGTGCAGGTGAGAGAGCGGAGAGCAGTGCAGTGTGCAGGCGAGAGAGCGGAGAGCGGTGCAGGCCAGATAGCGGAGAGCGGTGCAGTGTGTAGGCGAGAAAGCGAAGAGCTGAGAGCGGTGCAGGCGAGAGAGCGGAGAGCAGTGCAGGTGAGAGAGCTGAGAGCAGTGCAGTGTGCAGGCGAGAGAGCGGAGAGCTGAGAGCTGTGCAGGCGAGAGAGCGGAGAGCTGAGAGCTGTGCAGGCGAGAGAGCGGAGAGCTGTGCAGGCGAGAGAGCGGAGAGCTGTGCAGGTGAGAGAGCTGAGAGCGGTGCAGTGTGCAGGCGAGAGAGCGGAGAGCTGTGCAGGTGAGAGAGCTGAGAGCGGTGCAGTGTGCAGGCGAGAGAGCGGAGAGCTGTGCAAGTGAGAGAGCGGAGAGCTGTGCAGGTGAGAGAGCGGAGAGCTGTGCAGTGTGCAGGCCAGAGAGCGGAGAGCAGTGCAGGTGAGAGAGCGGAGAGCTGTGCAGTGTGCAGGCCAGAGAGCGGAGAGCAGTGCAGGTGAGAGAGCGGAGAGCTGTGCAGTGTGCAGGTGAGAGAGCGGAGAGCTGTGCAGTGTGCAGGTGAGAGAGCGGAGAGCAGTGCAGGTGAGAGAGCGGAGAGCTGTGCAGGTGAGAGAGCGGAGAGCTGTGCAGTGTGCAGGTGAGAGAGCGGAGAGCGGTGCAGTGTGCATGCGAGAGAGCGGAGAGCTGTGCAGGCGAGAGAGCGGAGAGCTGTGCAGGCGAGAGAGCGGAGAGCTGTGCAGTGTGCAGGTGAGAGAGCGGAGAGCTGTGCAGGTGAGAGAGCGGAGAGCTGTGCAGTGTGCAGGCCAGAGAGCAGAGAGCAGTGCAGGTGAGAGAGCAGAGAGCTGTGCAGTGTGCAGGCCAGAGAGCGGAGAGCAGTGCAGGTGAGAGAGCGGAGAGCAGTGCAGGTGAGAGAGCGGAGAGCTGTGCAGGTGAGAGAGCGGAGAGCTGTGCAGTGTGCAGGTGAGAGAGCGGTGCAGTGTGCAGGCGAGAGAGCGGAGAGCAGTGCAGGTGAGAGAGCGGAGAGCAGTGCAGGTGAGAGAGCGGAGAGCAGTGCAGGTGAGAGAGCGGAGAGCAGTGCAGGTGAGAGAGCGGAGAGCTGTGCAGGTGAGAGAGCGGAGAGCTGTGCAGTGTGCAGGCCAGAGAGCGGAGAGCAGTGCAGGTGAGAGAGCAGAGAGCTGTGCAGTGTGCAGGCCAGAGAGCGGAGAGCAGTGCAGGTGAGAGAGCGGAGAGCTGTGCAGTGTGCAGGTGAGAGAGCGGAGAGCTGTGCAGTGTGCAGGCCAGAGAGCGGAGAGCAGTGCAGGTGAGAGAGCGGAGAGCTGTGCAGGTGAGAGAGCGGAGAGCTGTGCAGTGTGCAGGTGAGAGAGCGGAGAGCGGTGCAGTGTGCAGGCGAGAGAGCGGAGAGCTGTGCAGGTGAGAGAGCGGAGAGCTGTGCAGGCGAGAGAGCGGAGAGCTGTGCAGGTGAGAGAGCGGAGAGCTGTGCAGTGTGCAGGTGAGAGAGCGGAGAGCGGTGCAGTGTGCAGGCGAGAGAGCGGAGAGTTGTGCAGGCGAGAGAGCGGAGAGCTGTGCAGGCGAGAGAGCGGAGAGCAGTGCAGTGTGCAGGCGAGAGAGCGGAGAGCAGTGCAGGTGAGAGAGCTGAGAGCAGTGCATTGTGCAGGCCAGAGATCGGAGAGCGGTGCAGTGTGCAGGCGAGAGAGCGGAGAGCTGTGCAGGCGAGAGAGCGGAGAGCTGAGAGCTGTGCAGGCGAGAGAGCGGAGAGCTGTGCAGGCGAGAGAGCGGAGAGCTGTGCAGGTGAGAGAGCTGAGAGCGGTGCAGTGTGCAGGCGAGAGAGCGGAGAGCTGTGCAGGTGAGAGAGCTGAGAGCGGTGCAGTGTGCAGGCGAGAGAGCGGAGAGCTGTGCAGGTGAGAGAGCGGAGAGCTGTGCAGGTGAGAGAGCGGAGAGCAGTGCAGTGTGCAGGCGAGAGAGCGGATAGCGGTGCAGGCCAGAGAGCGGAGAGCGGTGCAGTGTGTAGGCGAGAAAGCGAAGAGCTGAGAGCGGTGCAGGCGAGAGAGCGGAGAGCTGTGCAGGTGAGAGAGCTGAGAGCGGTGCAGTGTGCAGGCCAGAGAGAGGAGAGCGGTGCAGTGTGCAGGCGAGAGAGCGGAGAGCTGTGCAGGCGAGAGAGCGGAGAGCTGTGCAGGTGAGAGAGCGGAGAGCTGTGCAGGTGAGAGCGGAGAGCTGAGAGCTGTGCAGGTGAGAGAGTGGAGAGCTGTGCAGGTGAGAGAGCGGAGAGCTGTGCAGGTGAGAGAGCGGAGAGCAGTGCAGTGTGCAGGCGAGAGAGCAGAGAGCGGTGCAGGCCAGAGAGCGGAGAGCGGTGCAGTGTGTAGGCGAGAAAGCGAAGAGCTGAGAGCGGTGCAGGCGAGAGAGCGGAGAGCTGTGCAGGTGAGAGAGCTGAGAGCGGTGCAGTGTGCAGGCGAGAGAGCGGAGAGCTGTGCAGGTGAGAGAGCGGAGAGCTGTGCAGTGTGCAGGCCAGAGAGCGGAGAGCAGTGCAGGTGAGAGAGCGGAGAGCTGTGCAGTGTGCAGGCCAGAGAGCGGAGAGCAGTGCAGGTGAGAGAGCGGAGAGCTGTGCAGTGTGCAGGTGAGAGAGCGGAGAGCTGTGCAGTGTGCAGGCCAGAGAGCGGAGAGCAGTGCAGGTGAGAGAGCGGAGAGCTGTGCAGGTGAGAGAGCGGAGAGCTGTGCAGTGTGCAGGTGAGAGAGCGGAGAGCGGTGCAGTGTGCATGCGAGAGAGCGGAGAGCTGTGCAGGCGAGAGAGCGGAGAGCTGTGCAGGCGAGAGAGCGGAGAGCTGTGCAGTGTGCAGGTGAGAGAGCGGAGAGCTGTGCAGGTGAGAGAGCGGAGAGCTGTGCAGTGTGCAGGCCAGAGAGCAGAGAGCAGTGCAGGTGAGAGAGCAGAGAGCTGTGCAGTGTGCAGGCCAGAGAGCGGAGAGCAGTGCAGGTGAGAGAGCGGAGAGCAGTGCAGGTGAGAGAGCGGAGAGCTGTGCAGGTGAGAGAGCGGAGAGCTGTGCAGTGTGCAGGTGAGAGAGCGGTGCAGTGTGCAGGCGAGAGAGCGGAGAGCAGTGCAGGTGAGAGAGCGGAGAGCAGTGCAGGTGAGAGAGCGGAGAGCAGTGCAGGTGAGAGAGCGGAGAGCAGTGCAGGTGAGAGAGCGGAGAGCTGTGCAGGTGAGAGAGCGGAGAGCTGTGCAGTGTGCAGGCCAGAGAGCGGAGAGCAGTGCAGGTGAGAGAGCAGAGAGCTGTGCAGTGTGCAGGCCAGAGAGCGGAGAGCAGTGCAGGTGAGAGAGCGGAGAGCTGTGCAGTGTGCAGGTGAGAGAGCGGAGAGCTGTGCAGTGTGCAGGCCAGAGAGCGGAGAGCAGTGCAGGTGAGAGAGCGGAGAGCTGTGCAGGTGAGAGAGCGGAGAGCTGTGCAGTGTGCAGGTGAGAGAGCGGAGAGCGGTGCAGTGTGCAGGCGAGAGAGCGGAGAGCTGTGCAGGTGAGAGAGCGGAGAGCTGTGCAGGCGAGAGAGCGGAGAGCTGTGCAGGTGAGAGAGCGGAGAGCTGTGCAGTGTGCAGGTGAGAGAGCGGAGAGCGGTGCAGTGTGCAGGCGAGAGAGCGGAGAGTTGTGCAGGCGAGAGAGCGGAGAGCTGTGCAGGCGAGAGAGCGGAGAGCAGTGCAGTGTGCAGGCGAGAGAGCGGATAGCAGTGCAGGTGAGAGAGCTGAGAGCAGTGCAGTGTGCAGGCCAGAGATCGGAGAGCGGTGCAGTGTGCAGGCGAGAGAGCGGAGAGCTGAGAGCTGTGCAGGCGAGAGAGCGGAGAGCTGAGAGCTGTGCAGGCGAGAGAGCGGAGAGCTGTGCAGGCGAGAGAGCGGAGAGCTGTGCAGGTGAGAGAGCTGAGAGCGGTGCAGTGTGCAGGCGAGAGAGCGGAGAGCTGTGCAGGTGAGAGAGCTGAGAGCGGTGCAGTGTGCAGGCGAGAGAGCGGAGAGCTGTGCAGGTGAGAGAGCGGAGAGCTGTGCAGGTGAGAGAGCGGAGAGCAGTGCAGTGTGCAGGCGAGAGAGCGGAGAGCGGTGCAGGCCAGAGAGCGGAGAGCGGTGCAGTGTGTAGGCGAGAAAGCGGAGAGCTGTGCAGGTGAGAGAGCTGAGAGCGGTGCAGTGTGCAGGCCAGAGAGAGGAGAGCGGTGCAGTGTGCAGGCGAGAGAGCGGAGAGCTGTGCAGGCGAGAGAGCGGAGAGCTGTGCAGGTGAGAGAGCGGAGAGCTGTGCAGGTGAGAGCGGAGAGCTGAGAGCTGTGCAGGTGAGAGAGCGGAGAGCTGTGCAGGTGAGAGAGCGGAGAGCAGTGCAGTGTGCAGGCGAGAGAGCGGAGAGCAGTGCAGGCCAGAGAGCGGAGAGCGGTGCAGTGTGTAGGCGAGAAAGCGAAGAGCTGAGAGCGGTGCAGGCGAGAGAGCGGAGAGCTGTGCAGGTGAGAGAGCTGAGAGCGGTGCAGTGTGCAGGCGAGAGAGCGGAGAGCTGTGCAGGTGAGAGAGCTGAGAGCGGTGCAGTGTGCAGGCGAGAGAGCGGAGAGCTGTGCAGGTGAGAGAGCGGAGAGCTGTGCAGGCGAGAGAGCGGAGAGCAGTGCAGTGTGCAGGCGAGAGAGCGGAGAGCGGTGCAGGCCAGATAGCGGAGAGCGGTGCAGTGTGTAGGCGAGAAAGCGAAGAGCTGAGAGCGGTGCAGGCGAGAGAGCGGAGAGCTGTGCAGGTGAGAGAGCGGAGAGCTGTGCAGGTAAGAGAGCTGAGAGCGGTGCAGTGTGCAGGCGAGAGAGCGGAGAGCTGTGCAGGTGAGAGAGCTGAGAGCGGTGCAGTGTGCAGGCGAGAGAGCGGAGAGCTGTGCAGGTGAGAGAGCTGAGAGCAGTGCAGTGTGCAGGCAAGAGAGCGGAGAGCTGTGCAGGTGAGAGAGCGGAGAGCAGTGCAGTGTGCAGGCGAGAGAGCGGAGAGCGGTGCAGGCCAGAGAGCGGAGAGCGGTGCAGCGTGTAGGCGAGAAAGCGAAGAGCTGAGAGCGGTGCAGGCGAGAGAGCGGAGAGCTGTGCAGGTGAGAGAGCTGAGAGCGGTGCAGTGTGCAGGCGAGAGAGCGGAGAGCGGTGCAGGCCAGAGAGCGGAGAGCGGTGCAGTGTGCAGGCGAGAAAGCGAAGAGCTGAGAGCTGTGCAGGCGAGAGAGCGGAGAGCGGTGCAGTGTGCAGGCAAGAGAGCGGTGCAGTGTGCAGGCGAGAGAGCGGAGAGCGGTGCAAGCGAGAGAGCGGTGCAGGCGAGAGAGCTGAGAGCGGTGCAGTGTGCAGGCGAGAGAGCGGAGAGCGGTGCAGGTGAGAGAGCGGTGCAGTGTACAGGCGAGAGAGCGGTGCAGTGTGCAGGCGAGAGAGCGGTGCAGGCGAGAGAGCGGAGAGCGGTGCAGTGTGCAGGCGAGAGAGCGGAGAGCGGTGCAGTGTGCAGGCCAGAGAGCGGTGCAGGCGAGAGAGCGGAGAGCGGTGCAGTGTGCAGGCCAGAGAGCGGAGAGCGGTGCAGGCGAGAGAGCAGAGAGTGGTGCAGTGTGTAGGCGAGAGAGCGGAGAGCGGTGCAGTGTGCAGGCCAGAGAGCGGAGAGCGGTGCAGTGTGCAGGCAAGAGAGCGGAGAGCGGTGCAGGCGAGAGAGCGGAGAGCGGTGCAGTGTGCAGGCGAGAGAGCGGAGAGCGGTGCAGTGTGCAGGCCAGAGAGCGGAGAGCGGTGCAGTGTGCAGGCGAGAGAGGGGAGAGCGGTGCAGTGTGCAGGCCAGAGAGCGGAGAGCGGTGCAGTGTGCAGGCGAAAGAGCGGAGAGCGGTGCAGTGTGTAGGCGAGAAAGCGAAGAGCTGAGAGCGGTGCAGGCGAGAGAGCGGAGAGCTGTGCAGGTGAGAGAGCTGAGAGCGGTGCAGTGTGCAGGCGAGAGAGCGGAGAGCTGTGCAGGTGAGAGAGCTGAGAGCGGTGCAGTGTGCAGGCGAGAGAGCGGAGAGCTGTGCAGGTGAGAGAGCGGAGTGCTGTGCAGGTGAGAGAGCGGAGAGCAGTGCAGTGTGCAGGCGAGAGAGCGGAGAGCGGTGCAGGCCAGATAGCGGAGAGCGGTGCAGTGTGTAGGCGAGAAAGCGAAGAGCTGAGAGCGGTGCAGGCGAGAGAGCGGAGAGCTGTGCAGGTGAGAGAGCTGAGAGCGGTGCAGTGTGCAGGCGAGAGAGCGGAGAGCTGTGCAGGTGAGAGAGCTGAGAGCGGTGCAGTGTGCAGGCGAGAGAGCGGAGAGCTGTGCAGGTGAGAGAGCTTAGAGCGGTGCAGTGTGCAGGCGAGAGAGCGGAGAGCTGTGCAGGTGAGAGAGCTGAGAGCAGTGCAGTGTGCAGGCGAGAGAGCGGAGAGCTGTGCAGGTGAGAGAGCGGAGAGCAGTGCAGTGTGCAGGCGAGAGAGCGGAGAGCGGTGCAGGCCAGAGAGCGGAGAGCGGTGCAGTGTGTAGGCGAGAAAGCGAAGAGCTGAGAGCGGTGCAGGCGAGAGAGCGGAGAGCTGTGCAGGTGAGAGAGCTGAGAGCGGTGCAGTGTGCAGGCGAGAGAGCGGAGAGCGGTGCAGGCCAGAGAGCGGAGAGCGGTGCAGTGTGCAGGCGAGAAAGCGAAGAGCTGAGAGCTGTGCAGGCGAGAGAGCGGAGAGCGGTGCAGGCGAGAGAGCGGAGAGCGGTGCAGTGTGCAGGCAAGAGAGCGGTGCAGTGTGCCGGCGAGAGAGCGGAGAGCGGTGCAAGCGAGAGAGCGGTGCAGGCGAGAGAGCTGAGAGCGGTGCAGTGTGCAGGCGAGAGAGCGGAGAGCGGTGCAGGCGAGAGAGCGGTGCAGTGTACAGGCGAGAGAGCGGTGCAGGCGAGAGAGCGGAGAGCGGTGCAGTGTGCAGGCGAGAGAGCGGAGAGCGGTGCAGTGTGCAGGCCAGAGAGAGGTGCAGGCGAGAGAGCGGAGTGCGGTGCAGTGTGCAGGCCAGAGAGCGGAGAGCGGTGCAGGCGAGAGAGCGGAGAGTGGTGCAGTGTGCAGGCGAGAGAGCGGAGAGCGGTGCAGTGTGCAGGCCAGAGATCGGAGAGCGGTGCAGTGTGCAGGCAAGAGAGCGGAGAGCGGTGCAGGCAAGAGAGCTGAGAGTGGTGCAGGCGAGAGAGCGGAGAGCGGTGCAGTGTGCAGGCGAGAGAGCGGAGAGCGGTGCAGTGTGCAGGCCAGAGAGCGGAGAGCGGTGCAGTGTGCAGGCGAGAGAGCGGAGAGCGGTGCAGTGTGCAGGCCAGAGAGCGGAGAGCGGTGCAGTGTGCAGGCGAAAGAGCGGAGAGCGGTGTAGGCGAGAGAGCGGTGCAGTGTGCAGGCGAGAGAGCGGAGAGCGGTGCAGTGTGCAGGCAGGAGAGCGGTGCAGTGTGCAGGCGAGAGAGCCGAGAGCGGTGCAGTGTGCAGGTGAGAGAGCCGAGAGCGGTGCAGGCGAGAGCAGAGCAGGCGAGAGAGCGGTGCAGTGTGCAGGCGAGAGAGCTGAGCGCTGTCTAATGTACAGGGATGGGGGATTAGGCTTTGTTCAGACGCAGCATTTGTGATGTGTTTTTTTTTTCTGCATGATAACATAAGTTGAACCAAAAACAATGAAGCGGAGTATAAGTTAATAATAATCTTTATTTTGATATAGCGCTAACATATTCCGCAGCGCTTTACACACATTCTCAGCGCTGTCCCCGATGGGGCGCACAATCTAGATTCCGGATCAGTCTGTCTTTTGGAAGTGTGAGTGAGGCGATCATGGCTGTACGTAGCCCGGGGACTCGGACCCTCCTGAGTGCTCACTTTCTTCCCGCCGGGGATCGGCTCGTTTTCTTTCTGTCTTGGGTTAGGACTGAACATGATGTCAGTGAGTCGCACAGAACGGCTCGCACTTTATACAGTTTTGAATGTTTGTTTTTTTTTAAGGCTTTTTTATGTCAAAAGGAAAAAAAACTGCAGTAAGAAAGGAAAAACCGCCCAGTGTAAATTCATTGTGGAGTTACTGTGAGACGCTGCGGGTGTTCTATAGAAACGCTGCGTGTGAACAAGGCCTGAAGCCGGATGTCAGCGTCTGTACACAGTACGCTCCGCTGGGACCGATCCGAGCCAAGCAGGAGGGGATAAAAAAATGATATACAGCGGGGAAATCAGTATTTGATACACGCACCGTTTTGCAAGTTTTCCCCCTACAGTGAATGGAGAGGTGTGTAATTTGTGTTGTGGGTGCATGTCACCTGTGAGACACAGAATCTAAAAAGACCCCTTAGAATAGAGATGAAGGGCACCAATTGTAAAGCGTTGTCTGGAAAGTAGGGCGACCCCAATCTACTTCTTCTAGGATAATTCTGGGTGGGGAAATCCTGAGACGTGAATATATCTGAGGCCGGTTTCATCCGTGTGTCCATGTGTGTACTACGTGCAGCACACGTGTGCCGCCGGGGAAGAAGCGTTACAGTAAGCGCTGTTCCCCGGCGGCTGGTGCTGAACACGGCTCTCATCATTCTCCCCTGCTCTGCCGGCGATCGGCGCGAGCAGAGGAGAATGTAGTCCGAAAGATGACAGCAGGTCAGGGCTTTTGGGACTCTTACCCCCACCATCCGACACCTGCTTCCACTAATAACAGTGACAGTAGGTGCGGATGATATTCCACAGCCGCCTGCGATCTAATTTTCTTGAATCAACCAGGCAAAACTCACAGCTGGGGGCAGCATCCCTCAGTCGTCAGCGTCCGCAAGGCTGGCTATCAAGAATAGAGGGGTCCCCCCCATTTTTGACAGCCAGCCTTGCTAAAGCTAACAGCTGGGGGCTGCTATTCTCAGGCTGGTAAGTGGCCATGGATATTGACCCTCACAGCCTAAAAATAGCAGCCAGAAAAGCACATCTATTAGATGCACCAAATCTGGCGCTTTGGCCGACTCTTTCTACTTGCACTGCAGCGGTGGCAAGTGGGGTAATATTTTTGGGGTTGATGTCACCTTTGTATTGTCCGGTGACATCAAGCCCACGTCTTAGTAATGGAGAGTTGTCTATAAGCCACATATCCATTACTAATCCTACAGTTATATTGTAAATAAAGACACGGCCAGAAGAAAGTCCTTTATTTGAAAAAAATGACACAGACTCCTTTATTATTCTAAATTAAACCATACTTACTACAACGCCTAATTCCTCGAAGCCCTCGATCTCCTGTAATAAAAATAAAATAAAAAAGCAACACTATACCATACCTGTCCGTCATTGTGTCCCACGCCGTAATCCATGTCTGGGGGATAAATAGTTTTCAACCTGGACGGTGCCAAGGGTTAATGCCACCTTGCTATTGTAAGGTGACATTAAGCCAAATTAATAATGGAGAGGCGTCAATTATGACACCTATCCATTATTAATCCAATACTAGTAAAGGGTTAAATAAAACACAAACACATTATTTAAAATTATTTTAATGAAATAAAAACAATGGTTGTTGGAGTATTTTATTCTACGCCCAATCCAGTCACTGAAGACCCTCGTTCTGTAACAAAAAAAACATAATAAACCAACAATATCCTTACCCTCCGCAGATCTGTAACGTCCAACGATGTAAATCCATCTGAAGGGGTTAAAATATTTTGCAGCCACGAGCTTTGCTAATGCAATGATGCTCATGGCTGCAAAAACCCCGGAAAATGAAGGTAAAGTAGGTCAATGACCTATATTTACCTTCATTTGCGGTGAGGTGCCCTCTGCTGGTTGTTCCTAGATCGTGGGAACTTTCCTAGAAAGCTCCCAGGCTCAAGTTCATATGAGGACAACCAGCAGAGGGCGCCCTCTTATGATCTCGAGCCAGGGAGCTTTCTAGGAAAGTTCCCACGATCTAGGAACATCCAGCAGAGGGCGCCTCACCGCAAATGAAGGTAAATATAGGTCATTGACCTACTTTACCTTCATTTTCCGGGGTTTTTGCAGCCATGAGCATCACTGCATTAGCAAAGCTCGTGGCTGCAAAATATTTTAACCCCTTCAGATGGATTTACATCGTTGGACGTTACAGATCTGCGGAGGGTAAGGATATTGTTGGTTTATTATGTTTTTTTTGTTACAGAACGAGGGTCTTCAGTGACTGGATTGGGCGTAGAATAAAATACTCCAACAACCTTTGTTTTTATTTCATTAAAATAATTTTAAATAATCTGTTTGTGTTTTATTTAACCCTTTACTACAATTGGATTAATAATGGATAGGTGTCATAATTGACGCCTCTCCATTATTAATTTGGCTTAATGTCACCTTACAATAGCAAGGTGACATTAACCCTTCATTACCCCGATATCCCACCGCTACACGGGAATGGGAAGAGAATGGCCAAGCGCCAGAATAGGCGCATCTTCCAGATGTGCCTTTTCTGGGGTAGCTGGGGGCAGGTGTTTTTAGCCAGGGGGGTTTTAGCCATGGACCCTCTCCAGGCTATTAATATCTGCCCTCAGTCACTGGCTTTACTACTCTGGCGGAGAAAATTGCGTGGGAGCCCACGCCAATTTTTTCCGCCATTTAACCCTTTAATTTAGTAGATAGAACGGCCAAATTTTGCAGATACAAACTACTGACATTAGTAGTGTGGAATCTGCAAAAAAAATGGAGAGAAGACATGGTTTACTGTATGTAAACCAGGTCTCATATCATGTCGGGTTTAGGAAGGAGAAAGAAAAAGCCGGTAATTGAATTACCGGCTTTCAAGCTGTATAGCGCTGGAAAAAATATTAATATATATACATATATGTGTCTCACTGACATATATATATATATATACCTATTCTATGTGTACACATTTATTTTCTCTATTCTACTGTAAGCTGTCAGTGTGATTTTACTGTACACCGCACTGAATTGCCGGCTTTTCTCTCTAACAGCGCTGCGTATTTCTCGCAAGTCACACTGCTGGTCCGTGTGTAATCCGTATTTTTCACGCTTCCATAGACTTTCATTGGCGTATTTCTTGCGCAGTACGGTGACAAACACAGCATGCTGCGATTTTCTACGGCCGTAGAAAGCCGTATAATACTGATCAGTTTAATACGGCAGATAGGAGCAGGGGCATAGAGAGTAATTGTGCCGTATGTTTTGCGAGTTTTACGGACGTAGTTTCTGCGCTCTTACGTCCGTAAAACTCACAAGTGTGACGGCGGCCTAACATGTTTTGTAGCGGAGTTATCGAAATTAGATATAGATTAGAAAAAATGAGTTAACTGAAGAGGTAGGAGGGACGAGGTGATCCAACCCCTTTCTGGGATGTTACAGGCTTAAGCTATAACTGTCTGCACACATCCCCTGCTTCCTTCTTGTCCTATTTTCCTGGAAGAGCTGAGTACATCCCATGAGCTGGGACGTATGGAAAACTGCCCTAGCCTGGTAGTGTGTTACTAATGGTAATGTGTGAGACTGGTCCCAGCTGTCTTCAGGTCATTGACCAGGTCCTCTCGTGTAGTTCTGGGCTGACTCCTGACCTTTCTCAGAATCATCCTTCCCCACGAGGCGAGATCTTGCAAGGAAAATTGACAGTCATCTTTGGTCTTGGCCATGGTGGAGAGGTTGGAGTGTGATTGATTGTGTGGACAGGTCTTTTTTATACAAGTAACGAGTTCACACAGGTGCAGTTAATCCAGGTAATGAGCGCAGAGTAGGAGGCTTCTTAAAGAAAAACTAACAGGTCTGTGAGAGCCAGAATTCTTGCTGGTTGGTCGGTGATCAAATACTTATTTCTACAATAAAATGCAAATTTATTATGTAAAAATCATGCAATGTGATTTTCTGGATCTTTTTTAGATTCCGTCTCTCACAGGTGAAATGTTCCTTCCTGTGATAAAAATCACAGACCTCTCCATTCTTTGTAGGTGGGAAAACTTGCAAAATTGGCAGAGTATAACTGATAGATAGATACAGTTGTGTGAAAAGTGTTCGCCCCCTTCCTGATTTCCTATTTTTTATGTTTCTCACACTTAAATGTTTCCGATCAACAAACAAATGTAAATATTAGATAAAGATAACACAAGTAATCACAAAATGCAGTTTATAAATGAAGGTTTTTATTATTAAAGGAAAAAGAAATCCAAACCTACAAGGTCCTGTGTGAGAAAGGGATTGCCCCCTGGACCTAATAACTGGTTGGGCCGCCCTTTTGAATTTTGGGTGCTCATCTTTATAGAATTGCCGTAATTCAGCCACATTGGAGGTTTCCGAGCATGAACCGCCTTTTTAAGGTCATGACAGCATCTCAGATTAAGGTTAGGACTTTGACTAGGCCACTCCAAAGTCTTAATGTTGTTTTCTTTTACGCCATTCAGAGGTGGACTTGCTGGTGTGTTTTCGATCATTCTCCTGCTGCATAACCCAAGTGCGCTTCAGCTTGAGGTCACAAACAGATGGACGGACATTCTCTTTCAGGATTTTTTGGTACACAGCAGAATTCATGGTTTAATTTACCCTAAAAGTTTTCCAGCTCCTGAAGCAGCAAAACAGCCCCAGACCATCACACTACCACCACCATATTTTACTGTTGGTATGGTGTTTCTTTTCTGAAATGCTGAAATTCCAAAAAGTTCAACTTTTGTCTCGTCAGTCCACATCGTATTCTCCTAAAAGTCTTGGGGATCATCAAGATGTTTACTGCCAAAACTGAGACGAGCCTTTATGTTCTTATTGCTCAGCAGTGGTCTTCGTCTTGGGGCCCTGCCATGCAGGACATTTTTGTACAGTCTTTTTCATATTGTGGAGTCATGAACACTGACCTTAACTGAGGCAAGTGAGGCATGCGGTTCTTTGGATGTTGTTGTGGGGTCTTTTATGACCTCTTGGATGAGTCGTCGCTGCGCTTCTGGCAATTTTGGTTGGCCGGCCACTCCTCGGAAGGTTCACCATCATTCTATGTTTTCATTATTTGTAGATAATGGCTCTCGCTGTGGTTCGCTGTAGCCCCAAAGCTCTAGAAATGACTTTATAACCTTTTCCACAGACTGAAAGATCTCAATTTGTTTGTTGTTATTTCAACCAGAATTTCTTTGGATCACGGCATAATGTCTAGCTTTTGAGGATCTTTTGGTCTACTTCACTTTGTCAGGCAGGTCTTATTTAAGTGATTTCTTGATTGAGGTGTTGTGGCAGTAATCAGGCCTGCGTGTGGCTACGAAATGTGAGCTCAGCTTCCCAAATTTATGTTTTGGAGAGGAGGCAATCGCTTTTTCACACAGGGCCCTGTAGGTTTGGATTTCTTTTTCCCTTAATAATAAAGACCTTCATTTATAAACTGCATTTTGTGATTACTTGTGTTATCTGTCCCTAACATTTACATTTGTTTGGCGATCTGAAACATTTAAGTGCGAGAAACGTGGGAAAAAATAGGAAATCAGGAAGGGGGCGAACACTTTTTCACACAACTGTAGATAGATGATAGATAGACTTTTCTTCCACCGTTCCCAGCCCGGATGGTTGGAGGTGAGCGACAACTGCGGCAGCCGTGTATCGGGGTCACGGGCGTGGTTGTCAGTGCTCAGTCCTCCCGCACGGATGGTGATCGCTCACTTCTGCCCCTTACGTCTCCACAGACACGATGAGTGGGGACTCTACAGTCGCGGAGGGCGAGGAGGAGACGGGGAGCCCTGGACCATCGCTGGACTCTGAGGACCAGCAGGAGAGGATCCAGGCACGGCGGCTCCGAATCGCAGCCAGGATAGAAGCCAAACGCCGGTGAGACATGGGGCCAAACTTACACCTCAGTGTGGTAAAAGCAGCCAGCATGCACAAGCAGAGGGGAAGTATAAAGCATGGTGGATAGACTGGTCAGCAGCCTCTCATCTTATTCATCACATCACTGTGTTGCAGTGCATCATGGGAGATGTAGTCCAGTTGCTGCACCAGACTACTATCCCATGTGTGGTATGGACACTACTGCTCCCACCATCCGTCACGTGTATTGTATGTGTGCACGCGGTGATGTATGTTCCTCTCGCCCGGAGCAGGGAGGCTCTTGGAGAAGATCCCAGCACCAGAACAGAACATAAAGAGACGCCCCGCAAGAGTTACAAGCAGATGGACGACAGCCGGCAGGTGAGTGGCTCCTCGTGGGCGGCCATTACACTGCCCATAGGGGGCACCAGATCCACTGCCGCACAGCTGTGTCACGTCCCCGCCGCCCAAGTGTCAGTACACACTGTAGTCCTAGCATTCCCTTCATGAATCAGGAAGGACAGGATGAGCAGTGCTGCAGCACAGAGGAGTTCGGCAGAAGGAGGAGGACATGGAATGAGGCCATGATATAAGATATTGTTCTGATCACTGGGATGGAGGAGACTCAGAGGGGACACATTCCTGGCATTTCTACAAACACTGGAGGTGCAGATGTCCTCACCTGGAGGGGCCCCTTCACCTGCTGCGAGGGCCCCACGTGCCGGCATTCCTGAGACGCTTCCCCTTCATTTATGCCGCCTGCACTTCAGTGGGTGACACTCAGGTCGAGGGCTTCTGTATGAAGGGGGGAGGGGGGTGGACTTCTGCAGCAAATTGCAAAGTTGTACATTGTAAAGGCTGCAAAGAGCTGAGAACGGCGATTTGTGGGATCACGGTACTGACATCAGGAGTTTTTCCATCACACACCTCCTACCTGGTGTAGCGCTGCTGCCGGCATCCCATGCAGGGATGCCGGCTTACTTACTTCCCACCCTGCGGCGTGGTACCCGGAGTGCTCCTGCCTCTCCCTGGTGTGCACGTTGGCGGGAACTGCACTTAAAGGGGCAGAATGCATATATAGTAAATGCCCTCAGCCCGTTGCGGAGAGGCATTTAGCATAATGTGTACACCTGTAAGATGGCTCAAAGCCAATTGCTGGGAGTCATCCTGTATAAAAGACTCCCTCTCCTTTAGGGAGACGCCAAGCAATGAATTTAGTCATTAGGTAGTGTGGTGTTCCACCAGTGCAATTGTGAGGTCCCGTGGTCTTGATGCGGCCAGTGTCCTTAAGCCGAATCCCTGGTCCCAGTGCGGCCATTGCCTGAATGTTGTCCTCTGGTCCCAGTGTGGTCAGAGCCTAACTGTCTTCCAGTCCGATGCTGCCAGTCCTGTTCCCTGAGCACAGCTGGCATGTTCAGGAAAAAAGGCAGCGAGCCTGAGCACAGCTGGCATGTTCAGGAAGAAAGGCAGCGAGCCCAAACATTGCCAACATGTTCAAGAAGTAAGTCATTGAGCCAAACATGGCCAGCATGTTCAAGAAGAAAGGCAGCAAGCTCGAGCACGGTTGTCATGTTCTAAAAAAAAGACAGCATACTCGAGCACAGCCGACATGTTCAATAAAAAAGGCAGCGAGCCCGAGCATGGCAGGCATGTTTAATAAGAAAGGCTGCAAGCCTGAACATGGCCGGCATGTTTAATAAGAAAGTCAGCGAGCCTGAGCAAGGTCAACATGTTCAATAAAAAAGGCAGCGAGCCCGAGCACGATGGGCATGTTCAATAAAAAAGGCAGCAAGCCCAAGCACGATAGGCATGTTTAATAAGAAAGGCAGCAAGCCTGAGCATGGCCAGCATGTTAAAAAAAAGCAGCGATCCCGAGCGCGGCTGACATGTTTAATAACAAAGTCAGCGAGCCCGAGCATGGCAGGAATGTTTAAAAAAAAAGGCAGCGAGGCTGAGCACGGCAGGCATGTTTAATAAAAAAGGCAGTGAGCCAGAGCATGGCAAGCATGTTTAATAAAAAAGGCAACGAGCCCAAGCACGGCAGGCATGTTTAATAAAAAATGCAGCAAGCCCAAGCATGGTAGGCATGTTCTAGAGAAAAGTCAGCGAGCCTGAGCATGGCCGGCATGTTTAATAAGAAAGACAGCGAGCCTGAGCATGGCCGGGCATGTTCAATAAAAAAGGCAGCGAGCCTGAGCACGGCCGGCATGTTTAATAAGAAAGACAGCGAGCCTGAGCACTGCCGGCATGTTCAAAAAGAAAAGAGGACATGGAATGAGGCCATTGACAGTGGCATTTAAGGGGTTGGACTGATGCTGTCCGGTGCTGGCCATGAACTACAACCCCCAAGTTGTCCATCAATGGTGCCTTCCGGACACGCCGCCGATGCAGAAAATGCTTTTTTTTTATATTTTTAAATTTCTTTTTGGAGGTGAGAAAGGAAATGATTCAAACTTTTGTAGTTTTATAATTTTTTCAAACTTTTTTTTATTTTTTAGTCCTGCGACAGTGCGATTATTTGTAGTATATACTGAGCCGCTGCATCTCCTGTGAAGCCCCCACCCCTTCACTGCCGATCCCACCAAGATCGGGGGATCGGATGCCCCTCCAACATCATTTTTGGGTTTAATTTCTTCTATTTCCTGCAGTTTTACCTTTGATATTTGGGTTTCTGTTTCCCGGCAGAGGCTCAGCAAACTGGTGTCCGACGGGACGGGACTTGTGACCAACATCCAGGTGGCGGCAGATGCCAGAGAAACCCAGCGGAGGGCAGAGGAGCAGGAGATGAGGAGGCTGAGGTGGGTGATGAGCCGATGTTAGAGGTCCCACCTCGGGGGATGGGGCTCGGCTTCCTGGTGGACGGGGCCGCGCATCTGCCGTCTCTTTCCATTCATTGCCATGGGAATTAAAGGGGCCTTACAAGTTGGGACATCTGTGGGATAACCTCAGATCGTGCCATAAATGTCTGACATGGCGCTTGTCAATTTTCGGGGCCCCCATGGACGTCAATGGCGAGAGTCGCTCCTGCACCATCACCTCTCCGATCCTGACAGCAAACGAGAGGAAGCGTCTCTCTAAACAGAGGCCGGACCCTCATCTGTCAGACATTCAGGGTCTTTCCTGTGCACATGACGCCGGCCTCAGGAACAGTCGCAGCGGTTTCTTCTCAGTCTACACTCATGGGGGTTTTTTGTCTTCGGTTCAGGGTTGAGAAAATTGACAGTGAAGCAAACAGCAGCTATGAGGAGTTTGAAGAAATCACCAAGAAATGGCTGCGGAGCGGAGAGACGCGGAGCGGAGAGACACGGAATGGAGAGACGCGGCTGCCCCACGAGCTGTGGGCGCTTCTGGACTCGCAGCAGCAGCGGTGCGGTCAGCTGATCGAGGACAAGAACAGCCTGATCGGGGCGCTGCAGCAGGTGGGTCCGCCAATACTGCCCCCGCCCAGAGAGGCCTGGCCCATTGGGGAGAGCATCAGTAAGCTGGGGGATCCCGCCGGCCTGGAGCAGGTTGTCTGCCCTGGGATCCATCACATCTGTCAGGTATTGGATC
Organism: Ranitomeya imitator; assembly: GCF_032444005.1. Classification (NCBI taxonomy): domain Eukaryota; kingdom Metazoa; phylum Chordata; class Amphibia; order Anura; family Dendrobatidae; genus Ranitomeya; species Ranitomeya imitator. Next base: position 695,137,688 of record NC_091286.1, on the reverse strand, counting down.
TGCTGGATCTTTGTGAATCTCTTGCAGGAGCTGAAGAGGAAAGACGAGCAGTATGTGCGGGACCTGAAGAAACAGTCGGAGGACATCAGCCTGCTGATCGAGAGGATGGAGGAGCAGGTCCGCAGCCTGGGCAAGACGTACCGCGAGGAGCTGCTGCAGATCGAGGTGCGAGACTGATCCCCCTGCTGCCGGCAGAGACCAGAGCGGGGACAGATCACAGATCATCCATGTTTCCTGCAGAAATCATTCGAGCAAGAGCGCAGAGACCTGCGAGACAAGAGCCACAAGAAGTGGGAGCAAGAAGCGCAGGCGAGGCGCGAGCGGGAGGTAAGTGCCGGCCTCCGTCCTGTATAGTGTGCCGACCTCCTTCCTGTGTAGTGTGCCGTCCTCCGTACTGTATAGTGTGCAGGTCTCTGCTCTGTCTCTGTGTCATGCTCAGGACTCTGCTCGGTCTCTGTGTCATGCTCAGGACTCTGCTCGGTCTCTGTGTCATGCTCAGGACTCTGCTCGGTCTCTGTGTCATGCTCAGGACTCTGCTCGGTCTCTGTGTCATGCTGAGGACTCTGCTCGGTCTCTGTGTCATGCTCAGGACTCTGCTCGGTCTCTGTCATGCTCAGGACTCTGCTCGGTCTCTGTGTCATGCTCAGGACTCTGCTCGTTCTCTGTGTCATGCTCAGGACTCTGCTCGGTCTCTGTCATGCTCAGGACTCTGCTCGGTCTCTGTGTCATGCTCAGGACTCTGCTCGGTCTCTGTGTCATGCTCAGGACTCTGCTCAGTCTCTGTGTCATGCTCAGGACTCTGCTCGGTCTCTGTGTCATGCTCAGGACTCTGCTCGGTCTGTGTCATGCTCAGGACTCTGCTCGGTCTCTGTCATGCTCAGGACTCTGCTCGGTCTCTGTGTCATGCTCAGGACTCTGCTCGGTCTCTGTGTCATGCTCAGGACTCTGCTCGGTCTCTGTCATGCTCAGGACTCTGCTCGGTCTCTGTGTCATGCTCAGGACTCTGCTCGGTCTCTGTGTCATGCTCAGGACTCTGCTCAGTCTCTGTGTCATGCTCAGGACTCTGCTCGGTCTCTGTGTCATGCTCAGCTCTCTGCTCGGTCTCTGTGTCATGCTCTGGACTCTGCTCGGTCTCTGTGTCATGCTCAGGACTCTGCTCGGTCTCTGTCATGCTCAGGACTCTGCTCGGTCTCTGTGTCATGCTCAGGACTCTGCTCGGTCTCTGTGTCATGCTCAGGACTCTGCTCAGTCTCTGTGTCATGCTCAGGACTCTGCTCGGTCTCTGTGTCATGCTCAGGTCTCTGCTCGGTCTCTGTGTCATGCTCAGGACTCTGCTCAGTCTCTGTGTCATGCTCAGGACTCTGCTCGACCTCTGTGTCATGCTCAGGTCTCTGTCATGCTCAGGACTCTGTTCAATCTGCGTCATGCTCAGGACTCTGCTCGACCTCTGTGTCATGCTCAGGACTCTGCTCGGTCTCTGTGTCATGCTGAGTCCTCTGCTCGGTCTCTGTGTCATGCTCAGGACTCTGCTCGGTCTCTGTGTCATGCTTAGGACTCTGCTCGGTCTATGTGTCATGCTCAGGACTCTGCTCGGTCTATGTCATGCTCAGGTCTCGGCTCGTTCTCTGAGTCATGCTCAGGACTCTGCTCGGTCTCTGTGTCATGCTCAGGACTCTGCTCGGTCTCTGTGTCATGCTCAGGACTCTGCTCGTTCTCTGTGTCATGCTCAGGACCCTGCTTGGTCTCTGTGTCATGCTCAGGACTCTGCTCAGTCTGTATCATGCTCAGGACTCTGCTCGTTCTCTGTGTCATGCTCAGGACTCTGCTCGGTCTCTGTCTCATGCTCAGGACTCTGCTCGGTCTCGGTGTCATGCTCAGGACTCTGCTTGGTCTCTGTGTCATGCTCAGGTCTCTGCTCGGTCTCTGTGTCATGCTCAGGACTCTGCCCGATCTCTGTGTCATGCTCAGGACTCTGCTCGACCTCTGTGTCATGCTCAGGACTCTGCTCGACCTCTGTGTCATGCTCAGGACTCTGCTCGGTCTCTGTGTCATGCTCAGGACTCTGCTCGGTCTCTGTGTCATGCTCAGGACTCTGCTCGGTCTCTGTGTCATGCTCAGGACTCTGCTCGGTCTCTGTGTCATGCTCAGGACTCTGCTCGGTCTCTGTGTCATGCTCAGGACTCTGCTCGGTCTCTGTCATGCTCAGGACTCTGCTCGGTCTCTGTGTCATGCTCAGGACTCTGCTCGTTCTCTGTGTCATGCTCAGGACTCTGCTCGTTCTCTGTGTCATGCTCAGGACTCTGCTCGGTCTCTGTGTCATGCTCAGGACTCTGCTCGGTCTCTGTGTCATGCTCAGGACTCTGCTCGATCTCTGTGTCATGCTCAGGACTCTGCTCGGTCTCTGTGTCATGCTCAGGACTCTGCTCGGTCTCTGTCATGCTCAGGACTCTGCTCGGTCTCTGTGTCATGCTCAGGACTCTGCTCGGTCTCTGTGTCATGCTCAGGACTCTGCTCGGTCTCTGTGTCATGCTCAGGACTCTGCTCGGTCTCTGTGTCATGCTCAGGACTCTGCTCGGTCTCTGTGTCATGCTCAGGACTCTGCTCGGTCTCTGTCATGCTCAGGACTCTGCTCGGTCTCTGTGTCATGCTCAGGACTCTGCTCGTTCTCTGTGTCATGCTCAGGACTCTGCTCGTTCTCTGTGTCATGCTCAGAACTCTGCTCAGTCTGTATCATGCTCAGGACTCTGCTCGTTCTCTGTGTCATGCTCAGGACTCCGCTCGGTCTCTGTATCATGCTCAGGACTCTGCTCGGTCTCGGTGTCATGCTCAGGACTCTGCTTGGTCTCTGTGTCATGCTCAGGTCTCTGCTCGGTCTCTGTGTCATGCTCAGGACTCTGCCCGATCTCTGTGTCGTGCTCAGGACTCTGCTCGGTCTCTGTGTCATGCTCAGGACTCTGCTCGTTCTCTGTGTCATGCTCAGGACTCTGCTCGGTCTCTGTGTCATGCTCAGGACTCTGCTCGGTCTCTGTGTCATGCTCAGGACTCTGCTCGTTCTCTGTGTCATGCTCAGGACTCTGCTCGGTCTCTGTCATGCTCAGGACTCTGCTCGGTCTCTGTGTCATGCTCAGGACTCTGCTCGGTCTCTGTGTCATGCTCAGGACTCTGCTCGGTCTCTGTGTCATGCTCAGGACTCTGCTCAGTCTCTGTGTCATGCTCAGGACTCTGCTCGGTCTCTGTGTCATGCTCAGGTCTCTGCTCGGTCACTGTGTCATGCTCAGGTCTCTGCTCGGTCTCTGTCATGCTCAGGACTCTGCTCGGTCTTTGTGTCATGCTCAGGACTCTGCTCGGTCTCTGTGTCATGCTCAGGACTCTGCTCGGTCTCTGTGTCATGCTCAGGACTCTGCTCGGTCTCTGTGTCATGCTCAGGACTCTGCTCGGTCTCTGTGTCATGCTCAGCTCTCTGCTCGTTCTCTGTGTCATGCTCAGGACTCTGCTCGGTCTCTGTGTCATGCTCAGGACTCTGCTCGGTCTCTGTGTCATGCTCAGGACTCTGCTCATTCTCTGTGTCATGCTCAGGTCTCTGCTCGGCCTCTGTGTCATTCTCAGGACTCTGCTCGGTCTCTGTGTCATGCTCAGGACTCTGCTCGGTCTCTGTGTCATGCTCAGGTCTCTGCTCGGTCTCTGTGTCATGCTCAGGACTCTGCTCGGTCTGTGTCATGCTCAGAACTCTGCTCGGCCTCAGTGTCTGTGTCATGCTCAGGACTCTGCTCGGTCTCTGTGTCATGCTCAGGACTCTGCTCGGTCTCTGTGTCATGCTCAGGACTCTGCTCGGTCTCTGTGTCATGATCAGGACTCTGCTCATTCTGTGTGTCATGCTCAGGTCTCTGCTCGGCCTCTGTGTCATGCTCAGGACTCTGCTCGTTCTGTGTCATGCTCAGGTCTCTGCTCAGTCTGTGTCATGCTCAGGACTCTGCTCGTTCTCTGTGTCATGCTCAGGACTCTGCTCGTTCTCTGTGTCATGGTCAGGACTCTGCTCGTTCTGTGTCATGCTCAGGTCTCTGCTCAGTCTGTGTGCCATGCTCAGGACTCTGCTCGGTCTGTGTCATGCTCAGGACTCTGCTAGGTCTGTGTGCCATGCTCAGGACTCTGCTCGGTCTGTGTCATGCTCAGGACTCTGCTCGGTCTCTGTGTCATGCTCAGGACTCTGCTCGGTCTCTGTGTCATGCTCAGGACTCTGCTCATTCTCTGTGTCATGCTCAGGTCTCTGCTCGGCCTCTGTGTCATTCTCAGGACTCTGCTCGGTCTCTGTGTCATGCTCAGGACTCTGCTCGGTCTGTGTCATGCTCAGGACTCTGCTCGGCCTCAGTGTCTGTGTCATGCTCAGGACTCTGCTCGGTCTCTGTGTCATGCTCAGTACTCTGCTCGGTCTCTGTGTCATGCTCAGGACTCTGCTCGGTCTCTGTGTCATGATCAGGACTCTGCTCATTCTGTGTGTCATGCTCAGGTCTCTGCTCGGCCTCTGTGTCATGCTCAGGACTCTGCTCGTTCTGTGTCATGCTCAGGTTTCTGCTCAGTCTGTGTCATGCTCAGGACTCTGCTCGTTCTCTGTGTCATGCTCAGGACTCTGCTCGTTCTCTGTGTCATGGTCAGGACTCTGCTCGTTCTGTGTCATGCTCAGGTCTCTGCTCGGTCTGTGTGCCATGCTCAGGACTCTGCTCGGTCTGTGTCATGCTCAGGACTCTGCTAGGTCTGTGTGCCATGCTCAGGACTCTGCTCGGTCTGTGTCATGCTCAGGACTCTGCTCGTTCTCTGTGTCATGCTCAGGACTCTGCTCGGCCTCTGTGTCATGCTCAGGTCTCTGCTCGACCTCTGTGTCATGCTCAGGACTCTGGTCGTTCTCTGTGTCATGCTGTCACGATTCCCCTGACCGCTGTCACCACTGGGTCAGGATTCACACCGTGACCGTCACCCCTACGTCACGGATTGAGGTGACTTTAGGCCAACAGACGGCTATCACATGTGCAGGGGGCTTATCTTAGTTATCCCTCCACTCCACGATGTGATGAAAAACCACACACAAGGCTATTGACCTCTTATCTTACAGCAGGGGCTTATTCTAGGTATCCCACTGCTTTCAATATACCACAAACTGCAGGGATTTATGTATATCCCGCTTACAGTTCCACTTAACACTTGCAGCTCTCTGGCGCCCCCCTTACTCTCAGGTCAGATTAGGTACTGCACCCTGGGTAATTAGTCGCCAGAAAGGCTGCCTGCTATGTACTGGCTATTGGGCACGCTGCAGCGACACGATAACTACTCCCACTCAGGCAGGAACAATAATTAGCAATGCCGCAGTCGCTTCAGCATAACCCCCAAAAGTCAGCACACTCTCGCTGCCACCAGCTTCGATTAAACGGGTCCGAAGCTAACCCAACACAACAGTAACAGTAGCGTATTTTCCCTTCAAGAGACTTAGGGTACGGTTTAGAACAGGAGAACGAACTAATATATAATAGTATATCCCATTAAAATTAATTAGGCAGTGCTTTATCAAAAATATTTCATAAAGAAGTTACAAATGAGACAATTGCAAATATGTACATGGGTAATTATAACATAAAGGGAATAAATGAGAAAAGCAACACTCACATGTTTAAAGCATGACAGGCATCCAGGCTAGTGGAGTTTTTCCATATGTCCCAGCTCATTTGGACGTGCTGCTGGCTTCAGAAGACAAGCAGTCCAGAAGGAGAAATCAGCAGAAGAGACTGAGCTGGGGCTCCTGCCACAAACTTAATACCTTAAGGCTTTGACATCACAGAAGGGCTGGCTTATCCAGACCCTCCTCTCTCTACATTCTGAGTAAACTTTAAACTATTTCCTCTGATTTCTATAACTTCACTACAAAACATGTCAGAGTCCTAACATACTCATAATTCATCTCGGATTAACGTGAGCATTCTAATGAGATCAAATATGTCCTATCTGGGATACATTTTTCCAGAGAAAACCCTACTTCTTTACCAGATGGAGTTAGAAGCCCGAGTTTCATGGGATGTGTAGATACACCGAGTGAGACTACGAATATATATTTTCATGTTCCTAGCTTAAATCGTTTGCCTAATATCTAACAAAAACTAAACAAAGAATCTTTCATGGATTCTTGAAGTTTCTACTTCCCTTATAGCTGAACAAGAGCTTACACAGGAAATGCTAGTCGTAAATTCCATTCGGCAATAAAACCTCTCTTCCCCCATACTCTCAGAGAAGGAAAGCCAGGAATTTGCAGCTCAAACTGTGCTCCAAGAAGGGGGGCTTAGCCCATGCAGGCTAGCAAGAGAACTACTTATGATATTTCATACCATATCGTGACACCTCCCCCTTTTGGTGTGCGCTAGGGAGGCAGTACCCCACGGTATGCCTCCATGGGCACCTCAGTAGGTTCACCCTGGCGGGAGAGTCCATCTGCATTCCCATGCTCTTTGCCCGTTTTATGTTCAATGGTGAAGTCAAACTGCTGAAGGGCAAGGCTCCAGCGTAGCAACCTGCCGTTGGTTCCACACATGGCGTTTAGCCAGCGCAGAGGGTTGTGGTCGGTCACCACAGTGAAAGTGTGACCATACAAGTAGGGCTGCAAGCGCTGCAGGGCCCAGACTATGGCCAGGCACTCCTTCTCAATTGTGGAGTAGGCCACTTCCCTCGGCAAAAGTTTCCGGCTCAGGTATAACACGGGGTGCTCTTGGTCCTCCGAGTCAACCTGGCTGAGCACAGCACCAAGGCCAAACTCGCTGGCGTCGGTCTGCACCAAGAACGGTCGACTGCTGTCGACTGCTTTCAACACAGGGGCGTTGCACAGTGCGGTTTTCAACGCCTGGAAGGCCCCCTCACAGCCATCTGTCCAGTTGACAATGTGAGGTAGCTTCTTCCTGGTGAGGTCCGTCAAAGGTTTTGCCAGGCTACTATAGTGCTTTACGAAGCGCCTATAGTACCCTGCAGTGCCCAAGAAGGACATCACCTGTTTCTTGGTCACGGGAGTGGGCCAGTTCACGATCACTCCCACTTTGTCAGGCTCTGGCTTCAGGGTGTTCCCGCCTACCCGGTGCCCCAGGTAGTGAACCTCCCTCATGCCCATCTTACACTTTCCCGGCTTGATAGTCAGTCCTGCTTGGTGAATTCGCCTGAGCACCTCCTCGAGATGCTGCAGGTGTTCCTTCCAGGAGGGACTGAAGATGGCAATGTCATCCAAGTACGCCACGGCGTACGTCTCCAGTCCCTGAAGCAGGAGGTTGACCATCCGCTGGAAAGTGGCAGGGGCATTCTTCATGCCGAAGGGCATGACCGTGGACTCGTACAGTCCAAAGGGTGTGATAAAGGCGGACTTTTCCTGCGCCTCGGGGCTCAGGGGAATCTGCCAGTATCCTCGACTCAGATCCATTATTGTTAGGTAATCTGCGCCAGCTAACTTCTCAAGCAGCTCCTCCATGCGCGGCATTGGGTGCGCATCCGAGGCTGTGATGGCGTTGAGCCCCCTGTAGTCCACGCAGAACCGGGTGGTCCGGTCCTTCTTTGGCACGAGAACTACAGGTGAGGCCCACGCACTCTTTGACCGTCAAATCACCCCCAGCTGTAACATCTCATCGATCTCTTGGCGCATAATCTGCTGCACCTGGTCAGAGATTCGATAGGGTGTTCGCCGTAGTGGGGCGTGATTCCCGGTGTCCACCTCGTGGACTGCTAACTCCGTCCTCCCAGGTTGGTTGGAGAACACGACCCGGAAGGGTTCCAGTGTGGTTTGCAACTGCAACCGCTGGGATTCAGTTAACGAGGCGCTTACCTCCACGTCCTCAATGGACCCATTGGCCTTGGCTTGGGCCAGCATGTCCAGGAGGGTGTCTTCCTCACCGTCTTCGGGCAAGCTGCAGACCGGTAGGACGAAAGGTTCACGTTCGTGATGAGCCTTCATCATGTTGACGTGAAAGGCCTTTCGCCTACCCCGAGCGTGGTCAAGCGTGACCACGTAAGTGACCGGGTTGAGCTGTTGGTGGACGACGTACGGGCCCTCCCAGGCTGCCTGAAGCTTATCCGTTGGTACGGGGACCAGCACCCACACCTTTTGACCCACGTGGTAGGTCCGCTCCCGGGCGTTCTGGTCGTACCAGTGCTTCTGATCAGCCTGAGCCTGCGTCATGTTGTCATGCACCAACTGCGTCAAGGTCTGCATCTTGTCACGGAAGCGCATGACATACTCCACTATGGACACTTCAGAAGGGTTCGGCTCCTCTTCCCAGGATTCTCTTACCAACCCAAGGGGTCCCCGAACTCGCCTGCCGTACAGGAGCTCGAAGGGCGAGAACCCCGTCGAGGCCTGCGGAACCTCTCGGTAAGCGAACAACAGGTGTGGGAGGTACCGCTCCCAGTCGCGCCCTTGAGTCTCAACCAGCATGCGTAGCATCTGTTTGAGGGTACCATTGAAGCGTTCACACAAGCCATTGGTCTGTGGGTGATACGCACTCGATACCAGGTGCTTCACCTGCATTCTCTTACAGAGAGCCTCCATTAGGCGAGACATAAATTGGGTCCCTTGATCAGTAAGCATTTCCCTGGGAAATCCTACACGTGAAAAGATGGCCAACAGGGCATCGGCCACCTTATCTGCCCTAGTTGAGGACAGAGCTACTGCCTCTGGGTACCGGGTAGCGTAGTCTACCACAGTAAGGATGTATTGCTTTCCAGAGCTGCTGGGGACGGCCAGCGGGCCCACAATGTCCACCGCGATCCTCTGGAAAGGCTCCTCTATTACTGGCAAAGGGATCAGGGGAGCCTTAATAGCAGGCCCTGCTTTCCCCACCCTTTGACAGGTGACACAGGAGCGGCAGTAGTTTGACACATCTGTCCCCATCTTAGGCCAATAGAAGTGTTGAGATAGCCGGGCCTTAGTTTTGCTGATCCCCAAGTGTCCAGCTAGCGGGATCTCATGGGCAATCCGCAACAACTCACCCCGGAATTGCTGCGGGACGACCAGCTGTCTTTCCCTCAACCACTCCTTTTGTGATTCTCCGGGTACGGTCTCCCGGTATAACCTTCCTCGTTCCCAGAACACCTTCTCCTTATCAGTCTCGGAGAAGCGCGTCCCGGCGAGTTGTCTCAAACTCTCTAGGCTCGCATCTGTGTGCAGAGCGGCCTGAAACTCCTGGCTAGGGGAAGCCAGAAGCGACGTCAGGGTCCCTTCCCCACGGGAACCCTCTTGGACCTGCTGTGAGTCCACCTCTGGTTCAGTCACAGTGATGACTGAGGAGGGTCCGGAAGGCTGACAGTTATCTGCGTTCCGGGCACTCTGACTGCGGGTGACAGCAGCTACGTAGGCTGTCTCCCCGGGGGTTTCTACAGTCCCATCAGCCGGCGCTGCTCTGGGCTCTACCTCCCCATCCACCCCCAACACTTCAGGGGCAGTGCTACTTATGGGCCAGTTACCTTCCTCTGTGGCACTGGTCACTTTCATGGCGTCACCTTCCTCACGGTTCCCATGCATCTCCCCATTTCCTGTAGCACCGACACTTGCCCCTGTTAGGGGTTCCTCAGCCGTCTCACTCCGCAGAGCGACGTGGCTGGGCACGCCTGTACCTATGGACACATTAACCTTCACAGAAAAATCATTATCAGGTTCAGCTGACACAGGTACAACATTTTCACCATCAATCCTAGGAAAAAAATGGTTAATAGATGCATCATTACAAGATAAAGTATGGTCAGGTAACATGCGATCTCCCATCATCATCATCATCAGGGTTAACTTTACCCTCATTAGTAGATTGGGGAGGGGTGTCAGGGACGTAGTATGCAAACATCCTCCCCAAATCAGTCCCCAACAAAACATCAGTGGGCAAATTATCTGACAGCCCCACTTCCTTCACCCCGCTCCCAGCACCCCAATCAATAAAAACCCGGGCCATCGGTAAGGGACAGCGGATGCCCCCAATCCCAGTGACAGTTAGGGTTTTCCCGGGAATGATTTCTTCAGGGCCCGCCAGTTCGGGTCGGATGAGGGTTCGTTCAGCCCCGGTGTCCTTGAGGCCTGTAGCAACGTGGCCTCCCACAGTGACGGGCTGTACGTTGTCACACACCCTCCCAACCACACCACCCACCAAAAGAACTGCTGCATTAGGCCCTGGGGCCTTGGCTTGGGTGTTCTTCTGCTTGGCTGGGCAGTAGGTACTGATATGACCAGTCTGATTGCAGTGGTAACACTTGCGAGGTTCGGTGGCAGGTCTGGTGCTGTTGGCTACGGGGACAGGACCTCTGGTGTGTTGGCTGGCAGGGGTACTGGCGTTGGTTGCAGGCTTACCCCCTCTCCAGCTGGTGGTGACTGGCTTCCGCGCTTCCGATCTACGGTTGGCCTCATAGGCATCGGCAATCTGCGCTGCTTTCGTCACGTCTTTGGGTTCTCTGTCCATCACGAACTGTCGCACCTCAGCTGGGCAAAGATGAAAGAACTGGTCTTTGATCATCAGGTCTCGCAGCTGTGCAAAAGTGGTCACTGACAGTCCTTGGGTCTACTGGTCAAAGGGGGTCCCCAGTCCATGCACCACATCACTGTAACTGTCGTGTGGGCCACGTTGGAGGGTCCGGAACTTTCTACGGTACACCTCGGGTGTAAGCTGGTACTTGGCTATCAGGGCCTGCTTGATGGCCTCATAGTCACCATCTTGTTCTTGAGGGAGGGCAGCAAACGCCTCCAGAACTTTACCTCTCAGCCCTGGTGTCAGGTATCGGGCCCATTCATCTGTAGGCAGCCGGTACTGTCTGCAGGCTTTCTCAAAGGCCCGCAGAAAAGTGTCCAAATCCCCATCCTTCTCCATAACAGGAAAGTGATCGGGCCGGGGCTTAGGTATCTGAGCGCTGCTGGGCTCACGTCTCTGGGCGGTGGAGGGCATCCCCCCCTGCCGGAGCATCTCCAGTTCATGAGCTCGCTGGGCTTGGCGCTCGGCTCTCTCGGCCTCCCGCTCGGCTCGCTGGGCCTGGGCCTCTCGCTCGGCTCGCTGGGCCTCTCTCTCGGCTCGCTGGGCCTGGGCCTCTCTCTCAGCTCGGGCCTCTCTCTCGGCTTGCTCCTGGTATTGCTGGATCAGCTGCAGACGTCTCTCTAGGTCATCTGCGGAGCATTGTTGCAGAGCCAGCTGCAGGAGGAGGTCTGCACCCCCCTGGTTGCCAGTAGGGCCCGTATTCAGTGGTTGGACCTCTGCTGCAGCACCATGTTCGCTTGTGCTGGTTTCTGCGGCCTCTGGGCTCTGTGACCTGGCTTGGTCTGCTTCAAATTGCACCAGTTCAGCGACCATTTGAGTCTTGGTCTTGCCCTGGGGGTTCAGGCCATGGCACGTGCATATCCCAGCAAGAAAGTCCTTCTTCTGCTGGTTGTACCAGGCTTCCCCTTTCGCAGCCATGGTTGCCAAATAAAAGATAGGATAGAAAAACGAAGAGAAAGGGAAGGGATAATTACCAGTACGCAATTGTCTCACAACTAAAAAGCACTGAGTTCGTTCTCCAAACTTATTTGCGTAGAGTCCTCGCAAGAACTTTCTGCAAGTTTTTAGTGAGAGGAATGATTACTCAAACCAAATCACTAATGCTCTAAGATATCCCACCGCCTTGCCACCAATTGTCACGATTCCCCTGACCGCTGTCACCACTGGGTCAGGATTCACACCGTGACCGTCACCCCTACGTCACGGATTGAGGTGACTTTAGGCCAACAGACGGCTATCACATGTGCAGGGGGCTTATCTTAGTTATCCCTCCACTCCACGATGTGATGAAAAACCACACACAAGGCTATTGACCTCTTAGTTTACAGCAGGGGCTTATTCTAGGTATCCCACTGCTTTCAATATACCACAAACTGCAGGGATTTATGTATATCCCGCTTACAGTTCCACTTAACACTTGCAGCTCTCTGGCGCCCCCTTACTCTCAGGTCAGATTAGGTACTGCACCCTGGGTAATTAGTCGCCAGAAAGGCTGCCTGCTATGTACTGGCTATTGGGCACGCTGCAGCGACGCGATAACTACTCCCACTCAGGCAGGAACAATAATTAGCAATGCCGCAGTCGCTTCAGCATAACCCCCAAAAGTCAGCACACTCTCGCTGCCACCAGCTTCGATTAAACGGGTCCGAAGCTAACCCAACACAACAGTAACAGTAGCGTATTTTCCCTTCAAGAGACTTAGGGTACGGTTTAGAACAGGAGAACGAACTAATATATAATAGTATATCCCATTAAAATTAATTAGGCAGTGCTTTATCAAAAATATTTTATAAAGAAGTTACAAATGAGACAATTGCAAATATGTACATGGGTAATTATAACATAAAGGGAATAAATGAGAAAAACAACACTCACATGTTTAAAGCATGACAGGCATCCAGGCTAGTGGAGTTTTTCCATATGTCCCAGCTCATTTGGACGTGCTGCTGGCTTCAGAAGACAAGCAGTCCAGAAGGAGAAATCAGCAGAAGAGACTGAGCTGGGGCTCCTGCCACAAACTTAATACCTTAAGGCTTTGACATCACAGAAGGGCTGGCTTATCCAGACCCTCCTCTCTCTATATTCTGAGTAAACTTTAAACTATTTCCTCTGATTTCTATAACTTCACTACAAAACATGTCAGAGTCCTAACATACTCATAATTCATCTCGGATTAACGTGAGCATTCTAATGAGATCAAATATGTCCTATCTGGGATACATTTTTCCAGAGAAAACCCTACTTCTTTACCAGATGGAGTTAGAAGCCCGAGTTTCATGGGATGTGTAGATACACCGAGTGAGACTACGAATATATATTTTCATGTTCCTAGCTTAAATCGTTTGCCTAATATCTAACAAAAACTAAACAAAGAATCTTTCATGGATTCTTGAAGTTTCTACTTCCCTTATAGCTGAACAAGAGCTTACACAGGAAATGCCAGTTGTAAATTCCATTCGCCAATAAAACCTCTCTTCCCCCATACTCTCAGAGAAGGAAAGCCAGGAATTTGCAGCTCAAACTGTGCTCCAAGAAGGGGGGCTTAGCCCACGCAGGCTAGCAAGAGAACTACTTATGATATTTCATACCATATCGTGACACATGCTCAGGACTCTGCTCGGTCTGTGTCATGCTCAGGACTCTGCTCGTTCTCTGTGTCATGCTCAGGACTCTGCTCGGCCTCTGTGTCATGCTCAGGTCTCTGCTCGTTCTCTATGTCATGCTCAGGACTCTGCTCGTTCTCTGTGTCATGCTCAGGACTCTGCTCGGTCTGTGTGCCATGCTCAGGACTCTGCTCGGTCTGTGTCATGCTCAGGACTCTGCTCGTTCTCTGTGTCATGCTCAGGACTCTGCTCGGCCTCTGTGTCATGCTCAGGTCTCTGCTCGTTCTCTGTGTCATGCTCAGGACTCTGCTCGGCCTCTGTGTCATACTCAAGACTCTGCTCGGTCTCTGTGCCATGCTCAGGACTCTGCTCAGTCTCTGTGTCATGCTCAGGACTCTGCTCGGTCTGTGTGCCATGCTCAGGACTCTGCTCGGTCTGTGTGTCATGCTCAGGACTCTGCTCGGTCTCTGTGCCATGCTCAGGACTCTGCTCGGTCTGTGTCATGCTCAGGACTCTGCTCGTTCTCTGTGTCATGCTCAGGACTCTGCTCGAACTCTGTGTCATGCTCAGGTCTCTGCTCGGTCTGTGTCATGCTCAGGACTCTGCTCGTTCTCTGTGTCATGCTCAGGACTCTGCTCGACCTCTGTGCCATGCTCAGGACTCTGCTCGGTCTGTGTCATGCTCAGGACTCTGCTCGACCTCTGTGCCATGCTCAGGACTCTGCTCAGTCTGTGTCATGCTCAGGATTCTGCTCGGCCTCTGTGTCATGCTCAGGACTCTGCTCGGTCTCTGTGTCATGCTCAGGACTCTGCTCGGCCACTGTGTCATGCTCAGGTCTCTGCTCGACCTCTGTGTCATGCTCAGGTCTCTGCTCGTTCTTTGTGTCATGCTCAGGACTCTGATCGGCCTCTGTGTCATGCTCAGGTCTCTGCTCGTTCTCTGTGTCATGCTCAGGACTCTGCTCGGTCTGTGTGCCATGCTCAGGACTCTGCTCGGTCTGTGTCATGCTCAGGACTCTGCTCAGTCTCTGTGTCATGCTCAGGACTCTGCTCGGTCTCTGTGTCATGCTCAGGTCTCTGCTCGGTCTCTGTGTCATGCTCAGCTCTCTGCTCGGTCTCTGTGTCATGCTCAGGACTCTGCTTGGTCTCTGTGTCATGCTCAGGACTCTGCTCGGTCTCTGTGTCATGCTCAGCTCTCTGCTCGGTCTCTGTGTCATGCTCAGGACTCTGCTCGTTCTCTGTGTCATGCTCAGGACTCTGCTCGGCCTCTGTGTCATGCTCAGGTCTCTGCTCGATCTCTGTGTCATGCTCAGGACTCTGCTCGTTCTCTGTGTCATGCTCAGGACTCTGCTCGGTCTGTGTGCCATGCTCAGGACTCTGCTCGGTCTGTGTGCCATGCTCAGGACTCTGCTCGGTCTCTGTGTCATGCTCAGGTCTCTGCTCGATCTCTGTGTCATACTCAGGACTCTGCTCGGTCTGTGTGCTATGCTCAGGACTCTGCTCGGTCTGTGTCATGCTCAGGACTCTGCTCGTTCTCTGTGTCATGCTCAGGACTCTGCTCGGCCTCTGTGTCATGCTCAGGTCTCTGCTCGATCTCTGTGTCATGCTCAGGACTCTGCTCGTTCTCTGTGTCATGCTCAGGACTCTGCTCGACCTCTGTGTCATGCTCAGGACTCTGCTCGGTCTGTGTCATGCTCAGGTCTCTGCTCGGTCTCTGTGTCATACTCAGGACTCTGCTCGGTCTGTGTCATGCTCAGGACTCTGCTCGTTCTCTGTGTCATGCTCAGGACTCTGCTCGGCCTCTGTGTCATGCTCAGGACTCTGCTCATTCTCTGTGTCATGCTCAGGACTCTGCTCGTTCTCTGTGTCATGTTCAGGACTCTGCTCGGTCTCTGTGTCATGCTCAGGACTCTGCTCGGTCTGTGTGCCATGCTCAGGACTCTGCTCGGTCTGTGTGCCATGCTCAGGACTCTGCTCGGTCTCTGTGTCATGCTCAGGTCTCTGCTCGATCTCTGTGTCATACTCAGGACTCTGCTCTGTCTGTGTGCTATGCTCAGGACTCTGCTCGGTCTGTGTCATGCTCAGGACTCTGCTCGTTCTCTGTGTCATGCTCAGGACTCTGCTCGGTCTATGTGTCATGCTCAGGTCTCTGCTCGATCTCTATGTCATGCTCAGGACTCTGCTCGTTCTCTGTGTCATGCTCAGGACTCTGCTCGACCTCTGTGTCATGCTCAGGACTCTGCTCGGTCTGTGTCATGCTCAGGTCTCTGCTCGGTCTCTGTGTCATACTCAGGACTCTGCTCGGTCTGTGTCATGCTCAGGACTCTGCTCGTTCTCTGTGTCATGCTCAGGACTCTGCTCGGCCTCTGTGTCATGCTCAGGACTCTGCTCATTCTCTGTGTCATGTTCAGGACTCTGCTCGGTCTCTGTGTCATGCTCAGGTCTCTGCTCGATCTCTGTGTCATACTCAGGACTCTGCTCGGTCTGTGTGCTATGCTCAGGACTCTGCTCGGTCTGTGTCATGCTCAGGACTCTGCTCGTTCTCTGTGTCATGCTCAGGACTCTGCTCGGCCTCTGTGTCATGCTCAGGACTCTGCTCGTTCTCTGTGTCATGTTCAGGACTCTGCTCGGTCTCTATGTCATGCTCAGGTCTCTGCTCGGTCTCTGTGTCATGCTCAGCTCTCTGCTCGGTCTCTGTGTCATGCTCAGGACTCTGCTAGGTCTCTGTGTCATGCTCAGGACTCTGCTCGGTCTCTGTGTCATGCTCAGTTCTCTGCTCGGTCTCTGTGTCATGCTCAGGACTCTGCTCGTTCTCTGTTTCATGCTCAGGACTCTGCTCGGCCTCTGTGTCATGCTCAGGTCTCTGCTCGATCTCTGTGTCATGCTCAGGACTCTGCTCGTTCTCTGTGTCATGCTCAGGACTCTGCTCGGTCTGTGTGCCATGCTCAGGACTCTGCTCGGTCTGTGTGCCATGCTCAGGACTCTGCTCGGTCTGTGTGCTATGCTCAGGACTCTGCTCGGTCTGTGTGCCATGCTCAGGACTCTGCTCGGTCTCTGTCTCATGCTCAGGTCTCTGCTCGATCTCTGTGTCATACTCAGGACTCTGCTCGGTCTGTGTGCTATGCTCAGGACTCTGCTCGGTCTGTGTCATGCTCAGGACTCTGCTCGTTCTCTGTGTCATGCTCAGGACTCTGCTCGGCCTCTGTGTCATGCTCAGGTCTCTGCTCGATCTCTGTGTCATGCTCAGGACTCTGCTCGTTCTCTGTGTCATGCTCAGGACTCTGCTCGACCTCTGTGTCATGCTCAGGACTCTGCTCGGTCTGTGTCATGCTCAGGTCTCTGCTCGGTCTCTGTGTCATACTCAGGACTCTGCTCGGTCTGTGTCATGCTCAGGACTCTGCTCGTTCTCTGTGTCATGCTCAGGACTCTGCTCGGCCTCTGTGTCATGCTCAGGACTCTGCTCATTCTCTGTGTCATGCTCAGGACTTTGCTCGTTCTCTGTGTCATGTTCAGGACTCTGCTCGGTCTCTGTGTCATGCTCAGGACTCTGCTCGGTAACATAGTAACATAGTAACATAGTTAGTAAGGCCGAAAAAAGACATTTGTCCATCCAGTTCAGCCTATATTCCATCATAATAAATCCCCAGATTTACGTCCTTCTACAGAACCTAATAATTGTATGATACAATATTGTTCTGCTCCAGGAAGACATCCAGGCCTCTCTTGAACCCCTCGACTGAGTTCGCCATCACCACCTCCTCAGGCAAGCAATTCCAGATTCTCACTGCCCTAACAGTAAAGAATCCTCTTCTATGTTGGTGGAAAAACCTTCTCTCCTCCAGACGCAAAGAATGCCCCCTTGTGCCCGTCACCTTCCTTGGTATAAACAGATCCTCAGCGAGATATTTGTATTGTCCCCTTATATACTTATACATGGTTATTAGATCGCCCCTCAGTCGTCTTTTTTCTAGACTAAATAATCCTAATTTCGCTAATCTATCTGGGTATTGTAGTTCTCCCATCCCCTTTATTAATTTTGTTGCCCTCCTTTGTACTCTCTCTAGTTCCATTATATCCTTCCTGAGCACCGGTGCCCAAAACTGGACACAGTACTCCATGTGCGGTCTAACTAGGGATTTGTACAGAGGCAGTATAATGCTCTCATCATGTGTATCCAGACCTCTTTTAATGCACCCCATGATCCTGTTTGCCTTGGCAGCTGCTGCCTGGCACTGGCTGCTCCAGGTAAGTTTATCATTAACTAGGATCCCCAAGTCCTTCTCACTGTCAGATTTACCCAGTGGTTTCCCGTTCAGTGTGTAATGGTGACATTGATTCCTTCTTCCCATGTGTATAACCTTACATTTATCATTGTTAAACCTCATCTGCCACCTTTCAGCCCAAGTTTCCAACTTATCCAGATCCATCTGTAGCAGAATACTATCTTCTCTTGTATTAACTGCTTTACATAGTTTTGTATCATCTGCAAATATCGATATTTTACTGTGTAAACCTTCTACCAGATCATTAATGAATATGTTGAAGAGAACAGGTCCCAATACCGACCCCTGCGGTACCCCACTGGTCACAGCGACCCAGTAAGAGACTATACCATTTATAACCACCCTCTGCTTTCTATCACTAAGCCAGTTACTAACCCATTTACACACATTTTCCCCCAGACCAAGCATTCTCATTTTGTGTACCAACCTCTTGTGCGGCACGGTATCAAACGCTTTGGAAAAATCGAGATATACCACGTCCAATGACTCACCGTGGTCCAGCCTATAGCTTACCTCTTCATAAAAACTGATTAGATTGGTTTGACAGGAGCGATTTCTCATAAACCCATGCTGATATGGAGTTAAACAGTTATTCTCATTGAGATAATCCAGAATAACATCCCTCAGAAACCCTTCAAATATTTTACCAACAATAGAGGTTAGACTTACTGGCCTATAATTTCCAGGTTCACTTTTAGAGCCCTTTTTGAATATTGGCACCACATATTACCACAACTTACCTGGAGCAGCCAGTGCCAGGCAGCAGCTGCCAAGGCAAACAGGATCATGGGG
The DNA here is from genome assembly GCF_032444005.1 of Ranitomeya imitator. Lineage (NCBI taxonomy): Eukaryota > Metazoa > Chordata > Amphibia > Anura > Dendrobatidae > Ranitomeya > Ranitomeya imitator. The sequence continues at coordinate 695,119,491 of NC_091286.1, read as the reverse complement.
TGCATTAAAAGAGGTCTGGATACACATGATGAGAGCATTATACTGCCTCTGTACAAATCCCTAGTTAGACCGCACATGGAGTACTGTGTCCAGTTTTGGGCACCGGTGCTCAGGAAGGATATAATGGAACTAGAGAGAGTACAAAGGAGGGCAACAAAATTAATAAAGGGGATGGGAGAACTACAATACCCAGATAGATTAGCGAAATTAGGATTATTTAGTCTAGAAAAAAGACGACTGAGGGGCGATCTAATAACCATGTATAAGTATATAAGGGGACAATACAAATATCTCGCTGAGGATCTGTTTATACCAAGGAAGGTGACGGGCACAAGGGGGCATTCTTTGCGTCTGGAGGAGAGAAGGTTTTTCCACCAACATAGAAGAGGATTCTTTACTGTTAGGGCAGTGAGAATCTGGAATTGCTTGCCTGAGGAGGTGGTGATGGCGAACTCAGTCGAGGGGTTCAAGAGAGGCCTGGATGTCTTCCTGGAGCAGAACAATATTGTATCATACAATTATTAGGTTCTGTAGAAGGACGTAGATCTGGGTATTTATTATGATGGAATATAGGCTGAACTGGATGGACAAATGTCTTTTTTCGGCCTTACTAACTATGTTACTATGTTATTTGCTATGCGCCAGTCCTGCGGAACAGACCCTGTCTCTATAGAGTCCCTAAAAATAAGAAATAATGGTTTATCTATTACATTACTTAGTTCTCTTAGTACTCGTGGGTGTATGCCATCCGGACCCGGAGATTTATCTATTTTAATCTTATTTAGCCGGTTTCGCACCTCTTCTTGGGTTAGATTGGTGACCCTTAATATAGGGTTTTCATTGTTTCTTGGGATTTCACCTAGCATTTCATTTTCCACCGTGAATACCGTGGAGAAGAAGGTGTTTAATATGTTAGCTTTTTCCTCGTCATCTACAACCATTCTTTCCTCACTATTTTTTAAGGGGCCTACATTTTCAGTTTTTATTCTTTTACTATTGATATAGTTGAAGAACAGTTTGGGATTAGTTTTACTCTCCTTAGCAATGTGCTTCTCTGTTTCCTTTTTGGCAGCTTTAATTAGTTTTTTAGATAAAGTATTTTTCTCCCTATAGTTTTTTAGAGCTTCAATGGTGCCATCCTGCTTCAGTAGTGCAAATGCTTTCTTTTTACTGTTAATTGCCTGTCTTACTTCTTTGTTTAGCCACATTGGGTTTTTCCTATTTCTAGTCCTTTTATTCCCACAAGGTATAAACCGCTTACACTGCCTATTTAGGATGTTCTTAAACATTTCCCATTTATTATCTGTATTCTTATTTCTGAGGATATTGTCCCAGTCTACCAGATTAAGGGCATCTCTAAGCTGGTCAAACTTTGCCTTCCTAAAGTTCAGTGTTTTTGTGACTCCCTGACAAGTCCCCCTAGTGAAAGACAGGTGAAACTGTACAATATTGTGGTCGCTATTTCCTAGATGCCCGGTCTCTGTGTCATGCTCAGGACTCTGCTCGTTCTCTGTGTCATGCTCAGGACTCTGCTCGTTCTCTGTGTCATGCTCAGGACTCTGCTCGTTCTCTGTGTCATGCTCAGGACTCTGATTGGTCTCTGTGTCATGCTCAGGACTCTGCTCATTCTCTGTGTCATGCTCAGGAATCTGCTCGGTCTGTGTCATGCTCAGGACTCTGCTCGGTCTCTGTGTCATGCTCAGGACTCTGCTCGGTCTCTGTGTCATGCTCAGGTCTCTGCTCGGTCTCTGTGTCATGCTCAGGACTCTGCTCGGTCTGTGTCATACTCAGGACTCTGCTCGGCCTCAGTGTCTGTGTCATGCTCAGTACTCTGCTCGGTCTCTGTGTCATGCTCAGGACTCTGCTCGGTCTCTGTGTCATGATCAGGACTCTGCTCATTCTGTGTGTCATGCTCAGGTCTCTGCTCGGCCTCTGTGTCATGCTCAGGACTCTGCTCGTTCTCAGTGTCATGCTCAGGACTCTGCTCGTTCTCTGTGTCATGCTCAGGACTCTGCTCGTTCTGTGTGTCATGCTCAGGTCTCTGCTCGGTCTCTGTGTCATGCTCAGGACTCTGCTCGTTCTCAGTGTCATGCTCAGGACTCTGCTCGTTCTCTGTGTCATGCTCAGGACTCTGCTCGTTCTGTGTCATGCTCAGGTCTCTGCTCGGTCTGTGTGCCATGCTCAGGTCTCTGCTCGGTCTGTGTCATGCTCAGGACTCTGCTCGGTCTCTGTGTCATGCTCAGGTCTCTGCTCGGTCTGTGTCATGCTCAGGACTCTGCTCGGTCTCTGTGTCATGCTCAGGACTCTGCTCGGTCTGTGTCATGCTCAGCTCTCTGCTCGGTCTCTGTGTCATGCTCAGGAATCTGCTCGGTCTGTGTCATGCTCAGGACTCTGCTCGGTCTCTGTGTCATGCTCAGGACTCTGCTCGGTCTGTGTCATGCTCAGCTCTCTGCTCGGTCTCTGTGTCATGCTCAGGAATCTGCTCGGTCTGTGTCATGCTCAGGACTCTGCTCGGCCTCTGTGTCATGCTCAGGACTCTGCTCGGTGTCTGTGTCATGCTCAGGACTCTGCTCGTTCTCTGTGTCATGCTCAGGACTCTGCTCGGTCTCTGTGTCATGCTCAGGGCTCTGCTCGGTCTCTGTGTCATGCTCAGGTCTCTGCTCGGTCTGTGTCATGCTCAGGACTCTGCTCGTTCTCTGTGTCATGCTCAGGACTCTGCTCGACCTCTGTGTCCTGCTCAGGTCTCTGCTCGGCCTCTGTGTCATGCTCAGGACTCTGCTCGGTCTCTGTGTCATGCTCAGGACTCTGCTCGGTCTGTGTCATGCTCAGGACTCTGCTCGGTCTCTGTGTCATGCTCAGGACTCTGCTCGGTCTCTGTGTCATGCTCAGGTCTCTGCTCGGTCTCTGTGTCATGCTCAGGACTCTGCTCGGTCTCTGTGTCATGCTCAGGACTCTGCTCGGTCTGTGTCATGCTCAGGACTCTGCTCGGTCTCTGTGTCATGCTCAGGACTCTGCTCGGTCTCTGTGTCATGCTCAGGTCTCTGCTCGGTCTCTGTGTCATGCTCAGGACTCTGCTCGGTCTCTGTGTCATGCTCAGGACTCTGCTCGGTCTGTGTCATGCTCAGGACTCTGCTCGTTCTCTGTGTCATGCTCAGGTCTCTGCTTGTTCTCTGTGTCATGCTCAGGACTCTGCTCGTTCTTTGTGTCATGCTCAGGACTCTGCTCGACCTCTGTGTCATGCTCAGGTCTCTGCTCGGCCTCTGTGTCATGCTCAGAACTCTGCTCGGTCTCTGTGTCATGCTCAGGACTCTGCTCGGTCTGTTTCATGCTCAGGACTCTGCTCGGTCTCTGTGTCATGCTCAGGACTCTGCTCGGTCTCTGTGTCATGCTCAGGTCTCTGCTCGGTCTCTGTGTCATGCTCAGGACTCTGCTCGGTCTCTGTGTCATGCTCAGGACTCTGCTCGGTCTGTGTCATGCTCAGGACTCTGCTCGTTCTCTGTGTCATGCTCAGGTCTCTGCTCGTTCTCTGTGTCATGCTCAGGACTCTGCTCGTTCTTTGTGTCATGCTCAGGTCTCTGCTCGACCTCTGTGTCATGCTCAGGACTCTGCTCGGTCTGTGTCATGCTCAGGACTGTTCGGTCTGTGTCATGCTCAGGACTCTGCTCGTTCTCTGTGTCATGCTCAGGACTCTGCTCGTTCTCTGTGTCATGCTCAGGTCTCTGCTCGACCTCTGTGTCATGCTCAGGACTCTGCTCGGTCTGTGTCATGCTCAGGACTCTGCTCGGTCTCTGTGTCATGCTCAGGACTCTGCTCGTTCTTTGTGTCATGCTCAGGACTCTGCTCGACCTCTGTGTCATGCTCAGGACTCTGCTCGGTCTCTGTGTCATGCTCAGGACTCTACTCGGTCTGTGTCATGCTCAGGTCTCTGCTCGGTCTCTGTGTTATGCTCAGGACTCTGCTCGGTCTCTGTGTCATGCTCAGGACTCTGCTCGGTCTGTGTCATGCTCAGGACTCTGCTCGTTCTCTGTGTCATGCTCAGGAATCTGCTCGTTCTCTGTGTCATGCTCAGGTCTCTGCTCGGTCTTTGTGTCATGCTCAGGACTCTGCTCGTTCTCTGTGTCATGCTCAGGACTCTGCTCGGTCTTTGTGTCATGCTCAGGACTCTGCTTGTTCTCTGTGTCATGCTCAGGACTCTGCTCGTTCTCTGTGTCATGGTCAGGACTCTGCTCGTTCTCTGTGTCATGCTCAGGACTCTGCTCGTTCTCTGTGTCATGCTCAGGACTCTGCTCGTTCTCTGTGTCATGCTCAGGACTCTGCTCGGTCTTTGTGTCATGCTCAGGACTCTGCTCGTTCTCTGTGTCATGCTCAGGACTCTGCTCGTTCTCTGTGTCATGCTCAGGACTCTGCTCGGTCTTTGTGTCATGCTCAGGACTCTGCTCGTTCTCTGTGTCATGCTCAGGACTCTGCTCGTTCTCTGTGTCATGCTCAGGACTCTGCTCGTTCTCTGTGTCATGCTCAGGACTCTGCTCGTTCTCTGTGTCATGCTCAGGACTCTGCTCGTTCTCTGTGTCATGCTCAGGACTCTGCTCGTTCTCTGTGTCATGCTCAGGACTCTGCTCGGTCTTTGTGTCATGCTCAGGACTCTGCTCGTTCTCTGTGTCATGCTCAGGACTCTGCTCGGTCTTTGTGTCATGCTCAGGACTCTGCTCGTTCTCTGTGTCATGCTCAGGACTCTGCTCGTTCTCTGTGTCATGCTCAGGACTCTGCTCGGTCTTTGTGTCATGCTCAGGACTCTGCTCGTTCTGTGTGTCATGCTCAGGACTCTGCTCGTTCTCTGTGTCATGCTCAGGACTCTGCTCGTTCTCTGTGTCATGCTCAGGACTCTGCTCGTTCTCTGTGTCATGCTCAGCTCTCTGCTCGTTCTCTGTGTCATGCTCAGGACTCTGCTCGTTCTCTGTGTCATGCTCAGGACTCTGCTCGTTCTCTGTGTCATGCTCAGGACTCTGCTCGTTCTGTGTCATGCTCAGGACTCTGCTCGGCCTCTGTGTCATGCTCAGGACTCTGCTCGGCCTCTGTGTCATGCTCAGGACTCTGCTCGGTCTTTGTGTCATGCTCAGGACTCTGCTCGTTCTCTGTGTCATGCTCAGGACTCTGCTCGGCCTCTGTGTCATGCTCAGGACTCTGCTCGGCCTCTGTGTCATGCTCAGGACTCTGCTCGGTCTTTGTGTCATGCTCAGGACTCTGCTCGTTCTCTGTGTCATGCTCAGGACTCTGCTCGGTCTTTGTGTCATGCTCAGGACTCTGCTCGTTCTCTGTGTCATGCTCAGGACTCTGCTCGGCCTCTGTGTCATGCTCAGGACTCTGCTCGGTCTTTGTGTCATGCTCAGGACTCTGCTCGGCCTCTGTGTCATGCTCAGGACTCTGCTCGTTCTCTGTGTCATGCTCAGGACTCTGCTCGGTCTTTGTGTCATGCTCAGGACTCTGCTCGTTCTGTGTGTCATGCTCAGGACTCTGCTCGTTCTCTGTGTCATGCTCAGGACTCTGCTCGTTCTCTGTGTCATGCTCAGGACTCTGCTCGTTCTCTGTGTCATGCTCAGCTCTCTGCTCGTTCTCTGTGTCATGCTCAGGACTCTGCTCGTTCTCTGTGTCATGCTCAGGACTCTGCTCGTTCTGTGTCATGCTCAGGACTCTGCTCGGCCTCTGTGTCATGCTCAGGACTCTGCTCGGCCTCTGTGTCATGCTCAGGACTCTGCTCGTTCTCTGTGTCATGCTCAGGACTCTGCTCGTTCTGTGTCATGCTCAGGACTCTGCTCGTTCTCTGTGTCATGCTCAGGACTCTGCTCGGCCTCTGTGTCATGCTCAGGACTCTGCTCGGCCTCTGTGTCATGCTCAGGACTCTGCTCGGTCTTTGTGTCATGCTCAGGACTCTGCTCGGTCTCTGTGTCATGCTCAGGACTCTGCTCGGTCTTTGTGTCATGCTCAGGACTCTGCTCGTTCTCTGTGTCATGTTCAGGACTCTGCTCGTTCTCTGTGTCATGCTCAGGACTCTGCTCGGTCTTTGTGTCATGCTCAGGACTCTGCTCGTTCTCTGTGTCATGCTCAGGACTCTGCTCGGTCTTTGTGTCATGCTCAGGACTCTGCTCAGTCTCTGTGTCATGCTCAGGACTCTGCTCGTTCTCTGTGTCATGCTCAGGACTCTGCTCGGTCTTTGTGTCATGCTCAGGACTCTGCTCGTTCTCTGTGTCATGCTCAGGACTCTGCTCGGCCTCTGTGTCATGCTCAGGACTCTGCTCGGTCTTTGTGTCATGCTCAGGACTCTGCTCGGCCTCTGTGTCATGCTCAGGACTCTGCTCGTTCTCTGTGTCATGCTCAGGACTCTGCTCGTTCTCTGTGTCATGCTCAGGACTCTGCTCGTTCTCTGTGTCATGCTCAGGACTCTGCTCGTTCTCTGTGTCATGCTCAGGTCTCTGCTCGGTCTCTGTGTCATGCTCAGGACTCTGCTCGACCTCTGTGTCATGCTCAGGACTCTGCTCGGTCTCTGTGTCATGCTCAGGACTCTGCTCGGTCTGTGTCATGCTCAGGACTCTGCTCGGTCTTTGTGCCATGCTCAGGACTCTGCTCGTTCTCTGTGTCATGCTCAGGACTCTGCTCGTTCTCTGTGTCATGCTCAGGACTCTGCTCGTTCTCTGTGTCATGCTCAGGACTCTGCTCGGTCTCTGTGTCATGCTCAGGACTCTGCTCGACCTCTGTGTCATGCTCAGGACTCTGCTCGTTCTCTGTGTCATGCTCAGGACTCTGCTCGGCCTCTGTGTCATGCTCAGGACTCTGCTCGGCCTCTGTGTCATGCTCAGGACTCTGCTCGTTCTCTGTGTCATGCTCAGGACTCTGCTCGTTCTCTGTGTCATGCTCAGGACTCTGCTCGTTCTCTGTGTCATGCTCAGGACTCTGCTCGGTCTTTGTGTCATGCTCAGGACTCTGCTCGTTCTCTGTGTCATGCTCAGGACTCTGCTCGGCCTCTGTGTCATGCTCAGGACTCTGCTCGGCCTCTGTGTCATGCTCAGGACTCTGCTCGGTCTGTGTCATGCTCAGGACTCTGCTCGTTCTCTGTGTCATGCTCAGGACTCTGCTCGGTCTTTGTGTCATGCTCAGGTCTCTGCTCGTTCTCTGTGTCATGCTCAGGACTCTGCTCGTTCTCTGTGTCATGCTCAGGACTCTGCTCGGTCTGTGTGTCATGCTCAGGACTCTGCTCGTTCTCTGTGTCATGCTCAGGACTCTGCTCGTTCTCTGTGTCATGCTCAGGACTCTGCTCGTTCTCTGTGTCATGCTCAGGATTCTGCTCGGCCTCTGTGTCATGCTCAGGACTCTGCTTTGCCTCTGTAGCTGGAGAGTCTCATGAACAGGATGAAGAAGGTGCAGGAGTACGAGCAGCAGCTGAATCGGCTCCGGGTGCAGGACGGGGAGGAATACAACATGATCAAAATTAAGCTGGAGACAGACGTCCAGGTGAGAGGAAAGTATGTGCACCCCTAATGATTGGGCACACATTACAGCCAGCATGCACACAGCCGCGCCATCTCCGCAGACAGTGGGCGCCGGCTGTGCCGTACGCAGGAGCTCAGTGCCGGCACCTCACGGCCCCATGTAACGTCTCTGTCCTCGCCCGGTGCAGATCCTCCAGCAGCAGCTGCAGCAGATGAAGGCCACGTACCAGCTGAACCAGGAGAAGCTGGAGTATAACTTCCAGGTGCTGAAGAAGAGGGACGAGGAAAATACCATCACCAAGTCCCAGCAGAAGAGGAAGATCACACGGTAATGCTCCCGATATCTTTTGGGTTTTAAAAATGTAGTTTTTCAGAATATCCCGAAATGTGTACATGAAGAATAACTTTATTTCTGGCCATTATTTGACTTGTTTCCTGCATTTTTCACAGGTTTTTCCTCTGCAGGTGCTATCTTAGTTTTAGTTGTTTAGCTGGACAATAGCTGCTGTAATGTCTCCTTCACACACAACACACAGAGACAAGAAGCAGCAGCATGGAGGAGATTATACTGCAGCACTAAGAAGTGTAGCTTGGAATCTTTCACTGAGGTGATGTAAAACACTTACTAGAAAGCACTGAGCAGTGTAACTGTGAATCTTGCACTGAGGTTACGTAAAACACTTATTAGAAAGCACTGAGCAGTAACATAGTAACATAGTAACATAGTTAGTAAGGCCGAAAAAAGACATTTGTCCATCTAGTTCAGCCTATATTCCATCATAATAAATGTAGCTGTGAATCTTACATTCAGCCTACATTCCATCATAACAGTGTAGCTGTGAATCTTGCACTGAGGTTATGTTAAACAGTAGAAAGCAGCATGGAGGACATGCTGAAGCACTTAGCAGTGTAGCTGCAAATCTTGTACTGAGGTTATGTAAAACATTAGAAAGCAGCAGCATGGAGGACATTATGCAGAAGCACTAAGCAGTGTAGCTGCGAATCTTGCACTGACGTTACGTAAAACTTACTAGAAAGCAGCAACATGGAGGGCATTATACAGTAGTACTGAGCAGTGTAGCTATGAATCTTGCACTGAGATTATGTAAAACACCTACCAGAAAGCACTGAGCAGTGTAGCTGTGAATCTTGCACTGAGGTTACGTAAAACACTAGAAAGCAGCAGCATGGAGGACATTATGCAGCAGCACTGATCAGTGTAGCTGTGAAACTTGCACTGAGGTTATGTAAAACACTTACTAGAGAGGAGCAGCATGGAGGATATTATGCAGTACCACTTGGCAGTGTAGCTGTGAATCTTGCACTGAGGTTACGTAAAACACTTACTAGAAAGCAACAGCATGGAGGACATTATGTAGAAGCACTTAGCAGTGTAGCTGTGAATCTTGCAGGGGTTATGTAAAACACTTATTAAAAAGCAGCAGCATAGAGGACATTATGCAGCAGCACTAAGCAGTGTAGCTGTGAATCTTGCACGGACATTAAGCAAAACACTAGAAAGCAGCAGCATGGAGATCATTATACAGTAGTACTGAGCAGTGTAGCTGTGAATACAACACTAGAGAGATAACATTTTTCTTGAAGCAGCAGTATAGAGTGACATTCAAAAGGGCTACTGAGCAGTGTTCCTCTGAATTCATCTCAAGGGTTAACTAAATAACTTCTTTCAAAGCAGATGAAGGACATTATTCAGCTGTATTGAGCATTGTAGCTATTAATCCACCACTGGGATGAGATAAACACTGAATAGAAGCACCTTCAGTATGGAGATTATTATAAAGCAGCACTGTGCAGTGTTAATGTGAATCCAGCAGGGGGGTGAGGTAAACACTTAGTAGAAAGCAGCAGCCTGCAGGACATTCTGCCGCTTTGAATCTGACTCTAAAAGGAGATAAAACTCTTATTAAAAAGCAGCATGAAGTACATTATACTGCAGTACTGTGCAGTGTAGCTGTAAATCCAGCACTGCAGTGAGATTGAACACTGAGACTTCAATAGGCAGCTGTAATCTGATCCCTCAGTGAGCTGGCAATCTCTCTTGTTTTGAACAGGACAGATTATTGATGCAGTTCAGAAGGCAGTGAGTTAACCATGAAGTTAAAATAAAAATCAGTCAAATCTGTTCTCTCCGTGTGGAATGTTTTCGCGCTCCTCCTTTTATGATTTGCGTCCTCCTTTATTTCTTGCAGATTGCAGGACGTCCTCAACAACCTGAAGATAAAGCTGGAGAAACAAAGCAAACAATACAAAGAGGAGAACCAGGCGCTGAGTGACGACTTCAAGAGGATCGCTGAGCAGTACAAGGAGCTGCAGAAGAAGACGAGGTCGGCCCAGAGTGCTTCATTGCCCAGGCTTGCTGACTGTTTCCACCTAGCTTAGCAGTGATTTCCCTGTCGCTTTCCTCTACATCAGGCATTTTGCAGCTGTGGACTCCAAGAAGTTTTATGACATCTGGGTGATGAACGAGGAGGAAATGAAGCAGCTGGTGGAGAAGGCGCTGGAGGTGGATCGCATTATACACGAGCAGCAGCTCGGACTCCCCTGGAAGGAGCCAGACCTGGGCTTCATGGATAATGTTGGGCCGCTGATGGTGAAACCCAAGGAACAGAAGACAGCCAGCAAGCTGGCCCAAGAAGTCATGAGGATCTCTGGTGAGAGTGACTTCAGTGAGGGAGAGCTCCTGCTGCAGTCAGTCGCCTTACCGAAAAAATCTGATCAAGGGTTTCCCGGGAAATGGAATTTTTGGTTAGAATATTTACTGGGAACAGTCAGCAAGGCAGGACATTAAGGGAGGAGAATGCACTTCTTGTCTGCGTAAAGAAAGTTTTATAGATCCCCTTATATAAGGGGAACATTTTACAATGTTAAGTTCTGTCTTTAATGTTCATCGTGGAGCCGTTTACCCTTGTATTCCTGCTCTCCTGCTTCTATATAGCACATAAAGGGAGCAGTAGCATGTAGGACGTTATGCAGCAATACCAAGCAGTGTACCTGCAAATACAGCTCTGGGTGAGATAAAACACTTACTAGAAGTCTGCAGCAGTATGGAGGACATGATGCAGCAATACCGAGCAGTGTACCTGCAAATACAGCTCTGGGTGAGATAAAACACTTACTAGAAGGCTGCAGCAGTATGGAGGACATGATGCAGCAATACCAAGCAGTGTACCTGCGAATGCAGATCTGGGGTGAGATAAAACACTTACTAGAAGGCTGCAGCAGCAACATGGAAGACATTATACAGCAATACTCAGCAGAGTAGCTGTAATCCAACTCTAGGGTGAGATAAAACAGTTACTAGAAAGGAAAAGGATGGAGGACATTACATAGCAGTACCGCGTAGAGTATCTGTGAGTCCAACACTGGGGTGATATAAAACACTTACTAGAATATGGCAAAATGAAGGATATTATACAACATTACTGAGCAGAGTAGCTGTGAATCCAGCTCGGGGTGAAATAAAACACTTGATGCAATAGTGGTTCTGTAATTTCTTCTCTTATGTCATACACAGAAGGCTGTGATGAACCAGTATTATCTAGTGACCAGGAAGGCTCGGACCCCTCATCATCGCCGTTCTCTCGCCGGACTGTGAAGCAGATCCTGGAGGTTCTGTGTGATGAGTCTGTAAGTGACCGGTGGACAGGATATCTGTCCTTCCCGTACGGTGGTGTCATCACTTTTACTTTTCCCAGGGATTCCTGATAGAGGATAAACTGGTGCAGCTGCTGGCCCCGCTGGAAAAGGACGAGTGCTCCCTAATACGGCTGGACTCCATATTTGGGGTAAGTGCAAATGGATCTATACAGCCTTAAATAGTGGGATAGTGGGTGCGTAGCCCCTACTTATAATGTAGGATCACAGTAGTGGTGGGCGCCCTGGGACTGACTCTAGGGTCGACCACCATGTTGTTGACTGGTATTCAGGTGCTGAGGACACTGTAGTCGCTTTCAGTGTGGTCCTGTAGAAGGATACGAGTGTGTATGGGGGGCTATCACATCCCCAGTGTCAGGCTGCCGGGCTAATGCCCCCCATTATGAGGCTAACAACGTCCCCCGTCATACAGGCGCTGCAGATAGAAGTGGAAGACGACGTCTACAAACTTGTGGACTTTTTCCTGAAGTACAAACAGCGGCAAGAGCGTCCCCCACAGGTAAGAGAGGCCATTGCATCTGGGGTGAGTGAATTCCTATCATGAAGTCAGGCATCCCACCAGGACTGTGGAGTCGGAGTCATGGAAATTGAGGAGTCGGAGGTTTGGCTTACCGACTCCACAGCCCTGGCCGGACTGTGGAGTCGGATTCATGGAGTCGGAGCCCATTTTGGTGGAGTCAGAGTTGGTGTCATGGAAATTGAGGAGTGGGAGGTTTAGCTTATGGACTCCACAGCCCTGGCCGGACTGTGGAGTCGGATTCATGGAGTCGGAGTTGAAGCCCAATTTGGTGGAGTCAGAGTCGGAGGTTTGGCTTACCGACTCCACAGCCCTGGTCGGACTGTAGAGTCGGATTCATGGAGTCGGAGTTAGAGACCATTTTGGTGGAGTTGGTGTCATGGAAATTGAGGAGTCGGAGGTTTGGCTTACCGACTCCACAGCCCTGGCCGGACTGTGGAGTCGGATTCATGGAGTCGGAGCCCATTTTGGTGGAGTCAGAGTCGGTGTCATGGAAATTGAGGAGTGGGAGGTTTAGCTTATGGACTCCACAGCCCTGGCCGGACTGTGGAGTCGGATTCATGGAGTCGGAGTTGAAGCCCAATTTGGTGGAGTCAGAGTCGGAGGTTTGGCTTACCGACTCCACAGCCCTGGTCGGACTGTAGAGTCGGATTCATGGAGTCGGAGTTAGAGACCATTTTGGTGGAGTTGGTGTCATGGAAATTGAGGAGTCGGAGGTTTGGCTTACCGACTCCACAGCCCTGCGTCCCACACATGGTTCCTATTCCTCGAGAGCAGATGGCCTGCTGGAATGGGTCACGACACAACATTGCAGATCTGACTCCTTGTTAGGAGTCAGGGGGGAGGAGCTTACAGCATCAGGCCGCTGATTGGCACACTATTTAGTGAATATAATCGCACAGACATGATAGAAATGCCCTATGGATCTTAGAAAAAGAGTTCCACCCTGAGTCTGACGGGCCGACGCGTTTACCGGCAGATCCACCTACGGGCCTAGGTTCTGACCCAATGGCAAACACTGATCTGATCCCGACCTTCACCTCTTTGCTCTATTTAAGGAGGAAGAAGGACCGCAGGAGTCGGATCAGACCCATCTCCACGCGCCTGACCTCATCCACCCCAATGATGTCCTGCGAGCCCTGAAAGCCTTCACCATGGCGGCCCACCAGCGCAGGTCCAGCTCTCCATTGTTCAGAGCGTGTAGATTTCAGGGTGAAGCATCCATGGGCCGGTGGTGCAATAACCACCACGGGCTCATGCTGTGCACATTCAACCTCCTAGAGCTTTACCCCGATACGGGGCAGTTGTGACTTCTCTATTTATATAAGTGACTTATCCTATAGGGAGAAACCGCATCAAAGATCGGCAGGGATAAGCGAGCGCGACAGCAGCGAGGACACGGTTTATTGGAGTACAGCCGCGCAGGTCATCCCGCAATCTCGGCTCAAGGTCTGGGACGCCCTGGAAGCTGCCATGGAGAAATATTAGTACGTCTGGTACCTTGTATCCTACACAAACTCCAGTTTCTACCTAAGGTCGTCTCTTGGCGCAGAGGACAGAACGTTATAAAATCTCTGTTAAGAAATGTGAAGGCAACTTTGGAGTCGCTCAGTATCACATGGATGTAAACCAGAGCTGGGTATTTACTATTTTTATAATTCACCTTCTCCTCGGTGTGTTTCAGTGATGTCCTGACCAATCGATCAGAACTGATTACCGAAACATCATCTCTGCGGCAGCAGAACACAGAACTGAGAATGTTGTTACATCAGTACCTCAACTCCAAGGTAATGTGCTCCAGCCGGGCTGCGGGGTATCCTGACCGATCTCTCAAGGGTGGGGTTCAGTGATGCGATGATTTTACATAACATAAATCAGGGCACCCAAAACACTCTAAAAAGATTAAAAAAAAGGTAAAGGAGGGAACGATTTTCTTTCCTCTGCTTTTTTTTTATTTCGACATCTGACACGTGAAATGCAGCCTTTGTATCCTGTATGTGGAGTAGAGAGATGACCACAGTATGGTCCTTGTAAGTTTCTAAACTGCAGTTTTAAACATGATCTTTTAGTTTGAGCCCAGTCCATGCAGTGTATGGCAATACATGTAGCCTGCAGTAAAGAGGTTCGCAAGAAGTCAGTCAATACATGTGAACAATATTACTAGATAATTAACAATTATTCATAATGAGACCCATCTTCCTAAATACAAGAAATCAGAAGAACCGATTTTAGGCACCGCCATGGGTACGGCTTTTATGCCTCTTTTTGTGAATGCTTAGATTTTGTGTTTCATAAATATTATTTTCTTTTTAGATCAATTCTGAGCTGGAGATTGCTCCCACGCAAACCATACTGGTAGACATTGACCACGTCTGATACTGTCATGTAGAGAAGGATCGACTCACTGCTGAAAACAAGGTTTACACTGAAGACTCTCTTCTATATCAATAATAAAATAGGTGGCAGAACAATGGTGATGTGTTGTGTGACGTGTAATGTTCACCGTGGGTGTGAGACACAAACATTCCTCTGTCTGTTTTCCTCAGTTAGAGGGGCCCTTTAGCCTCTCACATGAATGAAACACACGATGCAGGCCGGATTTCATTTTCAGACAAAGTCTTTATTCCAGTGAGTTACAAAACATAGACTAGTAAAATAGTCACATGATGAAGAAACCGTCCCCTACAAATATCAGTGTCCCGGGACTGGACAACCCCCCCGCTGGTCACCTCACGTGATCCTCAGTCGTTCACAGGAGCCACTTACATCTTTAAGGCGTGAGTCTCCAGGTGCAATCCCAAAACATAATAGAGGGTCTTAGAATACAACAACTCCAGCGTCCCTCGCTATCTTTAAATCCTCCGAGTATCCACCTTTTTTATGTCCGATGCTAATTACTGAGCTGTGTATCTCAGCCTATCGTGACACCAAGCAGTGTATCTAATCGTGCCATGTGCGATACCGTTTGCTGAGCCGTTTATCTAATTCTGTCGTGTGACACCAATTACTAGGTCATATACTGAATCCTATGATGTGTGATACCATTTGCTGAGCTGTGTATCTAATCCCCTCGTGTGACCCTGTCTCAGCGATCCACCTAACCCCCTGACATTCTGTATCTAATCTGTGGCCCCCTTCATCTACCAGGGTTTAGGAACCTCTGGTTGAGCGCCCCTGGCATCGTATACAGGGACAGCGCCACAAACAGCAGCGCCACGGCCGCCAGGAGCGCGCCCAGCAAGTGCCACCTGTAATGTCTCCACAGCAGCACGGCGGCGATACGCAGGGGACGCAGCAGCCACATCAGACTGGTATTAGGACGACTGGAGCCGCACAATCAACATTTTATTATTGTAACAAACACAAAAAAGAACAAAACAAATAAAAACAGACAAAACAAGGGGAAGAAAAAAAAACAAAAACAAATTACAATTCACTCAACGAAAACTATAAATAAAATTCTTTACAAAGTTCACAACTCAAATTAGTGCAGAGCAGGAAATGAGCCCCCCCAAAATGGAGGAGGGGGATAAAGCAATATTGCTATAACATGGGGACGGGGGGATTAATGATGTCATCACGAGATCACTCGTCAGTCGGGGACTGCGTTAGTTAATGGCGGCAAGAGTCGTCTATTGCTCTCGGGACTCATTTTCTCAATGGTTTATTGCATTGGTTTCTATTATGTTGTCGGCTCCATCTACCGGGGGGCCCAAAAAAAATGCATTCTGGGAGATGAAAACCTGATGACTAAGGCGGGAGCTAGAAGATTACTTATTAAATGGGTTATCTATTTTTCACCGCAAACATCGGAGCGCCAAGTTTTTTTCTACTAGAAGACTATGTGAAACGCGCCGCGGCCGGGCACAGCACACCGCTAGGAGGGTTTTACCAGGATGCGGGATTTATATGCCGCAGAAGTCCATGGATATCAGATGTTGAAGGGAACATATCATCAGGAAAGGGCCTGGTGTTTAACTCAGGTTTTTGTGTTACATGTGCCTTCTTTTTTTTGTGTGTGTGTGTGTGGGGGGGGAAATGTTTTTTTTTATATCACAATCTGTATTAAGAAAAAAATGTAATCTTGCCATTTTCATCCTGGCTACTGGGGCTCGTTTAGATTCATACCTCCTGTTCTTTACAGAGGACTTTTCAACAGTCTCATTATCATCACAGGCAGGATTATAGTGCCTGTTAACACCTCTATCCACAGCTGATAACACAGGATCCACCAATCACAATAGACGATGTCACAGCACACCTCCTCCTTCTCCGCAGTGACCCTAAGGGTCAGATCTACATGAGTTAGCAATTAAAACATCTCCAGTAGTCGGTGTGAAAATTGCAAGATTTCTAATTTTTATATTTGATAAATATAGATTATTTGGGGGGAAAAATATATATTTAATACATAAAAACTGATTTAAACAATGAATAATTTCCTGATGACATTTCCCCTTTAAGTGCACGGGTTGTCTGCCCACAGTAGGAGAAATCTTTTTGTTCTAGGCAAAAAAAAAAAAAAATCTTTTGTTCAACGACTTCATTGACATCTTTGGAAATAATTTTCAAGCATTAAAGAAAAGTGCGTGAAACGCGTCGTATCGACCAAATCTTAGATTTCCTTGTGTCAGATCTCAGACTTTCTCGTCGGTTCTATTTCTACCTCACTTATTGGCTGTGGAGGGTCTAAAACAATCGAAAAAAAGAATAATTAAAAAAAAAAAACAGTGAAAAGTAACAGCGCGGAAATACTTTTAATATCTTTTGAGTAGATGATATAATGAAGTTTTTCATTTTTGGAAATCTCTTGGTTTATAAAATTCTCTTCATTGAACGGAGAAGAAATTAAGTAGGAAAATACAAATTAATTTGAAACTTTTTTTTACTTTTTTTTGCGACTTTCTAGAAGATTGTGCTAAATTTATTATTTTTCTATTTTCGAAATAAAATAGATTAAATTATGTAAAAAAAAGATTCTTTGTACTCTGTGCTTTCAGTTGATTATTTGGGCTCTACAGCAATAAGGCAAAAGTTACATTTTCTAGAGAAACGCATTTTGTTCCGGCGAAGAGCGGGACCCCAGAGTGATTTTCTAGCTATTGAGGTCGCTCTTCTTGGTGGAAGATCAGGAAGAACTGAAATTTGATAATCATTGACCTTGATCAGGTCTCCAACTACTCAATGTTCGTAAGACCGTAAGAGATTTTGCCATTTGCCCAGTTGTGGTCAATATTTGTACAATTTAGACTGTGTTTGGTTTTGTGGACATCTACGAATCGACCTGCTGATTTTAGTCATTTGAACAGGAAACTGGTGGATTTCATAAATTCAGAGGATCTACTTGCTTGTTTTAGAACTGGAACTTTTTGCAGTCTCCTAGATCTACATTGGATATATTGTTGGAGGTAAAATTTTGCCTCTTTTTTTTGTTTCAAAGTGAATCTCTCACAAGGGCACTAGGTAGATTAGGACATCTTGTACTTTGCCCAGTTTGATGGCCCACCATCATCTGATTGCTGGGTAAAAAGAAGCAACTTTGCGAATGGCTCAACCTGTTTCCTAGGAGTTGGAAAATGAAAAATGGGGCCTATTTTTCCTGATGGGAAGACCATTTTTGGTATTTTGTAGCCCCATTAATGGGAAGTTTCTTAGATCAACCTTCTCAGATTATCACATTGGAGCCTGTAATGAATGTGAAGGACCCAGCCCTCATGACCGGATCCCTTTAATACCACAGTTGAACAACATGTAGGACATGCAAAAAGTTTGCATGGGGCAAAACGCGTCAACACACACAGCAAACATAGTTGCACAGGTTGATCTACTGCAAACATTCCCTTAGGAACTTCCTAGAAAAAGAGCATTGGTGCGATCAGCCAGGAGAAGCTTAGGACTACCGGAGAACAGAACTCCAAGGTTCCTCGTTGACTCACTGTTGGACCTTTGCCCTCCCGGCATCTCAGTAAAAATGCTAAAATAATTCACACAGAATAAAATTTTGTGCTTGAACCCCTTCACAATACTACACAGTCTATGATGGAAAGAACAAACATCTCGCGGAAGTGCAGGCACTGCAGAGTCTATTCTCCTGGACACCTCTTCATGCCCCGAGCAGTTTCTTGACCATGTAACCTGGCATGCTATACAGGAAGAGGGCCACCATGGCCAACAGGAGCAACGCCAGCACGATCTTAATGATGAGCCACTTGTATCGGTTACAGATGAGGTACTTGATGGATTTAAGCGGGTTGAGGAACCAGATGAAAGAAGTATCGGGCCGACTGTCCATGGCAGCATGAAACAAGATAAGCAGGACGCACAGGGATGGGGAAAAGTGGGAGAGGAGCAGGTAGAAGAGACAAACATTGTTAGTACGTGAAAACTTACAGGTAGCGACTCGCCCTGAAATTAAAAATTAATTAGATTAGTACAAATAGGTTAGTGACGGAGGGTGAAATGGAAAACTAATTATTCCCTCTAGCGCCTGTTTTGGGGATTGGGAGCAAAATTTCTTTCATTTGTTAATGGACTGGAGAGCGGTTAGAAAAGAAGAATTGCAACTTTCTAAAACAGGTTGATAAATGAAAGCAGACACAAGGGCAATACTCTGATTCTATAGGATTACAACCCCGACATGTGGCCTTTGAAAACAAAACACCCAAATTGCCCGTTTGTACATCCCATACCTACTAGAGTGCTGGGACTCCATCTTTGGTCATAACCTAACCCTCATCATGTCAGTACCCAACCCGACATTCATGTCTGATCATGTCAGTACCCGACCCAGCCTTTATGCCTCATCATAGCTATCCACCAAGATATCAAAGCGAACTATGATGCTAGTGCTAGCATGCATGCAACCTAATGGTACTAATACCTAGAAGGGCTGGTACTCCACTAGGTTCCAAAGACAATCCTACAAGAAGCCAATACCCACCAAAATGTTGATGTGTCATGAGTTATGGAACCGAATACCAATACAAAGTAGGATACAAGTGTGTAACCATAGATGGCACTATATGACTCATAACCACTGGGCTTTGCACTCATCGAGGGTCATGTGCGGTCTCCCAAGGATTGGATACACAATAAGGTGTTGATGCCCACCTGATCATGGATTGTCCATCACGATATCAATTAGGGTACTAGTACATAACTAAAGGTTGTACCTCCACACCCACTTGTGGTCTCATGGTCCGCCATAATTCATAGTCTAACCTTCAAGACAACAATGCCATTAAGGGTGTGTGAGGATACAGCATTTATTAATTATCCAGAGGTATTATTTCATTAGGCCCAAGGACATGAGCTTTTGATCATATCAGACTGAATGTTGACCCTATTTGTCAATTGAATGTTTATTGACTGGCTGCTGATTACCTATTGTATCTGTTCTAGTATTGTTCTACTATCCATGGGAAACAAAGGCACAGGATAATTGAACAATGTTTGTTAATATGGTTGATGACCCATTGGTGCTCTGCAAATATGAAGGACGCTTCATGCATGTTGTTTGAACACTTCAGAAGTGAGGGATGACCTCTTTCCACCTTGCCCCAAGCATGTGATGGAATGCCTGAATGACAGTTGTGAACTATAAAAAAGAGGATCTGCCTGTGTTTAGAGAATCCATACATTACCGTAGCCATGGCATCATGGATCCAACTGAAGAAATACAAGCTGCCTCATTGACCATCACTGAACCCTCAACGACGTTTGGAGAATCCAGGTTGGGACAATCAGGTCACCTGGCTTCATATATCACTGGACTGTCAGCTTCCTAAGCTTGTTGGTACCTCCTCTCTGTGTGCTTGCCACAGGTGGGGTAGTTGGCCCTGGAAGCTCTGAAGTCACAGCTGCTCTAATACTGGTGTATCAGGGACAGGGTGAGACTCTGATTTGCACCATCTTGGGAATTGAGCTGGGACTGTTCTATGTGTTATTTACCTGTTTTGTGGTTCAATAAATTATTGCCACACTGTTTTACCCTCACCCTGTGTTGTCTGAATAATATTATGCCCACAATAAAAAGAGAGTGGATGTTCGGTGGGATGAGCCCTGGACCATGCTGTTTTGGCTAGCAGACTAGAGCACCCACTGACCCCCCATGTTTCCATAGGATGCGGCCACTGCAGGATACCAATGAAAAACCAGTCATACCACTAATTTTAGCACTCCATGAGGTCCCCACTGCAGCCAACAGGATGGTCCACCACTGACTATTTCTGGGATTAAGCGAATCTCCTGATATATAATTTTAGTAGATTTGCTCAATTCAGGGAGGAAGAGCTGATCAGAGAACTTGCAGCAGGGTAGCGAGAACAGAAAGGGCAGATAACACAGGATCCACCATTCACAATAGGTGATGTCACAGCTCACCTCCTCCTGTACAATGACTGATAACACCTCTATATACAGCAGATAACACAGGATCCACCATTCACAATAGGTGATGTCACAGCTCACCTCCTCCCCTCCTGTACAATGACTGATAACACCTCTATATGCAGTAGATAACACAGGATCCACCATTCACAATAGGTGATGTCACAGCTCACCTCCTCTGTACAATGACTGATAGCACCTCTATATGCAGTAGATAACACAGGATCCACCATTCACAATAGGTGATATCACAGGTTACCTCCTCCTGTACAATGACTGATAACACCTCTATATACAGTAGATAACACAGGATCCACCATTCACAATAGGTGATATCACAGGTTACCTCCTCCTCCTGTACAATGACTGATAACACCTCTATATACAGTAGATAACACAGGATCCACCATTCACAATAGGTGATGTCACAGCTCACCTCCTCCTCCTGTACAATGACTGATAACACCTCTATATACAGTAGATAACACAGGATCCACCATTCACAATAGGTGATATCACAGCTCACCTCCTCCTCCTGTACAATGACTGATAACACCTCTATATACAGTAGATAACACAGGATCCACCATTCACAATAGGTGATGTCACAGCTCACCTCCTCCTCCTGTACAACAACTGATAATACCTCTATATACAGTAGATAACAGGAAATCCACCATTCACAATAGGTGATGTCACAGCTCACCTCCTCCTCTGTACAATGACTGATAGCACCTCTATATGCAGTAGATAACACAGGATCCACCATTCACAATAGGTGATATCACAGGTTACCTCCTCCTGTACAATGACTGATAACACCTCTATATACAGCAGGTAACACAGGATCCACCATTTACAATAGGTGATGTCACAGCTCACCTCCTCCTCCCGTACAATGACTGATAACACCTCTATATACAGTAGATAACACAGGATCCACCATTCACAATAGGTGATATCACAGCTCACCTCCTCCTCCTGTACAATGACTGATAACACCTCTATATACAGTAGATAACACAGGATCCACCATTCACAATAGGTGATGTCACAGCTCACCTCCTCCTCCTGTACAATAACTGATAATACCTCTATATACAGTAGATAACACGAGATCCACCATTCACAATAGGTGATGTCACAGCTCACCTCCTCCTCTGTACAATGACTGATAGCACCTCTATATGCAGTAGATAACACAGGATCCACCATTCACAATAGGTGATATCACAGGTTACCTCCTCCTGTACAATGACTGATAACACCTCTATATGCAGTAGATAACACAGGATCCACCATTCACAATAGGTGATATCACAGGTTACCTCCTCCTGTACAATGACTGATAACACCTCTATATACAGTAGGTAACACAGGATCCACCATTCACAATAGGTGATGTCACAGCTCACCTCCTCCTGTACAATGACTGATAACACCTCTATATACAGTAGGTAACACAGGATCCACCATTCACAATAGGTGATGTCACAGCTCACCTCCTCCTCCTGTACAATGACTGATAGCACCTCTATATACAGTAGATAACACAGGATCCGCCATTCACAATAGGTGATATCACAGCTCACCTCCTCCTCCTGTACAATGACTGATAACACCTCTTTATACAGTAGATAGCACAGGATCCACCATTCACAATAGGTGATGTCACAGCTCACCTCCTCCTCCTGTACAATGACTGATAACACCTCTATATACAGTAGATAACACAGGATCCACCATTCACAATAGGTGATATCACAGCTCACCTCCTCCTCCTGTACAATGACTGATAACACCTCTATATACAGTAGGTAACACAGGATCCACCATTCACAATAGGTGATGTCACAGCTTACCTCCTCCTCCTGTACAATGACTGATAACACCTCTATATACAGTAGATCACACAGGATCCACAATTCGCAATAGATGTCACAGCTCACCTCCTCCTCCTGTACAATGACTGATAACACCTCTATATATAGTAGATAACACAGGATCCACCATTCACAATAGGTGATATCACAGGTTACCTCCTCCTGTACAATGACTGATAACACCTCTATATACAGTAGATAGCACAGGATCCACCATTCACAATAGGTGATGTCACAGCTCACCTCCTCCTCCTGTACAATGACTGATAACACCTCTATATACAGTAGATAACACAGGACCCACCATTCACAATAGGTGATATCACAGCTCACCTCCTCCTCCTGTACAATAACTGATAACACCTCTATATACAGTACAGTAGGTAACACAGGATCCACCATTCACAATAGGTGATGTCACAGCTCACCTCCTCCTCTTCAATGACTGATAACACCTCTATATACAGTAGATAACACAGGATCCACCATCCACAATAGGTGATATCACAGCTCACCTCCTCCTCCTGTACCATGACTGATAACACCTCTATATACAGTAGATAACACAGGATCCACCATTCACAATAGGTGATATCACAGCTCACCTCCTCCTGTACCATGACTGATAACACCTCTATATACAGTAGATAACACAGGATCCACCATCCACAATAGGTGATATCACAGCTCACCTCCTCCTCCTGTACCATGACTGATAACACCTCTATATACAGTAGGTAACACAGGATTCACCATTCACAATAGGTGATGTCACAGCTCACCTCCTCCTCCTGTACAATGACTGATAACACCTCTATATACAGTAGATAACACAGGATCCACCATCCACAATAGGTGATATCACAGCTCACCTCCTCCTCCTGTACAATGACTGATAACACCTCTATATACAGTAGATAATACAGGATCCACCATTCACAATAGGAGATGTCACAGCTCACCTCCTCCTCCTGTACAATGACTGATAACACCTCTATATACAGTAGATCACACAGGATCCACCATTCACAATAGGTGATGTCACAGCTCACCTCCCCCTCCTGTACAATGACTTATAACACCTCTATATACAGTAGATAACACAGGATCCACCAGCCACAAGAGGTGATATCACAGCTCACCTCCTCCTCCTGTACCATGACTGATAACACCTCTATATACAGTAGGTAACACAGGATTCACCATTCACAATAGGTGATGTCACAGCTCACCTCCTCCTCCTGTACAATGACTGATAACACCTCTATATACAGTAGATAACACAGGATCCACCATTCACAATAGGTGATATCACAGCTCACCTCCTCCTCCTGTACAATGACTGATAACACCTCTATATACAGTAGATAACACAGGATCCACCATTCACAATAGGTGATGTCACAGCTCACCTCCTCCTCCTGTACAATGACTGATAACACCTCTATATATAGTAGATAACACAGGATCCACCATTCACAATAGGTGATATCACAGGTTACCTCCTCCTGTACAATGACTGATAACACCTCTATATACAGTAACATAGTAACATAGTAACATAGTTAGTAAGGCCGAAAAAAGACATTTGTCCATCCAGTTCAGCCTATATTCCATCATAATAAATCCCCAGATCTATGTCCTTCTACAGAACCTAATAATTGTATGATACAATATTGTTCTGCTCCAGGAAGACATCCAGGCCTCTCTTGAACCCCTCGACTGAGTTCGCCATCACCACCTCCTCAGGCAAGCAATTCCAGATTCTCACTGCCCTAACAGTAAAGAATCCTCTTCTATGTTGGTGGAAAAACCTTCTCTCCTCCAGACGCAAAGAATGCCCCCTTGTGCCCGTCACCTTCCTTGGTATAAACAGATCCTCAGCGAGATATTTGTATTGTCCCCTTATATACTTATACATGGTTATTAGGTCGCCCCTCAGTCATCTTTTTTCTAGACTAAATAATCCTAATTTCGCTAATCTATCTGGGTATTGTAGTTCTCCCATCCCCTTTATTAATTTTGTTGCCCTCCTTTGTACTCTCTCTAGTTCCATTATATCCTTCCTGAGCACCGGTGCCCAAAACTGGACACAGTACTCCATGTGCGGTCTAACTAGGGATTTGTACAGAGGCAGTATAATGCTCTCATCATGTGTATCCAGACCTCTTTTAATGCACCCCATGATCCTGTTTGCCTTGGCAGCTGCTGCCTGGCACTGGCTGCTCCAGGTAAGTTTATCATTAACTAGGATCCCCAAGTCCTTCTCCCTGTCAGATTTACCCAGTGGTTTCCCGTTCAGTGTGTAATGGTGATATTGATTCCTTCTTCCCATGTGTATAACCTTACATTTATCATTGTTAAACCCCATCTGCCACCTTTCAGCCCAAGTTTCCAACTTATCCAGATCCATCTGTAGCAGAATACTATCTTCTCTTGTATTAACTGCTTTACATAGTTTTGTATCATCTGCAAATATCGATATTTTACTGTGTAAACCTTCTACCAGATCATTAATGAATATGTTGAAGAGAACAGGTCCCAATACTGACCCCTGCGGTACCCCACTGGTCACAGCGACCCAGTTAGAGACTATACCATTTATAACCACCCTCTGCTTTCTATCACTAAGCCAGTTACTAACCCATTTACACACATTTTCCCCCAGACCAAGCATTCTCATTTTGTGTACCAACCTCTTGTGCGGCACGGTATCAAACGCTTTGGAAAAATCGAGATATACCACGTCCAATGACTCACCGTGGTCCAGCCTATAGCTTACCTCTTCATAAAAACTGATTAGATTGGTTTGACAGGAGCGATTTCTCATAAACCCATGCTGATATGGAGTTAAACAGTTATTCTCATTGAGATAATCCAGAATAACATCCCTCAGAAACCCTTCAAATATTTTACCAACAATAGAGGTTAGACTTACTGGCCTATAATTTCCAGGTTCACTTTTAGAGCCCTTTTTGAATATTGGCACCACATTTGCTATGCGCCAGTCCTGCGGAACAGACCCTGTCGCTATAGAGTCACTAAAAATAAGAAATAATGGTTTATCTATTACATTACTTAGTTCTCTTAGTACTCGTGGGTGTATGCCATCCGGACCCGGAGATTTATCTATTTTAATCTTATTTAGCCGGTTTCGCACCTCTTCTTGGGTTAGATTGGTGACCCTTAATATAGGGTTTTCATTGTTTCTTGGGATTTCACCTAGCATTTCATTTTCCACCGTGAATACCGTGGAGAAGAAGGTGTTTAATATGTTAGCTTTTTCCTCGTCATCTACAACCATTCTTTCCTCACTATTTTTTAAGGGGCCTACATTTTCAGTTTTTATTCTTTTACTATTGATATAGTTGAAGAACAGTTTGGGATTAGTTTTACTCTCCTTAGCAATGTGCTTCTCTGTTTCCTTTTTGGCAGCTTTAATTAGTTTTTTAGATAAAGTATTTTTCTCCCTATAGTTTTCTAGAGCTTCAATGGTGCCATCCTGCTTTAGTAGTGCAAATGCTTTCTTTTTACTGTTAATTGCCTGTCTTACTTCTTTGTTTAGCCACATTGGGTTTTTCCTATTTCTAGTCCTTTTATTCCCACAAGGTATAAACCGCTTACACTGCCTATTTAGGATGTTCTTAAACATTTCCCATTTATTATCTGTATTCTTATTTCTGAGGATATTGTCCCAGTCTACCAGATTAAGGGCATCTCTAAGCTGGTCAAACTTTGCCTTCCTAAAGTTCAGTGTTTTTGTGACTCGGACCCTGACAAGTCCCCCTAGTGAAAGACAGGTGAAACTGCACAATATTGTGGTCGCTATTTCCTAGATGCCCGACCACCTGCAGATTTGTTATTCTGTCAGGTCTATTAGATAGTATTAGGTCTAAAAGTGCTGCTCCTCTGGTTGGATTCTGCACCAATTGTGAAAGATAATTTTTCTTGGTTATTAGCAGAAACCTGTTGCCTTTATGGGTTTCACAGGTTTCTGTTTCCCAGTTAATATCCGGGTAGTTAAAGTCCCCCATAACCAGGACCTCATTATGGGTTGCAGCTTCATCTATCTGCTTTAGAAGTAGACTTTCCATGGTTTCTGTTATTTTTGGGGGTTTGTAACAGACCCCAATGAGAATTTTGTTACCATTTTTCCCTCCATGAATTTCAACCCATATGGACTCGACATCCTCATTCCCTTCGCTAATATCCTCCCTTAAAGTGGACTTTAGACAAGACTTTACATAGAGACAAACCCCTCATCCTCTCCGATTTTTACGATCCTTTCTAAACAGACTGTAACCCTGTAAGTTAACTGCCCAGTCATAGCTTTCATCTAACCATGTCTCGGTTATTCCCACTATGTCAAAGTTACCTGTAGATATTTCTGCTTCTAGTTCTTCCATCTTGTTTGTCAGGCTTCTGGCGTTTGCGAGCATGCAGTTTAGAGGATTTTGTTTTGTTCCAATCTCCTCACTGTGGATTGTTTTAGAAATGTTCTTACCTCCCTTCTGAGTATGTTTTCCTGGATCTTCTTTGTTCAAGTCTAATGTTTTTCTTCCCGTCCCCTCTTCTTCTAGTTTAACGCCCTCCTGATGAGTGTAGCGAGTCTTCTGGCGAATGTGTGTTTCCCAGGTTTGTTGAGGTGTAGTCCGTCTCTGGCGAGGAGTCCATCGTACAAGTAATTCACACCGTGGTCCAGGAATCCAAATCCTTGTTGTCTGCACCATCGTCTTAGCCAGTTGTTTGCATCAAGGATCCTGTTCCATCTCCTGGTGCCATGCCCGTCTACTGGAAGGATAGAAGAAAAAACTACCTGTGCATCCAGTTCCTTTACTTTCTTCCCCAACTCTTCAAAGTCTTTGCAGATTGTCGGTAGGTCCTTCCTTGCCGTGTCATTGGTGCCAACATGTATCAGAAGAAATGGGTGGACGTCCTTGGAGTTGAAGAGCTTTGGTATCCTATCGGTCACATCCTTGATCATCGCACCTGGAAGGCAGCATACTTCTCTTGCGGTTATGTCCGGTCTGCAGATGGCTGCTTCTGTGCCTCTCAGTAGTGAGTCTCCCACCACCACCACTCTTCGTTGCTTCTTGGCTGTATTTTTTGCTGTCACTTGTTGCTGTGTGCCCTTTTCTTTTTTGCTTGCTGGTATTGCTTCATCCTTAGGTGTGCCATCTTCATCCTCTACAAAGATTTGATATCGGTTCTTTAGTTGTGTGGTTGGTGATTTCTCCATGGTCTTCTTGCTTCTTTTGGTCACATGCTTCCACTCATCTGCTTTTGGAGGTTCTCTGACACTTTTTTTCACCTTCTGTGACCAGTAGAGATGCTTCTGTTCTGTCTAGAAAGTCTTCATTCTCTTTGATGAGTTTCAAAGTTGCTATTCTTTCTTCCAGACCCCGCACCTTTTCTTCTAAAAGGGCCACTAGTCTACACTTCTGACAGGTGAAATTTGATTCTTCTGGTCGATCTGTGAACATGTAGCACATGCTGCAGCTCACCATGTAGGTTGTCACATCTGCCATGTTTGGTGATGCTTTCCAATCAGCTGGTCCCGGCTGTACCCAACGATCTTCTAGCTTAGGGAGACTCTTCGCTTTTCCCAGAAGGCACCTGGAATATGCAAATTAGCCTCTTCAAGCTTGAATCCCTGGTTTGGTGATGCTTTCCAATCAGCTGGTCCCGGCTGTACCCAACGATCTTCTAGCTTAGGGAGACTCTTCGCTTTTCCCAGAAGGCACCTGGAATATGCAAATTAGCCTCCTCAAGCTTGAATCCCTGGTTTAGTGATGCTTTCCAATCAGCTGGTCCCGGCTGTACCCAACGATCTTCTAGCTTAGGGAGACTTCGCTTTTCCCAGAAGGCACCTGGAATATGCAAATTAGCCTCCTCAAGCTTGAATCCCTGGTTTGGTGATGCTTTCCAATCAGCTGGTCCCGGCTGTACCGAACGATCTTCTAGCTTAGGGAGACTCTTCGCTTTTCCCAGAAGGCACCTGGAATATGCAAATTAGCCTCCTCAAGCTTGAATCCCTGGTTACACAGGATCCACCATTCACAATAGGTGATGTCACAGCTCACCTCCTCCTCCTGTACAATGACTGATAGCACCTCTATATACAGTAGATAACACAGGATCCGCCATTCACAATAGGTGATATCACAGCTCACCTCCTCCTCCTGTACAATGACTGATAACACCTCTATATACAGTAGATAACACAGGATCCACCATTCACAATAGGTGATATCACAGGTTACCTCCTCCTGTACAATGACTGATAACACCTCTATATACAGTAGATAACACAGGATCCACCATTCACAATAGGTGATATCACAGCTCACCTCCTCCTCCTGTACAATGACTGATAACACCTCTTTATACAGTAGATAGCACACGATCCACCATCCACAATAGGTGATATCACAGCTCACCTCCTCCTTCTGTACCATGACTGATAACACCTCTATATACAGTAGGTAACACAGGATTCACCATTCACAATAGGTGATGTCACAGCTCACCTCCTCCTCCTGTACAATGACTGATAACACCTCTATATACAGTAGATAACACAGGATCCACCATTCACAATAGGTGATATCACAGCTCACCTCCTCCTCCTGTACAATGACTGATAACACCTCTATATACAGTAGGTAACACAGGATCCACCATTCACAATAGGTGATGTCACAGCTCACCTCCTCCTCCTGTACAATGACTGATAGCACCTCTATATACAGTAGATAACACAGGATCCGCCATTCACAATAGGTGATATCACAGCTCACCTCCTCCTCCTGTACAATGACTGATAACACCTCTATATACAGTAGATAGCACAGGATCCACCATTCACAATATGTGATGTCACAGCTCACCTCCTCCTGTACAATGACTGATAACACCTCTATATACAGTAGATAACACAGGATCCACCATTCACAATAGGTGATATCACAGGTTACCTCCTCCTGTACAATGACTGATAACACCTCTATATACAGTAGATAACACAGGATCCACCATTCACAATAGGAGATGTCACAGCTCACCTCCTCCTCCTGTACAATGACTGATAACACCTCTATATACAGTAGATAACACAGGATCCACCATTCACAATAGGTGATATCACAGGTTACCTCCTCCTGTACAATGACTGATAACACCTCTATATACAGTAGATAACACAGGATCCACCATTCACAATAGGTTATATCACAGCTCACCTCCTCCTCCTGTACAATGACTGATAACACCTCTATATACAGTAGATAACACAGGACCCACCATTCACAATAGGTGATATCACAGCTTACCTTCTCCTCCTGTATAATGACTGATAACACCTCTATATACAGTAGGTAACACAGGATCCACCATTCACAATAGGTGATGTCACAGCTCACCTCCTCCTCCTCCTGTACAATGACTGATAACACCTCTATATACAGTAGGTAACAGGATTCACCATTCACAATAGGTGATGTCACAGCTCACCTCCTCCTCCTGTACAATGACTGATAACACTTCTATATACAGTAGATAAAACAGGATCCACCATTCACAATAGGCGATGTCACAGCTCACCTCCTCCCCCTCTCTTCATCCAGACTAGCGTTTGCTGAGTATTGGGCCTAGTGATCAGGGTGAAAATGATTCTGATACAGGACTATGACAAGTATAACAATCGATAGTTACAAGAATCCATGTAACACCTGATGTAAACCATACCCTTCTTCCGATGACACTTTCCCTTTCACCACCCGTGAGTTTTTATCATGATATATTTTCGTCATATTCACATATTATTCATTCATGTTTTCTTGTGTCGAACTGATAAATTTTAAGAAAACCTTTAAAACTTATGAGGAATACCTGAAAGGTACAATGCAATATGCTCTCTGCATGTTGTGCATCACGCAGAGTCACTCTGCCCCATAGTAGTAGTCTGTGTGCCGCCATATGGTGCACCTGTGAGCAATGATTCTCTTCTATGGTGACATATTTCCATAGTGTGGCACTTTTTTACATGCATGTGTCCTCTGCCGCCATTTACTGTACATAGGCACACAGAGGTACAGTGTAGGTAAATGTTACCATGTGGCAGTATTACAGGTCTGTAAGTCACAGGTATATAATACAGCCACTGTCTTTTCCAGTGAATTTGGCCATACCAGATCCTACGTGCAGCGCCTCAAGGAATATATAGAAAATGGAAGAATGACATGAAAAAGCGGAAAGACAGTACCAACACGGATGTCCTCAGACTGCAAGAATTTTCTTCACCAAGTATCCAGGCAAAGAGTAAAGGAAGAGTCCCAGCATGAGAAGGAGGAGGATGAGGATGAGAATTTTCAGAATCAGCCAGCGGTAATTATTCCAAATGAAGTAGCGGATAGACTTCAGAGGGTTGAGAAACCAAATGAAACTGGTGTCTGGCCGTCTGGTGCGGAGGAGATGGCGGTGAGGCGGAAAATCAGGAAGGAGGAAGGAGCGGGTGAGAGAAAAAAAAAAGGGAGGAAAATGAGAAAGTCAATGAAAGATATAATGGAACATGAGTGGAAGTCAGAAAACTAGAGGCAATGATCCCATCTAACCCAACATTACTGGAAACCAGTGGAGAATATTCCTTTGGGGGCTTCTTATCTCCTTATCTCAGAGGAAATCTAGAACTTTTTGACCTTAAAGATTTTTAAAGGGTTTGTGGGAAATACAAAATTAGGCACGTTGAAGGCCTAACTGAATGTTGCAACAAACCAAGGGACTATGATTGCGCTAAACCCTCAATGGATCTACCCATAAAGAACTACAAATCCTACTAGGGATCACACCATACTATTTCTGGAGCTCTACTGAACTGTCTGTCATAAACTGCTGCATGTCTCATCACATCCATGAAGACTCCATGTTTGGCCGCCATGGACCCAACCAATGACCACCCCGAATGGCATTCATGACCTTTATGGGCAAATCGGCTATGGAACCAGCCAACGAGAAGTAAAGACCGGCTGTGAGGAAACTACACTGGCATCATATGTACGTCAGAGAATCATGCCAAGAAAAAATGGGGTTTCTGGGACGATAAAATTCAAGGACAATTCTTCAGACAGGCCATCAAGATTTGACTGATTCGAGTCCTAGGAATCAAAAAAATCCACTCACTCACAGGCAACTTATAACAGCTGTATTTAGAATGTGAAGGGTTGACTTAAATGGACAATGTGTAATACTTTGTCCTGCAGGTACACTATAAGGAAATCGAACATCTACCAAATTGCCCCATAGAGTAGGTAGACCCTTTGAGACCTGCACATTGTCAAGTATTATGTACATGTATGCAGTGAATTGCAGCTTGTTGTTTTATGTCTCCATCTCTCACTAGGCCGCATTGATCATAGTAAATGGTAACGTCACTTACTTTGGTTTTTCAAGAGGATCTGGTTCATTACGTCCCAGTCCAGCAGGAGTTTTCTCAGCTTCTTCTGCCGTCAAGAGGTGAAGTTCTGCCTCTACTTTACCCTAAACAGAATAAAGGAAATTAACCTTCTACCATTGATCAATTACCTTTCCATCTTCCATCAACTTACAGTCCAAGTGACACACAAAATTCAACAATGTCTCCTTTTTATGGTATCTGTGGATTTAAGTAATTGCCATCTTACAGTGAGCTCCATCTCATCGTTTTCATTTCGGGCAACAAACGGCCACCATCCTTTCACCCTCTTCTGTTTGAAGATCGAAACCATTGGCAAATCAACTTCTGGGGCCACCATGTCTATAGAGCACTGCTTCGCTGTCTTCGCCCCTCGAGGGAAACGGTTCAAGTCAAGCTCTATTGCGCCTGTTGGGGGAATATATTACGAGTTCACTAACTTTTATTTTACTGTTAGAATTTATTTATTTCCTGATCTCATCAGTGATAGGGAGAGTGTTTCCGAATCGTCCTACCGAGGAAGTCATCAGCAGAGAAGTGGTCGGCATCCCAGACCTGGAGAGTGAGACGTGCCGGGATCTTGTATTCAGTTTCATCCCAAGAGAACATGGATTCTTTCTTGGAGATGACAATCTTCTCTTCAGCCACCAAATAGTCAAAAGGAAAGAGAAACCTCCAGTTGAAGTTTCCCTCACCAGTAAGAGAATGATAATGGACATCGGTGTCTTGTTTATCTTCCTGCTGACCTTTCAGCCACCTGAATTTCCCACCCAAAGTCAACGGAAGAAAAAGGTTAAATTTTTCATTTTTAATTATTTATATATTTCAGAATTTCTCCCTAAAACCTAAACCTTATAAATTTAGTTATTTACACAATTATTTTGCTTGAATACTACAATTAGAAAGGAGGATATTTTAAGTATTAATTTTAATTAAAAACATAAAGTTTAAACTATTTGAAGCTTTAAAAACAAAATAATCAGCATTTGAAAGCTCTTATTATTTTTAATAATGTTCCGATATAATTTCCTTTTTTAGTTTTAGGTGGTAAGGTTCCATCAGACTCTCAAGATGTATATGAAAGCTATAGCTCAATTATATATTTTATTCCCTACAGGGAAACTCTTCATATTGGGAAATTATAGAAATTTTAATTATGTTGATTTTTTTTTAACCTATTTGTATGTATGGAAAACTTACAAGAATATGTTGACATTCTTTAAAACATTGAATTTAAATTAAAAAATAAAACAAACACAAATTAGATTTCTAAATACATTTTTTTACATAATTTAGATTCATTAAAGTTAAAATTATATTTAGAAATTTAAAACTGAACACAAGAGATTAATAAGATTTATAAACTTAAAATTGTACACAAATTATATTTAAAAACTAAAACTGTAACACAAATTATATTTATAATTTTAAAATTTACCACAAATTATATTTATAAATTTAAAAGTTAACGCAAATTAGATTT
Organism: Ranitomeya imitator; assembly: GCF_032444005.1. NCBI lineage: Eukaryota > Metazoa > Chordata > Amphibia > Anura > Dendrobatidae > Ranitomeya > Ranitomeya imitator. The sequence continues at coordinate 695,086,616 of NC_091286.1, read as the reverse complement.
ACAAATTTAAAATTTAGCACAAATTAGATTTACAAATTTAAAATTTAGCACAAATTAGATTTACAAATTAAAAATTTAGCACAAATTAGATTTACAAATTTAAAATTTAGCACAAATTAGATTTATACATTTAACACCAATTTGATTTTCGATTGATAGAAAATATACAAATTTGACTAACATTTCTTAAATAATTTTAAAATACAAAAAAATAAAAGTTAATTTAATTAAACATTAATGTTAATATAGAGCATTATTTAAAAAAAAGATGAGCGAAAAAATAAAGTATTTTTGTATGTGATTTCTAATATATTTTTTCAGCAAATTCTACTAATTGTTTTATTTATAGCTTCATTTCTTAATTTGAAATAATATATATTTCTAACTAATAAATTAATATGTTAAAAAAAAACATTTTCAGTAATTATAGGTGTTACAAAACCTTGGAGTTAGTTTATTGAAAATAAATAGTCATCATCATCATTGTAATGTTCTCTGTTAGCAAAAAATGTTGCCAAAATTTTGCGAAACTCCTAAATTTATCATAATCATAACATTATTATTATTATTATGTCCTTGTTAAATAATATTTTACTAAAATTAAATGTAAAAAAAAAGTATACTTAAATGTACATTTGTAAAAAATTATTTAGAAGTACTTAAAAAAAAAAAAAAAAAAACAGAATGAAAAAAATGCCTACATATGTAAATATTACACAATAATATACACGTAACATAAAATATATAACATAAATCACCATTCTTCTCATGGAAAAGCACATGCAGATTCACACTACAAAAACACACACTTGCATGAAAGCCCCCCGACATGCCGGCATAGAAATGGAACGGACAGCCACACAGACAGATGGGACTTCCACCATTAACGGTTAGAGCTAATTTACTGGTTTCCATGTCCAGTGCCGGTTTAGGTGGCGGACGCCTGGTTGCGGCACATTCAGTAAATGAGCTTTACTATTAGAGAAGAAGGTATGACTCCACGAGAGGGAGATGAGTGGGCATGCCATGCAGATGCTCCAGTGATGCAGTCCGCTTTAACCTCTCAATTACAATAGTTCTTCGGAATTAACCCCGTTGTTACTGAAGGGTTTTTCACTTTGCTCATTTACATCCCTTTCAGAAACAAAAAGGTTATGAAGACACTTACCTGGAGTCAAGAAACACAATGTTAAAAAAAAATGGCGGAGTGGTAACAGACCCTCGTTTTTTTGTTACTTTTTTTTTAATTTCCTTATTTTATTGGTGCAAACACATGAAACACACTGTGTGCAGTCACACCTGCTCCTCAGAGCATCTCTAGCTGGTGGGATTGTGTGGTGGTACCAGGGCTAGAAAGGCCTCTCCAGTCCTGAGGGTAGGCATCGTGCTGAAGAGCAAATAGAACCATCAGTCGACCTCGAAACGTGATGACAAGTTACTTTTATTATTTTATTTTAATATACCTTACTTTTTATTTTATTTTTGTTTTATCTTACTTTGTTAATTTATTTTTATAATATTTTTGTTGTAGGATTAATTACCTTTTTTGTTTTTTTCTTTTTCTTTTGTTTTAATTTAGCATTTTTTAATCTGTTTTAATTTACTTTTTACATTTTCTATTTATCTGTTTTTCATTTTTATATAGTACACTTATAATTCGAATTTGAATCATTGAACTAACCGCTTTAGTTATGGAGCATGCCTTAACATTTATTAATAAAAGAACAAGATATTATGAACTTTTGTGATTCTTTTTTAAACATTACCACTTCCCTTGTATCATTTCCTCCAGTCGAATGTAGCGCACTTCTGTCTTCTTTGTGACCTAACTATGAATGTCTCCTATAAAATGTGAACCAATACTAAAAGCTTTCGCTACCTTCTTGTGAACCTGTTTTTGCAGAATTCACAAATTAATTTGATTTATTTGATTGTTATTTTATTTATTTACCTTCTCCAACCAATAATTAATTAGCCAGTTCAGTTGGCCACTTTTATTGTACCTAATATTTTATATCTAACAAAAATTGTTGCAAATTACAGCATTTTTATATTCTTGGGGTGAAATATAAAATATAATAATGTTTTTAGTTCATTTTGTTTATATAATTGCTTAACACTAGGACTACTGGTATAGTCATTTTGGCTACTTGCACTTCAGTAGTTCTAGTCAGGGTCATGAGTCCAGTAGTCCTAGTGTTAAATCGGTGGTCTAAAAGCTAAGTACTTTTCATTTCAATCTATTTAGTGCCATCATCTAAACTACTTTCTAATATACTTTAATTAAAAATTCCCAATCCTTCCCTAACTACGCTATCTGACTACTGATCTATTTTTTTTCTACTTCCATTTTGATGACACTTTGAGAATCCCAAAAGCAGCCTCTGTTCCCTTTCTGAAACTAAGGATCATCCTTGACCTCCGTTTCGGGCACTGTGCACAATGACAGCGCGCTCTGTTGCCAGCTCAGATAAGCAGTATTGAGCCAGCAACAGAGTTTGATGTCCGAATTCCTGGAGTGCAGAGACCAGTACTGCCCCCGCTAATGACCTCACTGGCCTCTGCATGGTGGGTATTCTGAAATTGCACTCTGTTGCTGGCTCATTACTGCTGATCTGAGCCAGCAACTGAGTGTGCTGTCATTGTGCACAGCGCGTAGGTACTAGCCCAGTGTCACTGTTTACACGTTGTTTCAGGGAGGGGTTGCGGAAGTGACCGCAGCTTCTGCTCCCTGATGACGCTTTGTTTGAGTATCCCAGCATGCAAATGTCATCAAAAAGAAAGTGGAGGAAAAAAATAGAAAAGCAGTTAGTGTAGTTAGGGAAGGATAGAGAATTATTAATGCAAGAATATTACAAAATAGTTTAGATTATGACACTAAATAGATAGGGATTTCAAATGAAAATAACTTTGAGCTTCAGAAGTTTATATAAAACACAAATGGAAAAATAAGAAATTAAAAAAATAAATACAATCTAAATAAAATTAATAGATTATACAATTAAGTTAAAACATTAAACTTTTTTTTAAACATTTCAAATTAATAGAAAAATTAAGAAAGTATCGGCTCGTAAAGCAGGCTATATTACGTCCATCAGCTCTAAATTTGGAGTCATTTATAACAGAAGTAATAAAGATAATAAAAACAATAATAATAATATAATTAAAATTTGCTCTTCTTTGTTTTGAATTTTTGGGCAAAATCTGACAATTGAATCTTAAAAATCGATGCCATAATTTTTTTTTTAATTGGCAAAAAAAAATAAATAAAAAAAATTGTTAAGACCAAAATCAAATTTTTTTTTGTTGCCCTCAAAAACTGAAGAGTAATTTCATAGGATCAAAATAACCCAACAGAACCACCACATGGCAACCCAGAGACGAGCTAGAGATGGGAGCGGGCCAGCAAGGAATGCAGCATACCAGTGCAGTTCAGTGCAGTGAGACAAGCAGCAATGAGTGGCAGGGCATATGCACATTCTGTTCGCCCAAGGAGAGGGGGAAGGCGGGTTAGAAGGGGAAGGGGTGGGCCGTGGGAATGGGACGGGCCGTGCATCATTACCCCTTAACATAGATGTCAGACATCTTCTCTCCTGTCATGAAAGCATCATCTTCTAAAATCACTTCATCAGTGTTCCAAATTATAACGCGCAGCTCAAAACTAGTTGACAATAGCGCGACGATAAACACCAAGAAGAGAGACAAAAAAACAAACAAAAAAAGCAAAAAAAAAAGATGCTAAATTTTTTTGTTATTCACACACAACACAAAAGCGTAAAACCGGCAACAACGGCAGCGTAGGAACCAGTGTGTGCGCCACAGGTATACACAGAAGCCCACACATAACACAGAGGCAGAGCGTTGGTTGGATTTTTCACTGGTACGTACCCCCTGACAAAAATGTCACTAGACTTTTCTCCTGTGAAGTAATCATCATCTTCGAGTATTACCTCATCAGTATTCCATATTATCACTCTAAGCTCGTATCTGGTAAGGAGATAGTGAGATTAGTGAGACGTGGCGCCATGGCAGGACGATGGGACTTCGGGGGTATTGGTGCGGGTTACCTCCTGGTAGAGTCTTTCTCGGTTTACCGAGGATCGAAGGGGTACAAACATATCGTTTATGCCTTGATAGGGTATTCTCAAGCTTGAAAGTTATATGTTAGCCATTTGATAGTGGATAACTTTCTGATAGCTGGGGGTCTGACCGATGAGACCCTCCACTCTAAGAATAGGGGCTCGTGAATGAAATGGAGGTTGTTCATGCACACTTCTGTTCCATATGGCTGGTCTTCAGCACTCGCGTAGGACTGAATGGAGCAACAATGCGCATGATCGAATTCTGCTCCATCCACATGGGGCTTTTCAGAGGGCCCTTCAGAGATTAGAAAAACAAATTTTGACAGTGAAGGTGACCAATGAGTGGAACAGGCGGCCACGAGAGGTGGTGAGTTCTTTTTCGATGGAAGTCTCCAAACAGTGGCTGGACAGACATCTGTCTGAGATGGTTTAGTTTGACACAATGACCCTGGAGGTCCCTTCCAACTCTAATATTCTATGATTCTATGATTCTTGGGATTGGTTCGGGTCTCAGCATTTGGACTCGCAACAATCAGGAGATAACTTTCAAACTTGACCATACCCCATTATTGGGTTTGTCCATTGAGAACAAGTTATCTCCTACCCACAGGATAGGTGATAACTTATGGATAGGGTGTACCAGCACCAATCGGCAGGACGGTTACTTATTGGATTTGCAGGTTAGATTCTTGACAGCCGCTCTATTCATTTTCTATAGAGCTGCCAGAAAAAAGCAGAGTTCTGCAGCCCGATGATGGGGAATGAATGGACCGGTGGTCAAGCATAACTGGGATAAAAGTTGCCCATTCAGCCGATCAGTGAAGGTCCTGGAGGTCAGACCGTCACTGATCAACAAATATCCATTGGTTGGTTGATAAGTTATCTTCACCGGACAATCCCATTAAATAACAAAAAAAATCCCTTACGGATCCCCATTAGTCATGGTTTACTTCTTGACAGTGATGGCACAGGTCCGTACGCAGTAGCACAACAGCCAATCACTGACCTGAGTAGTGACATGTCAACAGGTCTGATGTCAACCCCACACTCGTTATAGGCTGCCATGTTGTACGTAGGTAATATCATCACCCGTAGTTTAGGTGACCGGCCACCACTGCAGTGAAGCAGAGGTGGCCGAGCATACGTAGTGCTTACACGCTTTTTAGTAGAGCCCTGTATGCATTGAACTAAAGCCGGAGTAGATGAGCCGATCAGCTTTAGTGTCTCCGTTCTACAGCGTCGGAGCGTGGACAATATGGGTCAGCGGTGCATCCGAACTATCCGAAGTAAAAGCTACAATAATAATATAATAATAATGGAAAAATAATATTCTCTAGAACATAAAAAGTTGCCCAGATGGCAGAATAAAGGCTTCCGGGATAAAGCCATAAATAATTTTCTCCATAATTTATTTCCAAATATAATAAAATAATAAAATTTGTATGGGGAAAATACATTTCTATGGAGTGAATTGTCCCAGAATTTTGCTCGAAGGCGAGGTCAGAGTGATAGAAGAATGGATGACGGTTTTGGGTGTTTTGCCTCCGGTGATCACCGGCCCGGCCGGGGCTCTGTCGGCTGATTTTGCCTTTATTGTATTTTTTGCATTATCTCCGACATCACAGATATTATCATCACCGGCTCCAGACAGAAATACATAGAAGTATTAAAAAAAAGCTAAACTTTTTTGTACTTTTCAGAGTTTACAGGTCGACTTACCTGATGTGGATTTACAGACTATTCCTAAAAAGCGGAATCATTATTGGAATATACAGACAAGATACAAAATGCCGGAATATTAACCCTCATGCTGCGTTCAAAAATCTAATGTTCTGAGAATGTGACCAATCACTAAATCAGAAATCGGGGCTACATTCACGCCTCATGAAGGTCACTCAGGCAGCGCCTGTCGATAATGTTAGAGGCTCGGATCAGACCCGACCTCCGCCGCGGCATGACGGTGTTCAATGGTGACAATATTCATTGACCTACACATCGGATTTGGTGGAAAATATGTACAAATAGCTAAATCATTGAATCAAAGGGACATTTTGAACCTTTAAAATGTTGACTAAGAAAAAAAATGTGAGAGCCAGCGGCATATGTCTCAGAGACAGTCATTGGCCACTGTGGTGTATTACAGGGAATGTATCACCGAGACTGTTATTACTAGAGAAGACAAAATAATGGTAAATATAATATAATATATACACACATTTTTCTAATCCTTTTAATTTGATGTTTTTTTTATGCTATTTTCAGTAGACAATTAAACAGTTTAAAAGTTTACACACCCCGGCAGAATTTTTGCTTTCTTGGCCAAAACTTTTTCTCCACTGTTGGTTAGTGGTTGGGTGAAGCCATTTATTGTCAAACTCCTGTGTTTTCTCTTTGTAAATCATAATGACAACCCAAAAAATCCAAATGACCCTGATCAAAAGTTCACACACCCTGGAGATTTTGGCTTCCTAACATGCACAGAAGTTGACACAAATGGGTTTGAATGGCTCCTGAAGGTAACATCCTCACTAGTGATGAGCGACTAGCATTGCTGCTCTGGTCTCCCCGAGCATGCTCGGTATTTGGATGTGCTCGGAGATTTAGTTTTAGTTTAGTTAGTGGGGATTCCCTAACAAACAGGCATTCCTCACATGTATTCAGCCTGTCTAGCAGACGTAAATCATGCAGCTGAGGCCAGGAAAACAAATTTTTCCAGGCACATCCAAATACTCAGAGATCACCCGAGCATGCTCGGGGAGACCAGAGCAACGAGTATACTCGCTCATCACTAATCCTCACCTGTGACCTGTTTGCTTGTAATCAGTGTGTGTGCATAAAAGTTGAGTGAGTTTCTGAGATCCAGACAGACTCTTGCATCATTCATCCAGCCACTGAGGTTTCTGGATTGTGAGCCATGGGGAAAGCAAAAGAATTGTCAATGGATCTACGGGAAAAGGTAGTTGAACTGTATAAAACAGGAAAGGGATACGCAAAGATATCCAAGGAATTGATCATGCCAGTCAGCAGCGTTCACACTGTGATTAACAAATGGAAAATCAGTGGCTCTGTAAAAACAAAACCACGGTCAGGTAAACCAACAAAAATGTCGCCCACAACTGCCAGGAAAATTGTTCAGGATGCAAAGAAAAACCCACAAATAACATCAGCTGAAATTCAAGATGCACAATAAGGAGGCACTTGAAGAAAAACGGGCTGCATGGATCAAGTCACCAGAAGAAAGCCATTACTGCGCAAATGCCACAAAGTATGTCGCCTACAATACACAAAACAGCACAAAGACAAGCCTCAAAACTTCTGGAACAAGGTAATTTGGAGTAATGAGACCAAAATTGAACTTTTTGGCCACAACCATAAACATTACATTTGGAGAGAGGAAAACAAGGCCTATGATGAAACGAACACCATTCCTACTGTAAAGCACGGAGGTGGATCGCTGATGTTTTGAGGGTGTGTGAGCTACAAAAGCACAGGAAACTTGGTTAAAGTTGAAGGAAAGATGAATGCAGCACGTTACCAGCAAATACTGGAGGCAATTTTGTACTCATCAGCCTGGAAGCTGCACATGGGACGTACTTGGACGTTGCAACATGACAATGATCCAAAACACAAGGCCATGTTGACCTGTCATTGGCTACAGCAGAACAAAGTGAAGGTTCTGGAGTGGCCATCTCAGTCTCCTGACCTCAATATCTTTGAGCCACTCAGGGGAGATCTCAAGCGCGCAGTTCATGCTAAACAGCCCAGGAATTTATAGGAACTGGAGGCTTTTTGCGAAGAAGAGTGGGCAGCTTTACCATCTGAGAAAATAAAGAACTTTATCCACAACTACCACAAAAGACTTCAAGCTGCATTAAGAAATGGGGTATGTGAACGTTTGATCAGGGTCATTTGGATGTTTTGGGCTGTCATTATGATTTAAAAAAGACAAAACACAGACAATAAATGGCTTCACCCAACCAGTAGCCATGAGCGAAGAAAAAGGTTTGGTTTTATCATTCAAATTCTCTGAAAAAAAGGCCAAGAAAGCAAAAATTCTTACGGGGTATGTAAACTTTTGAGCAGAACTGTAAGAGCGGCCATATTGGTGCTATTGGCCATTGTACAGGAGGAGGAGGTGAGCTGTGACATCTCCTGTTGGGAGCAGTGGAGCAGTGAGACAATGACCCCGGATAAACAGTTTTTAAAGGGTTTTAGTGGCAAAAAATAAAAAATGTCCTTTAGCAGCCAGTGTCAGACAGCTGCTGCCAAGCCCAGAAAAGTCGTGGGAAGTCACTGAAGATTATAAGTTTATATCTGTGACATCATACAGCAGTGGTGAGACTGTGGATGTAAGACTGCATATAGTCTGTGTATAAGAAGGAAATAATGGGCCGTAAAATAAGATAATTGGTGCTGCTGATGGACAGAGGCGACGATCACTACGAATAAATGTATAGAGGCCTAATAACGGCCCATAAGAAGGGCACGACCGCTGCGTGCAGTAGTCTCATGGGACTTGGGTAGCTGTAAGATGCGGTTGATGAGTGTTGCTACATTTTCCGGTCAGATCATACCGGGCCCTGGGGTTAGCTGTAAAAGACTTTCCTTTACCTTTTTGGCTTCCTGGGAGAAATATCGATGGCAGGACCCGGTGCAGGCATGTCCATCGGGAACATGTCCACCCACATTTCTAACCGTCCCTGAGAAAAGAAGACCCCAACAGTTAGCTGATGGAGAAAAATCTAATCACAAAGGTCTACCTTTCAAAAAAAAGAGAACATCAGCTTTTTCAACATTGTTGTGAACGGTTACCTACAATAAATATAGTAAGTTAATGCATGACATTAAGGGGAACCTATCAGCAGTGGTTTAGAGGGCGTCAGGAGGTAGGGACGTAAAGGTCATTGTTCAACAATTAAAATGATGCCTATATTTTTCTAATCCGGTGCTTCATTGCAGAGAAATCCTTATTTTTATCCCTTTAAACTGCAAGTGCACTGAATGTTGCAAGTGCATCTGCAGTCTGCGGTTTCATCTTCAGTTCTCCTAGCCCGATGCTGCCTAACGATGCTTGACTGGGTTTGTTGCCTGTGATTTGTTGCCTGTGCTACAGCTTCTGTACCTTCTGTCAAGCAAGCAGTCGCATGGCACTGAGCGGGGAGTAGAGAAATCATGAACTGCACATGCACTTGCAACACACTGTGCACTTGCAGTTTAAGGGATAAAAATTAGGATTTCTCTGCAATAAAGCAACGGATCAGAACGATATAGGTATCGTTTTAATGGTTGAACAATGACGTATACGTGTCTTCCTCTTCTGTGCCCCCTAACTCGCCGCTCTTTAAAGATCCCCAACAATCATAACAATAATGGCACGTTTGGTTCCAATATTTTTATTGATTCGTACCTGCTCGATTCCCGGCTTGTCTGGATTTAGGAGTGGCCGAGTCTCTACATGTTCTGGAATCAACCTGCACCCAACGCGGGGGATTTCCTCCCAATGTTGGAGGACTGAGAGGGCGAGATGTTCATCAGTCTGTTTCTTCTGACCTGAGTTGGGAAACAAAGAATAAGACGATGAAACCCCTGACAAGTGTCTAAAGCGATGACCGTTCCCGGACCACAGACACACCATTTTCATCTTCGATTTCTGTGGGGCCGGTGAACACGCGATTCATGACTTTGACTCGCCCTCCGGGACCGAAATGTGGACCATCGATCTTCCCTTCTTTGCAGAGTTTGGACAGGATCTGTGTCGGCTTCATGGGGTCTCTCCACATATTATAACCATGTCTGGGGGAGGAAGAAGAGAACGTGAAAAACAGAAGATGATCGAGGGGTCTAGTGGTCAAAATTCACAATTTCATAAATCTAGAACGGTGATTTATGGGGTTGTTCATGAGCGGACACCTCTCCATCTTTGCGTGGCATATGGGACCCGCTTCTATCATACACTTATCCTGTGGATATGCCATAAACATTTGGGATGACCCCTTTACGGATAGCAGCAGATACACGTACATGGCATATGTCTGCGATATTCCGCACGTAGCTCTGTGTTTGCTGTAATAACGATTTTCCAGATCAATCTTAGTTTCTCCAATCAGGTCGTCAGTTCCAACCAGATCCCAGTCGTATACAGCAACAGTGAGCATGGATTCCATAGGAAACGTGGCCTCAATATCAAACGACCTGGGGTAAAGAAATTGAAAGCAGACAGGGACATAAGTAAATCCTCTGACTCCGAGATCTGCACCTTCCCTCTGTTAATATTCTTGATGTTGGTTTCTAGATTTTTCTCCTTGTGCTGCACCGATGCACTGGAACATCCCATGATGCGACCACCTTCATAACCCTCCCTTGCCACATCGTGCTCGTGATGCATTGATGGACAAGTTCGTCTGGCAGCATTTTGATCCCCGCCATTCGGCTGGACTCACTTCCCAAAGACGGGGTTCAGCTGCTTGGATATGTAGTTCTCCTTATCCTTGATTTCGGTTTTTCCCAGTTTAATGACGACGTAGGGATCGGCCTTCCCATTGATGTCAGCGGGATGTAGATCTGTGGCCTAGAAAAGAGTTCATGGTATTAGTCAAATCCGAGCCATGGCCGCCGGTCCATGAGAGCATGCAATCTAGAGTCTTTGCGGTCAATGCCACCTAAAGAGGTACTCCAACTATAAATGTCTAATATATTGGGGTTCCACCTATGATTCCAGGACAACAGGGGTCCACGAGTGACTGAAGATAGTTTTAGTTGTGCCGTATTGGACGTGGCCGGTGGCACGGCATCAGGAGACTTTATCTCCCCTTAATGGTGATTTTACCACTGATTTCCTTAACTGGGGAATGGTGGTCTTTTCCTAAGCAATTTTTGGGACCACCAGCCACTGCCCTTCTGTGGGAACAGTGTAAAGATGTTTTGTATACTATCAGGTGACCATATCTCCACAGAATTAGGGAGTCCCTGGCAGTCAGAATCCAAACCAATATGGAAAAAGTGCACTCGAGAAAACATTCCGTATTTTGCTCTCACCCTGACCACGTACACCCGCACCAGTACGTTTATTGGGTCATTGTTGGGTATGCCTTGGAACATGCCAAAATTGGGGTCAAATCCAGCTTCCTTTGTGATGTCATCGGGCAATGGGACCTTGTACACACACATGGAGCCCTGGAGGATGGAGGGGAGCGAAGGTTACTTTTATATCATACAGTATAAAGACTCTTTACTCTAGCCCACCAGGGAACATAACAGCACTGAAATATAGATTATTGTGTTTTTGTCTGCACCTGCTTGCTAGGACTGCACACTTCAGCACACTAAAGGTTAAACTAAGTATAGAAATGTTCTGCAGTGGTCTGTTCCAGGTGTTAGGTAAGACACATTGTTAGAGGTGAGGGTTTATGGGTTTTCCTGGGGTTGGGTAGAACATATTGTTAGAGGGGAGGGTTTATGGGTTTTCCTGGGGTCGGGTAGGACATATTGTTCATGGATTGTCATGGGGTTGGGTAGAACACATTGTTAGAGGGGAGGGTTCATGGGTTGTTGTGAAGTTGGGTAGGACCCCCTGTTAGAGGAGAGGGCTTGTGGGTTGTCCTGGGGTTGGGTAGGTCACATGGATTGGGTAGGGCTCATGGATTGGACTGGAGTTAGGTAGGACAGATTGTTAGAGGGGAGGGTTCATGGATTGCCCTGGGGTTGGGTAGAACACATTGTTAGAGGAGAGGGTTCATGGATTGCCCTGGGGTTGGGTAGGATACATTGTTAGAGGGGAGGGTTCATTGATTGTTCTGGGGTTGGGTAGGACACATTGTTAGAGGGGAGGGTTCATGGATTGCCCTGGGGTTGAGTAGGAAACATTGTTAGAGGGGAGGGTTCATTGATTTTCCTTGGGTTGGGTAGGACCCACTGTTAGAGAGGACTCGTGGGTTGTCCTGGGGTTGGGTAGGGCTCATGGGTTGTCCTGGGGTTGGGTAGGTCACATTGTTACAGAGGAGGGTTCATTGATTGTCCTGGGGTTGGGTAGGACACATTGCTACAGAGGAGGGTTCATGGGTTGTCCTGGGGTTGGGTAGGGCACATTGTTAGAGGGGAGGGTTCATGGGTTGTCCTGGGGTTGTGTAGGTCACATTGTTACAGAGGAGGGTTAATTGATAGTCCTGGTGTTTGGTAGGACACATTGTTAGAGGAGAGGGCTCATGAGTTGTCCTGGGGTTGGATAGGTCACACTGTTAGAGGAGAGGGTTCATGGATTGTCCTGGGGTTGGATAGGACATATTGTTAGGGGGGAGGGTTCTTGGGATGTCCTGGGGTTGGGTAGGTCACACTATTAGAGGGAAGGGTTCATAGGTTGTCCTGGGGTGGGGTAGGTCACATTGTTAGAAGGGGGTTCATGGATTATCATGGGGTTGAGTAGGACACATTGTTAGATGAACCCCTCCCACCATAGACCACTAGGTATTATAATGATCATTACCCCAGTTAACCTGGAAATAATATGAATCCCTTTTACCTTAACCCTTCAGGAAATAAAAAAATGAACATCTCCCACCACTAGGGAATAAAATACCACTCCTCACACAGACCATTAGATAGTAACCTTATCTTTTACCCCAGTGCACCAGGGAACCTCTACTTCTACTCTAGACCACCAGGGAAGGGGCTACTATTTTTAACTTTCATAAATAGTGACATTAACCCTTCAGAATATCAGACCACCAGGGAAGTTTTAATTATTATGATTTTTTTCTGTTGTGTAAATCCTTTAGTCTAGTGAGCTCATCAGTCGGACATGATCAGTGGACTTTGTGGTTATGAACAAGTCATATACTGTAATCAGAGCACACCATGGGCTAGATACTGATGACCAGCGCTAGTCAGCAGAATCTGATGGACACTCGCCTTGAACCTCCCGACTATTCGCTCCTCCTCACTGACTGTGTCATCGTCATCCCCGATCTTCCCCCGTAGTAAGTTGAAGGTGTGCAGCCAGTCCTCAAAGCTATCAAACTCTGTCTCCAGCTCCTTGTTGAACACCTGAAATCGTACATTATGGAGAATGATAGTGATACTCTATATCGTTTGAACCCATCAGCTCTGTATTACTGAATCCTGAGACATCCTTTGGTGGACATCGCAGGATCTGCTGACATCGGGGACCCACCTTTAGCTCATCGATCTTTTGCTTGTTCTTCTTCTCCGCCATCTCAGCCTGTAGTTTCTTCTTCTTGTCCTCTTTGGGCACTTTCACCTTCTCTTTGTTTTTCACTTGCCCTTTGGAGCCTTTCATGGGAGAGTCATCAATTTTGATCTCTGAGTCATCAGATAAGTTGGTGGGGATGGAAGGAACCAACAACACGAGACACTAAACCACGATGAGCATGAAAGTTGACGGATAGTTCGGAGCACGGGAGGCCCTAGACCTCCCGCACCAGCTATCGAGCTTCCAAATCCATGTGTTTCCACTCCACCCATGAAAAGCACACTGAGGTCCGATGAGGGGTCATCAAACCAGACTCGAAGTACCACATGGATTGTAGAAGCCAAATACTTACCAGCCTCAGTCTACACTACAATGGACAGCACATACGCATCACACAGAACTGCATTGCTCTTTGCATCTCTATCCATAGTGTGTCGGCCAGATGATAGGGGCACTGGTGGATCCTTCATCTAGAAGACCCTCCATGTTAGGTTGCTGACCCCATAAGGGCACATCTAGGGTTCTGATCTCTTATATAATACTATGCAATACTCCTCAATTGCAGAGTAGTATGCCTGTCTAGAGGGATGAACTGCGGGGATGGATATCCCCAACGTTTTGGCTTGAGCTGGGTTTCTGCAGTTACTCACACGAGTACAGAGGCAGAGCCCACAGATAAGCCTGATATATATATATATATATCTGTCATGTAGCGTTAAGAGATTAAAGGATTTCACCCATCAGTGATAACCTCTTTTATACTGAAGCCGTTGGATTGGGTTTGGCTCCTTTGGTCAAAGAAAGCCTTTTTCAACCAAAAAGTGTTAGTCTTATGTGGTGGGGTGGCCATTCAGATTAATGGCCATCTATGTAATATATGGGAGGCCATAACAGGACCCACTCTTACCAGGAGGAATCCAGAGTGCAGGACCCTTCTTCACGATATCAATACTCCCTAATATGGCAAATAGACGACAATTGTCCTCATAGGAAAACCCCTTTAATATTGCGTCTAACTTTTTTGTGTGGCTATATTGCTTCTAACGTTTTTGTGCACCTACTATAAATTTACAGGTGATGTCCATGGAGTGTGAAGCAGCGACCGGTGTAACATGTAAGGGTCATTGTATGTTCCCCCCAGGATGCACATGGAGGCGTATTGAGGCCATGGGAGTGCATTGCAGTCACAGGCGTAGCTGTGATTGCAATGCGGAATAAAAGCCGAATAAAACCTGCTGGGCTTTTTTCTGTTTTGAAACAGACTGCAAGATGATAGTTGTGCAGTCCGTTTCATTCATGGCCGGGTTTTCCATGTGGCTGAAGGCCACAGATTCCAGTTAAAAACCCTGCAGTATAGGGTTTAGGTGTGTCAGAGTCAGTGTCAGTCTAGTGTTGGCAGGAGTACAGAGCAGAAGGCTCTGCAGAGCTCCACCTGTGCGAGACAACAGGCCAGCGGAGCCAAACGGCCAAGGCAGCTGAAAAGCCTGGCATTCACAGCATACACAGCGGTGCAGTTGCCCACGGCAACAGGTCTTAGGAGGTGGACTGGCGTGTTTAGTGACTGTAAACTGGAGAATATGGTTCCCGGCTGCGATCTGGAGGATATTGTGTACTGTGTAAAGCTGTGAGTAAAGAGATGTTAACACGGTGGTCCAGTCGCCCACGATAACAGTCAGAGGTGGGCTGGCATGTTTAGTGACTGTAAACCAGAGGATATGTGCCCGGCTGTGATCCAGAGGTGGACTGTCCTGTTTCCCAGCTGCGATCTGGAGGATATTGTGTTCTGTGTTTATATGAGCTGAACATTAAAGAGACATTTTGCTTTGAACTTTGCTGGGTCACTGCCTCATAACTTCACAGAGTGTTACCGCTGCACTACAGGAGGTAAAAAATGTAAAAACATTCTGAGATAAATAAAACAATAGTCACTCTCGCCGATCCTCCACAGCTTCAGTTTCGACACTTAACAGATCCTCACTGGTCGCTTCCACCGGAAAAGGTGTCCTGCTTCAGCCAGGGGTAGGCCAATGGGGGTATTTCTGGATTGGAAAGCATCGAAACGGGAGCTGAGTGGATCCAGGAACAGCTAGTATCACTACTTTTATTTTTATACTTATTTTTTTTCCCCTGGGAAACCACTTTGTGGCTCGTAGAGGCACATGGAGCACCTAAAGGTCCTCTGTGTGGAACCATGGGGATCAGTGAACCGTCGGGTTAGCTCTGTGTGCATGGCTTTGCTTATATATATGAGATGTCATTACATTACAGAAGGCCTTCGTGACCGGGTCCTCATCTGGTTTTGACCAAAGCCAATGCCAACTTTCATTGCTGTACAACATGAAGAAGAGGGTACGAATGTAGAAGGGAGAGAACAACACTCATCGTTCTGCTATCATCATGCACAATTCCAGTGGCCTCACTGCATTAACATTATCTCCAATGGTAAACATGGATGTTGTCAGAAATGTAGAAAAAAAACTATTGTTCTGACTGCACCCAGACTACGATAACGTCATTACCATCCGCAATCTCCATCTCCTCCTTTTCTTCAGCTTCGGCCGCTGCCGCTTCCTGCTGGCGCAGTTGCTGGATGTGAAAAAGAAAACAAAAGATCAAGAAATTACTTGTAAGGGTTCAAAAAGTGGCTATAAAACAACACAAGGGTATTCTGTTACTATGCTATGGATGATCAGGTGGTAGAGGTTGGTGCTGCCAGAGGTGGTGCTGCTAGAGGTAGAGGGTGGTGTTGCCAGAGGTGGTAATGGTAGACATAGAGGATGGTGCTGCCAGGGGTGGTAATGCTAGACGTAGAGGGTGGTGCTGCCAGAGGTGGTGCTGCTAGAGGTGGTACTGCTAGAGGTAGAGGGTGGTGCTACCAGAGGTGATACTGCTAGAGGTAGACTGTGGTACTGCCAGACGTGGTAACTCTAGAGGTAGAGGGTGGTGCTGCTAGAGATGGTGCTGCTAGAGGTAGAGGGTGGTGCTACCAGAGGTGATACTGCTAGAGGTAGACTGTGGTACTGCCAGACGTGGTAACTCTAGAGGTAGAGGGAGGTGCTGCTAGAAGTGGTACTGCTAGAGGTAGAGGGTGGTGCTACCAGAGGTGTACCATCTAAAGGTAGAGGGTGGTGCTGCCAAAGTTGGTACTGCTAGAGGTAGAGGGTGGTGCTGCCAAAGGTGGCACTGCTAGAGGTAGAGGGTGGTGCTGCCAAAGGTGGTACTGCTAGATGTAGAGAGTGGTGCTGCTAGAGATGGTACTGCTAAAGGTAAAGAGTGGTGCTGCAAGGTGAGCAGGGTGGTAGAGGGTGGTGCTACCAGAGGTGTACCATCTAAAGGTAGAGGGTGGTGCTGCCAAAGTTGGTACTGCTAGAGGTAGAGGGTGGTGCTGCCAAAGGTGGCACTGCTAGGGGTAGAGGGTGGTGCTACCAGAGGTGATACTGCTAGAGTTAGACTGTGGTACTGCCAGACGTAGTACTGCTAGAGGTAGAGGGTAGTGTTGCCAGAGGTGGTACTCCTAGAGATGGTACTGCTAGAGGTAGAGGGTGGTGCTGCCAAAGGTGGCACTGCTAGGGGTAGAGGGTGGTGCTACCAGAGGTGATACTGCTAGAGTTAGACTGTGGTACTGCCAGATGTAGTACTGCTAGTGGTAGAGGGTAGTGTTGCCAGAGGTGGTACTCCTAGAGATGGTACTGCTAGAGGTAGAGAGTGGTTCTGCAAGAGGAAGAGGTTGGTGCTGCCAGAGGTGCTACTACTAGAGGCAGAGGGTGGCGCTGCCAGAGGAGGAGGACGGTGCTCGCAAAGGTGGTACTGATAGAAGAGGTGAGTGGTGCTGCAAAGGAGGAATGTGCTGTTGCAGTAGGCAGAAGAAAGTGCTGCCAGAGGAGGGTGATGCTGCTAGAGAGGAGACGGTGGTACTGCTAGAGATAGAGGGTGGAACTGCTAGAGGAGGAGGGTGGTTTTGCTAGGAAAGCAGAGTGGTACTACCAGAGGAGGAGAGTGCTGGTAGAGGAGGAGGAGAGTGCTGGCAGAGGAGGAGGGTGGTGCTGCCAGAACAGGAGGGTGGTGCTGCCAGAACAGGAGGGTGGTGCTGTTGGAGAAGGAGGACGACACTACAGGCGTGAGGGCGGTGCGGCTAGAGGAATTGGGTGTCTCTGATTTTCTGTGTTTGTCTGCTCAGACTACTACATCTACGGGTTCCATTTTACATGCAGCATATACCAGAAGTTTAAAGGTTATTCTGGAAAACTGCATGATCCACACAGCAGGTGCTAATATGTTAATCAGTCAATAAGACCCACAGACCATTTACAACATTACACCCATGTGCACTCAAGTACTAATCAGACCATTTACAACATTACACCCATGTGCACTCACAGTACTAATCAGACCATTTACAACATTACACCCATGTGCACTCACAGTACTAATCAGAAATATGGATTACGAGTAAGAGGCTCCAGATGGATAATTTTAGGATGTTTCTGACATTGCAGTGAGTGATAATGAAGCCGACTATCACAACTCACCTCTTTCAGGGTCTCTATGGAGGCAAAGTACTTAGACCACCAGTCCAGCATGCTTTCATCCGGCTCCTCTTCTTCAATCTCTTCTCCTTTCTTCTTTTTCTTCTTCTTTTCTTCCTCATTCTGTGAAAATGGTTAATAAAAAGTGTTCTAGAACAGAAATACTGTGCTGCTAACATCTGAATGCGGCACTCAATGCCAGACAGCTGATGCGATTTCAGAAAGCCCAAGGGCATGAGTTGTCCAAGCTGCTCTGGACAATCCCACGGGCGTATCACATTGGACTATGCTGTGTATTAACCTCCATCCCATAAGTATGTGACACCCTCTTTCGTAGAATACACCAGGGGTCCCTCTGAGGGTTGATTCACCCCCTGTGGGCATATGTTATATTGAGGTGTGCCGATTTGTGGCCATGCAGTTTGTATAGGTGAAAGATGTGTTACAGGTGCAAACCTCAAAGCTGAAAAAAAGCATTGCAGATATTGGCACAATGCCGCTGTGTGCAGGCGTGGGGTGGGGTCATGCATTGAAGCAAAATAGTGACGGAAAACCCTTCATGTGACCCTGACTGAATATATCTTTATATTCTACAGTGAGCCAATAAATGTCTGCCATTTCCCTACAAGAAGTCCTATTATTATGAGGGACAGCCATGTGATATATTAGGTGACTACAGTGCCGGTGAATAGAACTCGCAGCACACCGCCGGCCGATGAGAAGACGATCACTTACCACATCAACCTTAACCACTGCGTCAGAGTTCTGCCACATAGAGGTGATGGGTGATGGAAAACAAAACACATGATGATTACAGACACACGGTAACAACTGTGGAGGACAGCGATAAGTGGTAAGACACTGCACACAATGACAAAGTGGTCCTGAATAACAATAGTTATCTCAGACACACGGGAGTGATCCAACACAGGAGCCTGGCCTATCATATACAAAACATTGATAATTATAGTCCCTAGGGGAAAAGACTCTCCTACCTCAGGGGCAGGGCCTTCTCTACCTCAGGGGCAGGGCCTTCTCTACCTCGGGGGTAGGGCCTTCTCTACCTTTAGGGGCAGGGCCCTCTCTATTTCGGGGGCAGGGCCTTCTCTACCTCGGGGTTAGGTCCTTCTCTACCTTTAGGGGCACGGCCTTCTCTACCTTTAGGGGCAGGGCCCTCTCTACCTCGGGGGCAGGGCCTTCTCTACCTCGGGGGCAGGGCCTTCTCTACCTTTAGGGGCAGGGCCTTCTTTACCTCAGGGGCAGGGTCTTCTCTACCTTTAGGGGCAGGGCCTTCTCTACCTCAGGGGCAGGGCCTTCTCTACCTTTAGGGGCAGGGCCTTCTCTACCTCAGGGGCAGGGCCTTCTCTACCTTTAGGGGCAGGGCCTTCTCTACCTTTAAGGGAAGGGCTGCTTTCTCTACCTTTAGGGGCAAGGTCTTCTCAACCTTTACGGCAGGGTCTTCTTTCCCTTTAGGGAAAGAGCTGCTCTCTCAATCTTTAGGGACATGGTCTTCTTCCCTCTTAGTGAAGTGACTTCATTACCTATAGGGGCAGGGCCTTCTCTTCCTTCAGAGGCAGGGCTTTCTCTCCATTTAGGGTAAGGCCTTTTATTACTTTAGGAGCAGGTTCTTTAACTTTAGGGGCAGGGCCTTATCTATCTTTAGGGCAGGGCCTTCTTTCCTTTTAGGAGCAGGATTTTTTCTCTCTTTAGGAGCAGGGATTCTCTCAATTTAGGGTAACACCTTTTATTCATTTAGGGGAAGGGTCTTCTCTACCTTTAGGGACGGGTACATAGCTCTCTTTAAGACAGGGTCTTCAATACCTTCAGGGGCAGGGCTTTCTCTCTCTTTAAGATAAGGCCTTTTATTCATTTAGGGGCAGAGTCTTTACAGTGGGTACGGAAAGTATTGAGAACCCTTTAAATTTTTCACTCACTGCAGCCATTTGGTAAATTCAAAAAAGTTCATTTTTTTCACATTAATGTACACTCTGCTCCCCATCTTGACAGAAAAAAAACAGAAATGTAGAAATGTTTGCAAATGTATTAAAAAAAGAAAAAAACGAAATATCAGGCACTGGGCAAGGAGCTCAGAGACAGAATTGTGGAAGGCACAGATCTTGCCAAGGTTACAACAGAATTTCTGCAGCACTCAAGGTTCCTAAGAGCACAGTGGCCTCCATAATCCTTAAATGGAAGTAGTTTGGGACCACCAGAACTCTTCCTAGACCTGGCCATCCAGCCAAACTGAGCTATCGTGGGAGAAGAGCCTTGGTGAGAGGTAAAGAAGAACCCCAAGATCACTGTGGCTGAGCTCCAGAGATGCCGCAGGGAGATGGGAGAACGTTCCACAAAGTCAACTATCACTGCAGCCTCCACCAGTCCGGCCTTTATGGCAGAGTGGCCCGACAGAAGCCTCTCCTCAGTGCAAGCCATATGAAAGCCGCATAGAGTTTGCTAAAAAAACACATGAAGAACTCCCAGACTATGAGAAATAAGATTCTCTGGTCTGATGAGACGCAGATAGACCTTTTTGGTGATAATTCTAAGTGGTATGTGTGGAGTTAACTAGACACTTCTCATCGCCTGTCCAATACAATTGTGACACCTTAGGAGTTTGGTTGTCACAGTGGTATTGCCTTCATCACGGGGAGGGTGATGCCATGCTTGGAAGATCCCTTTAACAGGTAACATGCCCATACCACACTGTTCTGACTTGGCTTGGCTTCCCTATATATTCTGGCTGGAGGAAGAGTTAGGAGTTCAGTCTCTGAGGAGAGCTGGATCTGTGCAGAAAAGAGGTTCTGCAGCTCCTGGGAAGGAAAGAGAAAGACAGAGCAGTCTGTAGGAAAGTTGGATCCGTGCACAAACAAGGTTCTGCAGCTCCTGGGAAGGAAAGAGAAAGACAGAGCAGTCTGTAGGAAAGTGTTACGGAGGAAGGAGCACAGGAGAAGCGAAGAGCTGGAGGGGAGTTGCGACTGAGCTTCCTCCATGTTGAAGCGCAGAATACCAGAGGCCGGAATTCCGAGGTTGTGGGGTAACTATATGCCCCACAGCAGAAACCGACGAGCAGGAGATTTCAAGTCGTCTGTCCACCATTAACACCCGAAAGCACAGCAGCACATAGAACCCGGAGTCGCAACCAGAGACACCTGTAAAAAGGCTTGAGTGGCCTCCCATGCGGGTAGTGTCCTACTTAAAGGGACAGAGAGAGAGTGAGGACCTTGCGTGAAGCCTTAGGCAGCAAGGGACCACAACACAGCACAGTAAGGAAGGCTTTCAACCCAACCTGGTTAGAGGGATTCCGAATCGCTTCCAAGCTGGCCGGGTCTCACCATCACCTGTGATCTGTACCATGGCTGCATCATACCAGTAAAAGGTAAAGAGACTGCAATCTTGTGTCCCCTAATTCTTTCCGGCACCACACCATCTATCATCTTTGCCTACTACACCGGAAGTCCTGGCGACTAAGCTTTACCTGTGGGAAGCTAAACCATCCCTGCGGCAATATCATCATCCCCAGTGGACCCCTTTAAGCAGCGTCGGTCATCCCTGACCGAATACCACAGGTGGCGTCACAAACAAACTTTATTCCTTATTCACAACAACCTCTTTAAAGACCTTTCCTTTAACTTGGACGCCCAGGGCCATGGACCAGGTCACTGTCACCGTGACCACCCCTTTAATGACTACCGGACCCGGTACTGAGTAACCCCTAGGCCCTAGTGGGTGCTCCAAAATCCCAACAGGGAAACATGGTGGTGGCAGCATCATGCCATGAGGTGTTTTTAAGCTGCAGGGACAGGACGACTGGTTGTCATTGAAGGAAACATGAATGAGGGCAAGTACAGAGATATCCTGGATGAAAACCTCTTCCAGAGTGCTCTGTACCTCAGACTTGGCCGAAGGTTCACTGTCCAACAAGATAATGACCCTAAGCACACAGCTAAAATAACAAAGGAGCGGCTTCAGAACAACTCTGTGACCATTGTTGACGGGACCAGCCAGAGCCCTGACCTAAACCCAATGGAGCATCTCTGGAGAGACCTGAAAATGGCGTCCACCAACGTTCACCATCCAACCTGACGGAACTGGAGAGGATCTGCCAGGAAGAATGGCCGAGGATCCCCAAATCCAGGGGTGAAAAACTTGTATCATTCCCAAGAAGACTCATGGCTGTACTGGCTCAAAAGGTGCTTCTACCCAATACTGAGCAAAGGGGCTGAAGATTTATGAGCATGGGATATTTCAGTTTTTCATTTTTAATAAATTTGCAAAAATTACTACATATCTGATTTTTTCAGTTAAGATGGGGTGCAGAGTGTACATTAATAAGGAAAAAAAGAACTCTTTTGAATTTACCAAATGGCTGCAATGAAACAGAGTGAAAAATAAAGGGGTCTCCATACTTTCCATACCAACTGTACCTTTAGGAGCAGGGTCTTCTCTACCTTTATGGCAAGGCCTTCTCTTCTACCTTTAGAGCAGGTCCTTTTCTCCTTTTAGGAGCAGTGCCTTCACTATCTTTAGGGCAGGGCATTCTCTTTCTTTAGGACAGAGCCTTCTCTCCTTTCAAGAGAAGAGACTTCTCTCCCTTAAGGGCAGGTCCTTTTCTCCTTTTAGGAGCAGTGCCTTGTCTACCTTTTGGACAGGGTCTTCTCCCCCTTTAGGGACAGGGCTGCTTTCTCTACTTTTAGGGGCAGGTTCTTCTCCCCTTTTAGGGCAGTGCCTTCATTACCTGTAGGGGCAGGGCCTTCTTTCTTCCAGGAGAAGGGCATTCTCTCTCTTTAGGATAAGGCCTTTTATTCCTTTAGGAGCAGAGTCCTTTCTACATTTATTGCAGAACCTTCTCTACCTTCAGGGCAGGGCCTTCTCTACCTTTAGGAGCAGAGCCTTCTCTACCTTCAGGGCAGGGCCTTCTCTATCTTTAGGAGCAGAGCCTTCTCTACCTTCAGGGCAGGGCCTTCTCTACCTTTAGGAGCAGAGCCTTCTCTACCCTTAGGAGCAGAGCCTTCTATACCTTCAGGGCAGGGCCTTCTCTACCTTTAGGAGCAGAGCCTTCTATACCTTCAGGGCAGGGTCTTCTCTACCTTTAGGAGCAGAGCCTTCTCTACATTTAGGAGCAGAGCCTTCTCTACCTTCAGGGCAGGACCTTCTCTACCTTTAGGAGCAGGGCCTTCTCTACCTTCAGGGCAGAGCCTTCTATACCTTCAGGGCAGGGCCTTCTCTACCTTTAGGAGCAGAGCCTTCTATACCTTCAGGGCAGGGCCTTCTCTACCTTTAGGAGCAGAGCCTTCTATACCTTCAGGGCAGGGTCTTCTCTACCTTTAGGAGCAGAGCCTTCTCTACATTTAGGAGCAGAGCCTTCTCTACCTTCAGGGCAGAACCTTCTCTACCTTTAGGAGCAGGGCCTTCTCTACCTTCAGGGCAGAGCCTTCTCTACCTTCAGGGCAGGGTCTTCTCTTCCTTTAGGAGCAGGGCCTTCTCTACCTTTAGGAGCAGAGCCTTCTCTACCTTCAGGGCAGGACCTTCTCTACCTTTAGGAGCAGAGCCTTCTCTACCTTCAGGGCAGGGCGTTCTCTACCTTCAGGGCAGGGCCTTCTCTACCTTTAGGAGCAGGGTCTTCTCTAGCTTCAGGGCAGGGCCTTCTCTACCTTCAGGGCAGGGCGTTCTCTACCTTCAGAGCAGGGCCTTCTCTACCTTTAGGAGAAGAGCCTTCTCTATCTTCAGGGCAGGGCCTTCTATAGCATCAGGGCAGAGCCTTCTCTACCTTCAGGGCAGGGCCTTCTCTCCCATGCCAGTCACTAATTCCATAAGCTCTTATTGTCTATTGTGTTTGCTTTTCTTTCACATTTCATTCTGTGTAATTTATAACATTCTCCATTTCACATATTCAGCAACCTGAAAAGGCAGACTACAAAACAAATAGGAACCCTGGGTAGGAGGAGTCTGGCACACAAAAGGCGGAGAAGGAGGAGTGTAGCATAGAGGAAAAGTGGAGAAGGAGGAGTGTGGCACAGAGGAAAAGTGGAGAAGGAGGAGTGTGGCACAGAGGAAAAGTGGAGAAGGAGAAGTGTGGCACCGAGGAAAAGTAGAGAAGGAGGATGTGGCACAGAGGAAAAGTGGAGAAGAAGGAGTGTGGCACAGCGGAAAAGCGGAGAAGAAGGAGTGTGGCACAGTGGAAAAGCGGAGAAGGAGAAGTGTAGCACAAAGGAAAAGTGGAGAAGGAGGAGTGTGGCACAGTGGAAAAGCGGAGAAGAAGGAGTGTGGCACAGCGGAAAAGCGGAGAAGGAGAAGTGTAGCACAAAGGAAAAGTGGAGAAGGAGGAGTGTGGCACAGTGGAAAAGCGGAGAAGAAGGAGTGTGGCACAGAGGAAAAGCGGAGAAGGAGAAGTGTAGCACAAAGGAAAAGTGGAGAAGGAGGAGTGTGGCACAGTGGAAAAGCAGAGAACAAGAAGTGTGGCACAGAGGAAAAGCAGAGAAAGAGAAGTGTGACACAGCGGAAAAGCGGAGAAGGAGGAGTGTGGCACAGAGGAAAAGTGGAGAAGAAGTGTAGCACAAAGGAAAAGTGGAGAAGGAGTGTGGCACAGAGGAAAAGTGGAGAAGATGGAGTATGGCACAGAGGAAAAGTGGAGAAGAAGTGTAGCACAAAGGAAAAGTGGAGAAGGAGTATGGCACAGAGGAAAAGTGGAGAAGAAGGAGTATAGCACAGATGAAAAGTGGAGAACAAGAAGTGTAGTACAGTGGAGACGAAGGAGTGTGGCACAGAGGAAAAGCAGAGAAAGGGGGTCTGTAACATAATGACAGGAAGGAGGGCTCTAGCAAACAGGACAGAGGAGAGGAAGGAGGGATCTGGCATACAGGAAGTTTGGGGGTCCATCACATGACAAGATGGTAGAGGAAGGCCTGGCAAATTGAAAAGCTGGGGAAATAACTGCACAATTCATAACTTTCCAATAACTCTCCAGACTCACCGCTTCTAGCTTCACCATGGTCTCCATTTTTTTGATAGGCACCTCGGGTTCCATGTTGATGACTATTTCACCTGTGGGGCGAGAGTAGGGCCCTCCGTTTGCCATTGCCATATAGCCATTCATCAATTTAGCTGGACAGAGGACAGAAAAGGACAGAGCACAGGACAGACTGAAGACGAGAAGTCACATAGTATGAAGTCATAGCTGGCAACGAGAATATGGAAAAAAAGAGAAAATCCGAGCCGATGGCGGAAAGTACAAGGCGTCAATAGCGGAGAATTCTCCTTACTAGAGAAACGATATAGACCGAGTCATACATAGATATGGAGACAATCACCCAGCACTTCAGAATCATTGATGAAAGATACTAAAGATGTCCCATAACCACCCACACATCGGTAGTATACAATCCCAGCTTTCCTACACCACTTTACTTTTTACAGCGCAGTACCACCCCGGACCACGTGGTGTGCCGTTACAGAGATGCTTGTCTATGGGCAGCTACAAGCCTCCTTTAGCTCATGTTCAGTAGTTTAATAGTCGTATGTACCTGTTAGCTCATGAATGCACATATTTTTGACATTTACCTGTTGCCATCCACTGCTGAGACTTCTTATCTGGGGGTCGATAGATAAATTTGCGCAATGAGCTAACCGCGTGAGACCCAACCAGGGTATATCGACCAAACGCCCGGCAGTCCACCACCCGGACGTTCAGTGGCGGATGAAGCAGCTCGTTCTCTGGGAGGTCCTACAAAAAAAAAAACAGAAAGAAGTTACATTCGGTCGCAGGACCATGTGGGTGCTGTGGACACTTGTGATGGCCACTTACCACCTCAAACCATTTTACTAAAGTGCTAAAGTTGGGGTTCTTCTTGTAGTTCTGGATGAGCGCGGACTGCACCCCTTTCCCAGCACATTCAATATCCACCCTTGGTCTGTCCACTTGGGCGAGGTTGACTCTCTTGAGGTCTCTGAGCCCCCAAAAGAGGATCTAGATGGGAAAAAAAAATCTAGTTGGATAAATTTGCTAACTTTATAGAACCTTTTCACGACTGATGCGATTTTCAGCTTTTGCACTTTAATTTTTTTCCTTCCCCTTTTTCCATGAGCCGGAACTTTTTTTATTTTTCCGTTAATATGGCCGTATAAGGACTTGTTTTTTACGGGACGAGTTGTAGTTTTGGAATGTCACTATTTATTTTACCAAATAATGTATTCGAAAATGGGACTAAAGTTACAAATGGGGTGAAATAAGAATTTTGTAAAAAAAAAAGAAGATAAATTTGATTTATTTCACCATTTTACGTTGCTGGAGCTGAGCGAGAGCTTCATTTTTGTCCCATGGAAGGCTGATGAGTGCTGGTGTACCAGCTCACCGGCAACCTCGCCATTGAAATCTCGCTGTCGGCAGCATGTAAATGGTTAACCCGAGGATCTCAAAAATATGGTCACAGCCCCCAGCTATAATAACGTGTGGTGACCCCTACATACCTCCACTCTGTATTTACTCAGAACTGGTCGGATGCCCATTGGGACCGGAAGGATGGGTCCTCTGTCCATGTCTGTGGGCCCATCAATTGAAGGGAGGTCAGATTTACCAGC
The DNA here is from genome assembly GCF_032444005.1 of Ranitomeya imitator. Taxonomy (NCBI): domain Eukaryota; kingdom Metazoa; phylum Chordata; class Amphibia; order Anura; family Dendrobatidae; genus Ranitomeya; species Ranitomeya imitator. The sequence continues at coordinate 695,060,229 of NC_091286.1, read as the reverse complement.
CGGGCCAATCTACAAGATAAGAAATGTGACATTTACTATGTTAAGGTGATCATAGTGATATATATATATATATATATATATATTCTATTACTTTTGTGACACTTGAGCCATCGCTATCGTCTCCGCAGCTTCTGGTGCATCCTCATATCGCCGGGCCTGTGTTCCCAGCAGCTCTGAGAATTACTTACGCTTTATGGTCCAGCCAAACCTACTACTTTACACAACTATGGAGATTATCGCATCTGATAGCTTTACGTCAGATGATTGTATAACAATTTAAAGGGTGAATCACAAAAAAATTAATTTATTACCATTTCGCAGTATAGTATCCCGAGGAAGGGGCTCTGTAGTCCCGTCACAAATGTAAAATGACAAACTCTCCATAGTCGTGCACCACCCTACATCTCCTCCTCATCTCGGTCTACCACCCTACCTATCCTCTCCATTGTACTACACTACCCTATCTCCTCCTTATATCGGTCTATCACCGTACCCGTCCTCTCCACAGTGCTGCACCACCCTACATCTCCTCCTCATCTCGGTCTACCACCCTACCCATCCTCTCCATTGTACTACACTACCCTAGCTCCTCCTTATATCGGTCTATCACCGTACCCGTCCTCTCCACAGTGCTGCACCGCCCTACATCTCCTTCTCCTTACTGTCTACCACCCTACCTGTCCTCTCCATTGTACACTACCCTATCTCCTCCTTATATCGGTCTATCACCGTACCAGTCCTCTCCACAGTGCTGCACCACCCTACATCTCCTCCTTACTGTCTACCACCCTACCTGTCCTCTCCATTGTACACTACCCTATCTTCTCCTTATATCGGTCTATCACCGTACCAGTCCTCTCCACAGTGCTGCACCGCCCTACATCTCCTTCTCCTTACTGTCTACCACCCTACCTGTCCTCTCCATTGTACTACACTACCCTATCTCCTCCTTATATCGGTCTATCACCGTACCAGTCCTCTCCACAGTGCTGCACCACCCTACATCTCCTCCTTACTGTCTACCACCTTACCTGTCCTCTCCATTGTACACTACCCTATCTCCTCCTTATATCGGTCTATCACCGTACCAGTCCTCTCCACAGTGCTGCACCACCCTACATCTCCTTCTCCTTACTGTCTACCACCCTACCTGTCCTCTCCATTGTACACTACCCTATCTCCTCCTTATATCGGTCTATCACCGTACGCGTCCTCTCCACAGTGCTGCACCGCCCTACATCTCCTCCTCATCTCTGTCTACCACCCTACCTATCCTCTCCATTGTACTACACTACCCTATCTCCTCATTATATCGGTCTATCACCGTACCTGTCCTCTCCACAGTGCTGCACTGCCCTACATCTCCTCCTCATCTCTGTCTACCACCCTACCTATCCTCTCCATTGTACTACACTACCCTATCTCCTCCTTATATCGGTCTATCACCGTACCAGTCCTCTCCACAGTGCTGCACCACCCTACATCTCCTCCTTACTGTCTACCACCTTACCTGTCCTCTCCATTGTACACTACCCTATCTCCTCCTTATATCGGTCTATCACCGTACCAGTCCTCTCCACAGTGCTGCACCACCCTACATCTCCTTCTCCTTACTGTCTACCACCCTACCTGTCCTCTCCATTGTACACTACCCTATCTCCTCCTTATATCGGTCTATCACCGTACGCGTCCTCTCCACAGTGCTGCACCGCCCTACATCTCCTCCTCATCTCTGTCTACCACCCTACCTATCCTCTCCATTGTACTACACTACCCTATCTCCTCATTATATCGGTCTATCACCGTACCTGTCCTCTCCACAGTGCTGCACTGCCCTACATCTCCTCCTCATCTCTGTCTACCACCCTACCTATCCTCTCCATTGTACTACACTACCCTATCTTCTCCTTATATCGGTCTATCACCGTACCCGTCCTCTCCACAGTGCTGCACCGCCCTACATCTCCTCCTCATCTCTGTCTACCACCCTACCTATCCTCTCCATTGTACTACACTACCCTATCTCCTCCTTATATCGGTCTATCACCGTACCCATCCTCTCCACAGTGCTGCACCGCCCTACATCTCCTTCTCCTCACTGTCTACAACCCGAACTGTGCACTCCATTTTGCTAAAGATTTAAGACTAACATCCTCTATAATATGTACTTCCCATTCCTGTCTATTAAATCTCTTGGCCTCCATTGTGGTTTTAGTCCACTGTGACTTAGTGGATGATCTTCGGATTATTCAGCATTGCCAGATGAGGCAACCCTACGGGCCATTTCATACCTGGAGCAGCTCGAAGGCTCCCAATAAGTCTCCAGCGGTTGAGTTTCCACGGTATATCTGGTAATATTCCAATTGTGGTGGGAATCGCGGAGGACAATACCTTTCATCAGCCATTTTCACTACTGGTTTAGCAAATGTTCTGCCCATGAAGTCAGCCTTACCCTTTGAAAAAAAATCCAAAGTGGTGGTCAACCATAAACTTCTGCACTTTCCACTGTCAGAAACCTTTTTGACATATCATAGAGAGAAGTCACAATTTTTTATATATACAGCGATCTTCACTGATCACCGAAATAAAGGATCAGAAAAACTCAGGTGAATTCTCTCTGCTCCAAGACTGAAGATGGACTCTACAGAAAGCCTACGCAGGCCATCTTCAGTCTTGGAGGAAAGCAGCGCTTGGCTGATTGCTTCTGATCCTCGAATTTAACGATCACCAGGAATTTCAGCACATGAATAAAAAATAGAAAAGCTCTTACCACGGTGTCCTGGTCGTAGATCTCAATGACTATGATGGGGGGATCGTCTCGCATCTCGTTTGCTTCTCCGTACAGTTCCACATTATCGAACACCAACAACTGGTCCCATGTTGGGCAGAGCGTCTCATTGAGGACCTGAAGTGGAAAGGAGCACAAACAAATGAGATACCCCCTCCTCGTCATCTAATAAATGACCGGGCCTGGACTCACCTCTGTGCACTGGCTCTGAGTGTTGAAGAAGACTCGGGCAAAAGGGTCGGAGAGGCCACTGCTATCGGCGGCGAACAGACTGCGAGCCTGGTACATGTGCGCCCGCAACTGGAACACCTGCTTCTCTGGAAGACATATAGAAGATGCTGAGCCAGATACATGGAGGAGACATGAAGGAGAAGGTGCCCTGATGCAAAGAGTGTCCCTCTTCCCTCAAGAGAACATCTCAATATTGGTGCCTACTTGTGTAGCTGAGGCTGATCGGAGGGAAGCACTGTAATCCCGGCCCCTTCACTGCTTTAATCTCTTCGAATCCACATGGAAGACCACACAGGAAATCCTTCCGCTGCTTGTTCAGGCCTAGCCACATGTAGACCTCCATCTTGGCCTGTACTGTCCAACCTGCTGGTCCGAAGCCTCGTTTGCCGGGCAACTTAACGGATGGAGAACAAGAGGACATGTTATCCATGCTATGGCCCTACATTTCTTTACATGGACCAGCTATGGTTCAAGGTGTAATATCTTATATATGGACCAGCTATAGTCCTACATGTCCTATACATAGACCACATATGGTTCTACGTGTTATGTCCTATACATGGACCAGCTATGGTCCTAGGTGTAATGTCCTATACAGGGACCAGCTATGGTCCTAGGTGTAATGTCCTATACAGGGACCAGCTATGGTCCTAGGTGTAATGTTATATATATGGACCAGCTATAGTCCTACATGTCCTATACATAGACCACATATGGTTCTACGTGTTATGTTCTATACATGCACCAGCTATGGTCCTAGGTCTAATGTCCTATACAGGGACCAGCTATGGTCCTAGGTGTAATGTCTTCTACATGGACCAGCTATGGTCCTAGGTGTCATGTTATATATACATGGACCAGCTATGGTCCTAGGTGTAATGTCCTATACAGGGACCAGCTATGGTCCTAGGTGTAATGTCCTATACAGGGACCAGCTATGGTCCTAGGTGTAATGTTATATATACATGGACCAGCTATGGTCCTAGGTGTAATGTCTTATATATGGACCAGTTTTGGTCCTAAGTGTAATGTCCTATACAGGGACCAGCTATGGTCCTAGGTGTCATGTTATATACAGGGACCAGCTATGGTCCTAGGTGTAATGTCTTATATATGGACCAGCTATGGTCCTAGGTGTAATGTCTTATACATGGACCAGCTATGGTCCTAGGTGTAATGTCATATAAATGGACCAGTTTTGGTCCTAAGTGTAATGTCCTATACAGGGACCAGCTATGGTCCTAGGTGTAATGTTATATATACATGGACCAGCTATGGTCCTAGGTGTAATGTCTTATATGTGGACCAGCTATGGTCCTTCATGTTAGGTCTTGTACATGGACCACCTATGACTTTCATTCTGATGATATCACTAACCTTAAGGAAGAGGCACTTGACTTTCCCGCAATCCTTCCCGGTCTCCTCGTCCACGATGGAGTACAGGATGTCTTTGGAGGGGATGCGGGCGTAGGCGATACGTTTGTTATTGCTCAGCATCCATATGAAGATGTCTGGGATACTGTGCTGGGGCTGTAGGTGGAGAGGGACAGATTATTGCTAATAATCCTCATCATAATTCACAAACTAGGTCTGGGGTGAGGATTATGTAAAGGCATTTCTGGAAAGCTTTGTGTGCAGATCTGGACAGGGCTTCAAATATCCCACAAATGGGGATCGTAAACTTGGAAGGTTCGCATGCAACCAGAGGGGAACCAACCCCAAACTCATAGTCCTACGCGGATGACTCCAATCTGGAGGGCGCTCTTCTCCTGCTCCGTTCTTCATTCCTCTTGGAGGACATTTTTAGCAAGTGCCTCCTTATTGAAGAGTGATGAGAGCACAGTTACACAGAAGGGAAGGAGGAGAACCTTCAATTAAAGGGCCCCTCCGATTATGAGACCCAGGCAAGAGTCCTATCTGGTATCGTCCGTATCATATCCCACCTCATCCGCCAGGAATCGCAGCTTGTGCAGGAAGTTCTGGACCAGTTTCAGCTTATCCTTCACCGTGTTCTTCTTCACCTGGGACCTCATGGTCTTGGCCTGGGTCCCCATGTTTTCCTTCAAACATAAAGAGAAGTGTGAGGACCCCGAGCAGAGAGACACAGGGGCAGCGAGGAGACGAGTGTGCGTGCGGTTACCAGCTCTCGCATGCATGATTTCAGCCTCTCCCGGTCAAGTTTGGTCCGACCGTTCTGATTCTGGTCCTTGTTTGCCAGGTTGACAAAGCGGCTGCAAAGAAATGTGAGAGTATGGTGGAAACGTGATGGCGTGAAGACACGTTACAAATCACAGAGCTATACAGCGAGATTACAGCTGAGACCCCCATCAATTGCGAGAACTGGGGTCCCAAAGTCCCCAGTGAGTAGGAAGCGGTACTGTGCATGTGCGACCACTGATCCACAGTCTATAGGAGAGGTGGTCGCACATGCTCAGTACTGGTTCTTTTACAGCCTCTCTTTTTGGGATTGGTGGAGGTCTCAGCTGCTGGACCCCCAGTACCCACACAGCAGAGAGGGGGGATCGGATCATCAGATGCACGGCCATCAGCGAGGGCGCCATCTACTTACAAGCAGCTACTACTGAGCTCCTCCAGGACCCCCCGCAACCTCCGCTCTGGATACGACTTCTCAGTCTTGATCATCTCATGGACGTCATTCAAACCTTCCTCCTGTAGGGGGCAGAACAGAGACAAGGAGCTTCTGGGGCACATACAGGTAAATGTCAGAGAAGGAAAGGATGACCCCGGTCACGTGGGTACTGTAAAGAAACTGGGGGGTCCAGCGTAATGTCATGTCACATCATCTGGGCTAATCAGACAAACCCCCTAGACCTGGAAAGAAGAGTCTGGATTCTGATGAACAGCTCTTCTAGATCTAGAAGTAAGGACCCGATGTGGAGTAATAAAATCTACCGTTATAGGGGCCATTCTTCTAGATATCCGATTCTAGATGTACAGTCATGGCCGAAATTGTGCCAGAAAATGAAGTATTCCTCACAGAGAATTATTACAATTCCTCATGTTTTGTTATACTCAGGTTTATTTCTTTCGTGTGTATTGGAACACCACCAAAAAAAACAGAAAAAAAAGGCAAACTGGACAAAATTTCACACAAAACCCCAACAATGGACCAGAAAATTGTGAGTAAAAAAAACTGTTTCCAGCATGTGACGCTTGTTCGAACTCACCTGTGGCAAGTAACAGGTGTGGGCAATATGAACATCACACCTGAAAGCAGCTAAAAATGGGAAAAGTTGCCTTAATCTTCGCCTTTGTGCGCCACACTAAGCATGGAGAACAGAAAGAGGAGAAGAGAACTGTCTGAGGACTTGATAAACAAAATTGTTGAACTATATGAACAATCTCAAGGTTACAGTCCATCTCCAGAGATCTTGATGTTCCTTTGTCCATGATACGCAACATAATCAAGAAGTTTACAACCCATAGCAGTGTAGCTAATCTCCCTGAACGTCGCTGATGAAAGGTTGCAACACAGGATAGTCCTTATGGTGGATAAGCCCCAATCAAGTTCCAAAGAAATTCAGGCTGTCCTGCAGGCTCAGGGGGCATCAGTGTCAGTGGGAACTATCCATTGACTTTTGAATGAAATGAGACTGCAGTAGGACCCCACTGCTGACACAGACATAAAAAGGAAGACTGCAGTTTGCCAATATGTATGCGAGTAAGCCAAAATCCTTCTGGGAAAGTGTCTTGTGGACAGAGGAGGCCAAGATAGAGCTTTTTGGCAAAGCACATCATTCTACTGTTTACTGGAAACAGAATGAGGCCTACAAAGAAAAGAACACAGTACCTACAGTCAGATATGGTGGAGGTTCTCAGATGTTTTGGGAGTTGTTTTGCTGCCTCTGGCAGTTGGTGCCTTGAGTGCGTGCAAGGTGTCACAAAATCTGAAAATTAGCAAAGGATTTTGGGTGGTAATGTAGTGCCCAGTGTCAGAAAGCTGGGTTGGTGTCCTAGATCATGGGTCTTCCAGCAGGACAGTGAACTCAAACATACTTCAAGTGGCCCCCAGAAATGGATGGAAACAAAGTGCTGGAGAGTTGTGAAGTGGCAGCAATGAGACCGCATCTGAATCCCATTGATCACCGGTGGAGAAATCTTACAATCGCTGTTGGGAGAAGGTGAAATATGAGAGCGGGAGCAGATTGTAAGAAGAGACGTCCAAGATCCCGGCTGAGAGGAGGAAGAAGCTTGTGGATGGTTCTAGGAAGCAATGGATTGCAGTTATTTATTCCAAAGGGGGCAACCAAATATTAAGCTGAAGGTGCCAACAATATTCCGGTCCATTATGAGGGTTTTGTGTGAAATTATGTCCAATTTGCCTTTTCTCTCTATTTTTTTGTGTTGTTCCAATACACATAAAGGAAACAATAATGTGTATAACAAAACATGGGGAATGGTTATAAATTACTGGGAGAAATGCCACATTTTCTGGAACAATTTCAAGGGTGCCAACATTTTCTGCTATGACTGTATAGTATGTCGGCCACTCCAGGACAGTCACACGTTTCTCCTTACACCACTCGAGTGCTGCTTTAGCAGTATGCTCTGGGTCATTTTCTTGTTGGAAGCTTAATCTCCGTCCCTGTCACAAATTACTGACTGAAACAGGTTTTGCTCAAGAATATCCCTGTATTTCGCACCATCCATCTTCCCCATGACTTGGACCATTTTTGCTGTCCATGCTGCCAAAACACATCCCCACAGCATGATGCTGCCACCACATTTCACTGTGGGGATGGTGTTCTTGGGTGATGAGCTGTGTTGGTTTGGCGCCATACATAGCGTTTACCTTGGTGGCAAAAAAAAGTTCAACTGTGGTCTCCTCTGACCACAGCACCTTCCTCCATACATTTGGGGAATCTCCAGCATGTATTTTGACATGAGTTGTACAATTTTTGTGTGTAAGTAAAGGCTTTATTTCTGCCCACTCTTTCATAAAGGTCACCTCTAAGGAGTGTACGGCTTATTGTGGTCGTATGGACAGATACTCCAGTCTCTGCTTGGGAACTCTGCAGATCCTTCAGGGTTACCAGTGGTCTGTGTGCTGACTTCTCTGACTAATGCCCTTCTTGCCCGGGCTGAGAGAATCGATGGGCCCCTCTTGGCAGGTTTGTTGTGGTACTATTTTCTGTCCATTTGATGGTACTAGATTTGATGGTGCTGCGGGGGATCATCAGAGATTGGGAGATTTTTCTTTTTAACCTAACCCTGACTTGTACTTCTCAACAACTTTGTCCCTGACATGTTTGGAGATCGCCTTGGTCTTCATGGTGTTTGGAGATCTTCTTGGACTTCCTTCTGTTGTTTGCGCATGTCCTTGGACTTCCGTGAGTTGTATGGAGGTCTCCTTGGTCTTTATGGTGTTGTTTGGAGATGTCCTTGTTCTTCATGGTGTTGTTTGGAGGCCTACTTGGTCTTCATGGTGTTGTTTGGAGATCTCCTTGGACTTCATGGTGTTGTTTGGAGATCTCCTTGGTCTTCATGGTGCTGTTTGGAGATCTCCTTGGTCTTCATGGTGGTGTTTGGAGATCTCCTTGGACTTCATGGTGTTGTTTGGAGATCTCCTTGGTCTTCATGGTGGTATTTGGAGATCTCATTGGTCTTCTTGGTGGTATTTGGAGATCTCCTTGGCCTTCATGGTGGTGTTTGGTTAGTGGCGCCTCTTGTTAATGGTGTGGCAGCCTCTGTGGCCTTTCAGAAAAGGAAAAGTGTATATACTTACAGACACGCGACACTTGCACACAGGGCGACATCCGGTCAATAAACATGGGACTTTTGAAGGGAATAGATTGTAGCAGAACTTTATAAGTGCTTTATAGTAAAAGGGGTGAATATATATGCACTTTCTAATTTTTAGTTATTTGATCCCATAAATTTAATTTTTGCCTATATTTTTCTCACTTCACCAACTTAGACTATTTAGTGCTGATATATCACACACAAATCGGATGACAAAAATATTTACACAGGTTATAACGTAACAAATAGGTAAAAAGCCAAGGGGGTGAATACTTTCACAAGCCACTGTAATATGGAGTCATAGGATATAGAGTAATATGGCCATCTCTGTTGTGAATTCTGTTGTCGGGCTCCCTCCTGTGGTCATGAATGGTACTTCGGCTGGTTCTGTCAATGGACTTCCTCTGGTGGGTGTTTCTGAGTTTCCTTCCACAGGTGACGAGGTTAATTTGTTAGCTGGCTGCTCTATTTAACTCCACTTAGATCTTTGCTCCATGCCACCTGTCAATGTTCCAGTATTGGTCTAGTTCACTCCTGGATCGTTCTTGTGACCTGTCTTCCCAGCAGAAGCTAAGTTCCTGCTTGTATTTCTTTGGTTTGCTATTTTTCTGTCCAGCTTGCTATTTTTATTGTTGTCTTGCTTGCTGGAAGCTCTGGGACGCAGAGGGAGCGCCTCCGCACCGTGAGTCGGTGCGGAGGGTCTTTTTGCGCCCTCTGCGTGGTCTTTTTGTAGGTTTTTGTGCTGACCGCAAAGCAACCTTTCCTATCCTCGGTCTGTTCAGTAAGTCGGGCCTCACTTTGCTAAATCTATTTCATCTCTGTGTTTGTATTTTCATCTTTACTCACAGTCATTATATGTGGGGGGCTGCCTTTTCCTTTGGGGAATTTCTCTGAGGCAAGGTAGGCTTTATTTTTCTATCTTCAGGGCTAGCTAGTTCCTTAGGCTGTGCCGAGTTGCATAGGGAGCGTTAGGAGCAATCCACGGCTATTTCTAGTGTGTTTGATAGGATTAGGGATTGCGGTCAGCAGAGTTCCCACGTCCCAGAGCTCGTCCTTTATTATCAGTAACTATCAGGTCATTCCGTGTGCTCTTAACCACCAGGTCCATTATTGTCCTGACCACCAGGTCATAACAGTACAGGTGGCCAAAGTACTAATGCATCTCAATAGAGGGATAAGAGAAGTTCTGAGACCATTTTTTTTTCTTTGCAGTGTGTTTTGTCTCTCTTTTCCCCTTTACCTCTGGGTGGTTCAGGACACAGGTGTAAACATGGACATTCAAGGTCTGTCCTCTTGGATGGATAATCTCACTACAAGGGTACAGAACATTCAAGATTTTGTGGTTCAGAATCCGATGTCAGAGCCTAGGATTCCAATTCCTGATTTGTTTTTTGGTGATAGATCTAAGTTCTTGAATTTCAAAAATAATTGTAAATTGTTTCTTGCCTTGAAACCTCGTTCCTCAGGTGACCCTGTTCAACAAGTAAAGATCATTATTTCTTTGTTACGTGGTGACCCTCAAGACTGTGCATTTTCCCTTGCGCCAGGAGATCCGGCATTGCGTGATGTTGATGCGTTTTTCCTGGCGCTTGGATTGCTTTATGACGAACCTAATTCAGTGGATCAGGCAGAGAAAATCTTGCTGGCTCTGTGTCAGGGTCAGGATGAAGCGGAGATATATTGTCAGAAGTTTAGAAAGTGGTCTGTGCTCACTCAGTGGAATGAATGTGCCCTGGCAGCAATCTTAAGAAAGGGTCTCTCTGAAGCCCTTAAGGATGTCATGGTGGGGTTTCCCATGCCTGCTGGTCTGAATGAGTCTATGTCCTTGGCCATTCAGATCGATCGACGCTTGCGTGAGCGTAAAGCTGTGCACCATTTGGCGGTACTATCTGAGCATAGGCCTGAGCCTATGCAATGTGATAGGACTTTGACCAGAGCTGAACGGCAAGAACACAGACGTCAGAATGGGCTATGTTTTTACTGTGGTGATTCCACTCATGCTATCTCCGATTGTCCTAAGCGCACTAAGCGGATCGCTAGGTCTGCCACCATTGGTACGGTACAGTCTAAATTTCTATTGTCCGTTACTCTGATTTGCTCTTTGTCATCCTATTCTGTTATGGCATTTGTAGATTCAGGCGCTGCCCTGAATTTGATGGACTTGGAGTTTGCTAGGCGCTGTGGTTTTTTCTTGGAGCCCTTGCAGTGTCCTATTCCATTGAGAGGAATTGATGCTACGCCTTTGGCCAAGAATAAGCCTCAGTACTGGACCCAATTGACCATGTGCATGGCTCCTGCACATCAGGAGGATATCCGCTTTCTGGTGTTGCATAATCTGCATGATGTGGTCGTTTTGGGGTTGCCATGGCTACAGGTTCATAATCCAGTATTGGACTGGAAATCTATGTCTGTGTCCAGCTGGGGTTGCCAGGGGGTACATGGTGATGTTCCATTTTTGTCTATTTCGTCTTCCACTCCTTCTGAAGTTCCAGAGTTTTTGTCGGATTATCGGGATGTATTTGATGAGCCCAAAGCCAGTGCCCTACCTCTTCATAGGGATTGCGATTGTGCAATTAATTTGATTCCTGGTAGTAAGTTTCCTAAGGGCCGATTGTTCAATTTATCTGTGCCAGAACACGCCGCTATGCGGAGTTATATAAAGGAATCCTTGGAGAAAGGCCATATTCGCCCGTCGTCATCACCGTTAGGAGCAGGGTTCTTTTTTGTGGCCAAGAAGGATGGTTCTTTGAGACCTTGTATTGATTACCGCCTTCTTAATAAAATTACAGTAAAATTTCAGTATCCTTTGCCGTTGCTGTCTGATCTGTTTGCTCGTATTAAAGGGGCTAGTTGGTTCACCAAGATAGATCTTCGAGGGGCGTATAATCTTGTGCGTATTAAACAAGGCGATGAATGGAAAACAGCATTTAATACGCCCGAGGGCCATTTTGAGTACCTGGTTATGCCATTCGGGCTTTCTAATGCTCCATCAGTATTTCAGTCCTTTATGCATGACATCTTCCGAGAGTACCTGGATAAATTCCTGATTGTGTATTTGGATGATATTTTGGTCTTTTCGGATGATTGGGAGTCTCATGTGAAGCAGGTCAGAATGGTGTTCCAGGTCCTTCGTGCGAATTCCTTGTTTGTGAAGGGGTCAAAGTGTCTCTTTGGAGTTCAGAAGGTTTCATTTTTGGGGTTCATTTTTTCCCCTTCTACTATCGAGATGGACCCTGTTAAAGTCCAGGCCATTTACGATTGGACTCAGCCGACATCTGTGAAGAGCCTGCAAAAGTTCCTGGGCTTTGCTAATTTTTATCGGCGCTTCATCGCTAATTTTTCTACTGTTGCTAAACCGTTGACTGATTTGACCAAGAAGGGTGCTGATGTGGTCAATTGGTCTTCTGCAGCTGTAGAGGCTTTTCAGGAGTTGAAGCGTCGTTTTTCTTCTGCCCCTGTGTTGTGCCAGCCAGATGTTTCGCTCCCGTTTCAGGTTGAGGTTGATGCTTCTGAGATTGGAGCAGGGGCTGTTTTGTCGCAAAGAAGTTCTGATGGCTCGGTGATGAAGCCATGTGCTTTCTTTTCTAGAAAGTTTTCGCCTGCTGAGCGTAATTATGATGTTGGTAATCGTGAGTTGTTGGCCATGAAGTGGGCATTTGAGGAGTGGCGTCATTGGCTTGAAGGAGCCAAGCATCGCGTGGTGGTCTTGACAGATCACAAGAATTTGACTTATCTTGAGTCTGCCAAACGGTTGAATCCGAGACAGGCTCGATGGTCGTTATTTTTCTCCCGTTTTGATTTTGTGGTTTCGTACCTTCCAGGCTCTAAGAATGTGAAGGCTGATGCCCTGTCAAGGAGTTTTGTGCCTGACTCTCCGGGTGTTCCTGAGCTGGCGGGTATTCTCAAAGAGGGGGTAATTTTGTCTGCCATCTCCCCTGATTTGCAGCGGGTGCTGCAAAAATTTCAGGCTGATAGACCTGACCGTTGCCCAGCGGAGAAACTGTTTGTCCCTGATAGATGGACTAGTAGAGTTATCTCTGAGATTCATTGTTCAGTGTTGGCTGGGCATCCTGGAATCTTTGGTACCAGAGATTTGGTGGCTAGATCCTTTTGGTGGCCGTCTTTGTCACGGGATGTGCGTTCTTTTGTGCAGTCCTGTGGGACTTGTGCTCGGGCTAAGCCCTGCTGTTCTCGTGCCAGTGGGTTGCTTTTGCCCTTGCCGGTCCCGAAGAGGCCCTGGACGCATATTAACATGGATTTTATTTCGGATCTCCCCGTCTCTCAAAAGATGTCGGTCATTTGGGTGGTTTGTGATCGCTTTTCTAAGATGGTCCATTTGGTACCTTTGTCTAAATTGCCTTCCTCCTCTGATTTGGTGCCATTATTTTTCCAGCATGTGGTTCGTTTACATGGTATCCCGGAGAACATCGTTTCTGACAGAGGTTCCCAGTTTGTTTCGAGGTTTTGGCGATCCTTTTGTGCAAGGATGGGCATTGATTTGTCTTTTTCCTCGGCTTTCCATCCTCAGACAAATGGCCAAACCGAACGAACTAATCAAACTTTGGAAACATATCTGAGATGCTTTGTTTCTGCTGATCAGGATGATTGGGTGTCCTTTTTGCCGTTGGCTGAGTTCGCCCTTAATAATCGGGCCAGCTCGGCTACTTTGGTTTCGCCGTTTTTCTGCAATTCTGGTTTCCATCCTCGTTTCTCTTCAGGGCAGGTTGAGTCTTGGGACTGTCCTGGTGTAGATACTGTGGTGGATAGGTTGCAGCAGATTTGGACTCATGTGGTGGACAATTTGACATTGTCCCAGGAGAAGGCTCAACGTTTCGCTAACCGCCAGCGCTGTGTGGGTCCCCGACTTCGTGTTGGGGATTTGGTTTGGTTGTCGTCTCGTTATGTTCCTATGATGGTTTCCTCTCCTAAGTTTAAGCCTTGTTTCATTGGTCCGTATAAGATTTCTGAGGTTATCAATCCTGTGTCATTTCGTTTGGCCCTTCCTGCTTCTTTTGCCATCCATAACGTATTCCATAGGTCGTTATTGCGGAGATACGTGGCGCCTGTGGTTCCATCCGTTGATCCTCCTGCCCCGGTGTTGGTTGAGGGGGAGTTGGAGTATGTGGTGGAGAAGATTTTGGATTCTCGTGTTTCGAGACGGAAACTCCAGTACCTGGTCAAGTGGAAGGGTTATGGTCAGGAAGATAATTCCTGGGTTTTTGCCTCTGATGTTCATGCTGCCGATCTGGTTCGTGCCTTTCATTTGGCTCATCCTGGTCGGCCTGGGGGCTCTGGGGAGGGTTCGGTGACCCCTCCTCAAGCGGGGGGTACTGTTGTGAATTCTGTTGTCGGGCTCCCTCCTGTGGTCATGAATGGTACTTCGGCTGGTTCTGTCCATGGACTTCCTCTGGTGGGTGTTTCTGAGTTTCCTTCCACAGGTGACGAGGTTAATTCGTTAGCTGGCTGCTCTATTTAACTCCACTTAGATCTTTGCTCCATGCCACCTGTCAATGTTCCAGTATTGGTCTAGTTCACTCCTGGATCGTTCTTGTGACCTGTCTTCCCAGCAGAAGCTAAGTTCCTGCTTGCATTTCTTTGGTTTGCTATTTTTCTGTCCAGCTTGCTATTTTTATTGTTGTCTTGCTTGCTGGAAGCTCTGGGACGCAGAGGGAGCGCCTCCGCACCGTGAGTCGGTACGGAGGGTCTTTTTGCGCCCTCTGCGTGGTCTTTTTGTAGGTTTTTGTGCTGACCGCAAAGCAACCTTTCCTATCCTCGGTCTGTTCAGTAAGTCGGGCCTCACTTTGCTAAATCTATTTCATCTCTGTGTTTGTATTTTCATCTTTACTCACAGTCATTATATGTGGGGGGCTGCCTTTTCCTTTGGGGAATTTCTCTGAGGCAAGGTAGGCTTTATTTTTCTATCTTCAGGGCTAGCTAGTTCCTTAGGCTGTGCCGAGTTGCATAGGGAGCGTTAGGAGCAATCCACGGCTATTTCTAGTGTGTTTGATAGGATTAGGGATTGCGGTCAGCAGAGTTCCCTCGTCCCAGAGCTCGTCCTTTATTATCAGTAACTATCAGGTCATTCCGTGTGCTCTTAACCACCAGGTCCATTATTGTCCTGACCACCAGGTCATAACACATCTCGTGCACAACCCTGCCCTTTACCCTTTCACAACCCTGCCATTTACCCCGACCCCTCGGATAACAACCATATAATTGGGGTGGTCCTCGCTCCCAGGGTCTCTGTGACAATTAACAGAGATGCTTATTCCCACTATGCCGCTGACAGTTACAGTTCCGGATGTCCATCGAGGAATCTATAACTCCTTGAAATAGCTAGAAGCTAAACCCAATGAGTGCAAAGAGTGGGTTTCTCCGTAAATGGGTCGTGTAACTATGCTGGGTTTACCCTTAAAAGAATTGCCCCGATGTGGTGCACATCCTGATCATTGTGTCTTTCACATACGAGGTTTGTACAGTGAGGTAGGCAAAAAATTGGTTGCCATAACTCCTAAGAAAAGGGGAGGATTCAGCCTCTAAGTGAGGTCACCACAGGGGGAGTGGCTTGGTTTTCGGCAGCAGTCTTCACGTGTCTTTGTCCGGGGTCTAGCTGCTATACAGATGCGTGCTACGCATCTAAATGTGTTCCCTCCTCCACAGCACACGGTCGGCCATGAGATAAGATGACATAACGAAATGTACGTATTTTTTCAACTTTAACCCCATTTTATTTGTAATTGTCTGTACATATACGAGAATTGTCTTCTTTATAATATCTTTTTATACTTCTGTAAACACTGCCTACGTTCTTTTGGAGTAAAATATAAAATTACTAGCTTTGTCTCTCCTTGCTCTATAACGTACGGTTCCATCCTCTGAAGTGAATTACGCTACTAATCTGGGTTAGCTCTGGACCTGTTAATAATTATAAAAATCGGAGCTGGTGGCAGCGGATTTGTCCTGTGCAGTTGGAGTCTTTGTAGCAAATGGCGGAGTTGATAATTATTGTTCCCGCCTTAGTGGGAGTAGTTATATCTCCCTCGCTGCAGAATGCCCAATAGCCAGTAGAAAATAAGGCAGCCTTTCCGGGGACTAATTATCCTAGGTGCAGTACCGTGACTGACCTGAGGGTAAGGGGGGCGCCAGAGAGCTTCAAGTTCCAAACAAGAACTGGGAAGTGGGATATAGATAAATCCCCTTCTGAAAGAACCAGGGGCAACCAAACCACCCCGGTTCATGACAAATTGGTGTGAGTGGTGGGGAAGATAACGGTATCCTCGCCGGGAATCGTGACACATTGGTGGCAGCGCGGTGGGATTCCTGACAGTACCCACCAGTTTGTCCGCGATCTTGTCCATGATGTTGGCGTTGTACAGGCGTCTCCTCTGGTCCTGCCACCAGCTCTTTATGTATATACAAGGCTTCTTGTCAAAATACGGCAAGTGGAAGTAATTCCTGACGGGAAACAAGAGAGGGCAAATGTCAGGGATGACCGGAGGATCCCATTAAAGAGGTATTCCCATCTCCAAAATCCTATCCCAATATTTAGTAGGTGTAATAATAATAATAATAATATTAGCAAATACCTACAGCTACAAATGGAGTATAGTTCTTCTGATTCGCTATGTCGTTTATCCCATGTGAAGAGCATTGCAATAGATTAGGTATCCATGATTACATCCACTCACATAGTGGCAGTTAGTTAGTTGTTATTGATCGTAACCATGGATACCTAAGCTGCAATGCCCTGCACATGGGGCAAGTGACATAGCGAATCAGAAGAACTATACTACATTTCTAATTGGAGGTATTTGCTATTATTATTATTATTATTACTCCTACTAAATATTGGGAAAGCATCTTGGAGCTGGAATATCACTTTAAGGACTAGACATTTTATTTTACGCTCCCTTTTTTTTTTCACCCTCCCTTTTTAATAATAATAATAATAATAATAATAATAATATTGTTTTTCCTTTTTCCACACGTAGCCATACGAGATTTTTATCTGGGCGGGACGAGTTATATACACAGGCAAAAAAATTCCACGTGCAGTAAAAGGGTGAAAAAAAAACAACCTGTACGGCATTCATTGTACGGTAAAAAAGATTTAGGCCTAGAATTCTCAGGACACAACTAAGTTCTAAAAAATATAGATTTTTTTTTATATTTTAGTGTTTAAATAAAAATCTGAATTTTTTAAAGAGAAAAACTAAAAAGTCGCGCTCCGAGCCGCAGTTATTATTGATCTCATTTTTGGGATACATGTGATGTTTTTATTGCATTTGTTACATGCTGTGACCATAAAAAAACCTGCAATTCTGGGGTTTCGATTTTTTTTAGTTTATTTTGTGATAATTATTTTTCTATTTTACGAGTTCACAGAATTGCGCACGCTGTGATACTGTCGACGAAGGGTTAAAGCCGACATCCTCTAGGATGGACCGAGCCTGGCAGATATCGGACACCGCTGCTCAGTGCTGCCAAATAAAAAAAAAGGGTTTAAGCCCCGCCCTGATGACTGCTCTGGAAGGAAACACCCACTGGGCGGTCCTTACTTAAATCCCACCTTTTTTTTGTGGTGGACTATTAAAAAAAATATTTTGGAAAAAAAAAAAATCATGACATTCCGAACTGTAAAAATAACCTGTCTGTAATAAAGGGCTTCAAGGCCGGCGTGCTGGAGACCGACAGCATCTCCCCGTCTTCCTCCGCCTCATCCTCACTAGAGTTCTGGATGAGTTCGGTCTCCTCCTCCGCACCGTCTGCTCCTTCCTTCTTCCTCCTCATCCTCGGCCTCGTGGTCCCGTCTACTTGGTTACCGTAATTACCTACAAGGAGAATTATGCGATTAACTTACAGGTCATATTTTAATGTTTGATACACAGTGGGGCAAAAAAGTATTTAGTCAGTCAGCAATAGTGCAAGTTCCTCCACTTAAAAAGATGAGAGGCGTCTGTAATTTACATCATAGGTAGACCTCAACTATGGGAGACAAACTGAGAAAAAAAATCCAGAAAATCACATTGTCTGTTTTTTTAACATTTTATTTGCATATTATGGTGGAAAATAAGTATTTGGTCAGAAACAAACAATCAAGATTTCTGGCTCTCAGAGACCTGTAACTTCTTCTTTAAGAGGCTCCTCTTTCCTCCACTCATTACCTGTAGTAATGGCACCTGTTTAAACTTGTTATCAGTATAAAAAGACACCTGTGCACACCCTCAAACAGTCTGACTCCAAACTCCACTATGGTGAAGACCAAAGAGCTGTCAAAGGACACCATAAACAAAATTGTAGCCCTGCACCAGGCTGGGAAGACTGAAGCTGCAATAGCCAACCAGCTTGGAGTGAAGAAATCAACAGTGGGAGCAATAATTAGAAAATGGAAGACATACAAGACCACTGATAATCTCCCTCGATCTGGGGCTCCACGCAAAATCCCACCCCGTGGGGTCAGAATGATCACAAGAACGGTGAGCAAAAATCCCAGAACCACGCGGGGGGACCTAGTGAATGAACTGCAGAGAGCTGGGACCAATGTAACAAGGCCTACCATAAGTAACACACTACGCCACCATGGACTCAGATCCTGCAGTGCCAGACGTGTCCCACTGCTTAACCCAGTACATGTCTGGGCCTGTCTGAAGTTTGCTAGAGAGCATTTGGATGATCCAGAGGAGTTTTGGGAGAATGTCCTATGGTCTGATGAAACCAAACTGGAACTGTTTGGTAGAAACACAACTTGTCGTGTTTGGAGGAAAAAGAATACTGAGTTGCATCCATCAAACACCATACCTACTGTAAAGCATGGTGGTGGAAACATCATGCTTTGGGGCTGTTTCTCTGCAAAGGGGCCAGGACAAATGATCCGGGTACATGAAAGAATGAATGGGGCCATGTATCGTGAGATTTTGAGTGCAGACCTCCTTCCATCAGCAAGGGCATTGAAGATGAAACGTGGCTGGGTCTTTCAACATGACAATGATCCAAAGCACACCGCCAGGGCAACGAAGGAGTGGCTTCGTAAGAAGCATTTCAAGGTCCTGGAGTGGCCTAGCCAGTCTCCAGATCTCAACCCTATAGAAAACCTTTGGAGGGAGTTGAAAGTCCGTGTTGCCAAGCGAAAAGCCAAAAACATCACTGCTCTAGAGGAGATCTGCATGGAGGAATGGGCCAACATACCAACAACAGTGTGTGGCAACCTTGTGAAGACTTACAGAAAACGTTTGACCTCTGTCATTGCCAACAAAGGATATATTACAAAGTATTGAGATGAAATTTTGTTTCTGACCAAATACTTATTTTCCACCATAATATGCAAATAAAATGTTAAAAAAACAGACAATGTGATTTTCTGGATTTTTTGTTCTCAGTTTGTCTCCCATAGTTGAGGTCTACCTATGATGTAAATTACAGACGCCTCTCATCTTTTTAAGTGGTGGAACTTGCACTATTGCTGACTGACTAAATACTTTTTTGCCCCACTGTATATATAATATATATATATATATATATATATATATATATATATATATATATATATATATATATATATATATATATATATATGTATTACAAAATATATCCCTTCTCCCCCCCGCAGAAAAATGGCAAATGGTCCATGCTCTGTCTGTGCTAATGTGGCACCTAGGAGTCCGGCCGTACCATTTAGGAGTCCGGGGGGATCATGGATTATTTATGACCTTACTCCAGCGGAGTGAAGGTGAGATCAGAGACACGGATGACGTCAGAATCGTGTCTCTTTAGCCGCACCTTACTGCAGGTCAGGAACGATTGTCACGGACATAGCTTGCCTTACTGTCTATGCAGGAGGTTTGGAGCTCTGTATCAGAAAACTAGAATTCCGACTGCTCTAAAGAGGAGTTCGGGTGTCAGAAAAACCAAAATCGCAGATGAACATTCAGTAAGAGAATCACCTATCGTAACCTCAAAGTTGATCGGCTTGTCCCCGCTCTTGCGATCGACCATGGTGGCTTCCAAAAAAGCTCCGAACAGAAAGAACTCTTCCATCTTTCCTGTGCAGTTCTGAGGGAACATCAGAAATCGATGAAACAGTTAAACGTCAATTCTTGGGCTCCCTAGCTGTTGTGGAACTACAACTCCCATTATGCCCTGGCTTATGGCGACACAGATAAATGCTAACATTTCTGCCTGCCTGCAGCCACCACTAGGGGGAGCTCCTATGCAGCTGAGGGGTAATTATCCGCAGATCTTACGTCGGGCACAGGGGGCGCTCCTTCCACCTGTACATCCGTAGAACTGGTAAGCTCAGGATTACTTGTGTCCAAGATCTCCACTGCCAGACTCAACAGTAAACGGGCGCGGAAGGAGACCCCCTCTCCAAGCCCCTCGTTTAGATCCTGGTGTTCGTCCATCAATGTGTAGTTTCGGGTGGAGCCGTACATGTTCACCCAGGCCGGGCCCAGCGTCGGGAGGAATCCTGCGGAGGAAGAAGACCGTCACCATGATTGCAAGGGATCGGGGGTCTGAACTAAAGTCCTGTGTAACTTCAGCGCCTAGGGCCGGGGGTCTGATTCATTTAGGGGTCCGAATAGCCATAGTATGAGGGGTCTGATCTCAGGGCCGAATCATTCAGGGGGTTTGATAGGAGAATGAAAATTAATTTGGGGTCTGCTGGAGGTTATGAATATAGTTGGGGATCTGGTCCGGGGTCCGAATTAATTTGGGTTATGGCCTGGGGTGTGAATGAATATAGGGGAATGGGGTCTGAATTCATTTTTTGGGGTCTAAATTAATTTGGGGGTATGGTCTGGAGTCTGAATGAATTTAGGGGTCTGGTTTGGGGTCTGTCTAAAGCAATTTAGGGGTCTGGTATGGGGTCTGGTTCGGCGTCTGGTATGGGGTCTGAATTAGTTTGGGGGTATGGTCTGGAGTCTGAATGAATTTAGGGGTCTGGTTTGGGGTCTGTCTAAAGCAATTTAGGGGTCTGGTTTGGGGTCTGGTCTGGGGTCTGAATTAGTTTGGGGGTATGTTCTGGAGTCTGAATGAATTTAGGGGTCTGGTTTCGGGTCTAAAGCAATTTAGGGGTCTGGTATGGGGTCTGGTTCGGCGTCTGGTATGGGGTCTGAATTAATTTGGGGTCTGGTCTGGGGTCTGAATTATTTTGAGGGTATGGTCTGGAGTCTGAATGAATTTAGGGATCTGGTTTGGGGTCTGTCTAAACCAATTTAGGGGTCTGGTATGGGGTCTGGTTTGGGGTCTGGTCTGGGGTCTGAATTAATTTGGGTTATGGTCTGGGGTGTGAATGAATTTAGGGGTCTGGTTTGGGTCTGTCTAAAGCAATTTAGGGGTCTGGTATGGGGTCTGGTTTGGGGTCTGGTCTGGGGTCTGAATTAGTTTGGGGGTATGGTCTGGCGTCTGAATGAATTTAGGGGTCTGGTTTGGGGTCTGAAGCAATTTAGGGGTCTGGTATGGGGTCTGGTTCAGCGTCTGGTATGGGGTCTGAATTAGTTTGGAGGTATGGTCTGGCGTCTGAATGAATTTAGGGGTCTGGTATGGGGTCTAAAGCAATTTAGGGGTCTGGTATGGGGTCTGGTATGGGGTCTGAATTAATTTGGGTTATGGTCTGGGGTGTGAATGAATTTAGGGGAATATGGTCTGGATTAATTTGGGGGTCTGTATTAATTTGGGGTCTGGTCTGGGGTCTGAATTAGTTTGGGGGTCTGGTTTTGTGTCTTAACTAATTTCGAGGTGTGATTCATTTAGGGGGCTGGTCTAGAGTCTAAGTTCTGACTTTACTTCAGGCCCTAGTCTGGGTTTGCTGCCTCCCACCCGGTGTGCTATCTCCCAGCATGCTCTGCTCTGACCATTTTTCAGGCTGTGGTGTTGGGATTCTGCCCCTCGGCCGGTATACCCGGGTGTACGGTTTGGCTTTACCTTTGTCGCCCTCGTTGGAGATTTTCCGCAGGTCTATGAAGTGGGTCCCGATGGCCACGTCGTTCACCTTGTCCGAGTCCCGGATCTGGATCTTCATTCTTTTGCACAGAGGCGGAAACATCTCTGTAAATATGATTTGCTCGTTCCACATGGGCTCGTAGCTGCTCTTCTGCACCGAGGTCTTACCCTGCGGGGGGCAGAACAATCAGGGGCTTCCCGCATCTCGGAGAACATTGTTAAAGGTAATACATACAATAAATCCACATTTTTGGAAAATGCATTTTTTTCGGAATTCTATATTTAAAGAATAAAGTTTTTTCCATGTTTGTAAGGCTAGGTTCACACTAGCGTTGCGCCGCCCTGCGTCGGCGACGCAACGCGCGACGCACGTAAAAACGCGCGCAAACGCGCGCAAAAACGCGCACGTTTTGCGACGCGTGCGTCGTTTTTGACGAAAATCGGACGCACAGAAAATGCTACAATGTAGCGTTTTCTTGCGTCCGACGCTAGCGTCGGAAACGACGCACGTGGCGAAAAACGCCACCAAAACAACGCACGCGTCCCCTATGTTAAACATAGGGGCGCGTCGCTGCTGCGTCGCCGCTGCGTCGCCGGCGCAACAGCGACGCACATTGGCGGAACGCCAATGTGAACGTAGCCTTAGTGCATAGTGCAGGGTAAGCACAGGACTAGCCCAGGGATAAGATAAGTACAGGTTAGTCTAAAGGATAGAGTTAATGGATATAACTAGCCCGGTGGGTGGGGACTAGTGTTAGTAAGAGGGAACTTCCTGGTAGTGCGGGAGACAGGGAAGTGCAGTGACAAGATCAAGTTCAGGTGCAGTGGGCTGCTAGGGACAGCATGTACTAGTCGTCCCTACTGGAATCCTGAGCGGATGCCCCTGTCGCATCTGACACCCAAGGCCTGGTTTAGGGGCTGCAGGGCACATCGGGACCACTGGCGTACTGTGGAAGATGGACAGGGACCCCTGTAGACGGAAGGTGGAGCATCTGACACCCAAGGCCTGGTATAGGGGCTGCAGGGCACATCGGGACCTCTGGCATACTGTGGAAGATGGACAGGGACCCCTGTAGATGGAAGGTGGAGCATCTGACACCCAAGGCCTGGAAAAGGGGCTGCAGGGCACATCGGGACCTCTGGCATACTGTGGAAGATGGACAGGAACCCCTGTAGACGGAAGGTGGAGCATCTGACACCCAAGGCCTGGAATAGGGGCTGCAGGGCACATCGGGACCTCTGGCATACTGTGGAAGATGGACAGGGACCCCTGTAGATGGAAGGTGGAGCATCTGACACCCAAGGCCTGGAATAGGGGCTGCAGGGCACATCGGGACCTCTGGCATACTGTGGAAGATGGACAGGGACCCCTGTAGACGGAAGGTGGAGCATCTGACACCAAAGGCCTGGTATAGGGGCTGCAGGGCACATCGGGACCACTGGCGTACTGTGGAAGATGGACAGGGACCCCTGTAGACGGAAGGTGGAGCATCTGACACCCAAGGCCTGGTATAGGGGCTGCAGGGCACATCGGGACCTCTGGCATACTGTGGAAGATGGACAGGGACCCCTGTAGATGGAAGGTGGAGCATCTGACACCCAAGGCCTGGAAAAGGGGCTGCAGGGCACATCGGGACCTCTGGCATACTGTGGAAGATGGACAGGAACCCCTGTAGACGGAAGGTGGAGCATCTGACACCCAAGGCCTGGAATAGGGGCTGCAGGGCACATCGGGACCTCTGGCATACTGTGGAAGATGGACAGGGACCCCTGTAGATGGAAGGTGGAGCATCTGACACCCAAGGCCTGGAATAGGGGCTGCAGGGCACATCGGGACCTCTGGCATACTGTGGAAGATGGACAGGGACCCCTGTAGACGGAAGGTGGAGCATCTGACACCAAAGGCCTGGTATAGGGGCTGCAGGGCACATCGGGACCTCTGGCGTACTGTGGAAGACGGACAGGGAACCCTGTAGACGGAAGGTGGAGCATCTGACACCCAAGGCCTGGTATAGGGGCTGCAGGGCACATCGGGACCTCTGGCGTACTGTGGAAGATGGACAGGGACCCCTGTAGACAGAAGGTGGAGCATCTGACACCCAAGGCCTGGTATAGGGGCTGCAGGGCACATCGGGACCTCTGGCGTACTGTGGAAGATGGACAGGGAACCCTGTAGACGGAAGGTGGAGCATCTGACACCCAAGGCCTGGTATAGGGGCTGCAGGGCACATCGGGACCTCTGGCGTACTGTTGAAGATGGACAGGGAACCCTGTAGACGGAAGGTGGAGCATCTGACACCCAAGGCCTGGTATAGGGGCTGCAGGGCACATCGGGACCTCTGGCGTACTGTGGAAGACGGACAGGGAACCCTGTAGACGGAAGGTGGAGCATCTGACACCCAAGGCCTGGTATAGGGGCTGCAGGGCACATCGGGACCTCTGGCGTACTGTGGAAGATGGACAGGGACCCCTGTAGACAGAAGGTGGAGGATCCCGGGAGCACTGCTGGAGTGAACAGGAAATCCCTGAGTGATCTTAGTGATAGAGTCGGGGTGATCTCTTAAGGTGAGACCTTTTGCGATTGCCTGTTCCTGACCAAAATATGAGCCGAGTGCATGCATAGAAGACTCACAAATCAGACACAGAAGTCAGATGTACGCTCCTCTCCCAGCAAAGGCTGGCACACAACTCAACTTTATTCTTAGAATCGTATAACAGGCAGGAAGTGGATAGTAATGGTGTCAGTCTATGATAGGTCCTTGCCAACTCCACTCCATATATGGTATTCAATCCAATGGCCAGTGTCTGCTTCACATTCCGAAAATTCCTTCCAGGGTGTTGCTTCAGGAAATAGACGCCATCTTGCCACATTACATCTGAGCTGGCTTATATAAGGTTTCATAATTGAAATAATGAAATTTCATAATTGATTTCATTAGCTATTCTCGCCTTCACAGTCCCCCCCTATATTCAATTATTAAACCTGTTGTCACAATGTGATATGACCCAACAGGTGGTCGGTCAACGAATGGCGCAACACACACTACGGGATGGAAAATGGGGAAAGGAAGGCAATACTGATAGGGAAACGAGGGACAGTTTCCTTCCAGGGTGTTACTCCAGAAAATAGACGCCATCTTGCCACATTACTGAGCTGCCTTATGTAAGGTATAATGATTAATTTCATTAGCCATTCTCTCCTTCACAATATTCCAAGGCAAACGCATTGTAGGATATATTAACCCACTGGACACCAGGCATATATTAATTAATCCACTTCACACCAGGGATATATTAATGAACCCACTGGACCCGAGATATATATTAATTAAACCAGTTTTTGAATAATTTTTAACCCACTGCGAAAGGATGTAAAAAGAAAATTCAGCACAAGGACATCAGCTAGAGCATCGGATGGGAAATATGGTTTTAATGGGAGGTCAGGTTTTGTGGGTTTTATGGAGAGCGCCAAGTCGCTCTTCTCCATTCATCTTCACCCTTTCTGTAGGTTTCTACCCTGCGGTTCGCGTTTCCTCTAGCAGGCGGCCGTCGTGCCTCATTCCCATATGTCCCCTCTATGGCTTTAATAATTAACGCCGGCACTTTAGACCTGGACACTTATGACTCTGGGAAGTTTAACCATCTGACAGCATAAAATATCATCATTCCTCCCGGAATAACAGTCGGCTTCATGAATTGCTAAACGCTTCCAGATCCAGAGATGATTTATGGAGAAGACATGGTCTCAGCGTTGACGTCTTCCCATGAAATTTGCTTTATCGCTTCATTTAAAGATTACGGTGGGTTGTGACATTACTAAGATTTGCGCCATTTCCAGCTCGTAACTGGCGGCACCAGGATTCACGGAGCAGAAATAATTGCTTCTATGAGAAGATAAATATTTCAGGTTTATTAAAGCCATCACTCTTCCCTGTTCTTCTTGGTCCAGCCGTAAAGTGTTGAAGAGCGCAAAGATTGGAAAAAATCCGGAGAAACTGAACAAGAAGCATTTAAAGGAATTCTCTTGACTGCTCTGTAAAAGCCCAAAGGCCATGTGTACAAGGAGCACACATGTGTACACGGGACTTTCTGCAGTTATTACACATGTAAAGTAAGAAAAACGGAGCTCTTCCCTCCCAGCATTCCCCTCCCAGGAGGAGCTCTTCCCTCCTGCATTCCCCTCCCAGGAGGAGCTCTTTCCTCCCAGCATTCCCCTCCCAAGAGGAGCCCTTCCCTCCCAGCATTCCCCTCCCAGGAGGAGCTCTTCCCTCCTGCATTCCCCTCCCAGGTGGAGCTCTTCCCTCCAGCATTCCCCTCCCAGGAGGAGCTCTTCCCTCCTGCATTCCCCTCCCAGGAGAAGCTCTTTCCTCCCAGCATTCCCCTCCCAAGAGGAGCCCTTCCCTCCCAGCATTCCCCTCCCAGGAGGAGCTCTTCCCTCCCAGCATTCCCCTCCCAGGAGGAGCTCTTCCCTCCAGCATTCCCCTCCCAAGAGGAGCTCTTCCCTCCTGCATTCCCCTCCCAGGAGGAGCTCTTCCCTCCAGCATTCCCCTCCCAGGAGGAGCTCTTCCCTCCAGCATTCCCCTCCCAGGAGGAGCTCTTCCATCCAGCATTCCCCTCCCAGGAGGAGCTCTTCCCTCCAGCATTCCCCTCCCAGGAGGAGCTCTTCCCTCCAGCATTCCCCTCCCAGGAGGAGCTCTTCCCTCCAGCATTCCCCTCCCAGGAGGAGCTCTTCCCTCCCAGCATTCCCCTCCCAGGAGGAGCTCTTCCCTCCTGCATTCCCCTCCCAGGAGGAACCCTTCCCTCCCAGCATTCCCCTCCCAGGAGGAGATCTTCCCTCCAGCATTCCCCTCCCAGGAGGAGCTCTTCCCTCCAGCATTCCCCTCCCAGGAGGAGCTCTTCCATCCAGCATTCCCCTCCCAGGAGGAGCTCTTCCCTCCAGCATTCCCCTCCCAGGAGGAACCCTTCCCTCCCAGCATTCCCCTCCCAGGAGGAGATCTTCCCTCCAGCATTCCCCTCCCAGGAGGAGCTCTTCCCTCCAGCATTCCCCTCCCAGGAGGAGCTCTTCCCTCCAGCATTCCCCTCCCAGGAGGAACCCTTCCCTCCCAGCACTCCCCTCCCAGGAGGAGATCTTCCCTCCAGCATTCCCCTCCCAGGAGGAGCTCTTCCCTCCAGCATTCCCCTCCCAGGAGGAACCCTTCCCTCCCAGCATTCCCTTCCCTGGAGGAGCTCTTCCCTCCCAGCATTCCCCTCCCTGGAGGAGCTCTTCCCTCCCAGCATTCCCCTCCCAGGAGGAGCTCTTCCCTCCCAGCATTCCCCTCCCAGGATGAGCTCTTGATTGACAGATAACAGCTCTCAGGGTCACATGACATGAACTCAGAGAGCAAACAGAGTTGGTGAGTGTCTGACAGTAGCACTAATGATGTCAGAGGAGCCTCATCTGAAGGCTGATGATGTCATAGGAGCCTGATCAGAGACGGCTAATGATCTCATAGGCGCACAATCCAAAAGCTGATGTCATAGGCACCCGATCCAAAGGATAATGAGATAATAGGAACCTGATCCAAAAGCAGACGATGTCATAGGAGCCTGATCTGAAGGCTGATGTCATAGGAGCCTGATCTGAGGGCTGATGAGGTCATCGGAGCCTGATCCGAAGTCAGATGATGTCATAGGAGTCTGATCTGAAGGATAATGATGTCATAGGGAGATGTGCTAAGCCTGGGCCCAGAAATGTCTGTACTAGATTACTTGAAATCTGGCCTATTCACCCCCCCCCCCCCCCCCCCACCCCCGGAGTGTCCTGGGACATTAGTGGAGAGGGCTTATGCGCATGTACCCAGAGCAGGTGTTCTCCAGAAGCCTTTCAGTCATTCCTGAACAGTATGGGGAATGTGTGAATGATGGCCTGTCACAGAAGATGTCAATAGAGGGGTCTCTCAGTACCCAGCCTCCCAATATCCTGAATTGAAATTTGCAAGCATCAACTCCCATCATAAAGGGTCCTATGGGCCCCATGTAATAGCACATTTTTCTTGAAGTGGGAGCTGCAAAAGAAAAGTGCAGTCACTCACAGCCACAAGAGTTGATGGCTGGGGATTTAAGCTGCTGGACCCAAGGATATTCATTCATTTATTCATTCATTCATTGGTCTTCTAGCAATAGAGCAATAAATCCAATAGAATTCACTTGACTGCACCCCAAAATCCTATTTCCTTTTTACCTTTTGCCCAGCAAAGGAGACTTGCACATAAGGATCTACTAAGTCTTTGTTTTCTCCTATAAGCGCTTTCTTCACGTTGGCCATGATGCTGGTGTTCATTCGCGGTAGACCCTCGGCACGGTAGATCTTAACATAGAATCGAGCCCACTGACGTTCTGGAGGAACTCCATCTGGAAGGAGCAGGTTCCTGTAATGGAGAAACAAAACTATTCTTCAATGCTTTATGAGTAGGAAACACAGCCCAGATGGAAAAGTTCACCCGTGAAGACCAGTTTATCATTTTTAATGATCAGAGATATGTTTTTCTAATACGGAACTGCAAATCCTCTGCAGTAACACATATTTCAAAATTAAATCTACCCGCAGCCACCACTAGGGGGAGCTCCCTGTATACAGAGATACATGATTAGATTCTGTCTGCAGCCACCACTAGGGGGAGCTCCCTGTATACAGAGATACATGATAAGATCCTGTCTGCAGCCACCACTAGGGGGAGCTCCCTGTATACAGAGATACATGATAAGATCCTGTCTGCAGCCACCACTAGGGGGAGCTCCCTGTATACAGAGATATATGATTAGATTCTGTCTGCAGCCACCACTAGGGGGAGCTCCCTGTATACAGAGATACATGATTAGGTTCTGTCTGCAGCCACCACTAGGGTGAGCTCCCTGTATACAGAGATACATGATGAGATCCTGTCTGCAGCCACCACTAGGGGGAGCTCCCTGTATACAGAGATACATGATAAGATTCTGTCTGCAATCACCACTAGGGGGAGCTCCCTGTATACAGAGATACATGATTAGATACTGTCTGCAGCCACCACTAGGGTGAGCTCCCTGTATACAGAGATACATGATATGATCCTGTCTGCAGCCACCACTAGGGGGAGCTCCCTGTATACACAGATACATGATTAGATTCTGTCTGCAGCCACCACTAGGGGGAGCTCCCTGTATACAGAGATACATGATTAGATTCTGTCTGCAGCCACCACTAGGGGAGCTCCCTGTATACAGAGATATATGATAAGATCCTGTCTGCAGACACCACTAGGGGGAGCTCCCTGTATACAGAGATACATGATAAGATTCTGTCTGCAGACACCACTAGGGGGAGCTCCCTGTATACAGAGATATAGAATAAGATCCTGTCTGCAGCCACCACTAGGGGGAGCTCCCTGTATACAGAGATACATGATAAGATCCTGTCTGCAGCCACCACTAGGGGGAGCTCCCTGTATACAGAGATACATGATAAGATCCTGTCTGCAGCCACCACTAGGGGGAGCTCCCTGTATACAGAGATACATGATAAGATCCTGTCTGCAGCCACCACTAGGGGGAGCTCCCTGTATACAGAGATACATGATAAGATCCTGTCTGCAGCCACCACTAGGGGGAGCTCCCTGTATACAGAGATACATGATAAGATCCTGTCTGCAGCCACCACTAGGGGGAGCTCCCTGTATACAGAGATACATGATAAGATCCTGTCTGCAGCCACCACTAGGGGGAGCTCCTTGTATACAGAGATATATGATAAGATCCTGTCTGCAGCCACCACTAGGGGGAGCTCCCTGTACACAGAGATACATGATAAGATCCTGTCTGCAGCCACCACTAGGGGGAGCTCCCTGTATACAGAGATACATGATAAGATCCTGTCTGCAGCCACCACTAGGGGGAGCTCCCTGTATACAGAGATACATGATAAGATCCTGTCTGCAGCCACCACTAGGGGGAACTCCCTGTATACAGAGATACATGATATGATCCTGTCTGCAGCCACCACTAGGGGGAGCTCCCTGTATACAGAGATACATGATAAGATCCTGTCTGCAGCCACCACTAGAGGGAGCTCCCTGTACACAGAGATACATGATAAGATCCTGTCTGCAGTCACCACTAGAGGGAGCTCCCTGTATAGAGAGATACATGATAAGATCCTGTCTGCAGCCACCACTAGGGGGAGCTCCCTGTATACAGAGATACATGATAAGATCCTGTCTGCAGCCACCACTAGGGGAGCTCCCTGTATACAGAGATACATGATAAGATCCTGTCTGCAGCCACCACTAGGGGGAACTCCCTGTATACAGAGATATATGATAAGATCCT
Source organism: Ranitomeya imitator (assembly GCF_032444005.1). Taxonomy (NCBI): domain Eukaryota; kingdom Metazoa; phylum Chordata; class Amphibia; order Anura; family Dendrobatidae; genus Ranitomeya; species Ranitomeya imitator. Next base: position 695,030,165 of record NC_091286.1, on the reverse strand, counting down.
GTCTGCAGCCACCACTAGAGGGAGCTCCCTGTACACATAGATACATGATAAGATCCTGTCTGCAGTCACCACTAGAGGGAGCTCCCTGTATAGAGAGATACATGATAAGATCCTGTCTGCGGCCACCACTAGGGGGAGCTCCCTGTATACAGAGATACATGATAAGATCCCGTCTGCAGCCACCACTAGGGGGAACTCCCTGTATACAGAGATATATGATAAGATCCCGTCTGCAGCCACCACTAGGGGGAACTCCCTGTATACAGAGATATATGATAAGATCCCGTCTGCAGCCACCACTAGGGGGAGCTCCCTGTATACAGAGATATATGATAAGATCCCGTCTGCAGCCACCACTAGGGGGAGCTCCCTGTATACAGAGATACATGATAAGATCCTGTCTGCAGCCACCACTAGGGGGAGATCCCTGTATACAGAGATACATGATAAGATCCTGTCTGCAGCCACCACTAGGGGGAGCTCCTTGTATACAGAGATACATGATAAGATCCTGTCTGCAGCCACCACTAGGGGGAGCTCCCTGTATACAGAGATATAGGATAAGATCCCGTCTGCAGCCACCACTAGGGGGAGCTCCCTGTATACAGAGATATAGGATAAGATCCCGTCTGCAGTCACCACTAGGGGGAGCTCCCTGTATACAGAGATACATGATAAGATCCTGTCTGCAGTCACCACTAGAGGGAGCTCCCTGTATAGAGAGATACATGATAAGATCCTGTCTGCAGCCACCACTAGGGGGAGCTCCCTGTATACAGAGATACATGATAAGATCCTGTCTGCAGCCACCACTAGGGGGAGCTCCCTGTATACAGAGATACATGATAAGATCCTGTCTGCAGCCACCACTAGGGGAGCTCCCTGTATACAGAGATACATGATAAGATCCTGTCTGCAGTCACCACTAGGGGGAGCTCCCTGTATAGAGAGATACATGATAAGATCCTGTCTGCAGCCACCACTAGGGGGAGCTCCCTGTATACAGAGATACATGATAAGATCCTGTCTGCAGCCACCACTAGGGGGAGCTCCCTGTATACAGAGATACATGATAAGATCCTGTCTGCAGCCACCACTAGGGGAGCTCCCTGTATACAGAGATACATGATAAGATCCTGTCTGCAGTCACCACTAGGGGGAGCTCCCTGTATACAGAGATACATGATAAGATCCTGTCTGCAGCCACCACTAGGGGGAGCTCCCTGTATACAGAGATACATGATAAGATCCTGTCTGCAGCCACCACTAGGGGGAACTCCCTGTATACAGAGATATATGATAAGATCCTGTCTGCAGCCACCACTAGAGGGAGCTCCCTGTACACATAGATACATGATAAGATCCTGTCTGCAGTCACCACTAGAGGGAGCTCCCTGTATAGAGAGATACATGATAAGATCCTGTCTGCAGCCACCACTAGGGGGAGCTCCCTGTATACAGAGATACATGATAAGATCCTGTCTGCGGCCACCACTAGGGGGAGCTCCCTGTATACAGAGATACATGATAAGATCCCGTCTGCAGCCACCACTAGGGGGAACTCCCTGTATACAGAGATATATGATAAGATCCCGTCTGCAGCCACCACTAGGGGGAACTCCCTGTATACAGAGATATATGATAAGATCCCGTCTGCAGCCACCACTAGGGGGAGCTCCCTGTATACAGAGATATATGATAAGATCCCGTCTGCAGCCACCACTAGGGGGAGCTCCCTGTATACAGAGATACATGATAAGATCCTGTCTGCAGCCACCACTAGGGGGAGATCCCTGTATACAGAGATACATGATAAGATCCTGTCTGCAGCCACCACTAGGGGGAGCTCCTTGTATACAGAGATACATGATAAGATCCTGTCTGCAGCCACCACTAGGGGGAGCTCCCTGTATACAGAGATATAGGATAAGATCCCGTCTGCAGCCACCACTAGGGGGAGCTCCCTGTATACAGAGATATAGGATAAGATCCCGTCTGCAGTCACCACTAGGGGGAGCTCCCTGTATACAGAGATACATGATAAGATCCTGTCTGCAGTCACCACTAGGGGGAACTCCCTGTATACAGAGATATATGATAAGATCCTGTCAGCAGCCACCACTAGGGGGAGCTCCCTGTATACAGAGATATATGATAAGATCCCGTCTGCAGCCACCACTAGGGGGAGCTCCCTGTATACAGAGATATAGGATAAGATTCCGTCTGCAGCCACCACTAGGGGGAGCTCCCTGTATACAGAGATACATGATAAGATCCTGTCTGCAGCCACCACTAGGGGGAGATCCCTGTATACAGAGATACATGATAAGATCCTGTCTGCAGCCACCACTAGGGGGAGCTCCTTGTATACAGAGATACATGATAAGATCCTGTCTGCAGCCACCACTAGGGGGAACTCCCTGTATACAGAGATATATGATAAGATCCTGTCTGCAGTCACCACTAGGGGGAACTCCCTGTATACAGAGATACATAATAAGATCCTGTCTGCAGTCACCACTAGGGGGAGCTCCCTGTATACAGAGATACATGATATGATCGTGTCTGCGGCCACCACTAGGGGGAGCTCCCTGTATACAGAGATACATGATAAGATCCTGTCTGCAGCCACCACTAGGGGGAACTCCCTGTATACAGAGATACATGATAAGATCCTGTCTGCAGCCACCACTAGGAGGAGCTCCCTGTATACAGAGATATATGATAAGATCCTGTCTGCAGCCACCACTAGGGGGAGCTCCCTGTATACAGAGATATATGATAAGATCCTGTCTGCAGCCACCACTAGGGGAACTCCCTGTATACAGAGATACATGATAAGATCCTGTCTGCAGACACCACAAGGGGGAGCTCCCTGTATACAGAGATTTATGATAAGATCCTGTCTGCATCCACCACTAGGGGGAGCTCCCTGTATACAGAGATACATGATAAGATCCTGTCTGCAGCCACCACTAGGGGGAACTCCCTGTATACAGAGATATATGATAAGATTCTGTCTGCAGCCACCACTAGGGGGAGCCCCCTGTATACAGAGATACATGATAAGATCCTGTCTGCAGTCACCACTAGGGGGAGCTCCCTGTATACAGAGATATATGATAAGATCCTGTCTGCAGCCACCACTAGGGAGAGCTCCCTGTATAGAGAGATACATGATAAGATCCTGTCTGCAGTCACCACTAGGGGGAGCTCCCTGTATACAGAGATATATGATAAGATCCTGTCTGCAGCCACCACTAGGGGGGGCTCCCTGTATAGAGAGATACATGATAAGATCCTGTCTGCAGTCACCACTAAGGGGAGCTCCCTGTATACAGAGATATAGGATAAGATCCCGTCTGCAGCCACCACTAGGGGGAGCTCCCTGTATACAGAGATATATGATAAGATCCTGTCTGCAGCCACCACTAGGGGGAACTCCCTGTATACAGAGATATATGATAAGATTCTGTCTGCAGCCACCACTAGGGGGAGCTCCCTGTATACAGAGATACATGATAAGATCCTGTCTGCAGTCACCACTAGGGGGAGCTCCCTGTATACAGAGATACATGATAAGATCCTGTCTGCAGTCACCACTAGGGGGAGCTCCCTGTATACAGAGATACATGATAAGATCCTGTCTGCAGCCACCACTAGGGGGAGCTCCCTGTATACAGAGATACATGATAAGATCCTGTCTGCAGCCACCACTAGGGGGAGCTCCCTGTATACAGAGATATAGGATAAGATCCCGTCTGCAGCCACCACTAGGGGGAGCTCCCTGTATACAGAGATATATGATAAGATCCTGTCTGCAGCCACCACTAGGGGGAGCTCCCTGTATACAGAGATATATGATAAGATCCTGTCTGCAGCCACCACTAGGGGGAGCTCCCTGTATACAGAGATACATGATAAGATCTCGTCTGCAGCCAACACTAGAGGGAGCTCCCTGTATACAGAGATACATGATAAGATCCTGTCTGCAGTCACCACTAGAGGGAGCTCCCTGTATAGAGAGATACATGATAAGATCCTGTCTGCAGCCACCACTAGGGGGAGCTCCCTGTATACAGAGATACATGATAAGATCCTGTCTGCGGCCACCACTAGGGGGAGCTTTCTGTATACAGAGATACATGATAAGATCCCGTCTGCAGCCACCACTAGGGGGAACTCCCTGTATACAGAGATATATGATAAGATCCCGTCTGCAGCCACCACTAGGGGGAACTCCCTGTATACAGAGATATATGATAAGATCCCGTCTGCAGCCACCACTAGGGGGAGCTCCCTGTATACAGAGATACATGATAAGATCCTGTCTGCAGCCACCACTAGGGGGAGATCCCTGTATACAGAGATACATGATAAGATCCTGTCTGCAGCCACCACTAGGGGGAGCTCCTTGTATACAGAGATACATGATAAGATCCTGTCTGCAGCCACCACTAGGGGGAGCTCCCTGTATACAGAGATATAGGATAAGATCCCGTCTGCAGCCACCACTAGGGGTGAGCTCCCTGTATACAGAGATATATGATAAGATCCCGTCTGCAGTCACCACTAGGGGGAGCTCCCTGTATACAGAGATACATGATAAGATCCTGTCTGCAGTCACCACTAGGGGGAACTCCCTGTATACAGAGATATATGATAAGATCCTGTCTGCAGCCACCACTAGGGGGAGCTCCCTGTATACAGAGATATATGATAAGATCCCGTCTGCAGCCACCACTAGGGGGAGCTCCCTGTATACAGAGATATAGGATAAGATCCCGTCTGCAGCCACCACTAGGGGGAGCTCCCTGTATACAGAGATACATGATAAGATCCTGTCTGCAGCCACCACTAGGGGGAGATCCCTGTATACAGAGATACATGATAAGATCCTGTCTGCAGCCACCACTAGGGGGAGCTCCCTGTATACAGAGATACATGATAAGATCCTGTCTGCAGCCACCACTAGGGGGAACTCCCTGTATACAGAGATACATTATAAGATCCTGTCTGCAGCCACCACTAGGGGGAACTCCCTGTATACAGAGATACATGATAAGATCCTGTCTGCAGCCACCACTAGGAGGAGCTCCCTGTATACAGAGATATATGATAAGATCCTGTCTGCAGCCACCACTAGGGGGAGCTCCCTGTATACAGAGATATATGATAAGATCCTGTCTGCAGCCACCACTAGGGGAACTCCCTGTATACAGAGATACATGATAAGATCCTGTCTGCAGCCACCACTAGGGGGAGCTCCCTGTATACAGAGATACATGATAAGATCCTGTCTGCAGCCACCACTAGGGGGAACTCCCTGTATACAGAGATACATGATAAGATCCTGTCTGCAGCCACCACTAGGAGGAGCTCCCTGTATACAGAGATATATGATAAGATCCTGTCTGCAGCCACCACTAGGGGGAGCTCCCTGTATACAGAGATACATGATAAGATCCTGTCTGCAGCCACCACTAGGGGGAGCTCCCTGTATACAGAGATACGTGATAAGATCCTGTCTGCAGCCACCACTAGGAGGAGCTCCCTGTATACAGAGATATATGATAAGATCCTGTCTGCAGCCACCACTAGGGGGAGCTCCCTGTATACAGAGATACATGATAAGATCCTGTCTGCAGCCACCACTAGGAGGAGCTCCCTGTATACAGAGATATATGATAAGATCCTGTCTGCAGCCACCACTAGGGGAACTCCCTGTATACAGAGATACATAAGATCCTGTCTGCAGCCACCACCAGGGGGAGCTCCCTGTATACAGAGATTTATGATTAGATCCTGTCTGCATCCACCACTAGGGGGAGCTCCCTGTATACAGAGATATATGATAAGATCCTGTCTGCAGCCACCACTAGGGGGAACTCCCTGTATACAGAGATATATGATAAGATTCTGTCTGCAGCCACCACTAGGGGGAGCTCCCTGTATAGAGAGATACATGATAAGATCCTGTCTGCAGTCACCACTAGGGGGAGCTCCCTGTATAGAGAGATACATGATAAGATCCTGTCTGCAGTCACCACTAGGAAGAGCTCCCTGTATACAGAGATACATGATAAGATCCTGTCTGCAGCCACCACTAGGGGGAGCTCCCTGTATACAGAGATATAGGATAAGATCCCGTCTGCAGCCACCACTAGGGGGAGCTCCCTGTATACAGAGATATATGATAAGATCCTGTCTGCAGCCACCACTAGGGGGAACTCCCTGTATACAGAGATATATGATAAGATTCTGTCTGCAGCCACCACTAGGGGAAGCTCCCTGTATACAGAGATATAGGATAAGATCCCGTCTGCAGCCACCACTAGGGGGAGCTCCCTGTATACAGAGATATATGATAAGATCCTGTCTGCAGCCACCACTAGGGGGAACTCCCTGTATACAGAGATATATGATAAGATCCCGTCTGCAGCCACCACTAGGGGGAGCTCCCTGTATACAGAGATATATGATAAGATTCTGTCTGCAGCCACCACTAGGGGGAGCTCCCTGTATAGAGAGATACATGATAAGATCCTGTCTGCAGTCACCACTAGGGGAGCTCCCTGTATAGAGAGATACATGATAAGATCCTGTCTGCAGTCACCACTAGGGGGAGCTCCCTGTATACAGAGATATATGATAAGATTCTGTCTGCAGCCACCACTAGGGTGAGCTCCCTGTATAGAGAGATACATGATAAGATCCTGTCTGCAGTCACCACTAGGGGAGCTCCCTGTATAGAGAGATACATGATAAGATCCTGTCTGCAGTCACCACTAGGGGGAGCTCCCTGTATACAGAGATATATGATAAGATTCTGTCTGCAGCCACCACTAGGGGGAGCTCCCTGTATAGAGAGATACATGATAAGATCCTGTCTGCAGTCACCACTAGGGGGAGCTCCCTGTATACAGAGATATATGATAAGATCCTGTCTGCAGCCACCACTAGGGGGAGCTCCCTGTATAGAGAGATACATGATAAGATCCTGTCTGCAGTCACCACTAGGGGGAGCTCCCTGTATAGAGAGATACATGATAAGATCCTGTCTGCAGTCACCACTAGGGGGAGCTCCCTGTATACAGAGATATATGATAAGATCCTGTCTGCAGCCACCACTAGGGGGAGCTCCCTGTATAGAGAGATACATGATAAGATCCTGTCTGCAGTCACCACTAGGGGGAGCTCCCTGTATACAGAGATACATGATAAGATCCTGTCTGCAGCCACCACTAGGAAGAGCTCCCTGTATACAGAGATACATGATAAGATCCTGTCTGCAGCCACCACTAGGGGGAGCTCCCTGTATACAGAGATACATGATAAGATCCTGTCTGCAGTCACCACTAGGGGGAGCTCCCTGTATACAGAGATATATGATAAGATCCTGTCTGCAGCCACCACTAGGGGGAGCTCCCTGTATACAGAGATACATGATAAGATCCTGTCTGCAGCCACCACTAGGGGGAGCTCCCTGTATACAGAGATACATGATAAGATCCTGTCTGCAGTCACCACTAGGGGGAGCTCCCTGTATACAGAGATACATGATAAGATCCTGTCTGCAGCCACCACTAGGGGGAGCTCCCTGTATACAGAGATACATGATAAGATTCTGTCTGCAGCCACCACTAGGGGGAGCTCCCTGTATACAGAGATATAGGATAAGATCCCGTCTGCAGCCACCACTAGGGGGAGCTCCCTGTATACAGAGATATATGATAAGATCCTGTCTGCAGCCACCACTAGAGGGAGCTCCCTGTATACAGAGATACATGATAAGATCCTGTCTACAGCCACCACTAGGGGGAGCTCCCTGTATACAGAGATATAGGATAAGATTCTGTCTGCAGCCACCACTAGGGGGAGCTCCCTGTATACAGAGATACATGATAAGATCCTGTCTGCAGTCACCACTAGGGGGAGCTCCCTGTATACAGAGATACATGATAAGATCCTGTCTGCAGTCACCACTAGGGGGAGCTCCCTGTATACAGAGATATAGGATAAGATCCCGTCTGCAGCCACCACTAGGGGGAGCTCCCTGTATACAGAGATATATGATAAGATCCTGTCTGCAGCCACCACTAGAGGGAGCTCCCTGTATACAGAGATACATGATAAGATCCTGTCTACAGCCACCACTAGGGGGAGCTCCCTGTATACAGAGATATAGGATAAGATCCCGTCTGCAGCCACCACTAGGGGGAGCTCCCTGTATACAGAGATACATGATAAGATCCTGTCTGCAGCCACCACTAGGGGGAGCTCCCTGTATACAGAGATATATGATAAGATCCTGTCTGCAGCCTCCACTAGGGGGAGCTCCCTGTATACAGAGATACATGATAAGATCCTGTCTGCAGCCACCACTAGGGGGAGCTCCCTGTATACAGAGATACATGATAAGATTCTGTCTGCAGTCACCACTAGGGGGAGCTCCCTGTATACAGAGATACATGATAAGATCCTGTCTACAGTCACCACTAGGGGGAGCTCCCTGTAAATTTGTTAATGTTGAGTTCAATATATATATCCAGTATGCACGGAGCTCCATCTTGTCGTCAGTCTAGTTACAGTGCCTTGTGAAAGTATTCGCCCCCCTGGAACTTTTCAGCCTTTTCCCACATATCAGGCTTCAAACATAAAGATACCAAATGTAACTTTTTGGTGAAGAACCAACAAGTGGAACACAATTGTGAAGTTGAACGAAATTTATTGTTTAATTTAAATTTTTGTGGAAATGAATGAACTGAAAAGTGGGGCGTGCGATATTATTCGGCCCCTGTAACTTAATACTTTGTTGCGCCCCTTTTGCTGTGATTACAAGTCTCTTGGGGTTTGTCTCTATCAGTTTTGTACATGGAGAGACTGAAATTCTCGCCCGTTCTTCCTTGGCAAACAGCTCGAGCTCAGTGAGGTTTGATGGAGATCGTTTGTGAACAGCAGTTTTCAGCTCTTTCCACAGATTCTCGATTGGATTGAGGTCTGGACTGTGACTTGGCCATTCTAACACCTGGATACGTTTATTGGTGAACCATTCCACTGTAGATTTTGCTTTATGTTTGGGATCATTGTCTTGTTGGAAGACAAATCTCCGTCCCAGTCTCAGGTCTTTTGCAGACTCCAACAGGTTTTCTTCAAGAATGGTCTTGTATTTGGCTCCATCCATCTTCCCTGTCCCTCCTGAAGAAAAGCCCAAACCATGATGCTGCCACCACCATGTTTGACAGTGGGGATGGTGTGTTCAGGGTGTTGAGCTGTGTTGCCTTTACGTCAAACATATCGTTTGGCATTGTTGCCAAAAAGTTTGATTTTGGTTCCATCTGATCAGAGCACCTTCCTCCACATGTTTGGCGTCTCCCAGGTGGCTTGTTCCAAACTTTAAATGGATATCTTTGAGAAATGGCTTTCTTCTTGCCACTCCTCCATAAAGTCCAGATTTGTGCAGTGTACGACTGATTGTTGTCCTATGGACAGACTGTCCCACCTCAGCTGTAGATCTCTGCAGTTCATCCACAGTGATCATGGGCCTCTTGGCTGCATCTCTGATCAGTCTTCTCCTTGTCTGAGATGAAAGTTTAGAGGGACGGCCGGGTCTTGGTAGATTTGCAGTGGTATGATGCTCCTTCCATTTCAATATGATCGCTTGCACAGTGCTCCTTGGGATGTTTAAAGTTTTGGAAATCATTTTGTATCCAAATCCAGCTTTACACTTCTCCACAACAGTATCACGGAGCTGCCTGTTGTGTTCCTTGGTCTTCATGATGCAGAACCCTGAGACTATCACAGAGCAGGTGCATTTATACGGAGACCTGATTACACACAGGTGGATTATATTTATCATCATTAGGCATTTAGGACGACATTGGATCATTCAGAGATCCACAATGAACTTCTGTACTGAAAGTAAAGGGGACGAATAATATTGCACGCCCCACTTTTCAGTATTTGAGTTTCCACAAAAATTTAAAATAACCAATACATTTCGCTATACTTCACAATTGTGTTCCACTTGTTGTTGATTCTTCACCAAAAATTTACATTTGGTATCTTTATGTTTGAAGCAAGAAATGTGGGAAAAGGTTGAAAAGTTCCAGGGGGCTGAATACTTTCGCAAGGCACTGTATCTAGACTTTTCATCGTGCATCTATGTCTCTGCACAGGATTTTCAGCTCTGTATTAACTAAAAACTAAGCTCTAACCATAAAATATATCTAAAAAATACAAAAATATCTTTAGCGGTGGTTTATGGCTGCTGTGTATAAACAAGGTTTTATCAGACTGAAATTAGAGGAAAAGGATGATTTGCTTCTCCCCGGGACTATGGGTTGCACTGTGGAGCTCTGATAACCACAAGTGTCTACAAATCCTCCCTTCTGTGTGAGCGGTGTAATGTGAGTACTGTGTCATGTGAGTAGTGTTATCGGTAATGTGTAATGTAAGCTGTGAGGATGTGTAGCTGATGGGTAGTGACATTAGGGTAAGATAGAGCGGTGACTGAAAATGGGACGCCACCGGTGGGAATAAAGTTAATTTTCTCCCAGCAGCGCTCAACTACGTGCAGGCGCCGGGTAGGTTAGTAACGCTATTATCCTGCAGATTAACCCCCGGTGTTTAACCTGGTGACAGACTCCTTTAATGTTTGGGATTAGCCCATATTGGGAGGGGCTTAATGTCAGGGTAAGTGACTACTTCCTGTTAGTCAGATAGGATTTGGGCAGAAAAGCAAGCAGTGCTGCATGAAAAGGTGACTCAGAGGAGAGGACAACGGATAGCATGATCCTAAAAAGAAGTGACTGACGAGACAAAGTGGCCTTCCGTAAGGTGTTCTCCGATGCCGAGTCACGAACCCCGGAGCCTGCATTGGGAACTGATGTAAGCAGGACTGAGTACGACGAACTAGTGGGGGTCCCGAGGGTGGGGGATCCAGGGAGCCAGTAGTGGAAGAAATAGGACGCAGATTGGAAGAGCAAGTAAGGAGGCCTGCTGATCAAGACTGCAGCGATAAAGCTGGGATGTGGTAGAGTAGGACGAAACAGTGCGGCTCACTGGCCCTGGAGTTTGAATTGATCTTGGCCTCTGGTCTGGAGTCCAACTTGATTGGTGTGGTCTGGGGTCTGATTTGATCTTTGGGTCTGGTCTCATGTCTGATTTGATTTTTGGGTCTGGTCTGGGGTCTGATTTGATCTTGGGGCCTGGTCTGGGGTCTGATTTGATCTTATGGTCTGGTCTGGGGTCTGATTTGGTCTTGGGGTCCGGTCTGGGGTCTGATTTGATTTTGGGGTCTGGTCTGGCATCCGATTTGATCTTTTGGTCTGGGGTCTGATTTAATCTTAGGGCCTGGTCTGGGGTCTGATTTGATGTTATGGTCTGGTTTGGGGTCTGATTTGATGTTATGGTCTGGTCTGGGGTTTGATTTGATCTTGGGGCCTGGTCTGGGGTCTGATTTGAACTTACGGTCTGGTCTGGGGTCTGATTTGATCTTTTTGTCTGGACTGGGTCTGATTTGATCTTGGGGTCTGGTCTGGGGTCTGATTTGATCTTTTGGTCTGGACTGGGTCTGATTGGATCTTGGGGTCTGGTCTGGGGTCTGATTTGATCTTTTAGTCTGGTCTATGGTCTGATTTGTTCTTGGGGTCTGGTCTGGGGTCTGATTTGATCTTTTGGTCTGGACTGGGTCTGATTTGATCTTGGGGCCTGGTCTGGGTTCTGATTTGATCTTTTGGTCTGGACTGGGTCTGATTTGACCTTGGGGCCCGGTCTGGGGTCTGATTTGATCTTGGGGTCTGGACTGGGTCTGATTTGATCTTGGGGCCCGGTCTGGGGTCTGATTTGATCTTTTGGTCTGGACTGGGTCTGATTGGATCTTGGGGTCTGGTCTGGGGTCTGATTTGATCTTTTAGTCTGGTCTATGGTTTGATTTGATCTTGGGGCCTGGTCTGGGGTCTGATTTGATCTTTTGGTCTGGACTGGGTCTGATTTGATCTTGGGGCCTGGTCTGGGGTCTGATTTGATCTTTTGGTCTGGACTGGGTCTGATTTGATCTTGGGGCCTGGTCTGGGGTCTGATTTGATCTTTTGGTCTGGACTGGGTCTGATTTGATCTTGGGGCCCGGTCTGGGGTCTGATTTGATCTTTTGGTCTGGACTGGGTCTGATTTGATCTTGGGGCCCGGTCTGGGGTCTGATTTGATCTTGGGGTCTGGTCTGGGGTCTGATTTGATCTTGGGGCCCGGTCTGGGGTCTGATTTGATCTTGGGGCCTGGTCTGGGGTCTGATTTGATCTTTTGGTCTGGACTGGGTCTGATTTGATCTTGGGGCCTGGTCTGGGGTCTGATTTGATCTTTTGGTCTGGACTGGGTCTGATTTGATCTTGGGGCCCGGTCTGGGGTCTGATTTGATCTTGGGGCCCGGTCTGGGGTCTGATTTGATCTTGGGGCCCGGTCTGGGGTCTGATTTGATCTTATGGTGTGGTCTGGGGTCTGATTTGATCTTGGGGTCCGGGTGTTACATGACTTAGGGGGTCTGAGATTTAATGCCCCCGTCCCTTGCTCTGCTTGTTTGTCAGGACAAGATGGAGGTTGGGGGGTCATTGGAGCATTTGTGGTGGGGCTCGGTGATTTCTGACTGATGGACGGCTCTCAGTTGTTTGTATTGATGTTTTTCCTCATCTTTCATTCTTTTCAGGACCCCTCCCGTCTCCTGGTTCTGCAGCTCCCCCGCCCCGCTCACTCTGCCTCCTGGTTATGGGGAGCCTTTGGCCTTAATTAATAATGATAATTATTCAATTACATTCCTGGTAATAGCCTCACGTCCTCAGGGGAACTCCATTATTAGAGCGGCTGAATGTGGCGGCGCTCCAGGGGGAGTATCCGCGTCTCCTGCTGCTGTGACCTGGTTTCGTGGCCCCCGCTCCTCATCTCTGTGGGTTAGTTACAGATACAGGTGCGCCTCACAAAATTAAAATATCATCAAAAAGTTCATTTATTTCAGTTCTTCATTACAAAAAGTGAATCTCATATATTACATAGAGTCGTTACACACAAAGTGATCTATTTCACGTGTTTATTTCTGTTAATGTTGATGATTACGGCTTACAGCCAATGAAAACCCAAAAGTCATTATCTCAGTAAATTAGAATTGTAACGGGGTCTACCAAGCTGGGGTACCTCTTTCAGTACCACCCCGTGTTTCAGGAGGTCCACTCTGCTTTGGCTGGAGTCTGAATGAAGGACGCTGGCTGGAATTCCTTGGTTACATGGGCGCATATAAAAGATCACTGCTTCTCCACGTATTTCCAGTCTGACAGCAATTTACCCACAGGACACAGAATATATCACACAGATACAGAGGGCAGGCCAATAGAAAAGCGGCAGGCCAGACATACATTACAATATCCGCAGGGGGCCGGAGCCTGCCGATATTTACTGTGGGAATTACAAAGGTGGGGGGAGGACAGAAGGGGGATATCGTGTCCCCTCTGCCCAGGGGCGCAGCCTGTGGGCTGATGCATTAGGGACATGCGTCTCACATGGAACCTATTATACATACATATAACTGCACAACATATTCTGGGTGCTGAGTGGTTCCGTAACATGTAACAAGAATACTTTATAACACCAGCTTGAAAAATGATTTTAAAATCCGATATGTTGGCCTACTGAAATGTATGTTCAGTAAATGCCCTTAATACTTCGTCGGGCTCCTTTTCCATCAATTACTGCATCAATGCGGCGTGGCATGGAGGGATCAGCCTGTGGCACTGCTGAGGGGGTGTGGAAGCCCAGGTTGCTTTGATAGCAGCCTTCAGCTCGTCTGCATTGTTGGGTCTGGTGTCTCTCATCTTCCTCTTGACAATACTCCATAGATTCTCTATGGGGTTAAGGTCAGGCGAGTTTGCAGCCAATCAAAACCAGTGATACTGCTGATTTTACATCAGGCATTGGTACTTTTGGCAGTGTGGACAGGGGCCAAGTCCTGCTGGAGAATGACATTTCCATCTCCAAAAAGCTTGTCGGCAGAGGGAAGCATGAAGTGTTCTATGCAGCGCCCCAGAGATCTGGTCGTTGCAGTATGACACTCTGCCACTAAGGGGAGTGATGGTACGTCTGATGGCACTGAAGGAATTCTACTGACCAGGTATCACCAGCACACATTACACTTCACACTCCGGCCACTAGGGGGAGAAAAAGGCTTTATTTATTGGGCCACTCCTCACACTGGTAAAACTAGGGGTTGGGTAGGAAGTTAGTCAGAAGCTGACTGGGTTGGATTCAGGCAACATCCCTTGGCAGGGGGTGTTGCAGGGAGAAGACACAGGGGGGTCCCTGTCAGGCGTGGGAACCTGGCAGGTGCCTAGCGAACAGAGCAGAACTTTACGGAACCGCACCTGCACACCCCACGGCGGTATCCTAAGAAAGTGACACGAAGGGAAGAATATTGTGGAACAGTGAGAAACGAGATCAAGCACAAAGGAGAGCCAGTAGGAGTTGTGCCGTGAGACCAAGGCAACATCCTACTGAGGCGCGTAGCCGGTGGCCGGAACACCGCGGGAGTAACTGACTCTAGGCCTTATTTCGAACTCCGCAGGACAGTTAATTATAGGTTGGCTGTCTACCTTAAATTTCCTACGAAGACATAGGGGGCAACGCATGGAGAGGGGCGTCTCTAGGGTCCCGGAAGAGCTCCGAGCCTTCCCGTCATACGGGTGCGTCCTAGCCATAACATACCTGGGGGACGAGAAACTAGTAACATCTGGATCAAGAGAGAGAGAATTAGAACGAACGAGAACAGAAGTTGTGAGGACTATTCCGAATGCTCAGCAGGGTAGCACTACAACACACAGGCGCTAGTAGTAGGCACTGATTTCCACCTGCAAAGGGAACTCTGGATGTGCCAATCGGACCGGCCGGTCTCAGATAGCCCTGTTAAGCGTGCTCTGGATTGAGGATCCTGAAGTCTTCATTAAAGAGGTAAAGAGACTGCAACCTTGTGTCCTCGTTATTGCCTGCACCTCACACCATCACCATCCACCTTACTGGGAAGCCCTGGGGACATACTTCACCTGTGGGAAGGTATACGATGTAGCTGCCATTCCATCCCCCAGCGGACCCCAAAGCAGCGTCGGTCACCCTGACCGAACACCACAGGTGGCGTCACGAATCCCTGACCGACTACTATCACCTTTTATTGGACGCCCCTTAGCAGGGTCACTGTTGTGAGTTCCGCTCTTGGGCTCCCTCCGGTGGTTGTAAGTAGCATTTTTGTGAGTTCTGCTCTTGGGCTCCCTCCTGTGGTTTTGAGTGGTATGGCTGCTTCTTGGATTTAGCTTCAGCAGCTGTTTTCACTTATCTTCTTTCTGGCTCGGCTATATTAGTCTGGCCTTATCCCTCATTCAATGCCAGTTGTCAATTGTTCCTGCCTGGAGTCATTGCTCTTAGTATTTTCCTGACACTCTGACCAGTTCATCAAAGCTAAGTCCTTGCTTGTCCTTTTGCGGTTCTCTTGTTGTGGACTTTTTTGTTCAGCACTTTCTTTGTTTTTGTTCATTTCTCCAGCTTTTCAGTATGGATATATTCAGTTAAGCTGGAAGCTCTGGGCAGCAGAGTTTGCCCTCCACACCTTTAGTCAGGTGTGGAGATTTTTGCATTTCTCTGCGGTGGACTTTTTCTAGTTTTTTTTTACTGACCGCACAGCGTTCTGTTCTGTACTATTTCTATTTAGCTAGAAGTGGCCTCCTGTGCTAAATCTTGTTTCATACTACGTATGTCATTTCCTTCTCCTCTCACAGTCATTATTTGTGGGGGGCTAATCTATCCTTTGGGGATTTTCTCTGATGCAAGATAGCTTTCCTGCTTCTATCTTTAGGGGTAGTTAGCTCTTAGGCTGTGACGAGATGCCTAGGCCGAGTTAGGAGCATTCCACGGCTACTTCTAGTGTTGTGTTGAGCTTAGAGACTGCGGTCAGTATAGTTGCCACCTGCTCAGAGCTAGACGCATGTCGCTCCCTAATCACCAGATCATAACAGGTCACGGACCGGGTCCAGCCACCGTGACAGCCTCAGAACCGAATCAGAGAGGCCCGGTACCGAGAACTCGTGGCCCTGTGTCTGGGGGCGATCCATTCTACAATGTCCTGGTAGACGGCAGAGCTGACTTTGGTCTTGATAAAACACAGTGGACCTACACCAGCAGATGACATGGCTCCCCAAACCATCACTGATTGTGGAGACTTCACACTAGACCTCCAGCAGCTTGGATTGTGGCCTCTCCACTCTTCCTCCAGACTCTGGGACCTTGGTTTCTAAATGAAATACAAAATTTACTTTCATCTGAAAACACCATGAACCACTGACAACAGTCCAGTTCTTTTTCTCCTTGGCCCAGGTAAGACGCTTCTGGCTTTGTCTATTGGTCATGAATGGCCGGACACAAGGAATGTGACACTTGTAGCCCATGTCCTGGACACGTCTGTGTGTGGTGAAGCAATGACTCCAGCAGCAGTCCGCTCCTTGTGAATCTCCCCCACATTTGTGAATGGCCTTTTCTTAATAATCCTTTCCAGGCTGCGGTTATCCCGGCTGCTTGGATACAGCACTGTGTGAACAGCCGGCTTCTTTAGCAATGACCTTTTGTGGCTTCACCTCCTTGTGGAGTGTGTCAGTGATGCCTTCTGGACATCTGTCAGGTCAGCAGTCTTCCCCATGATTGTGGAGCTACTGAAACAGACTGAGGGACCTTTATAAGCGCTTAGGAAGCCTTTGTAGGTGTTTTTTCTTAATTATTCTAATTTACTGAGATAATGACTTATGGGTTTTCATTGGCTGTAAGCCATAATCATCAACATTAACAGAAATAAACACATGAAATAGATCACTCTGTAATGACTCTATAGAATATAGGAGACTCACTTTTTGTATTGAAGAACTGAAATAAATTCACTTTTTGATGATATTCTAATCTTGTGAGAAGCTCCTGTTACAGGAGCTTCTCACAAGATTAGAATATCATCAAAAAGTGAAGGAGTCCTGTATGAGTATTAGATAACCGTAATAATGTTATTACAGGAGCACAACGCTTATATTACACTCCATTACATGGTCTCCATAGCAACCTGCTGTGTGGGCAGGTGACGCCATGACAGGCTAAGCTCCACCCTCTCAGGGAAGATCCACCTTCTTAGATAAAATACACCCTCTATGTTGATCTACACCCTCTCAGATTAGCTTCACTCTCTCAGGTAAGATCCTCCATCTTAGGTCACCTCCATCTTCTCAGGTAAGATCCCCCTTCTTAGGTAAGCTGCACCCTCTCAGGTAAGATCCCCCCTAAGGTAAGATCCCCCCCTCAGGTAAGATCCCCCCCTCAGGTAAGATCCCCCCTCTCAGATAAGATCCCCCCTCTTAGGTAACCTCCATCTTTTCATGTAAGATTCCCCCTCTCAGGTAAGATCCCCCCTCAGGTAAGATCCCCCCCTCAGGTAAGATCCCCCCCTCAGGTAAGATCCCCCCTCTCAGATAAGATCCCCCCTCTTAGGTAACCTCCATCTTTTCATGTAAGATTCCCCCTCTCAGGTAAGATCCCCCCTTAGGTAAAGTAAGATTCCCCCCTCTTAGGTAAGATGCATCCTCTCAGGTAAAATCCTCTCTCTTAGGTAACCTCCATCTTCTCAGGTAAGATCCATCCTTTTAGGTAAGATCCCCCTCTTAGAAATGCACCATCCCGTCAGGTAAGATCCTCTCTCTTAGGTAAGCTTCACACTCTATGGTAAGATCCTCCCCTCTTAGGTAAGATCCCCCTCTTAGGTAACCTCCATTTTCTCATGTAAGATCCCCCTCTCAGGTAAGCTGTACCCTCTCAGGTATGATCCCCGCCTCTTAGGTAAGATCCCCCCTCTCAGTTAAGATCCCCCTTCTTAGGTAACCTCCATCTGCTCAGGTAAGATCCCCCCTCTTAGGTATGCACCATCCTCTCAGGTAAGATCCCCCCTCTTTGGTAAGCTCCATCTACTCAGGTAATATCTGCCTTTTTAGGTAATTCTTCCCTCTTAGGTAAGATCCACCCTCATAGGTAAGCACCGACCTCTTAGATAAACTCTCCCTTCTCAGGTAAGATCCCCCTCTAAAATAAACTCCACCATCTAAGGTAAGCTCCATTCTCTCACGTAAGATCCCCCCTCTTATGAAAGCTCTGCACTCTTAGGTAAGCTAAACCCTCTCACGTAAGATCCCCCACTCTTAGATAAGTTCCACAATTTAGATAATGTTCGCCCTCCCTAGGTAAGATCCCCCCTCTTAGGTAAGAGCCACCCTTTAGGTAAGATCTGCTCTTTTAGATAACTACTACCTTAGGTAAGTTCCACCCTTTTCTGTAAGATCCTTCCTCTCAGGTAAGACACACACCGCTAAGCCAGGTCTACCTTCTTAGGTAAGCCATGCCCTCTCTGGTAAGCTCCACCCTTTTCCATAAGATCCGCCCTCTTAGATAAGACACACACTCCTAGGCCAGGTTTACCTTCTTAGGTAAGCAATACCCTCTCTGTTAAGCTCCACCCTTTTCTGTAAGATCCGCCCTCTTAGGTGAGCCATACCCTCTCTGATAAGCTCCACCTTTTTCTGTAAGATCCGCCCTCTTAGATGAGACACACACTCCTAGGCCAGGTTCACCTTCTTAGGTAAGCCATGCCCTCTCTGGTAAGCTCCACCCTTTTCTGTAAGATCCGCCCTCTTAGGTAAGCCATGCCCTCTCTGGTAAGCTCCACCCTTTTATGTAAGATCCGCCCTCTTAAGTAAGCCATGCCCTCTCTGGTAAGCTCCACCCTTTTATGTAAGATCCGCCCTTTTAGGTAAGCCATACCCTTCCTGGTAAGCTCCACCCTTTTCTGTAAGAATCGCCTTCTTAGATAAGACACACACTCCTAGGCCAGGTTACCTATTTAGGTTAGCCATACCCTCTCTGGTATGCTCCACCCTTTTCTGTAAGATCCACCCTCTTCATTAAGCCATACCCTCTCTGGTAAGCTCCACCCTTTTAGGTTAGCCATACCTTCTCTGGTATGCTCCACCCTTTTCTGTAAGATCCACCCTCTTCATTAAGCCATGCCCTCTCTGGTAAGCTCCACCCTTTTATGTAAGATCCGCCCTTTTAGGTAAGCCATACCCTTCCTGGTAAGCTCCACCCTTTTCTGTAAGAATCGCCTTCTTAGATAAGACACACACTCCTAGGCCAGGTTACCTATTTAGGTTAGCCATACCTTCTCTGGTATGCTCCACCTTTTCTGTAAGATCCACCCTCTTCATTAAGCCATACCCTCTCTGGTAAGCTCCACCCTTTTAGGTTAGCCATACCCTCTCTGGTATGCTCCACCTTTTCTGTAAGATCCACCCTCTTCATTAAGCCATACCCTCTCTGGTAAGCTCCACCCTTTTAGGTTAGCCATACCCTCTCTGGTATGCTCCACCCTTTTCTGTAAGATCCACCCTCTTCATTAAGCCATACCCTCTCTGGTAAGCTCCACCCTTTTAGGTAAGCCATGCCCTCTCTGGTAAGCTCCACCCTTTTAGGTAAGCCATGCCCTCTCTGGTAAGCTCCATCCTTTTCCATAAGATTTTCAGGTTGCCATGTCCCTGGATGTCCACCCCGTACCTGCAGCAGGCATGCGATCCTTCACAGTAACTCACCCCTCGATGTCATCCTCATCCGTCTCATTCGATTTATGGGGCGTCTTTATGTTGTCACCTTTCCCGACCACGGCGACGTCACACTTGAGATAACCCTTCACCCCGGCGGTGATGTCATCGGGGTCGGAGAGGATGGCCCACTTGTGGTAGAACTGGTGCTCTGTGGAGACAACGACGCTCATGACGTACCAACACGCAGAAATGGTAATTCTGGATCCATAGACCCCGCCTACAGGAACGCCCCAAACACCCACTTTTGGGAGTGTTTTTGTTAACCATGCCCCCTTTTGTGGGACTGACTGATGACAAGTAGTAACTAGTGACTGTAATTAAAGGGGTATTCCAGCACAAAATCATCACCTATCCAAGGCGATATCTAGTAGATCGGTGGAGGTCCCACCACTAAGACTCTCGACAGTTGCTGTGTCTAGATGATAGTGGCCATGTTCTTCTAATCCTGGACATCCCCTTTAATGTTTTGATAGACAGTTATATAGGTAATAATGGACTCATCACGTGTGGCCGGGGCAGACACTTACCAGGCTGAGTATAGACCGTCCCCACATCCAACTTAAAGGAACCGACCAAGGTGCCACTGCGCAGCAGGTTCTTAGAGTGGATGACCTGTGTGGAGCAAAGAGTGACCATCAGTCAGTCAAATATCTGTGACCTCACTGTGGCAGATCCAAGCAATGTCGGCGAGATCTGCAGACGATCGGATGTCTATGGGGGTCTGCCGGCGGATCAGCAGCGACGCCTCCTCCCTCTACATCTACTATCACCTTGCTGCCATCACTGCCATGCCTGGGAATACAGTCAGTGTCACCGGGAGGAAGAGACATGCCGGACCCTGGATCAAAGGGTTATTGGGGGTCTGTGGATGGGATGTAAGGAAGGAACCTCTACTCACCGACAGTTTGATTATTTTGTCGAACATCACGTCTGGAGGCACATGGAAGTCAAAGACAAAGTACTGAGGGGAAAGAGAGATACCATGAGAAACCAAGAGATCTGCACACTCCTCTCCTGAAACACTCTGTACTCCTGGCAGCCCCTCCCCTCCCACTGCCTAACCTCATTATAGTAGGGGCAGTTGGTGGACTCTTTCATGGATGTGTATTTCTTCTCTTCGCCAACTTCCACACACACAACTGGATCCATGTTGAGCCCCACCAGCTGCCTCGCCTCGATCACCGTGATGCTGACCTGTGGGGGTCACAGAACACGATGACAAATACCACGGAGGATGAGGTCATCTCGTTACAGCTGGGGATGTGGCCACGGGGGCACTTACTTGGTAATCCATGGGCCGCCCGGCACTCGGCTCCATCTTGATATCAGGCTTGGACCTAATGAGACAGATCAATGTTTATTATCAGTAAATAATGGGGTTCACTACAGGTGCTGTTCGCTGCCCCCCGAGATCGGTACACCCAAAGAGAAGACCCGGCCAACTGGCACCCTACAAGAGAACTCCTAATCCAAAAGGGTCTCAGCACCTTCAATGAAGGTCACAGGACTCTCTCCCCTTCAGAGGGTTACCTTTTATTGGAGACATTGGTTGTGAGCGCTGTGACGGAGGCCAGAGATATGGAGTCGGGATCCAGGCCTCCCCCCAAGCGGATCGCTTTCCGGTCCAGATCTTCTGTCTCCAGGACAGCGGGTTCGTCTAAAGGGACAAAAGATAGTTATGGAATTAGTGCTTTGCTCCTGCAATTGGCACAAAATATACGCTTTTGACACAAAATGTGGAATTAGGGCTCATGAAGACCACACCAAGGGTGCACGAGAAGGAGGATGCACAGGAAGGAGGGTGCACGGGAAGGAGGGCGCACGGGACAGAGGGTGCACGGGACTGAGGGAGCACGGCGCGGAGGATGCACAGGAAGGAGGGCGCACGGGACTGAGGACGCACGGCGCGGAGAATGCATGGCACGGAGGATGCACGGAACCGACGATGCACAGCACAGAGGATGCACGGCACGGAGGATGCACGGCACGGCGGATGTACGGCACGGAGGATGTACGGCACGGAGGATGCACAGGATGGAGGATGCACGGCACGGAGGATGCACGGCACGAAAGATGCACAGTGCGAAGGATGCACGACACGGAGGATGCACGGCATGGAGGATGAACGGGACGGAGGATGCACGGGACGGAGGATGGGAATTTGTTAACACTTTAAGGGTGAAATGAATTCTATATAAAATTATATATATATATATATATATATATATATATATATATATGTGAGACTATTTGGTGAACCCCAGTGCGAACAAATAAATTGAGTGGAAACCACTCGCATGAATTACAAATACCAACCAGGCAAGGAATCCTTCCTTGTATGGTACACCCTATGCCTACTTAGGTTTTTATATATATTGGTGATTATTTTTATATATATGTCACTCATTATATTGTTTTTATGTTTTCCAACATGTGCACATAAAATATGTTGTTACCATTGCAAGTAAAGTAATATTTTATAAAACGTATATGCGTGGCACTAATTTCTTGGTATTAGGTCTATAACTCTGGTGGTTGGTATTTGTTACGGCACGGAGGATGCACGGCACAGAGGATGCAGAGGATGCACGGCACAGAGGATGCACAGCATGGAGGATGCACGGCACGGAGGATGCACGGCGCGAAGGATGCACGGCACAGAGGATGCACAGTACACAGGATGCGCAGTACACAGGATGCACGGCACACAGGATGCACGGCACACAGGATGCAAGGCACGGAGGATGCACAGCACGGAGGATGCACAGCATACAGGATGCACAGTACACAGGATGCACGGCACAGAGGATGCACAGCACAGAGGATGCACGGCGCGGAGGATGCATGGAGCGGAGGATGCACGGCGCGAAGGATGCACAGTACACAGGATGCACAGTACACAGGATGCACGGCACACAGGATGCACGGCACGGAGGATGCACGGCACGGAGGATGCACGGCACGGAGGATGCACGGCGCGAAGGATGCATGGCACGGAGGATGCACAGTACACAGGATGCACAGTACACAGGATGCACAGTACACAGGATGCACGGCACACAGGATGCACGGCACGGAGGATGCACGGCACGGAGGATGCACGGCACGGAGGATGCACGGCGCGAAGGATGCACGGCACAGAGGATGCACAGTACACAGGATGCACAGCACACAGGATGCACAGCACACAGGATGCATGACACCCCGGGGTCAATATATGACGATACAAAGATCTCATCTACATAAAAACTGGAGTGTATTCTGGCCCATTATGGTACTGATATGTAGGTACTGTAGTAAAGTACTAAGGAGGCCAGAAATGGTGCTGAAACAGAGGGTGCAAGGTACAGAGGATGCACGGAATTGAGTATTTGTACTATTATGTGTCACATTATGGTACTGTTATTAGGGGTCTATGGCACTGTTATTAGGGGTCTATGGCACTGCTATGTGACCCATGTATTGTACTATGGCACATTATGGCACTGTTATTATAGGGTCTATGGCACTGTTATTAGGGGTCTATGGCGCTGCTATGTGCCCCATGTATTGTACTGTGGCACATTATGGCACTGTTATTATAGGGTCTATGGCACTGTTATTAGAGGGTCTATGACACTGTTATTAGGGGTCTATGGCACTGTTATGTGCCCCATGTATTGTACTGTGGCACATTATGGCACTGTTATTAGAGGGTCTATGGCACTGTTATGTGCCCCATGTATTGTACTGTGGCACATTATGACACTGTTATTATAGGGTCTATGGCACGGTTATTAGAGGGTCTATGGCACTGTTATTAGGGGTCTATGGCACTGTTATGTGCCCCATGTATTTTACTATGGCACATTATGGCACTGTTATTAGAGGGTCTATGGCACTGTTATTAGGGGTCTATGGCGCTGCTATGTGCCCCATGTATTGTACTGTGGCACATTATGGCACTGTTATTATAGGGTCTATGGCACTGTTATTAGAGGGTCTATGACACTGTTATTAGGGGTCTATGGCACTGTTATGTGCCCCATGTATTGTACTGTGGCACATTATGGCACTGTTATTAGAGGGTCTATGGCACTGTTATGTGCCCCATGTATTGTACTGTGGCACATTATGACACTGTTATTATAGGGTCTATGGCACGGTTATTAGAGGGTCTATGGCACTGTTATTAGGGGTCTATGGCACTGTTATGTGCCCCATGTATTTTACTATGGCACATTATGGCACTGTTATTAGAGGGTCTATGGCACTGTTATTAGGGGTCTATGGCACTGTTATGTGCCCCATGTATTTTACTATGGCACATTATGGCACTGTTATTAGAGGGTCTATGGCACTGTTATTAGGGGTCTATGGCACTGTTATGTGCCCCATGTATTTTACTATGGCACATTATGGCACTGTTATTAGGGGTCTATGGCACTGTTATTAGGGGTCTATGGCACTGCTATGTGACCCATGTATTGTACTATGGCACATTATGGCACTGTTATTATAAGGTCTATGGCACTGTTATTAGAGGGTCTATGACACTGTTATTAGGGGTCTATGGCATTGTTATTAGAGGGTCTATGGCACTGTTATTAGGGGTCTATGGCACTGCTATGTGACCCATGTATTGTACTATGGCACATTATGGCACTGTTATTATAAGGTCTATGGCACTGTTATTAGAGGGTCTATGACACTGTTATTAGGGGTCTATGGCATTGTTATTAGAGGGTCTATGGCACTGTTATGTGCCCCATGTATTTTACTATGGCACATTATGGCACTGTTATTAGAGGGTCTATGGCACTGTTATTAGGGGTCTATGGCACTGCTATGTGACCCATGTATTGTACTGTGGCACATTATGGCACTGTTATTAGAGGGTCTATGGCATTGTTATTAGAGGGTCTATGGCACTGCTATGTGACCCATGTATTGTACTACAGCACATTATGGCACTGTTATTAGAGGGTCTATGGCACTGTTATGTGCCCCATGTATTGCACTATGGCACATTATGGCACTGTTATTATAGGGTCTATGGCACTGTTATTAGAGGGTCTGCACTGTTATGTGCCCCATGTATTGTACTATGGCACATTATGGCACTGTTATTAGAGGGTCTATGGCACTGTTATTAGAGGGTCTATGGCACTGTTATGTGCCCCATGTATTGCACTATGGCACATTATGGCACTGTTATTAGAGGGTCTATGGCACTGTTATTATAGGGTCTATGGCACTGCTATGTGACCCATGTATTGTACTACAGCACATTATGGCACTGTTATTAGAGGGTCTATGGCATTGTTATTAGAGGGTCTGCACTGCTATGTGACCCATGTATTGTACTACAGCACATTATGGCACTGTTATTAGAGGGTCTATGGCACTGTTATTAGAGGGTCTATGGCATTGTTATTAGAGGGTCTGCACTGTTATGCGCCCCATGTATTGTACTACAGCACATTATGGCACTGTTATTAGAGGGTCTATGGCACTGTTATTAGAGGGTCTATGGCACTGTTATGTGCCCCATGTATTGTACTATGGCACATTATGGCACTGTTATTATAGGGTCTATGGCACTGTTATTAGAGGGTCTGCACTGTTATGTGCCCCATGTATTGTACTACAGCACATTATGGCACTGTTATTAGAGGGTCTATGGCACTGTTATTAGAGGGTCTATGGCACTGTTATGTGCCCCATGTATTGCACTATGGCACATTATGGCACTGTTATTAGAGGGTCTATGGCACTGTTATTATAGGGTCTATGGCACTGTTATTAGAGGGTCTGCACTGTTATGTGCCCCATGTATTGTACTACAGCACATTATGGCACTGTTATTAGAGGGTCTATGGCACTGTTATTAGAGGGTCTATGGCATTGTTATTAGAGGGTCTGCACTGTTATGCGCCCCATGTATTGTACTACAGCACATTATGGCACTGTTATTAGAGGGTCTATGGCACTGTTATTAGAGGGTCTGCACTGTTATGTGCCCCATGTATTGTACTGTGGCACATTATGGCACTGTTATGTGCCACCTCCATTGTACTATAGCATATTGGGGCACTGCCGGTCTGGAGCAGCGGACACTATAGTCCATCTGTGTTGGGGACACCCGGTAGGACCAGTTGTCTCCTTTCCTGACATCTTTCATTAATGCCTCCAGCAGATATTGTTCTACTTTGTGAGTTAGTTGACCGAGGTGTTTACGACCTACAAATCGCAGTAAGACGAGTGCTGAGGCCATCGCCATGGACCTAGAAACTGTGCCAAGATGTCCTAGCCAGAGGCCTACATTAAATAGTCATCATGGGGTGGAGTGCTGGGGTCCGGTTACCTGGCTTCCTTCCGTCTTCCTTTGGGGGTCGAGTCTTTCCGAGCTTCATGGCAGAGAATACACCTTTACCGACTCTGTGGAGAGAGAGTGCAGGAATCACACAATATCCAGAGCGAGCGGCGCCCCCCACAGGTGAAGCAGGAGATAGCCCACCCTGACTTACCTACGCGACTGCGAGCAGAAAGTCCAATATCTAAAGGGGTCGTATCCACAGAACTGAGAGAACTAAATACGGAAGAACGGTTCATTCTTACCGGGGGGCAACAACTTTCTCCGCACCATAAATAACTTTTTGGATATTTCAAACTCCACCCAATATGTCACCCAAGACCATAACATCCCCCACAGAGGAGTCTGGTGACCTCTTGTGTGAGCGAGGTAGCCCCTGCCCTACTCAGCTGTCCTTGAGACAGTGCTGGGCCTTCCCGCTGTGAGAGGGAGAAGAAGAGCTGCTTCATGCAGAGCCCGCTATCATGGCTGCCACCACATACTTTAAAAAACTGATCGCGTCACATGAGGTTAACACTAATTCACATATATTGGTAATTTTTGTGTTTGTTATGTTTTATAGTTGGATTTTTCACCTTTTCTACCTCTAGTACAGACTGACGCTGGCAGCGGCTCATCTCCCGCAGTAACATCCATGTGGGAATCCAACATGACCGATATAGGAGAGCCCGATACACATTATACCTCAGCAGGCAAGGACCACTATCACTAATATGTATAGCTGAGCTTTATACCACAAGGGTAGAAAACCCTTAGAGGGACTGTCCACTACTAGCCAGCCCTTTAGTGAGAGCCTAGTGAAGTAAGAAAAAACATCAAGACAACAGTATTCTGACACATTGGTGCCGCTCCACAAAATTCAGCACCGTGTCCCCCTCATCGGTCTGCTGGAATCACCATCTGGAAGTGGCATCCTGTGAGCGCTGCTGCCAATCAGCTGCCAATTCATCCAAGTGGAGATTCTTCTGATTGGCTGCAGCACTTGCATGGCATCTCAGCTGGATGTTAATCCCAGCAAAAAGGTGGGAGATGTGGAGAAAGGAGGAGCGGCTCTAGTCCCAGAGGTGAGCATTGATATTTAAAAAAAAAATCTCTTCCGCATGACGATTAATAAATGATTGGCCAGTAGTAGACAATCACCGCAAGATGCAGTTATCAAACTGAACTGAAATCAGATAATTCCCAATGAAAACAAAAGTCCCGGACGCATCCTGAGAGTCCATAGTTCTGTGGTAGCTTCTGCCTTATACCCGCCATGAAGTAGCTCCTGCCTCATACATGCTAATGAAGTAGCTCCTCCCTCACATCCACCCATGAGTAGATCTTCTCTTATACCCACCCATGAGATCTTCCCTTACACACACCCATGAGTAGATCTTCTCTTATACTCACCCATGAGATCTTCCCTTACACCCACCCATGAGTAGATCTTCCCTTATTCCCACCCATGAGTAGATCTTCTCTTATACCCACCCATGAGTAGATCTTCCCTTACACCCACCCATGAGTAGATCTTCGCTTATACCCACCCATGAGATCTTCCCTTATTCCCACCCATGAGTAGATCTTCTCTTATACCCACCCATGGGTAGATCTTCCCTTATACCCACCCATGAGTAGATCTTCCCTTACACCCACCCATGAGTAGATCTTCGCTTATACCCACACATGAGTAGATCTTCCCTTACACCCACCCATGAGTAGATCTTCGCGTATACCCACCCATGAGATCTTCCCTTATACCCACCCATGAGTAGATCTTCCCTTACACCCACCCATGAGTAGATCTTCTCTTATACCCACCCATGAGATCTTCCCTTATACTCACCCATGAGTAGATCTTCCCTTACACCCACCCATGAGTAGATCCTCCCTTATACCCATCTACGAAGCACCAGTTATAAAGTAGCTCCTTATTCATACCCACCCATGAGTAGATCTTCCCTCTTATCCACCCAGGAGTAGATCTTCTCTCATACTCACCCATGAGTTTGTCTTCCGTCATATCCATCCTTGAATTAGTTTTTCTCTCATACCTTTCCGTAAAGTGGCTCTTCCTTAGTATCCACCCATGAGTAGCCCTTCCCTCAAAAAATCCATGAAGTAGCTCCTCTCCTGTATATTCCATTAATAAGCTCCTCCCTCCTATGCATCCATGAAGTAGCTTGTTACGTGTTACGGGACCACTCAGCCCCCAGAATATGTTGTGCAGTTATATGTATGTATAATAGGTTCCATGTGAGATGCATGTCCCTAATGTATCAGCCCACAGGCTGCGCCCCTGGGCAGAGGGGACAAGATATCCCCCTTTTGTCCTCCCCCTTTGTAATTCCCACAGTAAATATCGGCAGGCTCCGGCCACCTGCGGCTATTGTAATGTATGTCTGGCCTGCCGCTTTTCTATTGGCCTGCCCTCTGTATCTGTGTGATATATTCTGTGTCCTGTGAGTAAAGTTTTGCCAGACTGGAAATACGTGGGGAAGCAGTGATCATTTATATGCGCCCAGGTAACCAAGCAATTCCAGCCAGCGTCCTTCATTCAGACTCCAGCCAAAGCAGAGTGGACCTCCTGAAACACAGGGTGGTACTGAAAGAGATACTCCAGCACGGTAGACCACGTTACATAGCTTCTCTCTCACATCCACCCATGGAGTAGCTGTTACCTAATTTCCATCCATGAAGTAGCTCCTACCCCCAAAATTCCCATGAGTAGCTCTTCCCTCACACCCACCTATGAGTAGCTCCTTCCTCATTTAAGCCATGTAGCTTCTCCCTCATACCCAACAATTAGTAGCTGTTACCTAATTACCATCCATGAAGTAGTTCCTACCACAAATATTCCCATGAGTAGCTCTTCCCACATACTCGCCCATGAATACCTCCTCCCTCATTTCATCCATGAAGTAGCCACTCCCCTGTACCTTCTATTAATAATAATAATCTTTATTTTTATATAGTGTTAACATATTCCGCAGCGCTTTACAGTTTGCACACATTATCATCGCTGTCCCCGATGGGGCTCACAATCTAGAATCCCTATCAGTATTTCCTTGGAGGAGCTTTTCCCTCATAGCCACCCATGAATTAGCTTCTTCCTTGTATCACCCAAGAGGAGCGGTTACCCATTTACTATCCATGATGTAGCTCCTACCTCAAATATTTCCATGAGTATCTCTTCTCTCATACCTGCCCATGAGCAGCTCCTCCCTCATATATATCCATGATGTAGCTTCTCTCTCATGCCCACCCATGAGCAGCTCCTCCCTCATATGCATCCATGATGTAGCTTTTCTCTCGTGTCCACCCATGAGCAGCTCCTCCCTCATATGCATCCATGATGTAGCTTTTCTCTCGTGTCCACCCATGAGCAGCTCCTCCCTCATATGCATCCATGATGCTGCTTCTCTCTCGTACCCACCCATGAGCAGCTCCTCCCTCATACATCCATGATGTAGCTTCTCCGTCGTGCCCACCCATGAGCAGCTCCTCCCTCATATGCATCCATGATGTAGCTTCTCCCTCGTTCCCACCCATGAGCAGCTCCTCCCTCATATACATCCATGATGTAGCTTCTCCCTCGTTCCCACCCATGAGCAGCTCCTCCCTCATATGCATCCATGATGCTGCTTCTCTCTCGTACCCACCCATGAGCAGCTCCTCCCTCATACATCCATGATGTAGCTTCTCCGTCGTGCCCACCCATGAGCAGCTCCTCCCTCATATGCATCCATGATGTAGCTTCTCCCTCGTTCCCACCCATGAGCAGCTCCTCCCTCATATACATCCATTATGTAGCTTCTCCCTCGTTCCCACCCATGAGCAGCTCCTCCCTCATATACATCCATGATGTAGCTTCTCCCTCGTTCCCACCCATGAGCAGTTCCTCCCTCATATACATCCATGATGTAGCTTCTCCCTTGTGCCCACCCATGAGCAGTTCCTCCCTCATATACATCCATGATGCTGCTCCTCCCTCGTGCCCACCCATGAGCAGCTCCTCCCTCATATACATCCATGATGCTGCTCCTCCCTCGTACCCACCCATGAGCAGCTCCTCCCTCATATGCATCCATGATGTAGCTTCTCCCTTGTGCCCACCCATGAGCAGTTCCTCCCTCATATACATCCATGATGCTGCTCCTCCCTCGTGCCCACCCATGAGCAGCTCCTCCCTCATATACATCCATGATGCTGCTTCTCTCTCGTACCCACCCATGAGCAGCTCCTCCCTCATACATCCATGATGCTGCTTCTCTCTCGTACCCACCCATGAGCAGCTCCTCCCTCATACATCCATGATGTAGCTTCTCCGTCGTGCCCACCCATGAGCAGCTCCTCCCTCATATGCATCCATGATGTAGCTTCTCCCTCGTTCCCACCCATGAGCAGCTCCTCCCTCATATACATCCATGATGTAGCTTCTCCCTCGTTCCCACCCATGAGCAGCTCCTCCCTCATATACATCCATGATGTAGCTTCTCCCTCGTTCCCACCCATGAGCAGTTCCTCTCTCATATACATCCATGATGTAGCTTCTCCCTTGTGCCCACCCATGAGCAGCTCCTCCCTCATACACATCCATGATGCTGCTCCTCCCTCGTACCCACCCATGAGCAGCTCCTCCCTCATATACATCCATGATGTAGCTTCTCCCTCGTACCCACCCATGAGCAGCTCCTCCCTCATATACATCCATGATGCTGCTCCTCCCTCGTAACCACCCATGAGCAGCTCCTCCCTCATATACATCCATGATGTAGCTTCTCCCTTGTGCCCACCCATGAGCAGTTCCTCCCTCATATACATCCATGATGTAGCTTCTCCCTTGTGCCCACCCATGAGCAGTTCCTCCCTCATATACATCCATGATGCTGCTCCTCCCTCGTGCCCACCCATGAGCAGCTCCTCCCTCATATACATCCATGATGCTGCTCCTCCCTCGTACCCACCCATGAGCAGCTCCTCCCTCATACATCCATGATGCTGCTCCTCCCTCGTACCCACCCATGAGCAGCTCCTCCCTCATATGCATCCATGATGTATATTCTCCCTTGCACCCACTCATGCAGTAGCTGTTACCCAATTACCATCCATAAAGTAGCTCCTACCATAAATATTCCCATGAGCAGCTCCTCCCTCGTGCCCACCCATGAGTAGCTCCTCCTTCATACCTATCATGACACCTCCCTCATAGATTGCAAACAGTAACCCCTCCCTCATGCCCACCCATATAAAGTCACGGTCTTAAAGGAGAACTGTCTGTTTTAAGTATTCAAGCAACTCTCTTACAAACTAAGCAGAGATCACCTGAAAAAAAACATTTTACTAGATACCGAAATGCACTCACTCCCGTGCCCCATCGGGTGCGGTGACTTTCACGACCGTTTTATGTACGCAGCACCCAGACCTCACTATACGCATCTCCTAGTTATATCCAGGGCTGAGTGCGTCTAATTAGCGCTGTGCACACAGGAGCCCGTCGTGGGTCTCAACAGCTCAGCTACTAATGATCCGTGTCCTGAAAATCAATATTGGCCGGATCATATACATCTGTTCATGGACCTTTGGTGACTCCGCTCCGGCAGATGCTGCGATGTTTGGACTGTGCTTCTGGAACATTCTCTGCCCCGGGAGGGTCTCAGTGGATCAGGTTTGTGTCACCCGATTAGATAAGACATGGCGGCTTTCCTCCCAGCACAGCGCCACCAGGCTATGCAGGCAGGGTCAGGTATTGCAGCTCAGTTCTGTTCTTGTCGCCTTTTCTTCAAAATTCGATAGCATTTGTTCCATGTGAATACAAAATGCAAAAAGTATGTGCCCCCTTCTAGACATGGCGGGTGTCTGTGGAGTCTCAGTAAATATTTCCTCATTTCCATAATGCACATTTCCATCTGGATTAGTAACTAATATAATCAGCGCAGATCTCTGCACCGCCGGCTCATGATTAATGCCGTGTAGAATGGATCTGCCCAGATTTAATTACTCATTACTTGTTCTTCTTCACAGCTCGATACATTACCTCCTCCATATAATATAGTAACGCCATCGTCCGCCCGCTCCTATTGTGATGTGCCGGCGGGTGAGAATCTGCTGCCAGGAGGGGTAACCCATGTGAGACGGAGCGTGCAGAAGTCATTAAGATGCTCGGCCCTGTAGACTTATGTAGTGGAGGGAGATTGGTTACAAAAAGTACCGCAATCTACTTCTGACAATTCAAAGCAAGATCTCCTGCAATAGGAAAGTCTCCGAAACAAGACTGAGTTTTAATATATCTTTATGGCAGTCATATGATAAGCTTCTCTCTGCGTGAACTGACCACTAGGGGGAGCTCCCTGTATACAGAGATACATAAGATCCTGTCTGCAGCCACCACTAGGGGGAGCTCCCTGTATACAGAGATACATAAGATCCTGTCTGCAGCCACCACTAGGGGGAGCTCCCTGTATACAGAGATACATGATAAGATCCTGTCTGCAGCCACCACTAGGGGGAGCTCCCTGTATACAGAGGTACATGATAAGATCCTGTCTGCAGCCACCACTAGGGGGAGCTCCCTGTATACACAGATACATGATAAGATTCTGTCTGCAGCCACCACTAGGGGGAGCTCCCTGTATACAGAGGTACATGATAAGATACTGTCTGCAGCCACCACTAGGGGGAGCTCCCTGTATACAGAGGTACATGATAAGATCCTGTCTGCAGCCACGACTAGGGGGAGCTCCCTGTATACACAGATACATGATAAGATTCTGTCTGCAGCCACCACTAGGGAGAGCTCCCTGTATACAGAGGTACATGATAAGATACTGTCTGCAGCCACGACTAGGGGGAGCTCCCTGTATACACAGATACATGATAAGATCCTGTCTGCAGCCACCACTAGGGGGAGCTCCCTGTATACACAGATACATGATAAGATTCTGTCTGCAGCCACCACTAGGGGGAGCTCCCTGTATACAGAGAT
Organism: Ranitomeya imitator; assembly: GCF_032444005.1. Lineage (NCBI taxonomy): Eukaryota > Metazoa > Chordata > Amphibia > Anura > Dendrobatidae > Ranitomeya > Ranitomeya imitator. The sequence continues at coordinate 694,997,140 of NC_091286.1, read as the reverse complement.
ACATGATAAGATACTGTCTGCAGCCACCACTAGGGGGAGCTCCCTGTATACAGAGGTACATGATAAGATCCTGTCTGCAGCCACCACTAGGGGGAGCTCCCTGTATACAGAGATACATGATAAGATCCTGTCTGCAGCCACCATTAGGGGGAGCTCCCTGTATACAGAGATACATGATAAGATTCTGTCTGCAGTCACCACTAGGGGGAGCTCCCTGTATACAGAGGTACATGATAAGATCCTGTCTGCGGCCACCACTAGGGGGAGCTCCCTGTATACAGAGGTACATGATAAGATCCTGTCTGCGGCCACCACTAGGGGGAGCTCCCTGTATACAGAGATACATGATAAGATCCTGTCTGCAGACACCACTAGGGGGAGCTCCCTGTATACAGAGATACATGATAAGAGCCTGACTACAGTCACCACTAGGGGGAGCTCCCTGTATACAGAGATACATGATAAGATTCTGTCTGCAGCCACCACTAGGGGGAGCTCCCTGTATACAGAGATACATGATAAGATCCTGTCTATAGCCACCACTAGGGGGAGCTCCCTGTATACAGATACATGATAAGAGCCTGTCTGCAGCCACCACTAGGGGGAGCTCCCTGTATACAGAGATACATGATAAGATCCTGTCTGCAGTCACCACTAGGGGGAGCTCCATGTATACAGAGATACATGATAAGATCCTGTCTATAGCCACCACTAGGGGGAGCTCCCTGTATACAGATACATGATAAGAGCCTGTCTGCAGCCACCACTAGGGGGAGCTCCCTGTATACAGAGATACATGATAAGATCCTGTCTATAGCCACCACTAGGGGGAGCTCCCTGTATACAGATACATGATAAGAGCCTGTCTGCAGCCACCACTAGGGGGAGCTCCCTGTATACAGAGATACATGATAAGATACTGTCTGCAGCCACCACTAGGGGGAGCTCCCTGTATACAGAGGTACATGATAAGATCCTGTCTGCAGCCACCACTAGGGGGAGCTTCCTGTATACAGAGATACATGATAAGATCCTGTCTGCAGTCACCACTAGGGGGGAGCTCCCTGTATACAGAGATACATGATAAGATACTGTCTGCAGCCACCACTAGGGGTAGCTCCCTGTATACAGAGGTACTTGATAAGATCCTGTCTGCGGCCACCACTAGGGGGAGCTCCCTGTATACAGAGGTACATGATAAGATCCTGTCTGCAGCCACCACTAGGGGGAGCTCCCTGTATACAGAGGTACATGATAAGATCCTGTCTGCAGCCACCACTAGGGGGAGCTCCCTGTATACAGAGATACATGATAAGATCCTGTCTGCGGCCACCACTAGGGGGAGCTCCCTGTATACAGAGGTACATGATAAGATCCTGTCTGCAGCCACCACTAGGGGGAGCTCCCTGTATACAGAGGTACATGATAAGATCCTGTCTGCAGCCACCACTAGGGGGAGCTCCCTGTATACAGAGATACATGATAAGATCCTGTCTGCGGCCACCACTAGGGGGAGCTCCCTGTATACAGAGGTACATGATAAGATCCTGTCTGCAGCCACCACTAGGGGGAGCTCCCTGTATACAGAGATACATAATAAGATCCTGTCTGCAGCCACCACTAGGGGGAGCTCCCAGTATACAGAGATACATGATAAGATCCTGTCTGCAGCCACCACTAGGGGGGAGCTCCCTGTATACAGAGATACATGATAAGATCCTGTCTGCAGCCACCACTAGGGGGAGCTCCCTGTATACAGAGATACATGATAAGATCCTGTCTGCAGTCACCACTAGGGGGAGCTCCCAGTATACAGAGATACATGATAAGATCCTGTCTGTAGTCACCACTAGGGGGAGCTCCCAGTATACAGAGATACATGATAAGATCCTGTCTGCAGCCACCACTAGGGGGAGCTCCCTGTATACAGAGATACATGATAAGATCCTGTCTGCAGCTACCACTAGGGGAAGCTCCCTGTATAGAGATACATAAAACCCTGTCTGCAGCTACCACTAGGGGGAGCTCCCTGTATACAGAGATACATGATAAGATCCTGTCTGCAGTCACCACTAGGGGGAGCTCCCAGTATACAGAGGTACATGATAAGATCCTGTCTGCAGCCACCACTAGGGGGAGCTCCCTGTATACAGAGGTACATGATAAGATCCTGTCTGCAGCCACCACTAGGGGGAGCTCCCTGTATACAGAGGTACATGATAAGATCCTGTCTGCAGCCACCACTAGGGGGAGCTCCCTGTATACAGAGGTACATGATAAGATCCTGTCTGCAGACACCACTAGGAGGAGCTCCCTGTATACAGAGATACATGATAAGATCCTGTCTGCAGTCACCACTAGGGGGAGCTCCCAGTATACAGAGATACATGATAAGATCCTGTCTGCAGCCACCACTAGGGGGAGCTCACTGTGTACAGAGATACATGATATGATCCTGTCTGCAGCCACCACTAGGGGGAGCTCCCAGTATACAGAGATACATGATAAGATCCTGTCTGCAGCCACCACTAGGGGGGAGCTCCCTGTATACAGAGATACATGATAAGATCCTGTCTGCAGCCACCACTAGGGGGAGCTCCCTGTATACAGAGATACATGATAAGATCCTGTCTGCAGCCACCACTAGGGGGAGCTCCCAGTATACAGAGATACATGATAAGATCCTGTCTGCAGCCACCACTAGGGTAAGCTCCCTGTATACAGAGATACATGATAAGATCCTGTCTGCAGTCACCACTAGGGGGAGCTCCCAGTATACAGAGATACATGATAAGATCCTGTCTGTAGTCACCACTAGGGGGAGCTCCCAGTATACAGAGATACATGATAAGATCCTGTCTGCAGTCACCACTAGGGGGAGCTCCCAGTATACAGAGATACATGATAAGATCCTGTCTGCAGCCACCACTAGGGGGGAGCTCCCAGTATACAGAGATACATGATATTATCCTGTCTGCAGTCACCACTAGGGGGAGCTCCCTGTATACAGAGATACATGATAAGATCCTGTCTGCAGTCACCACTAGGGGGGAGCTCCCTGTATACAGAGATACATGATAAGATCCTGTCTGCAGCCACCACTAGGGGGCGCCCTCTGTATACAGAGATACAAGATAAGATTCTGTCTGCAGCCACCACTAGGGGGAGCTCCCTGTATACAGAGATACATGATAAGATCCTGTCTGCAGCCACCACTAGGGGGAGCTCCCTGTATACAGAGATACATGATAAGATCCTGTCTGCAGCCACCACTAGGGGGAGCTCCCTGTATACAGAGATACATGATAAGATCCTGTCTGCAGCCACCACTACGGGAGCTCCCTGTATACAGAGATACATGATAAGATCCTGTCTGCAGCCACCACCAGGGGGAGCTCCCTGTATACAGAGATACATGATAAGATCCTGTCTGCAGTCACCACTAGGGGGGAGCTCCCTGTATACAGAGATACATGATAAGATCCTGTCTGCAGCCACCACTAGGGGGCGCCCTCTGTATACAGAGATACAAGATAAGATTCTGTCTGCAGCCACCACTAGGGGGAGCTCCCTGTATACAGAGATACATGATAAGATCCTGTCTGCAGCCACCACTAGGGGGAGCTCCCTGTATACAGAGATACATGATAAGATCCTGTCTGCAGCCACCACTAGGGGGAGCTCCCTGTATACAGAGATACATGATAAGATCCTGTCTGCAGCCACCACTACGGGAGCTCCCTGTATACAGAGATACATGATAAGATCCTGTCTGCAGCCACCACCAGGGGGAGCTCCCTGTATACAGAGATACATGATAAGATCCTGTCTGCAGCCACCACCAGGGGGAGCTCCCTGTATACAGAGATACATGATAAGATCCTGTCTGCAGCCACCACTAGGGGGAGCTCCCTGTATACAGAGATACATGATAAGATCCTGTCTGCAGCCACCACTAGGGGGCGCCCTCTGTATACAGAGATACAAGATAAGATTCTGTCTGCAGCCACCACTAGGGGGAGCTCCCTGTATACAGAGATACATGATAAGATCCTGTCTGCAGCCACCACTAGGGGGAGCTCCCTGTATACAGAGATACATGATAAGATCCTGTCTGCAGCCACCACTACGGGAGCTCCCTGTATACAGAGATACATGATAAGATCCTGTCTGCAGCCACCACCAGGGGGAGCTCCCTGTATACAAAGATACATGATAAGATCATGTCTGCAGCCACCACTAGGGGGAGCTCCCTGTATACAGAGATACATGATAAGATCCTATCTGTAGCCACCACTAGGGGGAGCTCCCTGTATACAGAGATACATGATAAGATCCTGTCTGCAGTCACCACTAGGGGGAGCTCCCTGTATACAGAGATACATGATAAGATCCTGTCTGCAGCCACCACTAGGGGGAGCTCCCTGTATACAGAGATACATGATAAGATCCTGTCTGCAGTCACCACTAGGGGGAGCTCCCTGTATACAGAGATACATGATAAGATCCTGTCTGCAGCCACCACTAGGGGGAGCTCCCTGTATACAGAGATACATGATAAGATCCTGTCTGCAGCCATCACTAGGGGGAGCTCCCTGTATACAGAGATACATGATAAGATCCTGTCTGCAGACACCACTAGGGGGAGCTCCCTGTATACAGAGATACATGATAAGATCCTGTCTGCAGTCACCACTAGGGGGAGCTCCCAGTATACAGAGATACATGATAAGATCCTGTCTGCAGCCACCACTAGGGGGAGCTCCCTGTATACAGAGATACATGATAAGATCCTGTCTGCAGTCACCACTAGGGGGAGCACCCTGTATACAGAGATACATGATAAGATCCTGTCTGCAGCCACCACTAGGGGGAGCTCCCTGTATACAGAGATACATGATAAGATTCTGTCTGCAGTCACCACTAGGGGGAGCTCCCTGTATACAGAGACACATGATAAGATCCTGTCTGCAGTCACCACTAGGGGCAGCTCCCTGTATACAGAGGTACATGATAAGATCCTGTCTGCAGTCACCACTAGGGGCAGCTCCCTGTATACAGAGATACATGATAAGATCCTGTCTGCAGCCACCACTAGGGGGAGCTCCCTGTATACAGAGATACATGATGAGATCCTGTCTGCAGTCACCACTAGGGGGAGCTCCCTGTATACAGAGATACATGATAAGATTCTGTCTGCAGTCACCACTAGGGGGAGCTCCCTGTATACAGAGACACATGATAAGATCCTGTCTGCAGTCACCACTAGGGGCAGCTCCCTGTATACAGAGGTACATGATAAGATCCTGTCTGCAGTCACCACTAGGGGCAGCTCCCTGTATACAGAGATACATGATAAGATCCTGTCTGCAGTCACCACTAGGGGCAGCTCCCTGTATACAGAGGTACATGATAAGATCCTGTCTGCAGTCACCACTAGGGGGAGCTCCCTGTATACAGAGATATATGATAAGATCCTGTCTGCAACCACCACTAGGGGGAGCTCCCTGTATACAGAGATACATGATAAGATCCTGTCTGCAGCAACCACTAGGGGGAGCTCCCTGTATACAGAGATACATGATGAGATCCTGTCTGCAGTCACCACTAGGGGGAGCTCCCTGTATACAGATACATGATAAGATCCTATCTGCAGTCACCACTAGGGGGAGCTCCCTGTATACAGAGATATATGATAAGATCCTGTCTGCAGCCACCACTAGGGGGAGCTCCCTGTATACAGAGATACATGATAAGATCCCGTCTGCAGTCACCACTAGGGGGAGCTCCCTGTATACAGAGATACATGATAAGATCCTGTCTGCAGTCACCACTAGGGGGAGCTACCAGTATACAGAGATACATGATAAGATCCTGTCTGCAGTCACCACTAGGGGGAGCACCCTGTATACAGAGATACATGATAAGATCCTGTCTGCAGTCACCACTAGGGGGAGCTCCCTGTATACAGAGATATATGATAAGATCCTGTCTGCAACCACCACTAGGGGGAGCTCCCTGTATACAGAGATACATGATAAGATCCTGTCTGCAGCCACCACTAGGGGGAGCTCCCTGTATACAGAGATACATGATAAGATCCTGTCTGCAGTCACCACTAGGGGGAGCTCCCTGTATACAGAGATACATGATAAGATCCTGTCTGCAGTCACCACTAGGGGGAGCTACCAGTATACAGAGATACATGATAAGATCCTGTCTGCAGTCACCACTAGGGGGAGCTCCCTGTATACAGAGATACATGATAAGATCCTGTCTGCAACCACCACTAGGGGGAGCTCCCTGTATACAGAGATACATGATAAGATCCTGTCTGCAGCCACCACTAGGGGGAGCTCCCTGTATACATAGATACATGATAAGATCCTGTCTACATCCACCACTAGGGGGAGCTCCCTGTATACTGAGATACATGATAAGATCCTGTCTGCAGCCACCACTAGGGGGAGCTCCCTGTATACAGAGATACATGATAAGATCCTGTCTGCAGCCACCACTAGGGGGAGCTCCCTGTATACAGAGATACATGATAAGATCCTGTCTGCAGCCACCACTAGGGGGAACTCCCTGTATACAGAGATACATGATAAGATCCTGTCTGCAGTCACTACTAGGGGGAGCTCCCTGTATACAGAGATACATGATAAGATCCTGTCTGCAGCCACCACTAGGGGGAGCTCCCTGTATACAGAGATACATGATAAGATCCTGTCTGCAGTCACCACTAGGGGGAGCCCTCTGTATACAGAGATACATGATAAGATCCTGTCTGCAGCCACCACTAGGGGGAGCTCCCTGTATACAGAGATACATGATAAGATTCTGTCTGCAGCCACCACTAGAGGGAGCTCCCTGTATACAGAGATACATGATATGATCCTGTCTGCAGTCACCACTAGGGGGAGCTCCCTGTATACAGAGATACATGATGAGATCCTGTCTGCAGCCACCACTAGGGGGAGCTCTCTCTATACAGAGATATATGATAAGATCCTGTCTGCAGTCACCACTAGGGGGAGCTCCCTGTATACAGAGATACATGATAAGATCCTGTCTGCAGCCACCACTAGGGGGGAGCTCCCTGTATACAGAGATACATGATAAGATCCTGTCTGCAACCACCACTAGGGGGAGCTCCCTGTATACAGAGATACATGATAAGATCCTGTCTGCAGTCACCACTAGGGGGAGCTCTCTCTATACAGAGATACATGATAAGATCCTGTCTGCAGCCACCACTAGGGGGAGCTCCCTGTATACAGAGATACATGATAAGATCCTGTCTGCAGCCACCACTAGGGGGAGCTCCCTGTATACAGAGATACATGATAAGATCCTGTCTGCAGTCACCACTAGGGTGAGCTCCCTGTATACAGAGATAAATGATAAGATCCTGTCTGCAGCCACCACTAGGGGTAGCTCCCTGTATACAGAGATAAATGATAAGATCCTGTCTGCAGCCACCACTAGGGGGAGCTCCCTGTATACAGAGATACATGATAAGAGCCTGTCTGCAGTCACCACTAGGGGGAGCTCCCTGTATACAGAGATACATGATGAGGTCCTGTCTGCAGCCACCACTAGGGGGAGCTCCCTGTATACAGAGATACATGATAAGATCCTGTCTGCAGCCACCACTAGGGGGAGCTCCCTGTATACAGAGATATATGATGAGATCCTGTCTGCAGCCACCACTAGGGGGAGCTCTCTCTATACAGAGATATATGATAAGATCCTGTCTGCAGCCACCACTAGGGGGAGCTCCCTGTATACAGAGATACATGATAAGAGCCTGTCTGCAGTCACCACTAGGGGGAGCTCCCTGTATACAGAGATTCATGATGAGATCCTGTCTGCAGTCACCACTAGGGGAGCTCCCTGTATACAGAGATACATGATAAGATCCTGTCTGCAGCCTCCACTAGGGGGAGCTCCCTGTATACAGAGATACATGATAAGATCCTGTCTGCAGCCTCCACTAGGGGGAGCTCCCTGTATACAGAGATTCATGATGAGATCCTGTCTGCACCCACCACTAGGGGGAGCTCCCTGTATACAGAGATACATGAGAAGATCCTGTCTGCAGCCACCACTAGGGGGAGCTCCCTGTATACAGAAATACATGATAAGATCCTGTCTGCAGTCACCACTAGGGGGAGCTCTCTCTATACAGAGATATATGATAAGATCCTGTCTGCAGTCACCACTAGGGGGAGCTCCCTGTATACAGAGATACATGATGAGATCCTGTCTGCAGCCACCACTAGGGGGAGCTCCCTGTATACAGAGATACATGATAAGATCCTGTCTGCAGTCACCACTAGGGGGAGCTCCCTGTATACAGAGATACATGATAAGATCCTGTCTGCAGCCACCACTAGGGGGCGCTCCCTGTATACAGAGATACATGATAAGATCCTGTCTGCAGACACCACTAGGGGGAGCTCCCTGTATACAGAAATATATAAGGCCCTGTCTGCAGCCACCACTAGGGGGAGCTCCCTGTATACAGAGATACATGATAAGATCCTGTCTGCAGTCACCACTAGGGGGAGCTCCCTGTATACAGAGATACATGATAAGATCCTGTCTGCAGCCTCCACTAGGGGGAGCTCCCTGTATACAGAGATTCATGATGAGATCCTGTCTGCAGCCACCACTAGGGGGAGCTCCCTGTATACAGAGATACATGATAAGATCCTGTCTGCAGCCACCACTAGGGGGAGCTCCCTGTATACAGAGATACATGATAAGATCCTGTCTGCAGTCACCACTAGGGGGAGCTTCCTGTATACAGAGATACATGATAAGATCCTGTCTGCAGCCACCACTAGGGGGAGCTGCCTGTATACAGAGATACATGATAAGATCCTGTCTGCAGTCACCACTAGGGGGAACTCCCTGTATACAGAGATACATGATGAGATCCTGTCTGCAGCCACCACTAGGGGGAGCTCCCTGTATACAGAGATACATGATAAGATTCTGTCTGCAGCCTCCACTAGGGGGAGCTCCCTGTATACAGAGATTCATGATGAGATCCTGTCTGCAGCCACCACTAGGGGGAGCTCCCTGTATACAGAGATACATGATAAGATCCTGTCTGCAGCCACCACTAGGGGGAGCTCCCTGTATACAGAGATACATGATAAGATCCTGTCTGCAGTCACCACTAGGGGGAGCTTCCTGTATACAGAGATACATGATAAGATCCTGTCTGCAGCCACCACTAGGGGGAGCTGCCTGTATACAGAGATACATGATAAGATCCTGTCTGCAGTCACCACTAGGGGGAGCTCCCTGTATACAGAGATACATGATAAGATCCTGTCTGCAGCCTCCACTAGGGGGAGCTCCCTGTATACAGAGATTCATGATGAGATCCTGTCTGCAGCCACCACTAGGGGGAGCTCCCTGTATACAGAGATATATGATGAGATCCTGTCTGCAGCCACCACTAGGGGGAGCTCCCTGTATACAGAGATATATGATGAGATCCTGTCTGCAGCCACCACTAGGGGGAGCTCCCTGTATACAGAGATTCATGATGAGATCCTGTCTGCAGCCACCACTAGGGGGAGCTCCCTGTATACAGAGATATATGATGAGATCCTGTCTGCAGCCACCACTAGGGGGAGCTCCCTGTATACAGAGATACATGATAAGATCCTGTCTGCAGCCTCCACTAGGGGGAGCTCCCTGTATACAGAGATTCATGATGATATCCTGTCTGCCCTTCAGCACTGGACAATTTTTACTTCTGAGAATCTGTCACTTAGGCTCATTATTATTACACAGTTAAAGGGCCACTCCTGTGTTCTGTAAATAAAACTTAAAGGGTTTGTCCTTGGTTTGGACATATCCTTCAAAAGCGCAGAGTAGTAAAAAGAAAATCAAAGAAAACGGTAATATCCTAGTGGTAAATCCTGTGCTCAGAATTACAGTACCTCTGCTTCCTCTCAGTGAATGGGAACATTTATCACCTCCAGAGGCTAAATACCCATGATGCCCTAGGTTTATTCGCACAGCGGAAGGTTTGTTACAATGTAGGTAACAATAAGGTCTCTGGCACTGCTGCAGTACTTAGCTCACAGAATTGTCTAGACTGAATACACTGTGACAAGTCTCCAGCTCTGAGAAGTATGAGATCAGGAGAGGTCAGCAGATGTCCTGGACACTGTAACAAACCCTCAGCTGTGTGAGGAAGTGCAGGCCAGGGTGAGTTTTCATCCTCGGGACGTTAACAACAATTTCCTCATTTACTGACGGCAAGCAGAGATCTTGATGATAGGGATGATTGATACACAGAGTATATTGGAAAGTAGCAGATCTTGTGCGCCCCCTGGAGTATATGGCGTAGTATTGCGGACCCCCTGCACAAAGTGCATGTATTCAGTGCATGTCAACCACTATCAGACCCCCTCCTGAAATACTCTGTGCTGCTGGGTTCCCTGCTCCTTCCACTATTTAACTGGCTATCTATAAACTCCCAAAATATCAGCACTCCTCTCCTGAAATACTCTGTGCTGCTGGAGGGCAATGCTCCTTTTATCATCTCAGTATGGCTCCTCCAGCAAGATCAGGACACTCCTCTTCTGAAATACTCTGTGCTGCTGGAAGTAAATGTCAGAGATCAGTGTGAATGGCTGATAACAGGGAACACTAGTGGACAGCTAGTCACAGATTACAGGCTCCTTCCCTCCAGGTGGGCTGCACTGTATGACATATTTCCATTGCTCACTATAGATTACAGGACGCAAAGCCGGCCCCGAAGGTGCAGGGGCCCGAGGGTGATTAATGGTTACCACCTCATGGAGACTGCGGACCACTGGTGGAGGCCCCAGTGTCCACCTTCTAGTTTGCCAGGTGGCTGATTCTCATCTCATAGCCGCCACTACTGGGAGGCCGCCGCAGGTGTGGGCCCATGGTGACAGACAGATCATCTGGACCTCACCCTATGTAAAACCATCATCTCACTGGAAGGTGTTATGCTACATAATATACTGCTGACACACTCGGATCTGCTGCATCCAGAACACTGCTCCACTGCATCCAGAACACTCTGCTCCACTGCATCCAGAACACTCTGCTCCACTGCATCCAGAACACTCTGCTCCACTGCATCCAGAGCACTCTGCTCCACTGCATCCAGAGCACTCTGATCCACTGCATCCAGAACACTCTGCTCCACTGCATCCAGAACACTCTGCTCCACTGCATCCAGAGCACTCTGCTCCACTGCATCCAGAACACTCTGCTCCACTGCATCCAGAACACTCTGCTCCACTGCATCCAGAACACTCTGCTCCACTGCATCCAGAACACTCTGCTCCACTGCATCCAGAACACTCTGCTCCACTGCATCCAGAACACTCTGCTCCACTGCATCCAGAGCACTCTGCTCCACTGCATCCAGAACACTCTGCTCCACTGCATCCAGAACACTCTGCTCCACTGCATCCAGAACTCTGATCCACTGCATCCAGAGCACTCTGCTCCACTGCATCCAGAGCACTCTGCTCCACTGCATCCAGAACATTCTGCTCCACTGCATCCAGAACACTCTGCTCCACTGCATCCAGAACACTCTGCTCCACTGCATCCAGAACACTCTGCTCCACTGCATCCAGAACACTCTGATCCACTGCATCCAGAACACTCTGATCCACTGCATCCAGAACACTCTGCTCCACTGCATCCAGAGCACTCTGCTCCCCTGCATCCAGAGCACTGCTCCACTGCATCCAGAACACTCTGCTCCACTGCATTCAGAGCACTCTGCTCCACTGCATCCAGAGCACTCTGCTCCACTGCATCCAGAACACTCTGCTCCACTGCATCCAGAGCACTCTGCTCCACTGCATCCAGAACTCTGATCCACTGCATCCAGAACACTCTGCTCCACTGCATCCAGAACACTCTGCTCCACTGCATCCAGAGCACTCTGCTCCACTGCATCCAGAGCACTGCTCCACTGCATCCAGAACACTCTGCTCCACTGCATTCAGAGCACTCTGCTCCACTGCATCCAGAACACTCTGCTCCACTGCATCCAGAGCACTCTGCTCCACTGCATCCAGAGCACTCTGCTCCACTGCATCGAGCACTCTGCTCCACTGCATCCAGAGCACTCTGCTCCACTGCACCCAGAACACTCTGTTCCACTGCACCCGGAGCACTGCTCCACTGCATCCAGAGCACTCTGCTCCACTGCACCCAGAGCACTCTGCTCCACTGCATTCAGAGCACTCTGCTCCACTGCATCCAGACCACTCTGCTCCACTGCATCCAGAGCACTCTGCTCCACTGCATCCAGAACACTCTGCTCCACTGCATCCGGAGCACTGCTCCACTGCATCCAGAGCACTCTGCTCCACTGCATCCAGAGCACTCTGCTCCACTGCATCCAGAGCACTGCTCCACTGCATCCAGAGCACTCTGCTCCACTGCATCCAGAACACTCTGCTCCACTGCATCCAGAGCACTGCTCCACTGCATCCAGAACAATCTGCTCCACTGCATCCAGAGCACTGCTCCACTGCATCCAGAACAATCTGCTCCACTGCATCCAGAACACTCTGCTCCACTGCATCCAGAACACTCTGCTCCACTGCATCCAGAGCACTCTGCTCCACTGCATCCAGAACACTCTGCTCCACTGCATCCAGAGCACTCTGCTCCACTGCATCCAGAACACTCTGCTCCACTGCATCCAGAGCACTCTGCTCCACTGCATCCAGAACACTCTTCTCCACTGCATCCAGAGCACTCTGCTCCACTGCATCCAGAACACTCTGCTCCACTGCATCCAGAACACTCTGCTCCACTGCATCCAGAGCACTGCTCCACTGCATTCAGAACACTCTGCTCCACTGCATCCAGAACACTCTGCTCCACTGCATCCAGAGCACTGCTCCACTGCATCCAGAGCACTCTGCTCCACTGCATCCAGAACACTCTGCTCCACTGCATCCAGAGCACTGCTCCACTGCATCCAGAACAATCTGCTCCACTGCATCCAGAGCACTGCTCCACTGCATCCAGAACAATCTGCTCCACTGCATCCAGAACACTCTGCTCCACTGCATCCAGAACACTCTGCTCCACTGCATCCAGAGCACTCTGCTCCACTGCATCCAGAACACTCTGCTCCACTGCATCCAGAGCACTCTGCTCCACTGCATCCAGAACACTCTGCTCCACTGCATCCAGAGCACTCTGCTCCACTGCATCCAGAACACTCTTCTCCACTGCATCCAGAGCACTCTGCTCCACTGCATCCAGAACACTCTGCTCCACTGCATCCAGAACACTCTGCTCCACTGCATCCAGAACACTCTGCTCCACTGCATCCAGAACACTCTGATCCACTGCATCCAGAACACTCTGATCCACTGCATCCAGAACTCTGATCCACTGCATCCAGAGCACTCTGCTCCACTGCATCCAGAACACTCTGCTCCACTGCATCCAGAACACTCTGCTCCACTGCATCCAGAACACTCTGCTCCACTGCATCCAGAACACTCTGATCCACTGCATCCAGAACACTCTGCACCACTGCATCCAGAACACTCTGCTCCACTGCATCCAGAGCACTCTGCTCCCCTGCATCCAGAGCACTGCTCCACTGCATCCAGAACACTCTGCTCCACTGCATCCAGAGCACTCTGCTCCACTGCATCCAGAGCACTCTGCTCCACTGCATCCAGAACACTCTGCTCCACTGCATCCAGAGCACTCTGCTCCACTGCATCCAGAACTCTGATCCACTGCATCCAGAACACTCTGCTCCACTGCATCCAGAACACTCTGCTCCACTGCATCCAGAGCACTCTGCTCCACTGCATCCAGAGCACTGCTCCACTGCATCCAGAACACTCTGCTCCACTGCATTCAGAGCACTCTGCTCCACTGCATCCAGAACACTCTGCTCCACTGCATCCAGAGCACTCTGCTCCACTGCATCCAGAGCACTCTGCTCCACTGCATCGAGCACTCTGCTCCACTGCATCCAGAGCACTCTGCTCCACTGCACCCAGAACACTCTGCTCCACTGCATCCGGAGCACTGCTCCACTGCATCCAGAGCACTCTGCTCCACTGCACCCAGAGCACTCTGCTCCACTGCATTCAGAGCACTCTGCTCCACTGCATTCAGAGCACTCTGCTCCACTGCATCCAGAGCACTCTGCTCCACTGCAGCCAGAGCACTCCGCTCCACTGCATCCAGAGCACTCCGCTCCACTGCATCCAGAGCACTCTGCTCCACTGCATCCAGAGCACTCTGCTCCACTGCACCCAGAACACTCTGCTCCACTGCATCCGGAGCACTGCTCCACTGCATCCAGAGCACTCTGCTCCACTGCATCCAGAGCACTCTGCTCCATTGCATTCAGAGCACTGCTCCACTGCATCCAGAGCACTCTGCTCCACTGCATCCAGAACACTCTGCTCCACTGCATCCAGAGCACTGCTCCACTGCATCCAGAACAATCTGCTCCACTGCATCCAGAACACTCTGCTCCACTGCATCCAGAACACTCTGCTCCACTGCATCCAGAGCACTCTGCTCCACTGCATCCAGAACACTCTGCTCCACTGCATCCAGAACACTCTGCTCCACTGCATCCAGAGCACTGCTCCACTGCATCCAGAACAATCTGCTCCACTGCATCCAGAGCACTGCTCCACTGCATCCAGAACACTGCTCCACTGCATCCAGAGCACTGCTCCACTGCATCCAGAACACTCTGCTCGACTGCATCCAGAACACTCTGCTCCACTGCATCCAGAGCACTGCTCCACTGCATCCAGAACAATCTGCTCCACTGCATCCAGAGCACTGCTCCACTGCATCCAGAACACTGCTCCACTGCATCCAGAGCACTGCTCCACTGCATCCAGAACACTCTGCTCCACTGCATCCAGAGCACTGCTCCACTGCATCCAGAACAATCTGCTCCACTGCATCCAGAACACTCTGCTCCACTGCATCCAGAACACTCTGCTCCACTGCATCCAGAACACTCTGCTCCACTGCATCCAGAACAATCTGCTCCACTGCATCCAGAACACTCTGCTCCACTGCATCCAGAACAATCTGCTCCACTGCATCCAGAACACTCTGATCCACTGCATCCAGAGCACTCTGCTCCACTGCATCCAGAGCACTGCTCCACTGCATCCAGAACAATCTGCTCCACTGCATCCAGAACACTCTGCTCCACTGCATCCAGAACACTCTGCTCCACTGCATCCAGAACACTCTGATCCACTGCATCCAGAACAATCTGCTCCACTGCATCCAGAACACTCTGCTCCACTGCATCCAGAACAATCTGCTCCACTGCATCCAGAACACTCTGCTCCACTGCATCCAGAGCACTCTGCACCACTGCATCCAGAACACTCTGCTCCACTAGACCGGACAAACTCAGCTCTACTACGTCAAATAAATGAAAAGCCAGACGCGGCGGTCCACTAGTCAATGACAAAAGAATTGAGATGGCGACAGATTAAATTCATTATTTTGTCTTTTTCCAGCTGCGGCAGAGCTGAGTTTGTCTCTTGGCACAACTTGTGGTGATAGCGGTATGTCATATCAGCAGATTCCCATACAAAACTGCCATAAAAATGTCTACAACAACTTCAGTCCTGCTTCATCTGTCTGTATGATGAAATGCTGTGGCATAGACCACCAGATCCCACCCCTTCAAAAAACATCAGATCTACTCACCGAGAACAGACACTTCTTCATCAACTCAACGCTCAACCACCTCCAAGGAGCCTTATCTAAGGAGGGTCACCGCACAGCAGAGCCGAAGGGGCTTTATCCTGGTATCAGTGCCAGGAGGGGCACAGTAGAGCCGGAGGGTCTTTCTCCCTTGTCTTGATGCCAGGTGGAGGAAGAAGGGGCACAACAAATCCAGAGGGTCTTTATCCTTTGCCTTAATGCCAGGAAGTGGCAGAAGGGGTACAGCAGAGCCCAAGGGTCTCTATCCCTTCTCTCAATGGCAGGCGGAGGCAGGAGGGGCACAGCAGAGCCGGAGGGTCTCCATACCTTGTCTCAATGGCAGGCAATGGCAGAAGGGGCAAAGCAGAGCCGGAGGGTCTTTATCCCTTGTCTTGATGCCAGGTGGAGGAAGAAGGGGCACAGCAGAGCCGGAGGGCCTTAATCCCTTGCCTTGATGCCAGGAAGGGGCACAGCAGAGCTGGAGGGTCTTAATCCCATAGTCTTAAGTCATGGCCTTCTTCTCTCGGATGGCACAAGCTGAAAAATGCCCTATTAATATAAGGAAATAATTTGGAAACAGGTGAGGGGCTTGTCTGAGAGGCGAGGAACATGGAGAATGGCGGCCACCCGATATGGGCTATGAATATTGGATGAAGAACCTGAGTCGGGGGCTGGGCCGAGACCAGTAATTAGAAGAGGTGACATGGAGAAGTGGATGTGACAGGTGCAGCCATATTGGTCGGGCTCGGAGGTGTAAGCCCCCCGGGTCTGGAGTCCTTGCTCTGCTCTTTTCTGGCCCTGGTTTGTGGTGGACCTGCGACACTTTCCTCTGGTTCTGGAGACGCTGACGCTTTTTGTCTCTGGGCCTGGTGGAAGCTGGCGAGGTCCTGGGGGTCCGGTTACTCAGGACATGAAATATTTACAGGCAGACACCACACAGCTACGGATTTGGGTTTCTGCTCTTCAATGCACCTTTTATGCCTCGGATGCTGAGCGTGGGTACAATGGGGGGCACAGGATCAAGAACACTTGGGGTATGGCCCGTAGATAAGACGGGGGGCGCGCTGGTTCCTTGGGGGTTATACAGAGAGGCAATGACTGAGCCTGTAATAGGCCCTGACAACTAGGGGGTCACTACTGCGGGAAGGCGGAAGGACGATCTAGGAATTTTGGAATACAAGATGCTCGTTTTGTAGGAAAAATATCTGACTGATCGGGCAGATCGCTCCATGTGTCCGTGAGGACCGTGCATGGTGCCTCTGCATGGCAATGGGCCTATGATCCCTGCAGGGCAGGAGGGGAAGCTGAATCTGGATCCGCGATATCACCCAAGACCACCAGATGACATATTAACCTCCTCATATACCATCGACCATCATGTTCTAACATTCTACAGGAATGTGCAAAAGTTTTAGGCAGGGAGATGTGACCCCAGATCTTCTGTGAATGAGGCTTGTGCGGATCCTTCTGCCTCTACATGTGATCCCATGATGTGAGACCAGGGCCGGGCCCAGGGCTCCTTGTTCTTAATGACCTTTGGGGGTCGTTGTCCGGCTGCAGAATAAATTTGGAGCTGATCAGACGCCTCCTGATGGCATTACATGAAGGATAAGTATCTACCTGGATGTCTCAGCATTGAGGACACCATTAATCCTGACCAAATCCACAACTCTATTTAGTGAAATGCAGCCACAAACTTGCAGGACCCTCTGCCGTGGCTTCCTTGTTCCTGCAGACCCTCATTATTGTGCCGTCATTCGGGAATGAAATGCTTCTGTTACAACTAAATATTTTACGTTGTGACTCAGTCCAGAGACCTGCTGACGTTTTTCTTCTCCCCGATTCCCATGTTTCCAGTTGGGTTGTTTGTCTTTGCAGCCAAAACCTCCCACCCTTCTACATGGAAACAATGACCAGATGTCTCTGACCAATAGATGGTGTAGCTATGTCCCACTGGTTGCTGCCAGTTCTGAGCTGATGCCACTGCTGGACATCTGATTTTCATGGGAAGTAACATGTCGTCTTTCATCTGTCGCACCAAGTTTCCTTGGCCGACCACTGCCTGTTTGGTGCTCACTGTGTCCATTTTTGGGGGCTTCTTCAAATGAGCTTATATACAACATCGTGAAACCCAGTGTACTGTGAAACCTTTGCTTAAGAGACACTTCACTGATGCAGTATAACTACCTTGTGTCTTGTAGTAATGGACGCGACAGCAGGAAATAACTGAATATTGAGGGATTTAGATTTGTCTTTTGTTACTTCACTTTGTATTTTGTTAATTGATAGAAAATAAATATTCACAATTTATCATGAAGCTTCTTAAGGTTCCTTCACATTAAGCGACGCTGCAGCGTTACCGACAACGATCCGGATCGCTGCAGCGTCGCTGTTTGGTCGCTGGAGAGCTGTCACACAGACCGCTCTCCAGCGACCAACGATGCCGGTAACCAGGGTAAACATCGGGTAACTAAGCGCAGGGCCGCGCTTAGTAACCCGATGTTTACCCTGGTTACCATCCTAAAAGTAAAAAAAAACAAACACCAGATACTTACCTACCGCTGTCTGTCCTCCAGCGCTGCGCTCTGCTTCTCTGCTCTCCTCCTGTACTGGCTGGGAGCCGGAAAGCAGAGCGGTGACGTCACCGCTCTGCTTTCCGGCTCACAGCCAGTACAGGAGGAGTGCAGAGCGCAGCGCTGGAGGACAGACGGCTGTAGGTAAGTATCTGGTGTTTGTTTTTTTTTACTTTTAGGATGGTAACCAGGGTAAACATCGGGTTACTAAGCGCGGCCCTGCGCTTAGTTACCCGATGTTTACCCTGGTTACCAGTGAAGACATCGCTGGATCGGTGTCACACACGCCGATCCAGCGATGTCTCCAGGGAGTCCAGCGACGAAATAAAGTTCTGGACTTTGTTCAGCGACCAACGATCTCCCAGCAGGGGCCTGATCGTTGGTCGCTGTCACACATAACGATTTCATTAACGATATCGTTGCTACGTCACAAATAGCAACGATATCGTTAACAATATCGTTATGTGTGAAGGTACCTTTACTCTGTAGCATGTTTTTCAAAACCTGCCTAAGACTAAAGGTTGGACATGATGACTATCGAGGTTCCTTCCAACTTTAACATTTTAGTATTCTATGATTCTATGAAGGGAGGACGTACAAGTATAAATGAAAACACCAATCATATAAATATGCCCTCACAGGCAACAGAGAGGAACACTGGGGAGAAAAGGAAGGAAAACCAAATGGGAGAGAATGAGGATTTTCACACAACCAAAACAGCAAGCAACAGTAACAGATTGTCACGGGTCACGCCTCAAAATCCTGGGCCCCAACAGTTCCAACCACGACCTGGGGGTATCACAGAGAGGAGATGTTATGGGTGTGGACAACCTGGACATTTGCAGTCTGGCTGTACTTCAAGGCTTCGGAGGGAGCCCCACGCAGCCCCACCTCGTCCAGTACATCTTGTGCACTCCATCCCGCCTGGGGAAGAGCTACCACCACCCCCACCAGAGTGGACCACCGACCACGGCACCATAGATACCCCTCCTGGAGTGTACGGACTCCGGCCTTAGTCCATCAGAAATACAGAGCAACGGCATTGCCACCTGCAGGATGTCTTAATTGATGGATTCAAAGTGTCGGGATTTAGAGACACGGGGGCATTCCTGACTATCGCTGACCCCCATGTGGTTCGACCCGAGGCCATTCACCAGGGCCCAGGAATTTACATTGTCCTGGCGGGGGTGCCCGCAAATATATACAGCAAGCTTTGGTACGTTTGGATTATGGTTTTGGAGAAAAACTGTGTTGGATTGGAGTTATGGGAGGACTTCCTACAGATATCCTCCTTGGAAATGACATTGGGGACTTACAAAGTCATTTTGTGAGAGCAGAAGGTCCATGGGCCTCTCACTCTTCTGAAAGAACAATTGGAGGGAGATATCGCAGATACCGGAACGCCCATCATTCCCTACGCTCTAGAGTTCAGAGACTGTCTCGCCCAGCTAGCTACTTTGGCTAATGAACATCAGCGAATGGCCCAGTCCAGTCAAAAAGCCTGGTATGACCAAAAAGCCAGGACACAGGAATTTATGGACAAGTCCTCATGATTATTGCAACCCCTGCCATTGTACAAGGAACTATAAACTATTGAGCAATGTGGACTAAAGAGAGCAGGCCAGAGGTCTGTGTAGACCTCATAGCGTGCTCACTTATTATGAGGGGGGAGAGGTTGTGATGGTGTGACATGCTATGTGGATATCATTTTTGTGTATATTTCTATTTTACTTATTTTCATGGTGTTCTCTTGTAGAAGGAGTTATTTGCTAATTGATGAATGGCTGTTGCTGCCATCTGATCTCAGCCCCCACAGCACTGTATTGTTTGCTAATAGGCTAATGACATGTTGACCTAGCTTGTTGAAGCAATGAGCCCCTGAGACCTTCCCCCTCTTGACCTGTGAATGAGGAGGGAGACTTAAAATATCAGGGAGGTGAGGCACAGATCAGTCCTGTGTGGAATGGTGATGTGTTCACAGCATCTCAGAGAGAAAGAAGAGTATATGGACTATGCTATCCTCTGTCTGCTGGATTGTTGGACTTTTATCTTGTTAATGAACTGCATTCGTGTTCTGGACTATTTTATCCTCAGTGTGGTGGATCGTATATGGACATTTCGTATTTTTGCCTAAATAAAGGTAATAGAATTGCTCACTATTCTCTTGCTCTGTCTACAAGAGAACACCATGAAAATAAGTAAAATAGAAATATACACAAAAATGATACCCGCATAGCATATCACACCATCACACAGATCAACACTCCAAAGGTCTCTACAAACAACCGACTCCTCCACTTCACACCAGGCAGTATAAGATTAACACTGGCAAACCAGATTACCAGAGGAGAGTATATATAGGAGAGTGGAGTGATCAATACTGAACAGCTGATATCATCCAAGCAGGAAAGCTTATGTTTCTCTAAGCTGAGCAGATTAACCCCTCACTGCTAAGAGAAACCTGCTCTGTTTAATATGAAGGAGACGTGCTTCTAGTCAGCGCAGTGGTATGTGAATTCAAATGCTGCAGCCTTCTGGGTCCTCTCTGTCGTGGTAAACCCGTGACAGTACCCCCCTTCTAAGGGGAACCTCCAGAACCTGAGGGCCAGGTTTTTCATGGTGTGCCACATGAAAGGAACGAATCAAACTGACCACATGAACATCACCAACACACGGGTCCAGACCCACCAAACATCTCCAGTCAGCCACACTCTTATATTTGGACCTCAACATCTCCAAATTAAGAACCCCCTGCCACACAGACGTAACAGATAATGAAAACCGTTCCTCTTTAGGTGGTCCTGAAGAACGATTCCTATTAAATGAGCTGAACTGAGAATGAAACCCGTAGGGGACTTACGAGTAGTCTCATGGCAATGCTTATTCACTGAAAATCCAGCTAGAGGTAAGTAGGTAACCCATTCCTCCTGATTCCCAGACACGAAACACCTAAGAGAAGTCTGAAGATTCTGGTTAACGCATTTAATTTGCCCATTAGATTGTGATGAAAGGCTGAGGAACACGAACCCCAACGGAGCGCAAAATGCTTTCCAAAACTTGGAAATAGAATTGCACTCCCTCTGATCAGAAACAATGTTGTTAGGAAACCCGTGTAATTTAACAATTTCTTTGATGAAAATTTGTGAGAAGGTCTTGGTGTTGGGTAAGGTGGATAGCGCAATGAAATGAGACATCTTACTGAACATGTTCACCACCACCAAAATAACTGTATTACCTGCAGATACGGGTAAATCAGTAATGGAATCTACTGAAAAATGAGTCCCAGGTCTACTGGGAATCGCCAACGGTTGGAGAGAAAAAACTACACCACTCTTGAAAAGTCCACTTAATTGCCAAGAGTTTCCTGTTACCAATGTAATAGTTTTTCTTAGTGGGTGACGTCAGGCTGTATGAGAATCGGCCCAGATGCAAAACATCTTTTCAAGATATCAAAAGCCTACCGGGCCAGAGTGGACCATATGGAAAAGTCAGTTCCTGTCATTGTCATATCCGTCAGGGGTTTGGCCACTACCAAAAAGTTTTTTAAAAAACTTCCGGTAGTAGCTGGCGAAACCCAAAAACCTTTGTAATGCCTTTAGGTCCTTAGGACGATCCCAATCTAGTACCGCCCAGACTTTCGTCAGATCCATGCAAAAACCAGTGGATGATAAAAAATAACCTAGTAAAGGGATCTCCTGAACCAAGAACATGCATTTCTCTGATTTGACATACTTTATTGTCTCTGAGTATCTTCAAGACCTGCCTGACATGTACCTGATGTGATGTCAGGTGAATAAATTAAAGTGTCATCAAGGTAAATGACATCAAACCTGCCTGCCAGGTGACTAAATATGTCATTAACAAAGATGACAAGAGCATTAGTTAAGCTAAATAACATCACAAGGTTTTCATCGTGTCCCTCAGGTGTATTGAAGGCAGTCTTCCACTCATCTCCCTCCTTGATGCTAGTTAGGCTATAAGCCCCCATGAGATCCAGTTTAGAAAACCATTAGGCTCCCACAATATGATTAAAGAGGTCCGGAATAAGAGGCAGAGGGTATAGATCCCGGACCGTGATCAGATTGAGATTGCAAAAGTCTAAGTGAGAGAATAATCCTCAGTCTTTTTATCTAAGCAAGTAAATACCCCGAGCAACGGGAGATGAAGGTCTGATATGACCCTTTGCCAGACTTTCAGCGATACAGTGCTTTATGGCTTGTCTCCCTGGACCAGACATTTTGTAAAACCTGCTTTTTTGGAAGCTTGGCCCCAGGAATCAGATGAACGGCGCAATCAGAAGGACGATGTGGAGGAAGTTCTTGACACCCCTGTTCCAAAAACACATCCCCGAAGTCAGACAGGTATTCAGACGGAGATTGGGTAACCACCCTGGCTAACCGGCTGTCCAAACAGTGTTCATACCAATATGTTCTCCAATTTACTATTTCCCGAGTCTGCCAGTCTACTACAGCATTGTGCAGCATAAATCAAGGCAGTCCAAGATCCACAGGAGAGGGCAAGCCCTCTAGCACATAACAGTCTATAAATTCAGAGTGTGTGGCCCCTGAATTTGTGGTTTGAGGCCTTGAGCCTGGACGAACATAGCATTGATCAAATTAAACCCCACCACTGCTCCATATAGAATAATGGGCCCCACATAGTGCTCCATACAGTATAATGGTTCCACATAGGGCTCCATGCAATACAATGGGCCCCACATAGGGCTCCATTCAGTATTATGGGTCTCACATAGTGCTCCACATAGAATAATGGGCCCCACATAGTGCTCCATACAGTATAATGGTTCCACATAGGGCTCCATGCAATACAATGGGCCCCACATAGGGCTCCATTCAGTATTATGGGTCTCACATAGTGCTCCATATAGAATAATGGGCCCAACATAGGGCTCCATACAGCATTATGGGTCTCACATAGTGCTCCATACAGTATAATAGGTCCCACACAGTATTATGGGTCCCACATAGGACTCCATACAGAATAATGGGCCCCACAGTGCTCCATGCAGTAGAATGGGCCAGATAGTCCTCCATATGGTTTAATGAGCCCCATATATTGCTACATACAGAATAATGGGCCCCACCTAGTGCTCCATACATTATAATGAGACCCACATAGTCCACCATAAAGAATAATGGGGTCCACATAGTCCTCCATACAGATTAATTGGCCCCATATAGCCCTCCATATAGAATAATGGGCCCCACATAGTGCTCCATACAGAATAATGGGCTCCATAAAGTCCTCAATACAGAATACCATGCCCCACAGAGCCCTCCATACAGAATAATGGACCCCACATATTCCTCCATACAGAATAATGAGCCCCACATAGTCCTCCATAAAAAAAATGGGACCCACATAATCCTCCATACAAAATAATGGGCCCCACGTAGTCCTTCATACAGAATAATGGGCCCCACATAGTCCTCCATACAGAATAATGGGCCCACATAGTCCTCCATACAGTATAATTGGCCCCACAGTCATGCAAACAGTACAATGGGCCCCACATAGTGCTCCATGCAGTATAATGGGCTCATAGTCCCTGGTGTCACAGGCCAAATATTATTACACTGAGAGACAGATTTGGCTCGCGGGTCAGAGTTTGGCATGTGTTCCTTAGACCATCAAGTATTAGTCCACAATTTTATTTCTGGAGCACCAATTATTAGCCCCCAGCTTTACCTTAGACCACTATGTACTAAGCTGCAGTGTTACCCTGGACCACCAAGTGTTAGCCCCCAGACCAAGTTCTAGTCCTCAGTTTTACCTTAGACCACAGGTAATATATTACACTGTCTAGAATCCAGTAGTATAACAGATTGACTCTTCTGCAATATAAGACTTGGGCGCGCTCCGTAATCCGCTTTGTTTATACCCTGCCCTATGTTATGTGCAGCCACACCCCACGTTACGTGCAGCCACACCCCACATTATGTGCAGCCACACCCCACGTTACATGCAGCCACACCCCACATTATGTGCAGCCACACCCCACGTTACGTGCAGTCACACCCCACGTTACGTGCAGCCACACCCCACGTTACGTGCAGCCACACCCCACATTATGTGCAGCCACACCCCACGTTACGTGCAGCCACACCCCACGTTACGTGCAGCCACACCCTGCATTACGTGCAGTCACACCCCGCATTACGTGCAGTCACACCCCACGTTGCGTGCAGCCACACCCCACATTACGTGCAGTCACACCCCACATTACGTGCAGTCGCACCCCACATTACGTGCAGTCACACCCCACGTTGCGTGCATCCACACCCCATGTTATGTGCAGCCACACCCCACGTTACTTGCAGCCACACCCCACATTACACGCAGCCACACCCCACATTACGTGCAGCCACACCCCACGTTACGTGCAGCCACACCCCACATTATGTGCAGCCACATCCCACATTATGTGCAGCCACATCCCACATTATGTGCAGCCACATCCCACATTATGTGCAGCCACACCCCACGTTACGTGCAGCCACACCCCACGTTACATGCAGCCACACCCCACATTATGTGCAGCCACATCCCACATTATGTGCAGCCACACCCTACGTTATGTGCAGCCACACCCCACGTTACATGCAGCCACACCCCACGTTACATGCAGCCACACCCCACATTATGTACAGCCACACCCCACGTTACGTGCAGCCACGACCCACAATATGTGCAGCCACATCCCACATTATGTGCAGCCACACCCTACGTTATGTGCAGCCACACCCCACGTTACGTGCAGCCACACCCCACATTATGTGCAGTCACACCCCACATTACGTGCAGCCAAAGCTCAGATTACGTGTAGCCTTACCCCATGTTACGTGCAGCCACACCCCACGTTATGTGCAGCTACACCACACGTTATGTGCAGCCACACCCCACGTTATGTGCAGCCGACTCCCCACATTATGTGCAGCCGACTCCCCACGTTGCGTGCAGCCACACCCCACGTTATGTGCACCCACACCCCACGTTATGTGCAGCCACACCCCACGTTATGTGCACCCACACCCCATGTTACGTGCAGCCACCCCCCACATTATGTGGAGCCTCACCCCAGATGATACAAAACTATGTAAAGCAGTTAATACAAGAGAAGATAGTATTCTGCTACAGATGGATCTGGATAAGTTGGAAACTTGGGCTGAAAGGTGGCAGATGAGGTTTAACAATGATAAATGTAAGGTTATACACATGGGAAGAAGGAATCAATGTCACCATTACACACTGAATGGGAAACCACTGGGTAAATCTGACAGGGAGAAGGACTTGGGGATCCTAGTTAATGATAAACTTACCTGGAGCAGCCAGTGCCAGGCAGCAGCTGCCAAGGCAAACAGGATCATGGGGTGCATTAAAAGAGGTCTGGATACACATGATGAGAGCATTATACTGCCTCTGTACAAATCCCTAGTTAGACCGCACATGGAGTACTGTGTCCAGTTTTGGGCACCGGTGCTCAGGAAGGATATAATGGAACTAGAGAGAGTACAAAGGAGGGCAACAAAATTAATAAAGTGGATGGGAGAACTACAATACCCAGATAGATTAGCGAAATTAGGATTATTTAGTCTAGAAAAAAGACGACTGAGGGGCGATCTAATAACCATGTATAAGTATATAAGGGGACAATACAAATATCTCGCTGATGATCTGTTTATACCAAGGAAGGTGACGGGCACAAGGGGGCATTCTTTGCGTCTGGAGGAGAGAAGGTTTTTCCACCAACATAGAAGAGGATTCTTTACTGTTAGGGCAGTGAGAATCTGGAATTGCTTGCCTGAGGAGGTGGTGATGGCGAACTCAGTCGAGGGGTTCAAGAGAGGCCTGGATGTCTTCCTGGAGCAGAACAATATTGTATCATACAATTATTAGGTTCTGTAGAAGTACGTAGATCTGGGGATTTATTATGATGGAATATAGGCTGAACTGGATGGACAAATGTCTTTTTTCGGCCTTACTAACTATGTTACTATGTTACTATGTTACATGCAGCCTCACCCCATGTTACGTGCAGCCACCCCCCACATTATGTGGAGCCTCACCCCATGTTACGTGCAGCCACACCCCACATTCTGTGCAGCCACACCCCATGTTACGTGCAGCCACCCCCGGCCCACATTATGTGCAGCCTCACCCCATGTTACGTGCAGCCACACCCCACATTCTGTGCAGCCACACCCCATGTTACGTGCAGCCACCCCCCACATTACGTGCAGCCACCCCCCACATTATGTGCAGCCTCACCCCATGTTACGTGCAGCCAACCCCCACATTACGTGCAGCCTCACCCCACGTTACATGTAGCCACACCCCACATTCTGTGCAGCCACACCCCATGTTACGTGCAGCCACCCCCCACATTATGTGCAGCCTCACCCCATGTTACGTGCAGCCACCCCCCACATTACGTGCAGCCTCACCCCATGTTACATGTAGCCACACCCCACATTCTGTGCAGCCTCACCCCATGTTACGTGCAGCCACCCCCCACATTATGTGCAGCCTCACCCCATGTTACGTGCAGCCACCCCCCACATTACGTGCAGCCTCACCCCATGTTACATGTAGCCACACCCCACATTCTGTGCAGCCTCACCCCATGTTACGTGCAGCCACCCCCCACATTATGTGCAGCCTCACCCCATGTTACGTGCAGCCACCCCCCACATTATGTGCAGCCTCACCCCATGTTACGTGCAGCCACCCCCCACATTATGTGCAGCCTCACCCCATGTTACATGCAGCCACACACTCATATTAGGTTCCTCATGTTTTGCTCATTTATTACTGTTTGCAAAATAATTTCTGCTTTGGGGGATTTTTTTAAATTTACTCAGAAGAAACAGATGACAAACGTTCTGCTGTTTATCGTACGGCGGCCGCCCACGTGACCGAGGATCGGGGCCATCTGCCACTGATTCACAGCAAACACTTCACTGATCTAATATATAGTGAAAGGGGGACGGGATCCAAGCCGCAAACAATCTATATTAGAAGAGTCCTCTGATTGTCCGATTGCAGCGTGTCCTGCTGCCGAGACCCCAAGTGACCGGCATTAGTCTGCAGAAACACCTGGGGCCAACTTTACCGTTACCCTGCAGCGCCACCACAGGTGGAATAAGGTATTACACAGTTATCATAGACAACAATAGCCTGCCCATGTAAATAGGAAAATGCCCAGGTTATACCACCATGGTCCACATCACTATAAAAAAAACTTACACCAGCTGTACATATATAATTATATGCAGGGAGTTACCCAGGTTATACCGGCTGTACATACATATAACTACACACAGGAGTCGCCCAAGTTATACCAGCTGCACATATATAATTATACACAGGAGATGCCCAGGTTATACCAGCTGTACATATAATTATATAAAAGAGATGCCCAGGTTACACCAGCTGTATATACAGTACAAATCAAAAGTTTGGACACCTTCTCATTTAAAAAATTTCTGTATTTTCATGACTATGAAAATTGTACATTTACACTGAAGGCATCAAAACTATGAATTAACACATGTGGAATTATATACTTAACAAAAAAGTGAGATGAAGATAGAGATGAGATGAAGATAGAACTTTCTGGTGATAATTCTAAGCGGTATGTGTGGAGACTGCTCATCACCTGCCCAATACAATCCCAACAGTGAAACATGGTGGAGGCAGCATCATGCCATGGGGGTGTTTTTCAGCTGCAGGGACAGGGCGACTGGTTGTCACTGAAGGAAACATGAATGTGGCCAAGTACAGAGATATCCTGGATGAAAATCTCTTCCAGGTTGCTCTGGACCTCAGACTTGGCTGAAGGTTCACCTTCCAACAAGACAATGACACTAAGCACACAGCTAAAATAACACAGGAGCGGCTTCAGAACAACTCTGTGACCATTCCTGTCCGGCCCAGCCAGAGCCCTGACCTAAACCCAATTGAGCATCTCTGGAGAGACCTGAAAATGGCTCTGGAAGAGGTTTTCCAGCGATCTTGGGTTTCTTCTTTACCTCTCTCACCAAGGCTCTTCTCCCACGATTGCTCAGTTTGGCTGGACGGCCGGGTCTAGGAAGACTTCTGATGGTCGCAAACTTCTTCCATGTAAGGATTATGGAGGCCACTGTGCTCTTAGGAACCTTGAGTGCTGCAGAAATTCTGCTGTAACCTTGGCCAGATCTGAGCCTTGCCACAATTCTGTCTCTGAGCTCCTTGGCCAGTTCCTTTGGCCTCATGATTCTCATTTGGTCTGACATGCACTGTGAGCTGTGAGGTCTTATATAGACAGGTGTGCGCCGCCCCAAATCAAGTCCTATCAGCTTAATTACACCCAGCTGGACTCCAATGAAGGAGGAGAACCATCTCAAGGAGGATCACAAGGAAATGGACAGCAGGTGACTTATATGAGTGTCTGAGCAAAGGGGCTGAAGACTTATGACCATGTGATATTTCAGTTTTTCCAATTTAATAAATTTGCAAAATATTCAACATTTCTTTTTTTTTCAGTGAAGATGGGGTGCGGAGTGCACATTAATGTGAACAAAATGAACTTTATTGAATTTACCAAATGACTGCAATGAAACAAGGAGTGAAAAATATAAAGGGGTCTGAATACTTTTCGTACCCACTGTATATAATGATATACAAGGAGATGCCCAGGTTATACCAGCTGTAAATATATAACTATATACAGGAGATACCCAGGTTATACCAGCTGTACATATATAATTATACACAGGAGATGCCCAGGTTATACCAGCTGTACATATATAATTATACACAGGAGATGCCCAGGTTATACCGGCTGTACATATATAATTATATATAGGAGATGCCCAGGTTATACCAGCTGTACATATATAATTATATACAGGACATGCCCAGGTTATACCAGCTGTAAATATATAATTATATACAGGAGATGCCCAGGTTATACCAGCTGTACATATATAATTATATACAGGACATGCCCAGGTTATACCAGCTGTACATATATAATTATATACAGGACATGCACAGGTTATACCAGTATACTCCATCACCACATCCAGTAGTAAAGAAAAAAAATCATATTGATTTATGACTTTAGAAAACCAACAAAATTAAAAAAGCATTCACAGTGTAATCCCTTTAATCCGGCATTGAATGATCTAAAAATATCCAATAGTTCAGCACATTCCTACAAAATAATCTGGACCAAAGGATTGTCTGGAGACGTTTCATGGAGAGTTCCTTACAGGTTGTTTTTATGATAGATTAATAACGTAGATTATCTGATAATGTGTCATGTCCCTTTAATAGCGGATTAAAGGAATGTGACTGTACATATCCTCGGCACAGCACAGCACGGCAAGTGCACACCACACTTACTTCTCTTTAGGCTCCTTGCTCTTATTCTTGTCTTTATTTTTGCTGTTATTACGAGAGAGAATATAAAATGTATGATTTGCGTAATTCTGAGATTATAAAGGGTGGTCAGATTTTCTCACATATGATACAAGTTGAGGGCAATCTCCTGCCTCATATCTATCCTGCCCGATGTCTCTCCTGCCCCATAGCAGGTCAGTCAGTGCATTACCTGTACACTGACATAATACACTATATACAGAGCTCCTGTGTACAATGTCACTGGTGAGCAATGTATTACCTGTCCCATAGCTCTCCTGCCCCATAGCTCTCCTGTCCCATAGCTCTCCTGCCCCACAGCTCTCCTGTCCCATAGCTCTCCTGTCCCATAGCTCTCCTGTCCCATAGCTCTCCTGTCCCATAGCTCTCCTGCCCCATAGCTCTCCTGCCCCATAGCGCTCCTACCCCATAGCGCTCCTGCCCCATAGCTCTCTTGCCCCATAGCTCTCCTGTCAGATAGCTCTCCTGCCCCATAGCTCTCCTGCCCCATAGCTCTCCTGCCCCATAGCTCTCCTGCCTCATAGCTCTCCTGTCAGATAGCTCTCCTGCCCCATAGCTCTCCTGCCCCATAGCTCTCCTGCCCCATAGCTCGCCTGCCCCTTAGCTCGCCTGCCCCATAGCTCGCCTGCCCCATAGCTCGCCTGCCCCATAGATCTCCTGCCCCATAGCTCTCCTGCCCCATAGCTCTCCTGTCCCATAGCTCTCTTGCCCCATAGCTCTCCTGTCAGATAGCTCTCCTGCCCCATAGCTCTCCTGCCCCATAGCTCTCCTGTCCCATAGCTCTCCTGCCCCATAGCTCTCCTGCCCCATAGCTCGCCTGCCCCATAGCTCTCCTGCCCCATAGATCTCCTGCCCCATAGATCTCCTGCCCCATAGCTCTCCTGCCCCATAGCTCTCCTGTCCCATAGCTCTCCTGCCCCATAGCTCTCCTGTCCCATAGCTCTCCTGCCCCATAGCTCTCCTGCCCCATAGCTCTCCTGCCCCATAGCTCTCCTGCCCCATAGCTCTCCTGTCAGGTAGCTCTCCTGCCCCATAGCTCTCCTGTCCCATAGCGCTCCTGTCCCATAGCTCTCCTGCCCCATAGCTCTCCTGTCCCATAGCTCTCCTGCCCCATAGCTCTCCTGTCCCATAGCGCTCCTGCCCCATAGCTCTCCTGCCCCATAGCTCTCCTGTCCCATAGCTCTCCTGTCCCATAGCTCTCCTGCCCCATAGCTCTCCTGCCCCATAGCTCTCCTGCCCCATAGCTCTCCTGTCCCATAGCTCTCCTGTCCCATAGCTCTCCTGTCCCATAGCTCTCCTGCCCCATAGCTCTCCTGCCCCATAGCTCTCCTGCCCCATAGCTCTCCTGTCCCATAGCTCTCCTGTCCCATAGCTCTCCTGTCCCATAGCTCTCCTGCCCCATAGCTCTCCTGTCCCATAGCTCTCCTGCCCCATAGCTCTCCTGCCCCATAGCTCTCCTGTCCCATAGCTCTCCTGCCCCATAGCTCTCCTGTCCCATAGCTCTCCTGCCCCATAGCTCTCCTGCCCCATAGCTCTCCTGCCCCATAGCTCTCCTGCCCCATAGATCTCCTGCCCCATAGCTCTCCTGCCCCATAGCTCTCCTGTCCCATAGCTCTCCTGCCCCATAGCTCTCCTGTCCCATAGCACTCTTGCCCCATAGCTCTCCTGTCCCATAGCTCTCTTGCACCATAGCTCTCCTGCCCCATAGCTCTCCTACCCCATAGCTCTCCTGTCCCATAGCTCTCCTGCCCCATAGCTCTCCTGTCCCATAGCTCTCCTGTCCCATAGCTCTCCTGTCCCATAGCTCTCCTGCCCCATAGCGCTCCTGCCCCATAGCTCTCCTGTCCCATAGCTCTCCTGCCCCATAGCTCTATGGCCCCATAGCTCTCCTGCCCCATAGCTCTCCTGCCCCGTAGCTCTCCTGCCCCATAGCTCTCCTGCCCCATAGCTCTCCTGTCCCATAGCTCTCCTGCCCCATAGCTCTCCTGTCCCATAGCTCTCCTGTCCCATAGCTCTCCTGCCCCATAGCTCTCCTGCCCCGTAGCTCTCCTGCCCCGTAGCTCTCCTGTCCCGTAGCTCTCCTGCCCCGTAGCTCTCCTGCCCCGTAGCTCTCCTGCCCCATAGCTCTCCTGCCCCATAGCTCTCCTGTCCCATAGCTCTCCTGCCCCATAGCTCTCCTGCCCCATAGCTCTCCTGTCCCATAGCACTCTTGCCCCATAGCTCTCCTGTCCCATAGCTCTCTTGCACCATAGCTCTCCTGCCCCATAGCTCTCCTACCCCATAGCTCTCCTGTCCCATAGCTCTCCTGCCCCATAGCTCTCCTGTCCCATAGCTCTCCTGTCCCATAGCTCTCCTGTCCCATAGCTCTCCTGCCCCATAGCGCTCCTGCCCCATAGCTCTCCTGTCCCATAGCTCTCCTGCCCCATAGCTCTATGGCCCCATAGCTCTCCTGCCCCATAGCTCTCCTGCCCCGTAGCTCTCCTGCCCCATAGCTCTCCTGCCCCATAGCTCTCCTGCCCCATAGCTCTCCTGTCCCATAGCTCTCCTGCCCCATAGCTCTCCTGCCCCGTAGCTCTCCTGCCCCGTAGCTCTCCTGCCCCATAGCTCTCCTGCCCCATAGCTCTCCTGTCCCATAGCTCTCCTGCCCCATAGCTCTCCTGCCCCATAGCTCTCCTGCCCCATAGCTCTCCTGTCCCATAGCACTCTTGCCCCATAGCTCTCCTGTCCCATAGCTCTCTTGCACCATAGCTCTCCTGCCCCATAGCTCTCCTACCCCATAGCTCTCCTGTCCCATAGCTCTCCTGCCCCATAGCTCTCCTGTCCCATAGCTCTCCTGTCCCATAGCTCTCCTGTCCCATAGCTCTCCTGCCCCATAGCGCTCCTGCCCCATAGCTCTCCTGTCCCATAGCTCTCCTGCCCCATAGCTCTATGGCCCCATAGCTCTCCTGCCCCATAGCTCTCCTGCCCCGTAGCTCTCCTGCCCCATAGCTCTCCTGCCCCATAGCTCTCCTGCCCCATAGCTCTCCTGTCCCATAGCTCTCCTGCCCCATAGCTCTCCTGTCCCATAGCTCTCCTGCCCCATAGCTCTCCTGCCCCATAGCTCTCCTGCCCCATAGCTCTCCTGCCCCGTAGCTCTCCTGCCCCGTAGCTCTCCTGTCCCGTAGCTCTCCTGCCCCGTAGCTCTCCTGCCCCGTAGCTCTCCTGCCCCGTAGCTCTCCTGCCCCGTAGCTCTCCTGTCCCATAGCTCTCCTGCCCCATAGCTCTCCTGCCCCATAGCTCTCCTGCCCCATAGCTCTCCTGCCCCATAGCTCTCCTGCCCAATAGCTCTCCTGTCCCATAGCTCTCCTGCCCCATAGCTCTCTTGCACCATAGCTCTCCTGCCCCATAGCTCTCCTGCCCCATAGCTCTCCTGCCCCATAGCTCTCCTGCCCCATAGATCTCCTGCCCCATAGCTCTCCTGTCCCATAGCTCTCCTACCCCATAGCTCTCCTGTCCCATAGCTCTCCTGTCCCATAGCTCTCTTGCACCATAGCTCTCCTGCCCCATAGCTCTCCTACCCCATAGCTCTCCTGCCCCATAGCTCTCCTGTCCCATAGCTCTCTTGCACCATAGCTCTCCTGCCCCATAGCTCTCCTACCCCATAGCTCTCCTGTCCCATAGCTCTCCTGCCCCATAGCTCTCCTGCCCCATAGATCTCCTGCCCCATAGATCTCCTGCCCCATAGCTCTCCTGCCCCATAGCTCTCCTGTCCCATAGCTCTCCTGCCCCATAGCTCTCCTGTCCCATAGCTCTCCTGCCCCATAGCTCTCCTGTCCCATAGCTCTCCTGTCCCATAGCTCTCTTGCACCATAGCTCTCCTGCCCCATAGCTCTCCTACCCCATAGCTCTCCTGTCCCATAGCTCTCCTGCCCCATAGCTCTCCTGTCCCATAGCTCTCCTGTCCCATAGCTCTCCTGCCCCATAGCGCTCCTGCCCCATAGCTCTCCTGTCCCATAGCTCTCCTGCCCCATAGCTCTCCTGTCCCATAGCTCTCCTGCCCCATAGCTCTCCTGCCCCATAGCTCTCCTGCCCCATATCTCTCCTGCCCCATAGCTCTCTTGCACCATAGCTCTCCTGCCCCATAGCTCTCCTGCCCCATAGCTCTCCTGCCCCATAGCTCTCCTGCCCCATAGCTCTCCTGCCCCATAGATCTCCTGCCCCATAGATCTCCTGCCCCATAGCTCTCCTGCCCCATAGCTCTCCTGTCCCATAGCTCTCCTGCCCCATAGCTCTCCTGTCCCATAGCTCTCCTGTCCCATAGCTCTCTTGCACCATAGCTCTCCTGTCCCATAGCTCTCCTGCCCCATAGCTCTCCTGTCCCATAGCTCTCTTGCACCATAGCTCTCCTGCCCCATAGCTCTCCTACCCCATAGATCTCCTGCCCCATAGCTCTCCTGCCCCATAGCTCTCCTGCCCCATAGCTCTCCTGTCCCATAGCTCTCCTGCCCCATAGCTCTCCTGTCCCATAGCTCTCTTGCACCATAGCTCTCCTGCCCCATAGCTCTCCTACCCCATAGCTCTCCTGTCCCATAGCTCTCCTTCCCCATAGCTCTCCTGTCCCATAGCTCTCCTGCCCCATAGCTCTCCTGTCCCATAGCTCTCCTGTCCCATAGCTCTCTTGCACCATAGCTCTCCTGTCCCATAGCTCTCCTGCCCCATAGCTCTCCTGTCCCATAGCTCTCCTGCCCCATAGCTCTCCTGTCCCATAGCTCTCCTGTCCCATAGCTCTCTTGCACCATAGCTCTCCTGCCCCATAGCTCTCCTACCCCATAGCTCTCCTGTCCCATAGCTCTCCTGTCCCATAGCTCTCTTGCACCATAGCTCTCCTGCCCCATAGCTCTCCTACCCCATAGCTCTCCTGCCCCATAGCTCTCCTGTCCCATAGCTCTCTTGCACCATAGCTCTCCTGCCCCATAGCTCTCCTACCCCATAGCTCTCCTGTCCCATAGCTCTCCTGCCCCATAGCTCTCCTGTCCCATAGCTCTCTTGCACCATAGCTCTCCTGCCCCATAGCTCTCCTACCCCATAGCTCCCCTGCCCCATAGCTCTCCTGCCCCATAGCTCTCCTGTCCCATAGCTCTCCTGCCCCATAGCGCTCCTGCCCCATAGCTCTCCTGTCCCATAGCTCTCCTGCCCCATAGCTCTATGGCCCCATAGCTCTCCTGCCCCGTAGCTCTCCTGCCCCGTAGCTCTCCTGCCCCATAGCTCTCCTGCCCCATAACTCTCCTGCCCCATAGCTCTCCTGTCCCATAGCTCTCCTGCCCCATAGCTCTCCTGTCCCATAGCTCTCCTGTCCCATAGCTCTCCTGCCCCATAGCTCTCCTGTCCCATAGCTCTCCTGCCCCATAGCTCTCCTGCCCCATAGCTCTCCTGTCCCATAGCTCTCCTGCCCCGTAGCTCTCCTGCCCCATAGCTCTCCTGCCCCATAGCTCTATGGCCCCATAGCTCTCCTGCCCCATAGCTCTCCTGCCCCGTAGCTCTCCTGCCCCATAGCTCTCCTGCCCCATAGCTCTCCTGCCCCAAAGCTCTCCTGTCCCATAGCTCTCCTGCCCCATAGCTCTCCTGCCCCATAGCTCTCCTGCCCCATAGCTCTCCTGCCCCGTAGCTCTCCTGTCCCGTAGCTCTCCTGCCCCTATAGCTCTCCTGCCCCATAGCTCTCCTGTCCCATAGCTCTCCTGCCCCGTAGCTCTCCTGTCCCATAGCTCTCCTGTCCCATAGCTCTCCTGCCCCGTAGCTCTCCTGTCCCATAGCTCTCCTGTCCCATAGCTCTCCTGCCCCGTAGCTCTCCTGCCCCATAGCTCTCCTGCCCCAAAGCTCTCCTGTCCCATAGCTCTCCTGCCCCATAGCTCTCCTGCCCCATAGCTCTCCTGTCCCATAGCTCTCCTGCCCCGTAGCTCTCCTGTCCCATAGCTCTCTTGCACCATGTCTCTCCTGTCTGATATCTCTCATGTCCGGTATCTGTCCTGCCCAAAATCATAACATTTATCTTTACGTTAGCTGAGATGCCAGTTTTTGGTATACACTGAGCCCTAAAAAGTCACATATCAATTTTGCTCAACTGGTGTGAACTTTGTCGGAAGTAATGCAATAGCTTATAATACATATTGTAGATTTAATTGCTTATAATATATGTTGCAATGCTTGGAATGTAACGCTGCTGTAATACCATAATTTCCCTCGGAATCAATAAAGTGTTTTATATCTATCTATCTATCTATCTATCTATATATTTTAAGTATCACCATAACCGTACTGACCTGTAAAATCGTTTTACCAAATTATTTTAACTGCATAATAAATGCTGTAAAAAAAAAAAAAAGACCCCAGAAAACAATGGCGAAATTGTGATCGTTTTTCACCATTTCACCTTATTTATTTTTTTTTCCCAATTTTGCAGTACATTACATGGTAAATAGAATAGTGTCAATATGACAGCCATTTCACTTCCCTTTACTGCTCCCAACACCCTAGGGTGGCCTAATTAGACAGACCTCCCATTCAGGGGCCTGGGAAAGCTGACTATAACGCTTTAGCAGGTAGAGCTTCACTTCAGTTGTAGACACCCGTTGTGTGCTGCAGAGGAGCTGTAAACCTGTAGCATGCATGATTTATGTACCTGAAGATGCCGCCTTTTTTCTCCTTTCCTTTAGCCCTGAAATTATAAGACGCAGGCATATCGTAAGCTTCCATCACAAACACTAGGAACATTTCCAACATGCTTGAGAAGGTCCGTCTGAGAGCTGGATCTGGTCTATGGATGGGCATCAGCATCTCTGGGCAGAGCCCTCCTCACTCGTCTATCTATTATCAATCTAGTGTTCTGTTGACCCCGCCCCTGAGGATCTATTGCATTTCTGTTCCTTGAAGTTCACCACTACCTTAAACGCCAAGCCTTAATGAAGTTAACAGTGAGGATCTGTCCTATTGGTCAAAAACTTTCGATTTTTCTTTTATCACCGGGTTTGACAAAACTACATACATGTTTTGTCCTCTGGTGCCACCAACAGGGCAGCCATCAGGGCATTTCTGCTCTTAATGGTGTATGGGGCCAGGTGAGCAGAAGCAAACAGGACAGGTCTGACCCAGTCCTGGAGCTCCACGGTCGTCAACAGAACGTTAGCGCACCCAGCTTGGAGCTCCTTCCACATCTTCCGGGAGGTGCTGGTGACACCTCCTTACGCAATTAGGTCATAGTGCTGGACATCGGAAATGGAACTGCATGGGATCGTATGAGAAGTATGAAAAACGTAAAAAAATAAATAAAAGTTCATTAAAAGGGTGTGGGGGGACCAAATGATGACGAATTGAAGGTGGGGGACCGGGGACTATAACTGATGCCGTATTGAGGGTGTGGTGGGGGAGCACAAATAATGATGGATTGGGGTGGGGGAGAGCAAATCATTAACAGAAAGTGGGGGCTGTGTGGGAAAGGATTATGTATTGAAGGTGGAGGGGGCAAATGACTATGAATAGAGACTGGGGGTGGGGGGATAGTAAATGATGATGAATAGACTGTGGGGTAGAGAACAGGAAATGTTGAACTGAGGGTGAGGGAGAGCAATTGATGAATTGAGGGGGTCCTGTTACTGTGTAGGGCGGCACTATGTCTCTTTTTTCTTCTTCATCTGAGTGCAGAAGTTGGGGAAAAAGTGGGGAACGTCCTCTGAAAGCGGTGCTCTAGATAACTGTGTTATTTTCTGCAATGAGTCTTAGCTGGAAGAACTGATGGCGGTCTGTGCTAGATGAAGAAGAAAAGCGAATATGAAGGACTTCTACTAGAGACGTCGCTGGTCAGTGTATTACCTGTACACTAACACTATACAAAATATACAGAACTCCTGTATATAATGTTAATGGGGACACTATATACAGAGCTTCTGTTTATGTCACTGGTGATCACTATATTACCTGTACACTGACACTATATACTAATCTCCTGTGTATAATGTCACCGATGATCGATGTATTACCTGTACACTGACACTATATGCAGAGCTCCTGTGTATAATGTCACCAGTAATCCCTGTAGTACCTGTAAATTGACATTATATACAGGGCTCTTATGTATAATATATCTAGCGATCACTGTGTGACCTGTACACTGACACTATATATAGGACTCCTGTGTGTAATGTCACTGGTGATCCCGGTATTACCTGTACACTGACACTATATACAGAGCTCCTGTGTATAATGCCACTAGTGATCACTGTATTACCTGTACACTGACACTATATACAGAGCTTCTGTGTATAATGTCACTAGTGATCACTGTATTACCTGTACACTAAACACTTTACATGGAGCTCCTCTGTATAATGTCACTGGTGATCCCTGTATCACCTGTACATTGACACTACATACAGAGCTCCTGTGTATAATATCACCGGTGATCACTGTATTTTCTGTACACTATATACAGAGCTCCTGTGTATAATGTCACCGGTGATCACTGTATTATCTGTACATTATACACAGATCTCCTGTGCATAATGTCACTGGTAATCGCTGTATTACCTTTACACTATACACAGAGCTCCTGTGTATAATGTCACTGGTGATCACTGTATCACCTGCACACTGACACTATATGCAGAGATCCTGTGTATAATGTCACTGGTGATCAATGTATTACCTGTACACAGACACTATATACAGAGCTCCTGTGTATAATGTCACTGGTGATCCCTGTATTACCTGCACACCAACACTATACACAGAGCTCCTGTGTATAATGTAACTGGTGATCCCTATATTACCTGCACACTAACACTATATACAGAGCTCCTGTGTATAATGTCATGACTCTATATACAGAGCTTCTAGGTATAATTTTACTGATGATCCCTGTATTACCTGTACACTATATACAGAGCTCCTGTGTATAATGTCACTGGTTATCACTGTATTACATGTACACTGACACTATATACAGAGCTCCTGTGTATAATGTCACCAGTGATCCTTGTATTACCTGTACACTGACACTATATACAGGTCTTCTGTGTATAATTTCACTAGTCATCACTGTATTACCCGTACACTGACACTATATATATATAGAGCTCCTGTGTATAAAGTCACAGGTGATCACTGTATTACCTGTACACTGACACTATATACAGAGCTCCTGTGTGTAATGTCACTGGTGATCACTGTATCACCTGTACACAGACACTACATACAGATCTCCTGTGTATAATGTCATGACTATATACAGAGCTTCTATGTATAATTTTACTGATGATCCCTGTATTACCTGTACACTATATACAGAGCTACTGAGTATAATGTCACTGGTTATCACTGTATTACCTGTACACTGACACTATATACAGAGCTCCTGTGTATAATGTCACTGGTCATCACTGTATTACCTGTACACTGACACTATATATAGAGCTCCTGTGTATAATGTCACTGGTGATCACTGTATTACCTGTACACTGACACTATATACAGAGCTCCTGCGCATGTCATTGATGATCCCTGTATTACCTGTACACTGACACTATATGCAGAGCTACTGTGTATAATGGCACTGGTGATCACTGTACTACCTGTACACCGACATTATATACAGGGTTCCTGTGTGCAATGTCACTGGTGATCCCTGTATTACTTGTACACTGACACTATATACAAAGATCTTGTGTATAATGTCACTGATGATCACTGTATTACCTGTACACTGTCACTGTAAAGAGAGCTTCTTTGTATAATATCACCACTGATCCTTGTATTACCTGTACACTGACACTATATACAGGTCTTCTGTGTATAATGTCA
This sequence comes from Ranitomeya imitator, assembly GCF_032444005.1. Taxonomy (NCBI): domain Eukaryota; kingdom Metazoa; phylum Chordata; class Amphibia; order Anura; family Dendrobatidae; genus Ranitomeya; species Ranitomeya imitator. Next base: position 694,957,538 of record NC_091286.1, on the reverse strand, counting down.
CTGGTGATCACTGTATTACCTGTACACTGACTATATATGTCATGCCGTTGCTGCCGCCGCCTCTCCCCACTGCAGCTCGCCGGGTGCGCGCGCGCGTCGCATTCAGCTCTGCGCGTGCGCACATCTAATTCCTCTGTTGGCGCTCTTTCCTGTCCTCTCCGTCATCCTGGAGGACTGTAACCCGGAAGTAGCTCCCATGCTGCTATGTAAACTGCTTCCTGCTGCTTCTCTGTGCCTGATGTTCATTTGTGTTTACAAGTGCTTCTGGCCACCTGTGGTCTCTGTGCGTTCCTAGCTCTCTGACTTTGGGTCTCCTCCGCCCTCTGCAGTGCCTGCCTGTTTCCTGTGTTCCTGCCTTGTTCCTTCAGTTCCTTTTCCTCTGCGGTACCTGCCCGGCTCCTATATCTTTTCCTTGCTCCCGTCAGCCTCGGTGTCTCCATATTGTCCTGCCAGCCTCCGTGCCTCCGTAGCGTTCCCATCTTCTCCCTTGTCTCAGTAGTTCCTTTCTGTTCCCTCTTTCCCTTTGTGCCTGCTGTGTTCCCATCTGATCTCAGTCGACCCTCCAGCTTCCGTGGCGATAGTCCCTCACGGGCCTGCCCCTAACTCTCTCTGTATAGGGGGCGGTCCACCTGGTCAGCTCGTCCGAGAGGGGTTCGTCATCACGGTCCAGTGGGTCCACTCTCCGTTTTTCACTGTTTGAATCTACATGCTCTAATAGGACTGCACTCGGGTGACATCCGAGTGCAGCCAGATTCTTACAGCGTCACAATATACAGAGCTCATGTGTATGGCACTGATGATCACTGTATTATCTGTACACTATATACAGAGCTCCTGTGTATGTCACTGGTGATCACTGTATTGCCAGTACACTGACACTATATACAGAGTACCTGTGTATAATGTTACTGGTGAGTGACTGTTTTACATGTACACTGACAATATACACTGTATAATATGTTCAGAGCTCCTGTGTACAATTGTACTTATGGTAATATTAGTATTGTGGTTTTTCACTAATGATCAGTAATTTAGTAGTTGGTCACTATGTGGTGGTAGTACGTGGCCTCGTCATGCTCTGGCAGCATTTGTCCTTTGTACACGTTATTATTTGGTCACTGTGTGGTGGTAATATGTGGTCTGGTCATGGTGTGGCAGCATTTGTCCATTGTACATGGTATTATTTGGTCACTATGTGTTGGTAATATGTGGTCCGCCCATAGTGTGACGGCATTTTTCCCTGTATGTGGTCTTATTCGGTCACTATGAGGTGGTAATGTGATCTGGTCATGGTGTGGTGGTATTTGTTACTTGTATGTGGTATTACTCGGTCACTATGTGGTGGTAATATGTGGTCCGACCATGGTATGTCGGTATTTGTTCCTTGTATGTAGCATTATTGATCATTTAAAAAAAATGTATATGACACATTCCCTTGAAGAAAAATAAATAAAAATATAACTAAAAAGAGCATTGAATATTTTAACAAATGTTTAATAGGTTAGAGTAGAGTAGGGCTTGGTCAAAAGAGTCTAACTTATCATGGTGGCGGCTTAAAAAATCTTTTGGCCAAAACAAAAACTGCTGGTTATGTATGTGATATGGTGTTCAGTGGGAACTATTAATGTGTGATTGGTGAGGACATGGTGCAGAAGTGGAGTTTTTCCAAGAGTGGGCAGTGGGACTGTGGAAAGCTCAAGGGGTGGAGGTGGATCCTGGGCGGAGTCTCAAGGGGGCCCAAAAATGTTTCCAGTATTGGGCCCTGAAAATTCCTGGTGGTAGCCCTGATCACCACTGGGCCAAACAGCGGACGATGGAAACTTTCCAAACATGTATCACCAGTCCAAGATGAATAGGTAAAAAAAACAATAAAGACAACAATGCTTGAAAAACACACAAGCCAAGCCTCAGATTCTCACCACAAATCACCCAGATTATTAGATTATTGTCTAATGAGGCAGCAATTAATCATTTATTGTGGAATACACCCCTCCCCAGAGGAGAACACAGAACAGACATATATATTGCAACCTGTATATCATACAATCAACCCAGTTAGCCTTCTTTAGAAATATGTAATAGTGAGAATCTTAAGACTAGAAACTGAAAAAGAGAAAAAAAGAGAATAACAATAAAATAAGGCAAGAAAAAGAAATGAAAAAAATATTAAATGCAATAGAAAATAATCTAAAATAATATATAAATGAAAATAAGTGAAATAAATAACAATACAACAAAAATATGAAGGAAACAAAATGCAAAAAATAAATAATTTAAAAAGACAAAATAAATAAAACAACGCAATAAACCTGAGTGATACCTGAGCTCATCCAGCTCTTCTCTGTGTAGGCAAAATTAAATATTCATGTTATTAGGAGAGAAAAAAAAAAAAAAAAAAACAGTTATATTTTTATTTTTTTTACCAGACAGGGCCAGATATTATATATAATGTATAAGAGAGAGTTTCTGGTGCGTCATCCTTACATGATCGATTTCTACCCCCTTCTTGCGCGCAGCACAGTATACCAAAAGCATGGTTAATTTCTTGTGGAAACAGCGCCACATCTGTCCGGAGGTTGTGTCCGGTACTGCAGGTCATCTCTGTTGAAGTGAATGGGTCTGAGCTGTAATACCACCGGACACCTGTGGACAGGTATGGCGCTCTTTCTGGAAGCAAGCCACCACGTTCTTCTCACTTGAGTCAAGTACAAGGGACGGGACAGAAAATAAGTTATCCCCTCCTAAAACAATATAGGAGATAAGTTGCTGGTCACTGGAGGTCTGACTGCTGGGACCCCAACGATCCCAAGATCAGGGGCTGGAACCCCAATCTTGAGATCCCAGGAAGTCCAAGGGATCGGACCCCCAGCAATCCTATGTCCTATTCTATGGAGAGGAGGATCACTTTTCTGGTGAGGATATAACCCTTCATTTATATATGAAGGACCACTATGCCCGCGTGTTGCTCGGATAACCTGAACTCGATGCCTGATATCACCAGACCCCATAACTACTCCCTGGCACATCAGGTCCCTCTTTCCTTCGGTCACCTGGCAGGTCTCCTGCAGATAGAAGTGTCAGGGCTGTGAAATCCCAGCACATGGGCTGACCGTGCATCTCAATGTCAGGAGGCTGCCGGCTTTACGTTGCACTTTATTGGTGTGTCTGATCCTACTGATGACGCGGAGCTCCTCGCCCCTGTATATGAGTCTGCATTCATCGGAAGACGTGAGACATAACATTCAGGACGACATGTGGGGACGTGGGATGACTCCGTGTGGAGCGGCTTCTGCTGTGCATTCATAATAGATATTTTGGGATACACAAACCGCCTACGAAATGCTTGGTGGGAGTGAAACATACGGCGGAGGCAACATAGAATATCGATATCTGCTGCCGAGAATGTTACCAGGAAATATGATGTCAACTTTATGGCTGGGGGTAAGAATTATCGCACTGCCAGAGAAAGGAATGGTGTTTGGGGGCACTCTAGATGTGGTTAGGGGCAGTGGATGGTATTTGGGGGCACTCTAGATGTGGTTAGGGGCAGTGGATGGTATTTGGGGGCACTCTAGATGTGGTTAGGGACCGTGGATGGTGTTTGGGGGCACTCTAGCTGTGGTTAGGGGCAGTGGATGGTGTTTGGGGGCACTAACTGTGTTTATGGGCAGTGGATGGTATTTGGGGACACTCTAGCTGTGTTTAGGGGCAGTGGATGGTATTTGGGGACACTCTAGCTGTGGTTAGGGGCAGTGGATGGTATTTGGGGACACTCTAGCTGTGTTTAGGGGCAGTGGATGGTATTTGGGGACACTAGCTGTGTTTATGGGCAGTGGATGGTATTTGGGGACACTAGATGTGGTTAGGGACCGTGGATGGTGTTTGGGGGCACTCTAGCTGTGGTTAGGGGCAGTGGATGGTATTTGGGGACACTAGCTGTGGTTAGGGGCAGTGGATGGTATTTGGGGACACTCTAGCTGTGGTTAGGGACCGTGGATGGTATTTGGGGGCACTCTAGCTGTGTTTAGGGGCAGTGGATGGTATTTGGTGACACTAGCTGTGGTTAGGGGCAGTGGATGGTGTTTGCGGGCACTCTAGCTGTGGTTAGGGGCCGTGGATGGTATTTGGGGGCACTCTAGCTGTGGTTAGGGACCATGGATAGTGTTTGGGGGCACTCTAGATGTGGTTAGGGGCAGTGGATGGTATTTGGGGACACTAGCTGTGGATAGCGGCAGTGGATGGTATTTGGGGGCACTCTAGCTGTGGTTAGGGGCCGTGGATGGTATTTGGGGACACTCTAGCTGTGGTTAGGGACCGTGGATGGTGTTTGGGAGCACTCGAGCTGGGGTTAGGGGCAGTACACAGTATTTCGGGGCATTCTAGCTGTGGTTAGGGACCATGGATGGTGTTTGGGAGCACTCTAGCTGTGGTTAGGGGCAGTGGATGGTATTTGGGGACACTCTAGCTGTGGTTAGGGGCAGTGGATGGTATTTGGGGACACTCTAGCTGTGGTTAGGGGCAGTGGATGGTATTTGGGGACACTCTAGCTGTGGTTAGGGGCAGTGGATGGTATTTGGGGGCACTCTAGCTGTGGTTAGGGGCCGTGGATGGTATTTGGGGACACTCTAGACGTGGTTAGGGGCCGTGGATGGTATTTGGGACACTCTAGCTGTGGTTAGGGGCCGTGGATGGTATTTGGGGGCACTCTAGCTGTGGTTAGGGGGCAGTGGATGGTATTTGGGGACACTAGCTGTGGTTAGGGGCAGTGGATGGTATTTGGGGGCACTCTAGATGTGGTTAGGGGCAGTGGATGGTATTTGGGGACACTCTAGATGTGGTTAGGGGCCGTGGATGGTATTTGGGGACACTCTACATGTGGTTAGGGGCCGTGGATGGTATTTGGGGACACTCTAGCTGTGGTTAGGGGCCGTGGATGGTATTTGGGGGCACTCTAGCTGTGGTTAGGGGGCAGTGGATGGTATTTGGGGACACTAGCTGTGGTTAGGGGCAGTGGATGGTATTTGGGGGCACTCTAGCTATGGTTAGGGGCAGTGGATGGTGTTTGGTGGCATTCTAGCTGTGGTTAGGGGCAGTGGATGGTATTTGGGAACACTCTAGCTGTGGTTAGGGTCCATGGATGGTATTTGGGGGCACTCTAGCTGGATAGGGACCGTGGATGGTATTTGGGGGCACTCTAGCTGGATAGGGACCGTGGATGGTATTTGGGGGCATTCTAGCTGTGGTTAGGGACCATGGATGGTGTTTGGGGGCACTCTAGATGTGGTTAGGGGCAGTGGATGGTATTTGGGGACACTAGCTGTGGATAGCGGCAGTGGATGGTATTTGGGGGCACTCTAGCTGTGGTTAGGGGCCGTGGATGGTATTTGGGGACACTCTAGCTGTGGTTAGGGACCGTGGATGGTGTTTGGGAGCACTCGAGCTGGGGTTAGGGGCAGTACACAGTATTTCGGGGCATTCTAGCTGTGGTTAGGGACCATGGATGGTGTTTGGGAGCACTCTAGCTGTGGTTAGGGGCAGTGGATGGTATTTGGGGACACTAGCTGTGGTTAGGGGCAGTGGATGGTATTTGGGGACACTCTAGCTGTGGTTAGGGGCAGTGGATGGTATTTGGGGGCACTCTAGCTGTGGTTAGGGGCAGTGGATGGTATTTGGGGGCACTCTAGCTGTGGTTAGGGGCCGTGGATGGTATTTGGGGACACTCTAGATGTGGTTAGGGGCCGTGGATGGTATTTGGGACACTCTAGCTGTGGTTAGGGGCCGTGGATGGTATTTGGGGGCACTCTAGCTGTGGTTAGGGGGCAGTGGATGGTATTTGGGGACACTAGCTGTGGTTAGGGGCAGTGGATGATATTTGGGGGCACTCTAGATGTGGTTAGGGGCAGTGGATGGTATTTGGGGACACTCTAGATGTGGTTAGGGGCCGTGGATGGTATTTGGGGACACTCTAGCTGTGGTTAGGGGCCGTGGATGGTATTTGGGGGCACTCTAGCTGTGGTTAGGGGGCAGTGGATGGTATTTGGGGACACTAGCTGTGGTTAGGGGCAGTGGATGGTATTTGGGGGCACTCTAGCTATGGTTAGGGGCAGTGGATGGTGTTTGGTGGCATTCTAGCTGTGGTTAGGGGCAGTGGATGGTATTTGGGAACACTCTAGCTGTGGTTAGGGTCCATGGATGGTATTTGGGGGCACTCTAGCTGGATAGGGACCGTGGATGGTATTTGGGGGCACTCTAGCTGGATAGGGACCGTGGATGGTATTTGGGGGCATTCTAGCTGTGGTTAGGGACCATGGATGGTGTTTGGGGGCACTCTAGATGTGGTTAGGGGCAGTGGATGGTATTTGGGGACACTAGCTGTGGATAGCGGCAGTGGATGGTATTTGGGGGCACTCTAGCTGTGGTTAGAGGGCCTTGGATGGTATTTGGGGACACTCTAGCTGTGGTTAGGGACCGTGGATGGTGTTTGGGAGCACTCGAGCTGGGGTTAGGGGCAGTACACAGTATTTCGGGGCATTCTAGCTGTGGTTAGGGACCATGGATGGTGTTTGGGAGCACTCTAGCTGTGGTTAGGGGCAGTGGATGGTATTTGGGGACACTCTAGCTGTGGTTAGGGGCAGTGGATGGTATTTGGGGACACTCTAGCTGTGGTTAGGGGCAGTGGATGGTATTTGGGGGCACTCTAGCTGTGGTTAGGGGCAGTGGATGGTATTTGGGGGCACTCTAGCTGTGGTTAGGGGCCGTGGATGGTATTTGGGGACACTCTAGATGTGGTTAGGGGCCGTGGATGGTATTTGGGACACTCTAGCTGTGGTTAGGGGCCGTGGATGGTATTTGGGGGCACTCTAGCTGTGGTTAGGGGGCAGTGGATGGTATTTGGGGACACTAGCTGTGGTTAGGGGCAGTGGATGGTATTTGGGGGCACTCTAGATGTGGTTAGGGGCAGTGGATGGTATTTGGGGACACTCTAGATGTGGTTAGGGGCCGTGGATGGTATTTGGGGACACTCTAGATGTGGTTAGGGGCCGTGGATGGTATTTGGGGACACTCTAGCTGTGGTTAGGGTCCGTGGATGGTATTTGGGGGCACTCTAGCTGTGGTTAGGGGGCAGTGGATGGTATTTGGGGACACTAGCTGTGGTTAGGGGCAGTGGATGGTGTTTGGGGGCACTCTAGATGTGGTTAGGGGCAGTGGATGGTATTTGGGGACACTCTAGATGTGGTTAGGGGCCGTGGATGGTATTTGGGGACACTTTAGATGTGGTTAGGGGCCGTGGATGGTATTTGGGGACACTCTAGCTGTGGTTAGGGGCCGTGGATGGTATTTGGGGGCACTCTAGCTGTGGTTAGGGGGCAGTGGATGGTATTTGGGGACACTAGCTGTGGTTAGGGGCAGTGGATGGTATTTGGGGGCACTCTAGCTATGGTTAGGGGCAGTGGATGGTGTTTGGTGGCATTCTAGCTGTGGTTAGGGGCAGTGGATGGTATTTGGGAACACTCTAGCTGTGGTTAGGGTCCATGGATGGTATTTGGGGGCACTCTAGCTGGATAGGGACCGTGGATGGTATTTGGGGGCACTCTAGCTGGATAGGGACCGTGGATGGTATTTGGGGGCATTCTAGCTGTGGTTAGGGACCATGGATGGTGTTTGGGGGCACTCTAGATGTGGTTAGGGGCAGTGGATGGTATTTGGGGACACTAGCTGTGGATAGCGGCAGTGGATGGTATTTGGGGGCACTCTAGCTGTGGTTAGGGGCCGTGGATGGTATTTGGGGACACTCTAGCTGTGGTTAGGGACCGTGGATGGTGTTTGGGAGCACTCGAGCTGGGGTTAGGGGCAGTACACAGTATTTCGGGGCATTCTAGCTGTGGTTAGGGACCATGGATGGTGTTTGGGGGCACTCTAGATGTGGTTAGGGGCAGTGGATGGTATTTGGGGACACTCTAGCTGTGGTTAGGGGCAGTGGGTGGTATTTGGGGACACTCTAGCTGTGGTTAGGGGCAGTGGATGGTATTTGGGGGCACTCTAGCTGTGGTTAGGGGCAGTGGATGGTATTTGGGGGCACTCTAGCTGTGGTTAGGGGCCGTGGATGGTATTTGGGGACACTCTAGATGTGGTTAGGGGCCGTTGATGGTGTTTGGGACACTCTAGCTGTGGTTAGGGGCCGTGGATGGTATTTGGGGACACTCTAGATGTGGTTAGGGGCCGTGGATGGTATTTGGGACACTCTAGCTGTGGTTAGGGGCCGTGGATGGTATTTGGGGGCACTCTAGCTGTGGTTAGGGGGCAGTGGATGGTATTTGGGGACACTAGCTGTGGTTAGGGGCAGTGGATGGTATTTGGGGGCACTCTACCTATGGTTAGGGGCAGTGGATGGTGTTTGGTGGCATTCTAGCTGTGGTTAGGGGCAGTGGATGGTATTTGGGAACACTCTAGCTGTGGTTAGGGTCCATGGATGGTATTTGGGGGCACTCTAGCTGGATAGGGACCGTGGATGGTATTTGGGGGCACTCTAGCTGTGGTTAGGGGCAGTGGATGGTATTTGGGGACACTCTAGCTGTGGTTAGGGACCGTGGATGGTATTTGGGGGCACTCTAGCTGTGGTTAGGGGCAGTGGATGGTATTTGGGGGCACTCTAGCTGTGGTTAGGGGCAGTGGATGGTATTTGGGGGCACTCTAGCTGTGGTTAGGGGCAGTGGATGGTATTTGGGGACACTCTAGCTGTGGTTAGGGGCCGTGGATGGTATTTGGGACAATCTAGCTGTGGTTAGGGGCCGTGGATGGTATTTGGGGACACTCTAGCTGTGGTTAGGGGCAGTGGATGGTATTTGGGGACACTCTAGCTGTGGATAGGGGCAGTGGATGGTATTTGGGGGCACTCTAGCTGTGGTTTGGGGCCGTGGATGGTATTTGGGGACACTCTAGCTGTGGTTAGGGGCAGTGGATGGTATTTGGGACACTAGCTGTGGTTAGGGGCCGTGGATGGTATTTGGGGACACTCTAGCTGTGGTTAGGGGCCGTGGATGGTATTTGGGGGCACTCTAGCTGTGGTTAGGGGCCGTGGATGGTGTTTGGGGGCACTCTAGCTGTGGTTAGGGGCAGTGGATGGTATTTGGGGGCACTCTAGCTGTGGTTAGGGGCAGTGGATGGTGTTTGGGGGCACTCTAGCTGTGGTTAGGGACTGAGGATGGTATTTGGGGGCACTCTAGCTGTGGTTAGGGGCCGTGGATGGTATTTGGGGGCACTAGCTGTGGTTAGGGGCCGTGGATGGTATTTGGGGGCACTCTAGCTGTGGTTAGGGACCATGGATGGTGTTTGGGGGCACTCTAGATGTGGTTAGGGGCAGTGGATGGTATTTGGGGACACTAGCTGTGGATAGCGGCAGTGGATGGTATTTGGGGGCACTCTAGCTGTGGTTAGGGGCCGTGGATGGTATTTGGGGACACTCTAGCTGTGGTTAGGGACCATGGATGGTGTTTGGGGGCACTCTAGATGTGGTTAGGGGCAGTGGATGGTATTTGGGGACACTAGCTGTGGATAGCGGCAGTGGATGGTATTTGGGGGCACTCTAGCTGTGGTTAGGGGCCGTGGATGGTATTTGGGGGCACTCTAGCTGTGGTTAAGGACCATGGATGGTGTTTGGGGGCACTCTAGATGTGGTTAGGGGCAGTGGATGGTATTTGGGGACACTAGCTGTGGATAGTGGCAGTGGATGGTATTTGGGGGCACTCTAGCTGTGGTTAGGGGCCGTGGATGGTATTTGGGGACACTCTAGCTGTGGTTAGGGGCAGTGGATGGTATTTGGGGACACTAGCTGTGGATAGCGGCAGTGGATGGTATTTGGGGGCACTCTAGCTGTGGTTAGGGACCATGGATGGTGTTTGGGGGCACTCTAGATGTGGTTAGGGGCAGTGGATGGTATTTGGGGACACTAGCTGTGGATAGCGGCAGTGGATGGTATTTGGGGGCACTCTAGCTGTGGTTAGGGGCCGTGGATGGTATTTGGGGACACTCTAGCTGTGGTTAGGGACCATGGATGGTGTTTGGGGGCACACTAGCTGTGGATAGTGGCAGTGGATGGTATTTGGGAGCACTCGAGCTGGGGTTAGGGGCAGTACACAGTATTTCGGGGCATTCTAGCTGTGGTTAGGGACCATGGATGGTGTTTGGGAGCACTCTAGCTGTGGTTAGGGGCAGTGGATGGTATTTGGGGACACTCTAGCTGTGGTTAGGGGCAGTGGATGGTATTTAGGGACACTCTAGCTGTGGTTAGGGGCAGTGGATAGTATTTGGGGGCACTCTAGCTGTGGTTAGGGGCAGTGGATGGTATTTGGGGGCACTCTAGCTGTGGTTAGGGGCCGTGGATGGTATTTGGGGACACTCTAGACGTGGTTAGGGGCCGTGGATGGTATTTGGCACACTCTAGCTGTGGTTAGGGGCCGTGGATGGTATTTGGGGGCACTCTAGCTGTGGTTAGGGGGCAGTGGATGGTATTTGGGGACACTAGCTGTGGTTAGGGGCAGTGGATGGTATTTGGGGGCACTCTAGATGTGGTTAGGGGCAGTGGATGGTATTTGGGGACACTCTAGCTGTGGTTAGGGGCAGTGGATGGTATTTGGGGACACTCTAGCTGTGGTTAGGGGCAGTGGATGGTATTTGGGGGCACTCTAGCTGTGGTTTGGGGCCGTGGATGGTATTTGGGGACACTCTAGCTGTGGTTAGGGGCAGTGGATGGTATTTGGGACACTAGCTGTGATTAGGGGCCGTGGATGGTATTTGGGGACACTCTAGATGTGGTTAGGGGCCGTGGATGGTATTTGGGGACACTCTAGCTGTGGTTAGGGGCCGTGGATGGTATTTGGGGGCACTCTAGCTGTGGTTAGGGGGCAGTGGATGGTATTTGGGGACACTAGCTGTGGTTAGGGGCAGTGGATGGTATTTGGGGGCACTCTAGCTATGGTTAGGGGCAGTGGATGGTGTTTGGTGGCATTCAAGCTGTGGTTAGGGGCAGTGGATGGTATTTGGGAACACTCTAGCTGTGGTTAGGGTCCATGGATGGTATTTGGGGGCACTCTAGCTGGATAGGGACCGTGGATGGTATTTGGGGGCACTCTAGCTGGATAGGGACCGTGGATGGTATATGGGGGCATTCTAGCTGTGGTTAGGGACCATGGATGGTGTTTGGGGGCACTCTAGATGTGGTTAGGGGCAGTGGATGGTATTTGGGGACACTAGCTGTGGATAGCGGCAGTGGATGGTATTTGGGGGCACTCTAGCTGTGGTTAGGGGCAGTGGATGGTATTTGGGGGCACTCTAGCTGTGGTTAGGGGCCGTGGATGGTATTTGGGGACACTCTAGATGTGGTTAGGGGCCGTGGATGGTATTTGGGGACACTCTAGCTGTGGTTAGGGGCCGTGGATGGTATTTGGGGGCACTCTAGCTGTGGTTAGGGGGCAGTCGATGGTATTTGGGGACACTAGCTGTGGTTAGGGGCAGTGGATGGTATTTGGGGGCACTCTAGCTATGGTTAGGGGCAGTGGATGGTGTTTGGTGGCATTCTAGCTGTGGTTAGGGGCAGTGGATGGTATTTGGGAACACTCTAGCTGTGGTTAGGGTCCATGGATGGTATTTGGGGGCACTCTAGCTGGATAGGGACCGTGGATGGTATTTGGGGGCACTCTAGCTGGATAGGGACCGTGGATGGTATATGGGGGCATTCTAGCTGTGGTTAGGGACCATGGATGGTGTTTGGGGGCACTCTAGATGTGGTTAGGGGCAGTGGATGGTATTTGGGGACACTAGCTGTGGATAGCGGCAGTGGATGGTATTTGGGGGCACTCTAGCTGTGTTTAGGGGCAGTGGATGGTATTTGGGGGCACTCTAGCTGTGGTTAGGGGCCGTGGATGGTATTTGGGGACACTCTAGATGTGGTTAGGGGCCGTGGATGGTATTTGGGACACTCTAGCTGTGGTTAGGGGCCGTGGATGGTATTTGGGGGCACTCTAGCTGTGGTTAGGGGGCAGTGGATGGTATTTGGGGACACTAGCTGTGGTTAGGGGCAGTGGATGGTATTTGGGGGCACTCTAGATGTGGTTAGGGGCAGTGGATGGTATTTGGGGACACTCTAGATGTGGTTAGGGGCCGTGGATGGTATTTGGGGACACTCTAGATGTGGTTAGGGGCCGTGGATGGTATTTGGGGACACTCTAGCTGTGGTTAGGGGCAGTGGATGGTATTTGGGGGCACTCTAGCTGTGGTTAGGGGGCAGTGGATGGTATTTGGGGACACTAGCTGTGGTTAGGGGCAGTGGATGGTGTTTGGGGGCACTCTAGATGTGGTTAGGGGCAGTGGATGGTATTTGGGGACACTCTAGATGTGGTTAGGGGCCGTGGATGGTATTTGGGGACACTCTAGATGTGGTTAGGGGCCGTGGATGGTATTTGGGGACACTCTAGCTGTGGTTAGGGGCCGTGGATGGTATTTGGGGGCACTCTAGCTGTGGTTAGGGGGCAGTGGATGGTATTTGGGGACACTAGCTGTGGTTAGGGGCAGTGGATGGTATTTGGGGGCACTCTAGCTATGGTTAGGGGCAATGGATGGTGTTTGGTGGCATTCTAGCTGTGGTTAGGGGCAGTGGATGGTATTTGGGAACACTCTAGCTGTGGTTAGGGTCCATGGATGGTATTTGGGGGCACTCTAGCTGGATAGGGACCGTGGATGGTATTTGGGGGCACTCTAGCTGGATAGGGACCGTGGATGGTATTTGGGGGCATTCTAGCTGTGGTTAGGGACCATGGATGGTGTTTGGGGGCACTCTAGATGTGGTTAGGGGCAGTGGATGGTATTTGGGGACACTAGCTGTGGATAGCGGCAGTGGATGGTATTTGGGGGCACTCTAGCTGTGGTTAGGGGCCGTGGATGGTATTTGGGGACACTCTAGCTGTGGTTAGGGACCGTGGATGGTGTTTGGGAGCACTCGAGCTGGGGTTAGGGGCAGTACACAGTATTTCGGGGCATTCTAGCTGTGGTTAGGGACCATGGATGGTGTTTGGGAGCACTCTAGCTGTGGTTAGGGGCAGTGGATGGTATTTGGGGACACTCTAGCTGTGGTTAGGGGCAGTGGATGGTATTTGGGGACACTCTAGCTGTGGTTAGGGGCAGTGGATGGTATTTGGGGGCACTCTAGCTGTGGTTAGGGGCAGTGGATGGTATTTGGGGGCACTCTAGCTGTGGTTAGGGGCCGTGGATGGTATTTGGGGACACTCTAGATGTGGTTAGGGGCCGTGGATGGTGTTTGGGACACTCTAGCTGTGGTTAGGGGCCGTGGATGGTATTTGGGGACACTCTAGATGTGGTTAGGGGCCGTGGATGGTATTTGGGACACTCTAGCTGTGGTTAGGGGCCGTGGATGGTATTTGGGGGCACTCTAGCTGTGGTTAGGGGGCAGTGGATGGTATTTGGGGACACTAGCTGTGGTTAGGGGCAGTGGATGGTATTTGGGGGCACTCTACCTATGGTTAGGGGCAGTGGATGGTGTTTGGTGGCATTCTAGCTGTGGTTAGGGGCAGTGGATGGTATTTGGGAACACTCTAGCTGTGGTTAGGGTCCATGGATGGTATTTGGGGGCACTCTAGCTGGATAGGGACCGTGGATGGTATTTGGGGGCACTCTAGCTGGATAGGGACCGTGGATGGTATTTGGGGGCACTCTAGCTGTGGTTAGGGGCAGTGGATGGTATTTGGGGGCACTCTAGCTGTGGTTAGGGACCGTGGATGGTATTTGGGGGCACTCTAGCTGTGGTTAGGGGCAGTGGATGGTATTTGGGGACACTCTAGCTGTGGTTAGGGACCGTGGATGGTATTTGGGGGCACTCTAGCTGTGGTTAGGGGCAGTGGATGGTATTTGGGGGCACTCTAGCTGTGGTTAGGGGCAGTGGATGGTATTTGGGGGCACTCTAGCTGTGGTTAGGGGCAGTGGATGGTATTTGGGGACACTCTAGCTGTGGTTAGGGGCAGTGGATGGTATTTTGGGACACTCTAGCTGTGGTTAGGGGCAGTGGATGGTATTTTGGGACACTCTAGCTGTGGATAGGGGCAGTGGATGGTATTTGGGGGCACTCTAGCTGTGGTTTGGGGCTGTGGATGGTATTTGGGGACACTCTAGCTGTGGTTAGGGGCAGTGGATGGTATTTGGGACACTAGCTGTGGTTAGGGGCCGTGGATGGTATTTGGGGACACTCTAGCTGTGGTTAGGGGCCGTGGATGGTATTTGGGGGCACTCTAGCTGTGGTTAGGGGCCGTGGATGGTATTTGGGGGCACTCTAGCTGTGGTTAGGGGCCGTGGATGGTGTTTGGGGGCACTCTAGCTGTGGTTAGGGGCAGTGGATGGTATTTGGGGGCACTCTAGCTGTGGTTAGGGGCAGTGGATGGTGTTTGGGGGCACTCTAGCTGTGGTTAGGGACTGAGGATGGTATTTGGGGGCACTCTAGCTGTGGTTAGGGGCCGTGGATGGTATTTGGGGGCACTAGCTGTGGTTAGGGGCCGTGGATGGTATTTGGGGGCACTCTAGCTGTGGTTAGGGGCAGTGGATGGTATTTGGGGACACTAGCTGTGGATAGCGGCAGTGGATGGTATTTGGGGGCACTCTAGCTGTGGTTAGGGGCCGTGGATGGTATTTGGGGACACTCTAGCTGTGGTTAGGGACCATGGATGGTGTTTGGGGGCACTCTAGATGTGGTTAGGGGCAGTGGATGGTATTTGGGGACACTAGCTGTGGATAGCGGCAGTGGATGGTATTTGGGGGCACTCTAGCTGTGGTTAGGGGCCGTGGATGGTATTTGGGGACACTCTAGCTGTGGTTAGGGACCGTGGATGGTGTTTGGGAGCACTCGAGCTGGGGTTAGGGGCAGTACACAGTATTTCGGGGCATTCTAGCTGTGGTTAGGGACCATGGATGGTGTTTGGGAGCACTCTAGCTGTGGTTAGGGGCAGTGGATGGTATTTGGGGACACTCTAGCTGTGGTTAGGGGCAGTGGATGGTATTTGGGGACACTCTAGCTGTGGTTAGGGGCAGTGGATGGTATTTGGGGGCACTCTAGCTGTGGTTAGGGGCAGTGGATGGTATTTGGGGGCACTCTAGCTGTGGTTAGGGGCCGTGGATGGTATTTGGGGACACTCTAGACGTGGTTAGGGGCCGTGGATGGTATTTGGGACACTCTAGCTGTGGTTAGGGGCCGTGGATGGTATTTGGGGGCACTCTAGCTGTGGTTAGGGGGCAGTGGATGGTATTTGGGGACACTAGCTGTGGTTAGGGGCAGTGGATGGTATTTGGGGGCACTCTAGATGTGGTTAGGGGCAGTGGATGGTATTTGGGGACACTCTAGCTGTGGTTAGGGGCAGTGGATGGTATTTGGGGACACTCTAGCTGTGGTTAGGGGCAGTGGATGGTATTTGGGGGCACTCTAGCTGTGGTTTGGGGCCGTGGATGGTATTTGGGGACACTCTAGCTGTGGTTAGGGGCAGTGGATGGTATTTGGGACACTAGCTGTGATTAGGGGCCGTGGATGGTATTTGGGGACACTCTAGATGTGGTTAGGGGCCGTGGATGGTATTTGGGGACACTCTAGCTGTGGTTAGGGGCCGTGGATGGTATTTGGGGGCACTCTAGCTGTGGTTAGGGGGCAGTGGATGGTGTTTGGTGGCATTCTAGCTGTGGTTAGGGGCAGTGGATGGTATTTGGGAACACTCTAGCTGTGGTTAGGGTCCATGGATGGTATTTGGGGGCACTCTAGCTGGATAGGGACCGTGGATGGTATTTGGGGGCACTCTAGCTGGATAGGGACCGTGGATGGTATATGGGGGCATTCTAGCTGTGGTTAGGGACCATGGATGGTGTTTGGGGGCACTCTAGATGTGGTTAGGGGCAGTGGATGGTATTTGGGGACACTAGCTGTGGATAGCGGCAGTGGATGGTATTTGGGGGCACTCTAGCTGTGGTTAGGGGCCGTGGATGGTATTTGGGGACACTCTAGCTGTGGTTAGGGACCGTGGATGGTGTTTGGGAGCACTCGAGCTGGGGTTAGGGGCAGTACACAGTATTTCGGGGCATTCCAGCTGTGGTTAGGGACCATGGATGGTGTTTGGGAGCACTCTAGCTGTGGTTAGGGGCAGTGGATGGTATTTGGGGACACTCTAGCTGTGGTTAGGGGCAGTGGATGGTATTTGGGGACACTCTAGCTGTGGTTAGGGGCAGTGGATGGTATTTGGGGGCACTCTAGCTGTGGTTAGGGGCAGTGGATGGTATTTGGGGGCACTCTAGCTGTGGTTAGGGGCCGTGGATGGTATTTGGGGACACTCTAGATGTGGTTAGGGGCCGTGGATGGTATTTGGGACACTCTAGCTGTGGTTAGGGGCCGTGGATGGTATTTGGGGGCACTCTAGCTGTGGTTAGGGGGCAGTGGATGGTATTTGGGGACACTAGCTGTGGTTAGGGGCAGTGGATGATATTTGGGGGCACTCTAGATGTGGTTAGGGGCAGTGGATGGTATTTGGGGACACTCTAGATGTGGTTAGGGGCCGTGGATGGTATTTGGGGACACTCTAGATGTGGTTAGGGGCCGTGGATGGTATTTGGGGACACTCTAGCTGTGGTCAGGGGCCGTGGATGGTATTTGGGGGCACTCTAGCTGTGGTTAGGGGGCAGTGGATGGTATTTGGGGACACTAGCTGTGGTTAGGGGCAGTGGATGGTATTTGGGGGCACTCTAGCTATGGTTAGGGGCAGTGGATGGTGTTTGGTGGCATTCTAGCTGTGGTTAGGGGCAGTGGATGGTATTTGGGAACACTCTAGCTGTGGTTAGGGTCCATGGATGGTATTTGGGGGCACTCTAGCTGGATAGGGACCGTGGATGGTATTTGGGGGCACTCGAGCTGGGGTTAGGGGCAGTACACAGTATTTCGGTGCATTCTAGCTGTGGTTAGGGACCATGGATGGTGTTTGGGAGCACTCTAGCTGTGGTTAGGGGCAGTGGATGGTATTTGGGGACACTCTAGCTGTGGTTAGGGGCAGTGGATGGTATTTGGGGACACTCTAGCTGTGGTTAGGGGCAGTGGATGGTATTTGGGGACACTCTAGATGTGGTTAGGGGCCGTGGATGGTATTTGGGACACTCTAGCTGTGGTTAGGGGCCGTGGATGGTATTTGGGGGCACTCTAGCTGTGGTTAGGGGGCAGTGGATGGTATTTGGGGACACCAGCTGTGGTTAGGGGCAGTTGATGGTATTTGGGGGCACTCTAGATGTGGTTAGGGGCAGTGGATGGTATTTGGGGACACTCTAGATGTGGTTAGGGGCCGTGGATGGTATTTGGGGACACTCTAGATGTGGTTAGGGGCCGTGGATGGTATTTGGGGACACTCTAGCTGTGGTTAGGGGCCGTGGATGGTATTTGGGGGCACTCTAGCTGTGGTTAGGGGGCAGTGGATGGTATTTGGGGACACTAGCTGTGGTTAGGGGCAGTGGATGGTATTTGGGGGCACTCTAGATGTGGTTAGGGGCAGTGGATGGTATTTGGGGACACTCTAGATGTGGTTAGGGGCCGTGGATGGTATTTGGGGACACTCTAGATGTGGTTAGGGGCCGTGGATGGTATTTGGGGACACTCTAGCTGTGGTTAGGGGCCGTGGATGGTATTTGGGGGCACTCTAGCTGTGGTTAGGGGGCAGTGGATGGTATTTGGGGACACTAGCTGTGGTTAGGGGCAGTGGATGGTATTTGGGGACACTAGCTGTGGATAGCGGCAGTGGATGGTATTTGGGGGCACTCTAGCTGTGGTTAGGGGCCGTGGATGGTATTTGGGGACACTCTATCTGTGGTTAGGGACCGTGGATGGTGTTTGGGAGCACTCGAGCTGGGGTTAGGGGCAGTACACAGTATTTCGGGGCATTCTAGCTGTGGTTAGGGACCATGGATGGTGTTTGGGAGCACTCTAGCTGTGGTTAGGGGCAGTGGATGGTATTTGGGGACACTCTAGCTGTGGTTAGGGGCAGTGGATGGTATTTGGGGACACTCTAGCTGTGGTTAGGGGCAGTGGATGGTATTTGGGGGCACTCTAGCTGTGGTTAGGGGCCGTGGATGGTATTTGGGGACACTCTAGATGTGGTTAGGGGCCGTGGATGGTGTTTGGGACACTCTAGCTGTGGTTAGGGGCCGTGGATGGTATTTGGGGACACTCTAGATGTGGTTAGGGGCCGTGGATGGTATTTGGGACACTCTAGCTGTGGTTAGGGGCCGTGGATGGTATTTGGGGGCACTCTAGCTGTGGTTAGGGGGCAGTGGATGGTATTTGGGGACACTAGCTGTGGTTAGGGGCAGTGGATGGTATTTGGGGGCACTCTACCTATGGTTAGGGGCAGTGGATGGTGTTTGGTGGCATTCTAGCTGTGGTTAGGGGCAGTGGATGGTATTTGGGAACACTCTAGCTGTGGTTAGGGTCCATGGATGGTATTTGGGGGCACTCTAGCTGGATAGGGACCGTGGATGGTATTTGGGGGCACTCTAGCTGGATAGGGACCGTGGATGGTATTTGGGGGCACTCTAGCTGTGGTTAGGGGCAGTGGATGGTATTTGGGGGCACTCTAGCTGTGGTTAGGGACCGTGGATGGTATTTGGGGGCACTCTAGCTGTGGTTAGGGGCAGTGGATGGTATTTGGGGACACTCTAGCTGTGGTTAGGGACCGTGGATGGTATTTGGGGGCACTCTAGCTGTGGTTAGGGGCAGTGGATGGTATTTGGGGGCACTCTAGCTGTGGTTAGGGGCAGTGGATGGTATTTGGGGGCACTCTAGCTGTGGTTAGGGGCAGTGGATGGTATTTGGGGACACTCTAGCTGTGGTTAGGGGCAGTGGATGGTATTTTGGGACACTCTAGCTGTGGTTAGGGGCCGTGGATGGTATTTGGGACACTCTAGCTGTGGTTAGGGGCCGTGGATGGTATTTGGGGACACTCTAGCTGTGGTTAGGGGCAGTGGATGGTATTTGGGGACACTCTAGCTGTGGATAGGGGCAGTGGATGGTATTTGGGGGCACTCTAGCTGTGGTTTGGGGCTGTGGATGGTATTTGGGGACACTCTAGCTGTGGTTAGGGGCAGTGGATGGTATTTGGGACACTAGCTGTGGTTAGGGGCCGTGGATGGTATTTGGGGACACTCTAGCTGTGGTTAGGGGCCGTGGATGGTATTTGGGGGCACTCTAGCTGTGGTTAGGGGCCGTGGATGGTATTTGGGGGCACTCTAGCTGTGGTTAGGGGCCGTGGATGGTGTTTGGGGGCACTCTAGCTGTGGTTAGGGGCAGTGGATGGTATTTGGGGGCACTCTAGCTGTGGTTAGGGGCAGTGGATGGTGTTTGGGGGCACTCTAGCTGTGGTTAGGGACTGAGGATGGTATTTGGGGGCACTTTAGCTGTGGTTAGGGGCCGTGGATGGTATTTGGGGGCACTAGCTGTGGTTAGGGGCCGTGGATGGTATTTGGGGGCATTCTAGCTGTGGTTAGGGGCAGTGGATGGTATTTGGGGACACTAGCTGTGGATAGCGGCAGTGGATGGTATTTGGGGGCACTCTAGCTGTGGTTAGGGGCCGTGGATGGTATTTGGGGACACTCTAGCTGTGGTTAGGGACCATGGATGGTATTTGGGGACACTCTAGCTGTGGTTAGGGGCAGTGGATGGTATTTGGGACACTAGCTGTGGTTAGGGGCCGTGGATGGTATTTGGGGACACTCTAGCTGTGGTTAGGGGCCGTGGATGGTATTTGGGGGCACTCTAGCTGTGGTTAGGGGCCGTGGATGGTATTTGGGGGCACTCTAGCTGTGGTTAGGGGCCGTGGATGGTGTTTGGGGGCACTCTAGCTGTGGTTAGGGGCAGTGGATGGTATTTGGGGGCACTCTAGCTGTGGTTAGGGACTGAGGATGGTATTTGGGGGCACTCTAGCTGTGGTTAGGGGCCGTGGATGGTATTTGGGGGCACTCTAGCTATGGTTAGGGGCAGTGGATGGTGTTTGGTGGCATTCTAGCTGTGGTTAGGGGCAGTGGATGGTATTTGGGAACACTCTAGCTGTGGTTAGGGTCCATGGATGGTATTTGGGGGCACTCTAGCTGGATAGGGACCGTGGATGGTATTTGGGGGCACTCTAGCTGGATAGGGACCGTGGATGGTATATGGGGGCATTCTAGCTGTGGTTAGGGACCATGGATGGTGTTTGGGGGCACTCTAGATGTGGTTAGGGGCAGTGGATGGTATTTGGGGACACTAGCTGTGGATAGCGGCAGTGGATGGTATTTGGGGGCACTCTAGCTGTGGTTAGGGGCCGTGGATGGTATTTGGGGACACTCTAGCTGTGGTTAGGGACCGTGGATGGTGTTTGGGAGCACTCGAGCTGGGGTTAGGGGCAGTACACAGTATTTCGGGGCATTCTAGCTGTGGTTAGGGACCATGGATGGTGTTTGGGAGCACTCTAGCTGTGGTTAGGGGCAGTGGATGGTATTTGGGGACACTCTAGCTGTGGTTAGGGGCAGTGGATGGTATTTGGGGACACTCTAGCTGTGGTTAGGGGCAGTGGATGGTATTTGGGGGCACTCTAGCTGTGGTTAGGGGCAGTGGATGGTATTTGGGGGCACTCTAGCTGTGGTTAGGGGCCGTGGATGGTATTTGGGGACACTCTAGATGTGGTTAGGGGCCGTGGATGGTATTTGGGACACTCTAGCTGTGGTTAGGGGCCGTGGATGGTATTTGGGGGCACTCTAGCTGTGGTTAGGGGGCAGTGGATGGTATTTGGGGACACTAGCTGTGGTTAGGGGCAGTGGATGATATTTGGGGGCACTCTAGATGTGGTTAGGGGCAGTGGATGGTATTTGGGGACACTCTAGATGTGGTTAGGGGCCGTGGATGGTATTTGGGGACACTCTAGATGTGGTTAGGGGCCGTGGATGGTATTTGGGGACACTCTAGCTGTGGTCAGGGGCCGTGGATGGTATTTGGGGGCACTCTAGCTGTGGTTAGGGGGCAGTGGATGGTATTTGGGGACACTAGCTGTGGTTAGGGGCAGTGGATGGTATTTGGGGGCACTCTAGCTATGGTTAGGGGCAGTGGATGGTGTTTGGTGGCATTCTAGCTGTGGTTAGGGGCAGTGGATGGTATTTGGGAACACTCTAGCTGTGGTTAGGGTCCATGGATGGTATTTGGGGGCACTCTAGCTGGATAGGGACCGTGGATGGTATTTGGGGGCATTCTAGCTTTGGTTAGGGACCATGGATGGTGTTTGGGAGCACTCTAGATGTGGTTAGGGGCAGTGGATGGTATTTGGGGACACTAGCTGTGGATAGCGGCAGTGGATGGTATTTGGGGGCACTCTAGCTGTGGTTAGGGGCCGTGGATGGTATTTGGGGACACTCTAGCTGTGGTTAGGGACCGTGGATGGTGTTTAGGAGCACTCGAGCTGGGGTTAGGGGCAGTACACAGTATTTCGGGGCATTCTAGCTGTGGTTAGGGACCATGGATGGTGTTTGGGAGCACTCTAGCTGTGGTTAGGGGCAGTGGATGGTATTTGGGGACACTCTAGCTGTGGTTAGGGGCAGTGGATGGTATTTGGGGACACTCTAGCTGTGGTTAGGGGCAGTGGATGGTATTTGGGGACACTCTAGATGTGGTTAGGGGCCGTGGATGGTATTTGGGACACTCTAGCTGTGGTTAGGGGCCGTGGATGGTATTTGAGGGCACTCTAGCTGTGGTTAGGGGGCAGTGGATGGTATTTGGGGACACTAGCTGTGGTTAGGGGCAGTTGATGGTATTTGGGGGCACTCTAGATGTGGTTAGGGGCAGTGGATGGTATTTGGGGACACTCTAGATGTGGTTAGGGGCCGTGGATGGTATTTGGGGACACTCTAGATGTGGTTATGGGCCGTGGATGGTATTTGGGGACACTCTAGCTGTGGTTAGGGGCCGTGGATGGTATTTGGGGGCACTCTAGCTGTGGTTAGGGGGCAGTGGATGGTATTTGGGGACACTAGCTGTGGTTAGGGGCAGTGGATGGTATTTGGGGGCACTCTAGATGTGGTTAGGGGCAGTGGATGGTATTTGGGGACACTCTAGATGTGGTTAGGGGCCGTGGATGGTATTTGGGGACACTCTAGATGTGGTTAGGGGCCGTGGATGGTATTTGGGGACACTCTAGCTGTGGTTAGGGGCCGTGGATGGTATTTGGGGGCACTCTAGCTGTGGTTAGGGGGCAGTGGATGGTATTTGGGGACACTAGCTGTGGTTAGGGGCAGTGGATGGTATTTGGGGACACTAGCTGTGGATAGCGGCAGTGGATGGTATTTGGGGGCACTCTAGCTGTGGTTAGGGGCCGTGGATGGTATTTGGGGACACTCTAGCTGTGGTTAGGGACCGTGGATGGTGTTTGGGAGCACTCGAGCTGGGGTTAGGGGCAGTACACAGTATTTCGGGGCATTCTAGCTGTGGTTAGGGACCATGGATGGTGTTTGGGAGCACTCTAGCTGTGGTTAGGGGCAGTGGATGGTATTTGGGGACACTCTAGCTGTGGTTAGGGGCAGTGGATGGTATTTGGGGACACTCTAGCTGTGGTTAGGGGCAGTGGATGGTATTTGGGGGCACTCTAGCTGTGGTTAGGGGCAGTGGATGGTATTTGGGGGCACTCTAGCTGTGGTTAGGGGCCGTGGATGGTATTTGGGGACACTCTAGATGTGGTTAGGGGCCGTGGATGGTGTTTGGGACACTCTAGCTGTGGTTAGGGGCCGTGGATGGTATTTGGGGACACTCTAGATGTGGTTAGGGGCCGTGGATGGTATTTGGGACACTCTAGCTGTGGTTAGGGGCCGTGGATGGTATTTGGGGGCACTCTAGCTGTGGTTAGGGGGCAGTGGATGGTATTTGGGGACACTAGCTGTGGTTAGGGGCAGTGGATGGTATTTGGGGGCACTCTACCTATGGTTAGGGGCAGTGGATGGTGTTTGGTGGCATTCTAGCTGTGGTTAGGGGCAGTGGATGGTATTTGGGAACACTCTAGCTGTGGTTAGGGTCCATGGATGGTATTTGGGGGCACTCTAGCTGGATAGGGACCGTGGATGGTATTTGGGGGCACTCTAGCTGGATAGGGACCGTGGATGGTATTTGGGGGCACTCTAGCTGTGGTTAGGGGCAGTGGATGGTATTTGGGGGCACTCTAGCTGTGGTTAGGGACCGTGGATGGTATTTGGGGGCACTCTAGCTGTGGTTAGGGGCAGTGGATGGTATTTGGGGACACTCTAGCTGTGGTTAGGGACCGTGGATGGTATTTGGGGGCACTCTAGCTGTGGTTAGGGGCAGTGGATGGTATTTGGGGGCACTCTAGCTGTGGTTAGGGGCAGTGGATGGTATTTGGGGGCACTCTAGCTGTGGTTAGGGGCAGTGGATGGTATTTGGGGACACTCTAGCTGTGGTTAGGGGCAGTGGATGGTATTTTGGGACACTCTAGCTGTGGTTAGGGGCCGTGGATGGTATTTGGGACACTCTAGCTGTGGTTAGGGGCCGTGGATGGTATTTGGGGACACTCTAGCTGTGGTTAGGGGCAGTGGATGGTATTTGGGGACACTCTAGCTGTGGATAGGGGCAGTGGATGGTATTTGGGGGCACTCTAGCTGTGGTTTGGGGCTGTGGATGGTATTTGGGGACACTCTAGCTGTGGTTAGGGGCAGTGGATGGTATTTGGGACACTAGCTGTGGTTAGGGGCCGTGGATGGTATTTGGGGACACTCTAGCTGTGGTTAGGGGCCGTGGATGGTATTTGGGGGCACTCTAGCTGTGGTTAGGGGCCGTGGATGGTATTTGGGGGCACTCTAGCTGTGGTTAGGGGCCGTGGATGGTGTTTGGGGGCACTCTAGCTGTGGTTAGGGGCAGTGGATGGTATTTGGGGGCACTCTAGCTGTGGTTAGGGGCAGTGGATGGTGTTTGGGGGCACTCTAGCTGTGGTTAGGGACTGAGGATGGTATTTGGGGGCACTCTAGCTGTGGTTAGGGGCCGTGGATGGTATTTGGGGGCACTAGCTGTGGTTAGGGGCCGTGGATGGTATTTGGGGGCACTCTAGCTGTGGTTAGGGGCAGTGGATGGTATTTGGGGACACTAGCTGTGGATAGCGGCAGTGGATGGTATTTGGGGGCACTCTAGCTGTGGTTAGGGGCCGTGGATGGTATTTGGGGACACTCTAGCTGTGGTTAGGGACCATGGATGGTGTTTGGGGGCACTCTAGATGTGGTTAGGGGCAGTGGATGGTATTTGGGGACACTAGCTGTGGATAGCGGCAGTGGATGGTATTTGGGGGCACTCTAGCTGTGGTTAGGGGCCGTGGATGGTATTTGGGGGCACTCTAGCTGTGGTTAAGGACCATGGATGGTGTTTGGGGGCACTCTAGATGTGGTTAGGGGCAGTGGATGGTATTTGGGGACACTAGCTGTGGATAGCGGCAGTGGATGGTATTTGGGGGCACTCTAGCTGTGGTTAGGGGCCGTGGATGGTATTTGGGGACACTCTAGCTGTGGTTAGGGACCGTGGATGGTGTTTGGGAGCACTCGAGCTGGGGTTAGGGGCAGTACACAGTATTTCGGGGCATTCTAGCTGTGGTTAGGGACCATGGATGGTGTTTGGGAGCACTCTAGCTGTGGTTAGGGGCAGTGGATGGTATTTGGGGACACTCTAGCTGTGGTTAGGGGCAGTGGATGGTATTTGGGGACACTCTAGCTGTGGTTAGGGGCAGTGGATGGTATTTGGGGGCACTCTAGCTGTGGTTAGGGGCAGTGGATGGTATTTGGGGGCACTCTAGCTGTGGTTAGGGGCCGTGGATGGTATTTGGGGACACTCTAGACGTGGTTAGGGGCCGTGGATGGTATTTGGGACACTCTAGCTGTGGTTAGGGGCCGTGGATGGTATTTGGGGGCACTCTAGCTGTGGTTAGGGGGCAGTGGATGGTATTTGGGGACACTAGCTGTGGTTAGGGGCAGTGGATGGTATTTGGGGGCACTCTAGATGTGGTTAGGGGCAGTGGATGGTATTTGGGGACACTCTAGCTGTGGTTAGGGGCAGTGGATGGTATTTGGGGACACTCTAGCTGTGGTTAGGGGCAGTGGATGGTATTTGGGGGCACTCTAGCTGTGGTTTGGGGCCGTGGATGGTATTTGGGGACACTCTAGCTGTGGTTAGGGGCAGTGGATGGTATTTGGGACACTAGCTGTGATTAGGGGCCGTGGATGGTATTTGGGGACACTCTAGATGTGGTTAGGGGCCGTGGATGGTATTTGGGGACACTCTAGCTGTGGTTAGGGGCCGTGGATGGTATTTGGGGGCACTCTAGCTGTGGTTAGGGGGCAGTGGATGGTATTTGGGGACACTAGCTGTGGTTAGGGGCAGTGGATGGTATTTGGGGGCACTCTAGCTATGGTTAGGGGCAGTGGATGGTGTTTGGTGGCATTCTAGCTGTGGTTAGGGGCAGTGGATGGTATTTGGGAACACTCTAGCTGTGGTTAGGGTCCATGGATGGTATTTGGGGGCACTCTAGCTGGATAGGGACCGTGGATGGTATTTGGGGGCACTCTAGCTGGATAGGGACCGTGGATGGTATATGGGGGCATTCTAGCTGTGGTTAGGGACCATGGATGGTGTTTGGGGGCACTCTAGATGTGGTTAGGGGCAGTGGATGGTATTTGGGGACACTAGCTGTGGATAGCGGCAGTGGATGGTATTTGGGGGCACTCTAGCTGTGGTTAGGGGCCGTGGATGGTATTTGGGGACACTCTAGCTGTGGTTAGGGACCGTGGATGGTGTTTGGGAGCACTCGAGCTGGGGTTAGGGGCAGTACACAGTATTTCGGGGCATTCTAGCTGTGGTTAGGGACCATGGATGGTGTTTGGGAGCACTCTAGCTGTGGTTAGGGGCAGTGGATGGTATTTGGGGACACTCTAGCTGTGGTTAGGGGCAGTGGATGGTATTTGGGGACACTCTAGCTGTGGTTAGGGGCAGTGGATGGTATTTGGGGGCACTCTAGCTGTGGTTAGGGGCAGTGGATGGTATTTGGGGGCACTCTAGCTGTGGTTAGGGGCCGTGGATGGTATTTGGGGACACTCTAGATGTGGTTAGGGGCCGTGGATGGTATTTGGGACACTCTAGCTGTGGTTAGGGGCCGTGGATGGTATTTGGGGGCACTCTAGCTGTGGTTAGGGGGCAGTGGATGGTATTTGGGGACACTAGCTGTGGTTAGGGGCAGTGGATGATATTTGGGGGCACTCTAGATGTGGTTAGGGGCAGTGGATGGTATTTGGGGACACTCTAGATGTGGTTAGGGGCCGTGGATGGTATTTGGGGACACTCTAGATGTGGTTAGGGGCCGTGGATGGTATTTGGGGACACTCTAGCTGTGGTCAGGGGCCGTGGATGGTATTTGGGGGCACTCTAGCTGTGGTTAGGGGGCAGTGGATGGTATTTGGGGACACTAGCTGTGGTTAGGGGCAGTGGATGGTATTTGGGGGCACTCTAGCTATGGTTAGGGGCAGTGGATGGTGTTTGGTGGCATTCTAGCTGTGGTTAGGGGCAGTGGATGGTATTTGGGAACACTCTAGCTGTGGTTAGGGTCCATGGATGGTATTTGGGGGCACTCTAGCTGGATAGGGACCGTGGATGGTATTTGGGGGCACTCTAGCTGGATAGGGAGACCGTGGATGGTATTTGGGGGCATTCTAGCTGTGGTTAGGGACCATGGATGGTGTTTGGGAGCACTCTAGATGTGGTTAGGGGCAGTGGATGGTATTTGGGGACACTAGCTGTGGATAGCGGCAGTGGATGGTATTTGGGGGCACTCTAGCTGTGGTTAGGGGCCGTGGATGGTATTTGGGGACACTCTAGCTGTGGTTAGGGACCGTGGATGGTGTTTAGGAGCACTCGAGCTGGGGTTAGGGGCAGTACACAGTATTTCGGGGCATTCTAGCTGTGGTTAGGGACCATGGATGGTGTTTGGGAGCACTCTAGCTGTGGTTAGGGGCAGTGGATGGTATTTGGGGACACTCTAGCTGTGGTTAGGGGCAGTGGATGGTATTTGGGGACACTCTAGCTGTGGTTAGGGGCAGTGGATGGTATTTGGGGACACTCTAGATGTGGTTAGGGGCCGTGGATGGTATTTGGGACACTCTAGCTGTGGTTAGGGGCCGTGGATGGTATTTGGGGGCACTCTAGCTGTGGTTAGGGGGCAGTGGATGGTATTTGGGGACACTAGCTGTGGTTAGGGGCAGTTGATGGTATTTGGGGGCACTCTAGATGTGGTTAGGGGCAGTGGATGGTATTTGGGGACACTCTAGATGTGGTTAGGGGCCGTGGATGGTATTTGGGGACACTCTAGATGTGGTTAGGGGCCGTGGATGGTATTTGGCGACACTAGCTGTGGTTAGGGGCCGTGGATGGTATTTGGGGGCACTCTAGCTGTGGTTAGGGGGCAGTGGATGGTATTTGGGGACACTAGCTGTGGTTAGGGGCAGTGGATGGTATTTGGGGGCACTCTAGATGTGGTTAGGGGCAGTGGATGGTATTTGGGGACACTCTAGATGTGGTTAGGGGCCGTGGATGGTATTTGGGGACACTCTAGATGTGGTTAGGGGCCGTGGATGGTATTTGGGGACACTCTAGCTGTGGTTAGGGGCCGTGGATGGTATTTGGGGGCACTCTAGCTGTGGTTAGGGGGCAGTGGATGGTATTTGGGGACACTAGCTGTGGTTAGGGGCAGTGGATGGTATTTGGGGGCACTCTAGCTATGGTTAGGGGCAGTGGATGGTGTTTGGTGGCATTCTAGCTGTGGTTAGGGGCAGTGGATGGTATTTGGGAACACTCTAGCTGTGGTTAGGGTCCATGGATGGTATTTGGGGGCACTCTAGCTGGATAGGGACCGTGGATGGTATTTGGGGGCACTCTAGCTGGATAGGGACCGTGGATGGTATTTGGGGGCATTCTAGCTGTGGTTAGGGACCATGGATGGTGTTTGGGGGCACTCTAGATGTGGTTAGGGGCAGTGGATGGTATTTGGGGACACTAGCTGTGGATAGCGGCAGTGGATGGTATTTGGGGGCACTCTAGCTGTGGTTAGGGGCCGTGGATGGTATTTGGGGACACTCTAGCTGTGGTTAGGGACCGTGGATGGTGTTTGGGAGCACTCGAGCTGGGGTTAGGGGCAGTACACAGTATTTCGGGGCATTCTAGCTGTGGTTAGGGACCATGGATGGTGTTTGGGAGCACTCTAGCTGTGGTTAGGGGCAGTGGATGGTATTTGGGGACACTCTAGGTGTGGTTAGGGGCAGTGGATGGTATTTGGGGACACTCTAGCTGTGGTTAGGGGCAGTGGATGGTATTTGGGGGCACTCTAGCTGTGGTTAGGGGCAGTGGATGGTATTTGGGGGCACTCTAGCTGTGGTTAGGGGCCGTGGATGGTATTTGGGGACACTCTAGATGTGGTTAGGGGCCGTGGATGGTGTTTGGGACACTCTAGCTGTGGTTAGGGGCCGTGGATGGTATTTGGGGGCACTCTAGCTGTGGTTAGGGGCAGTGGATGGTATTTGGGGGCACTCTAGCTGTGGTTAGGGGCAGTGGATGGTATTTGGGGGCACTCTAGCTGTGGTTAGGGGCAGTGGATGGTATTTGGGGACACTCTAGCTGTGGTTAGGGGCAGTGGATGGTGTTTGGGGGCACTCTAGCTGTGGTTAGGGGCAGTGGATGGTATTTGGGGGCACTCTAGCTGTGGTTAGGGGCAGTGGATGGTATTTGGGGACACTCTAGCTGTGGTTAGGGACCGTGGATGGTATTTGGGGGCACTCTAGCTGTGGTTAGGGGCAGTGGATGGTATTTGGGGGCACTCTAGCTGTGGTTAGGGGGCAGTGGATGGTATTTGGGGGCACTCTAGCTGTGGTTAGGGACCGTGGATGGTATTTGGGGGCACTCTAGCTGTGGTTAGGGGCAGTGGATGGTATTTGGGGACACTCTAGCTGTGGTTAGGGGCCGTGGATGGTATTTGGGGGCACTCTAGCTGTGGTTAGGGGCAGTGGATGGTGTTTGGGGGCACTCTAGCTGTGGTTAGGGGCAGTGGATGGTATTTGGGGACACTCTAGCTGTGGTTAGGGGCAGTGGATGGTATTTGGGGACACTAGCTGTGGTTAGGGGCAGTGGATGGTATTTGGGGGCACTCTAGCTGTGGTTAGGGGCAGTGGATGGTATTTGGGGGCACTCTAGCTGTGGTTAGGGGGAGCTTTGCCGGTATTCACAAGGGCACCCCATATTTTTTTATAACACATGGAGCACACATCACTTGCCTGGTGACCATCTTGTAGCCGTCATTCAGCTTGTTCCTCATGTCAGACATCTTGCTAATGAGAGAGAATCACAGACGTCATCCGCTATAACCCGGGCCAGGTGACTGACCTCATTTCCAGCATGGTGTAAAATATGACAGTTGGAATCTGATTTCTGGGATGACGGTGACCTGCACACGGCCATGTCAGAGGGCTGCGGTCAGCACAATCTTCCTGAAACACTCTGTGCTGTCCCGCTTCTGCCACTATCAAACTCTCGGTTTGTGATCTCCCGCAGAATCACCGCACTCCTCTCCTGAAATACTCTGTGCTTCTGTGGACTTTGCTTCTATGTAAGGCCCCTTCACACATCCGCTTATAAAAACGTTCTAATGGGACGATCCATTGTAAGAATTATTAGTATCTGTGTGGTGTTTGTTTGACCATCCGTGTGCCATGTACTGGAATAGAAGTGACAGATTTATAGATGATAGACAGATATGTACAGTGGCGGAAATAAGTATTTGATCCCTTGCTGATTTTGTAAGTTGCCCACTGACAAAGACATGAACAGTCTATAATTTTAAGGGGAGGTTAATTTTAACATTGAGAGATAGAATATCAAAAATAAAATCTATAAAATCACTTTGTATAAATTATATAAATTTATTTGCATTTTGCAGTGAGAAATAAGTATTTGATCCCCTACCAACCATTAAGAGTTCTGGCTCCTACAGACCAGTTTTGGCTCCTAATCAGCTCGTTACCTGCATTAATGACAGCTGTCTTACGTAGTCACCTTTATAAAAGTCTCCTGTCCACAGACTCAATCAGTCAGAGTCTGACCTCTACAACATGGGCAAGACCAAAGAGTTTTATAAGGATGTCAGGGACAAGATCATAGACCTGCACAAAGCTGGAATGGGCTACAAAACCATAAGTAAGACACTGGGTGAGAAGGAGAAAACTGTTGGTGCAATAGTAAGAAAATGGAAGAAATACAAAATGACTGTCAATCGACATCAATCTGGGGCACCATGCAAAATATCACCTCGTGGGGTATCCTTGATCATGAGGAAGGTGAGAGATCAGCCTAAAACTACACAGGGGGAACTTGCTAATGATCTCAAGGCAGCTGGGACGACAGTCACCAAGAAAACTATTGGTAACACATTACCCTGTAGAGGTGTAAAATCCTGCAGTGCCCGCAAGGTCCCCCTGCTCAAGAAGACACATGTGCGGCCCATCTGGAGTCTGCCAATGAGCACCTGGATGATTCTGTGAGTGACTGGGAGAAGGTGCTGAGGTCAGATGAGAGAAAAATTGAGGTTTTGGCATTAACTCAACTTGCAGTGCTTGGAGAAATAGAAATGCTGCCTAAGACCCAAAGAACACCATCCCCACTGTCAAGCATGGAGGGGGAAACATTATGCTTTGGGGGTGTTTCTCTGCTAAGGGCACAGGACTACTTCACCGCATCAATGGGAGAATGGATGGAGCCAAGTACTGTAAAATCCTGAGTGACAACCTCCTTCCCTCCGCCAGGACATTAAAAATGGGTCGTGGCTGGATCTTCCACCAAGATAATGACCCAAAACATACAGCCAAGGAGTGGCTCAAAAAGAAGCACATTAAGGTCATGGAGTGACCTAGCCAGTCTGCAGACCTTCATCCCATAGAAAACTTATGGAGGGAGTTGAAGCTCCGAGTTGATAAGTGACGGCCTCAAAATCTTAATGATTTAGAGATGATCTGCAAAGAGGAGTGGAGTAAAATCCCTCCTGACATGTGCGCAAACCTCATCATCAACATGTCTGTCAGTGGGCAGACTTACAAAATCAGCAAGGGATCAAATACTTATTTCCTTCACTGGATAGATAGATAGATAGATAGATAGATAGATAGATAGATAGATAGATAGATAGATAGATAGATAGATAGATAGATAGATAGATAGATAGATAGAAGGAATGAGATAGAAGGAATGAGACAGATAGATAGATACAGTGGGGCAAAAAAGTATTTAGTCAGTCAGCAATAGTGCAAGTTCCACCACTTAAAAAGATGAGAGGCGTCTGTAATTTACATCATAGGTAGACCTCAACTATGGGAGACAAACTGAGAAAAAAAATCCAGAAAATCACATTGTCTGTTTTTTTATCATTTTATTTGCATATTATGGTGGAAAATAAGTATTTGGTCAGAAACAAAATTTGATCTCAATACTTTGTAATATATCCTTTGTTGGCAATGACAGAGGTCAAACGTTTTCTGTAAGTCTTCACAAGGTTGCCACACACTGTTGTTGGTATGTTGGCCCATTCCTCCAAGCAGATCTCCTCTAGAGCAGTGATGTTTTTGGCTTTTCGCTTGGCAACGCGGACTTTCAACTCCCTCCAAAGGTTTTCTATAGGGTTGAGATCTGGAGACTGGCTAGGCCACTCCAGGACCTTGAAATGCTTCTTACGAAGCCACTCCTTCGTTGCCCTGGCGGTGTGCTTTGGATCATTGTCATGTTGAAAGACCCAGCCACGTTTAATCTTCAATGCCCTTGCTGATGGAAGGAGGTTTGCACTCAAAATCTCACGATACATGGCCCCATTCATTCTTTCATGTACCCGGATCAGTCGTCCTGGCCCCTTTGCAGAGAAACAGCCCCAAAGCATGATGTTTCCACCACCATGCTTTACAGTAGGTATGGTGTTTGATGGATGCAACTCAGTATTCTTTTTCCTTCAAACACGACAAGTTGTGTTTCTACCAAACAGTTCCAGTTTGGTTTCATCAGACCATAGGACATTCTCCCAAAACTCCTCTGGATCATCCAAATGCTCTCTAGCAAACTTCAGACGGGCCCGGACATGTACTGGCTTAAGCAGTGGGACACGTCTGGCACTGCAGGATCTGAGTCCATGGTGGCGTAGTGTGTTACTTATGGTAGGCCTTGTTACATTGGTCCCAGCTCTCTGCAGTTCATTCACTAGGTCCCCCCGCGTGGTTCTGGGATTTTTGCTCACCGTTCTTGTGATCATTCTGACCCCACGGGGTGGGATTTTGCGTGGAGCCCCAGATCGAGGGAGATTATCAGTGGTCTTGTATGTCTTCCATTTTCTAATTATTGCTCCCATTGTTGATTTCTTCACTCCAAGCTGGTTGGCTATTGCAGATTCAGTCTTCCCAGCCTGGTGCAGGGCTGCAATTTTGTTTCTGGTGTCCTTTGACAGCTCTTTGGTCTTCACCATAGTGGAGTTTGGAGTCAGACTGTTTGAGGGTGTGCACAGGTGTCTTTTTATACTGATAACAAGTTTAAACAGGTGCCATTACTACAGGTAATGAGTGGAGGAAAGAGGAGACTCTTAAAGAAGAAGTTACAGGTCTGTGAGAGCCAGAAATCTTGATTGTTTGTTTCTGACCAAATACTTATTTTCCACCATAATATGCAAAAAAAATGATAAAAAAAACAGACAATGTGATTTTCTGGATTTTTTTTCTCAGTTTGTCTCCCATAGTTGAGGTCTACCTATGATGTAAATTACAGACGCCTCTCATCTTTTTAAGTGGTGGAACTTGCACTATTGCTGACTGACTAAATACTTTTTTGCCCCACTGTAGATAGATAATAGATAGATAGAAGGAATGAGATAGATAATAGATAGATAGATAGATAGATAGATAGATAGATAGATAGATAATAGATAGATAATAGATAGATAGATAGATAGATAGATAGATAGATAGATAGATAGATAGATAATAGATAGATAATAGATAGATAGATACATAGATAATAGATAGATAAATAATAGATAGATAGATGGATAGATAGATGATAGATAGATAATAGATAGATAGATAAATAATAGATAGATAGATGGATAGATAGATGATAGATAGATAATAGATAAATAGATAGATAGATAATAGATAGATAATAGATAGATAGATAGATAATAGATAGATAGATAGATAATAGATAGATAGATAGATAATAGATAGATAAATAATAGATAGATAGATGGATAGATAGATGATAAATAATAGATAGATAGATAGATAATAGATAGATAAATAATAGATAGATAGATAATAGATAGATAGATAGATAATAGATAGATAGATAATAGATAATAGATAGATAGATAGATAGATAATAGATAGATAGATAGATAGATAATAGATAGATAGATAATAGATAGATAATAGATTAATAGATAATAGATAGATAGATAATAGATAGATAATAGATAGATAGATAATAGATAGATAATAGATAGATAGATAATAGATAATAGATAGATAGATAGATAATAGATAGATAGATAATAGATAGATAATAGATAGATAGATAGATAGATAATAGATAGATAGATAGATAGATAGATAGATAATAGATAGATAATAGATAGATAGATAATAGATAATAGATAGATAGATAATAGATAGATAATAGATAGATAGATAATAGATAATAGATAGATAGATAATAGATAGATAGATAATAGATAGATAGATAGATAGATAGATAGATAGATAGATAGATAGATAGATAGATAGATAGATAGATAGATGTGGCGGACATAGTCTCGCCTGGAGAATATCGGACAGGTGTATGTGTGGGTGAGATGGACGCTCAGCCTGTGTAATCACGTGTGCAGCCCCCATAGATTATACTGGGGGTCCGTGTCTCCTGTATGTGTGAGAACAGACGCCACAACAGGCACCAAACACTCGGCCGTGTGAACGAGGTCCGTGACCCCTTACAAGCCCCTCCTGACATACTCTGTGCTGCTGGTCACCTGCTCAGCCCACTATTTGCCCCTACACTAGGAACTATCGCTGTCATTGTGTAAGCTGCGGAGCCAATGGGCCCTGGACCCCTCCTCACATGAAGACCCCTGACCGCCTCTCTATGGCCGGCTCTATAAACATGGAGGATCACATCGGAGAAGACATTTACCCCACAAGCCTCCGACTCTCCTCCGGGCGGTCATCGTCGTGGCTGTGAGGATGTGAACACACAGTGTTAGGGCCACAGCGGCCGCCATCATTCCCCACAAGCCCCCCACACACAATGAAGCAAGGCCCGAGGGAGCAGAGCTGCAGTGTAAAGCACAGAGGGAGGACAGAGCAGCAGCCTGAGTCCAGAGTCTGAAATAAATGGGAAATAGTAAAGACAAAGCCTTGGCTGCACATGTAGCAGAGCTGAACGTGTTAGGAGATAAGTTTCTGGGGCACCAAGAAGCTGCAGCACAAACTCAGCTCTGCTACATCTGTACTGTCAGTGTAAGGTGCAGAGCTCTGCGGCCATTCAGTGCCGGCCCGGTCACCTCTCAGGAACACACAAGATGCTGGCAGCCTCCACCTGCAGGTGGCGCTATGATAAATCATCAATGATCAAAGCACAACAGGCAGAGAACCAAACATGTCACTCCTGGCCAGCAGGTGGCAGTAGTAGCATACAGTCAGGCGGTAATACCTCTCCTGTCCAGTAGGTGGCAGTGGTAGCATACAGTCAGGCGGTAATACCTCTCCTGTCCAGCAGGTGGCAGTGGTAGCATACAGTCAGGCGGTAATACCTCTCCTGCCCAGTAGGTGGCAGTGGTAGCATACAGTCAGGTGGTAATACCTCTCCTGTCCAGCAGGTGGCAGTGGTAGCATACAGTCAGGTGGTAATACCTCTCCTGTCCAGCAGGTGGCAGTGGTAGCATACAGTCAGGCGGTAATATCTCTCCTGCCCAGTAGGTGGCAGTGGTAGCATACAGTCAGGCGGTAATACCTCTCCTGCCCAGTAGGTGGCAGTGGTAGCATACAGTCAGGAGGTAATACCTCTCCTGCCCAGTAGGTGGCAGTGGTAGCATACAGTCAGGCGGTAATACCTCTCCTGTCCAGCAGGTGGCAGTGGTAGCATACAGTCAGGCGGTAATACCTCTCCTGTCCAGTAGGTGGCAGTGGTAGCATACAGTCAGGCGGTAATATCTCTCCTGTCCAGTAGGTGGTAGTGGTAGCATACAGTCAGGCGGTAATACCTCTCCTGCCCACCAGGTGGCAGTGGTAGCATACAGTCAGGCGGTAATACCTCTCCTGCCCACCAGGTGGCAGTGGTAGCATACAGTCAGGTGGTAATACCTCTCCTGTCCAGCAGGTGGCAGTGGTAGCATACAGTCAGGTGGTAATACCTCTCCTGTCCAGCAGGTGGCAGTGGTAGCATACAGTCAGGCGGTAATACCTCTCCTGTCCAGCAGGTGGTAGTGGTAGCATACAGTCAGGAGGTAATACCTCTCCTGCCCAGCAGATGGCAGTGGTAGCATACAGTCAGGCAGTGATACCTCTCCTGTCCAGTAGGTGGCAGTGGTAGCATACAGTCAGGCGGTAATACCTCTCCTGTCCAGCAGGTGGCAGTGGTAGCATACAGTCAGGCGGTAATATCTCTCCTGCCCAGTAGGTGGCAGTGGTAGCATACAGTCAGGCGGTAATACCTCTCCTGCCCAGTAGGTGGCAGTGGTAGCATACAGTCAGGAGGTAATACCTCTCCTGCCCAGTAGGTGGCAGTGGTAGCATACAGTCAGGCGGTAATACCTCTCCTGCCCAGTAGGTGGCAGTGGTAGCATACAGTCAGGCGGTAATACCTCTCCTGTCCAGTAGGTGGCAGTGGTAGCATACAGTCAGGCGGTAATACCTCTCCTGCCCAGTAGGTGGCAGTGGTAGCATACAGTCAGGCGGTAATACCTCTCCTGTCCAGCAGGTGGCAGTGGTAGCATACAGTCAGGCGGTAATATCTCTCCTGCCCAGTAGGTGGCAGTGGTAGCATACAGTCAGGCGGTAATACCTCTCCTGCCCAGTAGGTGGCAGTGGTAGCATACAGTCAGGAGGTAATACCTCTCCTGCCCAGTAGGTGGCAGTGGTAGCATACAGTCAGGCGGTAATACCTCTCCTGCCCAGTAGGTGGCAGTGGTAGCATACAGTCAGGCGGTAATACCTCTCCTGTCCAGCAGGTGGCAGTGGTAGCATACAGTCAGGCGGTAATATCTCTCCTGTCCAGTAGGTGGTAGTGGTAGCATACAGTCAGGCGGCAATACCTCTCCTGCCCACCAGGTGGCAGTGGTAGCATACAGTCAGGCGGTAATACCTCTCCTGCCCACCAGGTGGCAGTGGTAGCATACAGTCAGGTGGTAATACCTCTCCTGTCCAGCAGGTGGCAGTGGTAGCATACAGTCAGGCGGTAATACCTCTCCTGTCCAGCAGGTGGTAGTGGTAGCATACAGTCAGGAGGTAATACCTCTCCTGCCCAGCAGATGGCAGTGGTAGCATACAGTCAGGCAGTGATACCTCTCCTGTCCAGTAGGTGGCAGTGGTAGCATACAGTCAGGCGGTAATACCTCTCCTGTCCAGCAGGTGGCAGTGGTAGCATACAGTCAGGCAGTAATACCTCTCCTGCCCAGTAGGTGGCAGTGGTAGCATACAGTCAGGCGGTAATACCTCTCCTGCCCAGTAGGTGGCAGTGGTAGCATACAGTCAGGAGGTAATACCTCTCCTGCCCAGTAGGTGGCAGTGGTAGCATACAGTCAGGCGGTAATACCTCTCCTGCCCAGTAGGTGGCAGTGGTAGCATACAGTCAGGCGGTAATACCTCTCCTGTCCAGTAGGTGGCAGTGGTAGCATACAGTCAGGCGGTAATACCTCTCCTGCCCAGTAGGTGGCAGTGGTAGCATA
The DNA here is from genome assembly GCF_032444005.1 of Ranitomeya imitator. NCBI lineage: Eukaryota > Metazoa > Chordata > Amphibia > Anura > Dendrobatidae > Ranitomeya > Ranitomeya imitator. Next base: position 694,920,459 of record NC_091286.1, on the reverse strand, counting down.
CAGTCAGGCGGTAATACCTCTCCTGTCCAGCAGGTGGCAGTGGTAGCATACAGTCAGGCGGTAATATCTCTCCTGCCCAGTAGGTGGCAGTGGTAGCATACAGTCAGGCGGTAATACCTCTCCTGCCCAGTAGGTGGCAGTGGTAGCATACAGTCAGGAGGTAATACCTCTCCTGCCCAGTAGGTGGCAGTGGTAGCATACAGTCAGGCGGTAATACCTCTCCTGTCCAGCAGGTGGCAGTGGTAGCATACAGTCAGGCGGTAATATCTCTCCTGTCCAGTAGGTGGTAGTGGTAGCATACAGTCAGGCGGTAATACCTCTCCTGCCCACCAGGTGGCAGTGGTAGCATACAGTCAGGCGGTAATACCTCTCCTGCCCACCAGGTGGCAGTGGTAGCATACAGTCAGGCGGTAATACCTCTCCTGTCCAGCAGGTGGCAGTGGTAGCATACAGTCAGGTGGTAATACCTCTCCTGTCCAGCAGGTGGCAGTGGTAGCATACAGTCAGGCGGTAATACCTCTCCTGTCCAGCAGGTGGCAGTGGTAGCATACAGTCAGGAGGTAATACCTCTCCTGCCCAGCAGATGGCAGTGGTAGCATACAGTCAGGCAGTGATACCTCTCCTGTCCAGCAGGTGGCAGTGGTAGCATACAGTCAGGCGGTAATACCTCTCCTGTCCAGCAGGTGGCAGTGGTAGCATACAGTCAGGCGGTAATATCTCTCCTGCCCAGTAGGTGGCAGTGGTAGCATACAGTCAGGCGGTAATACCTCTCCTGCCCAGTAGGTGGCAGTGGTAGCATACAGTCAGGAGGTAATACCTCTCCTGCCCAGTAGGTGGCAGTGGTAGCATACAGTCAGGCGGTAATACCTCTCCTGCCCAGTAGGTGGCAGTGGTAGCATACAGTCAGGCGGTAATATCTCTCCTGTCCAGTAGGTGGTAGTGGTAGCATACAGTCAGGCGGTAATACCTCTCCTGCCGACCAGGTGGCAGTGGTAGCATACAGTCAGGCGGTAATACCTCTCCTGCCCACCAGGTGGCAGTGGTAGCATACAGTCAGGTGGTAATACCTCTCCTGTCCAGCAGGTGGCAGTGGTAGCATACAGTCAGGTGGTAATACCTCTCCTGTCCAGCAGGTGGCAGTGGTAGCATACAGTCAGGCGGTAATACCTCTCCTGTCCAGCAGGTGGTAGTGGTAGCATACAGTCAGGAGGTAATACCTCTCCTGCCCAGCAGATGGCAGTGGTAGCATACAGTCAGGCAGTGATACCTCTCCTGTCCAGTAGGTGGCAGTGGTAGCATACAGTCAGGCGGTAATACCTCTCCTGTCCAGTAGGTGGCAGTGGTAGCATACAGTCAGGCGCTAATATCTCTCCTGTCCAGTAGGTGGCAGTGGTAGCATACAGTCAGGCGGTAATACCTCTCCTGTCCAGCAGGTGGTAGTGGTAGCATACAGTCAGGTGGTAATACCTCTCCTGTCCAGCAGGTGGCAGTGGTAGCATACAGTCAGGTGGTAATACCTCTCCTGTCCAGCAGGTGGCAGTGGTAGCATACAGTCAGGCGGTAATACCTCTCCTGTCCAGCAGGTGGCAGTGGTAGCATACAGTCAGGAGGTAATACCTCTCCTGTCCAGTAGGTGGCAGTGGTAGCATACAGTCAGGCGGTAATACCTCTCCTGTCCAGTAGGTGGCAGTGGTAGCATACAGTCAGGTGGTAATACCTCTCCTGTCCAGTAGGTGGCAGTGGTAGCATACAGTCAGGCAGTGATACCTCTCCTGCCCAGCAGGTGGCAGTGGTAGCATACAGTCAGGTGGTAATACCTCTCCTGTCCAGCAGGTGGTAGTGGTAGCATACAGTCAGGTGGTAATACCTCTCCTGTCCAGTAGGTGGCAGTGGTAGCATACAGTCAGGCGGTAATACCTCTCCTGCCCAGCAGGTGGTAGTGGTAGCATACAGTCAGGTGGTAATACCTCTCCTGTCCAGTAGGTGGCAGTGGTAGCATACAGTCTGGCGGTAATACCTCTCCTGCCCAGCAGGAGGCAGTGGTATCATACAGTCTGGCGGTAATACCTCTCCTGCCCAGCAGGTGGCAGTGGTATCATACAGTCTGGCGGTAATACCTCTCCTGCCCAGCAGGTGGCAGTGGTAGCATACAGTCTGGCGGTAATACCTCTCCTGTCCAGCAGGTGGCAGTGGTAGCATACAGTCAGGCGGTAATACCTCTCCTGTCCAGCAGGTGGCAGTGGTAGCATACAGTCAGGCGGTAATACCTCTCCTGTCCAGCAGGTGGCAGTGGTAGCATACAGTCAGGCGGTAATACCTCTCCTGCCCAGCAGGAGGCAGTGGTAGCATACAGTCAGGCGGTAATACCTCTCCTGTCCAGCAGGTGGCAGTGGTAGCATACAGTCAGGCGGTAATACCTCTCCTGACCAGCAGGTGTCAGTGGTAGCATACAGTCAGGCGGTAATACCTCTCCTGTCCAGCAGGTGGCAGTGGTAGCATACAGTCAGGCGGTAATACCTCTCCTGACCAGTAGGTGTCAGTGGTAGCATACAGTCAGGCGGTAATACCTCTCCTGTCCAGTAGGTGGCAGTGGTAGCATACAGTCAGGCGGTAATACCTCTCCTGTCCAGCAGGTGGCAGTGGTAGCATACAGTCAGGCGGTAATACCTCTCCTGTCCAGCAGGTGGCAGTGGTAGCATACAGTCAGGCGGTAATACCTCTCCTGCCCAGCAGGAGGCAGTGGTAGCATACAGTCAGGTGGTAATACCTCTCCTGTCCAGCAGGTGGCAGTGGTAGCATACAGTCAGGCGGTAATACCTCTCCTGTCCAGCAGGTGGCAGTGGTAGCATACAGTCAGGCGGTAATACCTCTCCTGTCCAGCAGGTGGCAGTGGTAGCATACAGTCAGGCGGTAATACCTCTCCTGTCCAGCAGGTGGCAGTGGTAGCATACAGTCAGGCGGTAATACCTCTCCTGTCCAGCAGGTGGCAGTGGTAGCATACAGTCAGGCGGTAATACCTCTCCTGTCCAGCAGGTGGCAGTGGTAGCATACAGTCAGGTGGTAATACCTCTCCTGCCCAGCAGGAGGCAGTGGTAGCATACAGTCAGGTGGTAATACCTCTCCTGCCCAGTAGGTGGCAGTGGTAGCATACAGTCAGGTGGTAATACCTCTCCTGCCCAGCAGGTGGCAGTGGTAGCATACAGTCAGGTGGTAATACCTCTCCTGCCCAGCAGGAGGCAGTGGTAGCATACAATCAGGTGGTAATACCTCTCCTGCCCAGCAGGAGGCAGTGGTAGCATACAATCAGGTGGTAATACCTCTCCTGTCCAGTAGGTGGCAGTGGTAGCATACAGTCAGGTGGTAATACCTCTCCTGTCCAGCAGGTGGCAGTGGTAGCATACAATCAGGTGGTAATACCTCTCCTGTCCAGCAGGTGGCAGTGGTAGCATACAGTCAGGTGGTAATACCTCTCCTGTCCAGCAGGTGGCAGTGGTAGCATACAATCAGGTGGTAATACCTCTCCTGTCCAGCAGGTGGCAGTGGTAGCATACAGTCAGGTGGTAATACCTCTCCTGTCCAGCAGGAGGCAGTGGTAGCATACAGTCAGGTGGTAATACCTCTCCTGTCCAGTAGGTGGCAGTGGTAGCATACAGTCAGGAGGTAATACCTCTCCTGCCCAGCAGGTGGCAGTGGTAGCATACAGTCAGGCGGTAATACCTCTCCTGCCCAGTAGGTGTCAGTGGTAGCATACAGTCAGGCGGTAATACCTCTCCTGTCCAGCAGGTGGCAGTGGTAGCATACAGTCAGGTGGTAATACCTCTCCTGCCCAGCAGGAGGCAGTGGTAGCATACAGTCAGGTGGTAATACCTCTCCTGCCCAGTAGGTGGCAGTGGTAGCATACAGTCAGGTGGTAATACCTCTCCTGCCCAGCAGGTGGCAGTGGTAGCATACAGTCAGGCGGTAATACCTCTCCTGTCCAGCAGGTGGCAGTGGTAGCATACAGTCAGGTGGTAATACCTCTCCTGCCCAGCAGGAGGCAGTGGTAGCATACAGTCAGGTGGTAATACCTCTCCTGCCCAGTAGGTGGCAGTGGTAGCATACAGTCAGGTGGTAATACCTCTCCTGCCCAGTAGGTGGCAGTGGTAGCATACAGTCAGGTGGTAATACCTCTCCTGCCCAGCAGGAGGCAGTGGTAGCATACAATCAGGTGGTAATACCTCTCCTGTCCAGTAGGTGGCAGTGGTAGCATACAATCAGGTGGTAATACCTCTCCTGTCCAGTAGGTGGCAGTGGTAGCATACAGTCAGGTGGTAATACCTCTCCTGTCCAGTAGGTGGCAGTGGTAGCATACAGTCAGGCGGTAATATCTCTCCTGTCCAGCAGGTGGCAGTGGTAGCATACAATCAGGTGGTAATACCTCTCCTGTCCAGTAGGTGGCAGTGGTAGCATACAATCAGGTGGTAATACCTCTCCTGTCCAGTAGGTGGCAGTGGTAGCATACAGTCAGGTGGTAATACCTCTCCTGTCCAGCAGGTGGCAGTGGTAGCATACAGTCAGGTGGTAATACCTCTCCTGTCCAGTAGGTGGCAGTGGTAGCATACAGTCAGGCGGTAATATCTCTCCTGTCCAGCAGGTGGCAGTGGTAGCATACAATCAGGCGGTAATACCTCTCCTGTCCAGTAGGTGGCAGTGGTAGCATACAGTCAGGTGGTAATACCTCTCCTGTCCAGCAGGTGGCAGTGGTAGCATACAGTCAGGTGGTAATACCTCTCCTGTCCAGTAGGTGGCAGTGGTAGCATACAGTCAGGCGGTAATATCTCTCCTGTCCAGCAGGTGGCAGTGGTAGCATACAATCAGGTGGTAATACCTCTCCTGTCCAGCAGGTGGCAGTGGTAGCATACAGTCAGGTGGTAATACCTCTCCTGTCCAGCAGGAGGCAGTGGTAGCATACAGTCAGGTGGTAATACCTCTCCTGTCCAGTAGGTGGCAGTGGTAGCATACAGTCAGGTGGTAATACCTCTCCTGCCCAGCAGGAGGCAGTGGTAGCATACAGTCAGGTGGTAATACCTCTCCTGTCCAGTAGGTGGCAGTGGTAGCATACAGTCAGGAGGTAATACCTCTCCTGCCCAGCAGGTGGCAGTGGTAGCATACAGTCAGGCGGTAATACCTCTCCTGCCCAGTAGGTGTCAGTGGTAGCATACAGTCAGGCGGTAATACCTCTCCTGTCCAGCAGGTGGCAGTGGTAGCATACAGTCAGGTGGTAATACCTCTCCTGCCCAGCAGGAGGCAGTGGTAGCATACAGTCAGGTGGTAATACCTCTCCTGCCCAGTAGGTGGCAGTGGTAGCATACAGTCAGGTGGTAATACCTCTCCTGCCCAGCAGGTGGCAGTGGTAGCATACAGTCAGGTGGTAATACCTCTCCTGCCCAGCAGGAGGCAGTGGTAGCATACAATCAGGTGGTAATACCTCTCCTGTCCAGTAGGTGGCAGTGGTAGCATACAATCAGGTGGTAATACCTCTCCTGTCCAGTAGGTGGCAGTGGTAGCATACAGTCAGGTGGTAATACCTCTCCTGTCCAGTAGGTGGCAGTGGTAGCATACAGTCAGGCGGTAATATCTCTCCTGTCCAGCAGGTGGCAGTGGTAGCATACAATCAGGTGGTAATACCTCTCCTGTCCAGTAGGTGGCAGTGGTAGCATACAATCAGGTGGTAATACCTCTCCTGCCCAGCAGGAGGCAGTGGTAGCATACAATCAGGTGGTAATACCTCTCCTGTCCAGTAGGTGGCAGTGGTAGCATACAGTCAGGTGGTAATACCTCTCCTGTCCAGCAGGTGGCAGTGGTAGCATACAGTCAGGTGGTAATACCTCTCCTGTCCAGTAGGTGGCAGTGGTAGCATACAGTCAGGTGGTAATACCTCTCCTGTCCAGTAGGTGGCAGTGGTAGCATACAGTCAGGCGGTAATATCTCTCCTGTCCAGCAGGTGGCAGTGGTAGCATACAATCAGGTGGTAATACCTCTCCTGTCCAGTAGGTGGCAGTGGTAGCATACAATCAGGTGGTAATACCTCTCCTGTCCAGCAGGTGGCAGTGGTAGCATACAGTCAGGCGGTAATACCTCTCCTGCCCAGCAGGAGGCAGTGGTAGCATACAGTCAGGTGGTAATACCTCTCCTGTCCAGTAGGTGGCAGTGGTAGCATACAGTCAGGTGGTAATACCTCTCCTGTCCAGTAGGTGGCAGTGGTAGCATACAGTCAGGTGGTAATACCTCTCCTGCCCAGCAGGAGGCAGTGGTAGCATACAGTCAGGTGGTAATACCTCTCCTGTCCAGTAGGTGGCAGTGGTAGCATACAGTCAGGAGGTAATACCTCTCCTGTCCAGCAGGTGGCAGTGGTAGCATACAGTCAGGTGGTAATACCTCTCCTGCCCAGCAGGTGGCAGTGGTAGCATACAGTCAGGAGGTAATACCTCTCCTGTCCAGTAGGTGGCAGTGGTAGCATACAGTCAGGTGGTAATACCTCTCCTGTCCAGCAGGTGGCAGTGGTAGCATACAATCAGGTGGTAATACCTCTCCTGCCCAGCAGGTGGCAGTGGTAGCATACAGTCAGGAGGTAATACCTCTCCTGCCCAGCAGGTGGCAGTGGTAGCATACAGTCAGGAGGTAATACCTCTCCTGTCCAGTAGGTGGCAGTGGTGCAGCTTCCCGTAGGCCATGTTGACTTTGTGTTTCACAATTCCCAATAACATGCACTTCACACCATTCCCCATCAGGTGGAGGCGTCTGCGCCCTCTGCTGAGGCTGGGATTTTGGCTGGGGTGCAGACCTTACACCTGCAGGGAGGATTCACTCTCTGGCTCCAGCTAGTGGCAGGTGCGGAGAGGTGCGATGAGCCAATCATCTGCTGTCACTAACCCCATACAGGAGACAACCAGTCTGACAAGCAGGACAAGGAGCACAAGGTTGTCACACAGCTTTCCCGGATCCCTGAATAGCAGATCTCCATTATATGGAGGAAAGAAGAAAGCGGAAATGTGGAGACAAGAAAACCAGCAGGAAAATGCCGGAAATAACTGAAGTTCAGGGGGTTCATGGCCCCCAACACTGCACACCATGCAGCACCTCGACACTGCACAAAGCCCCGACACTGCGCAGCACCCTGACACCACACACTGTGCAGCACCCCAACACCGCACACCATGCAGCACACCGACACTGCGCAGCACCCTGACACCGCACACCGTGTAGCACTCCAACCAGCTACCTGGACAACAGGGAGCACTGGCTGTTGTTATCCCCCTCGCCCACATCATCTTCACTGTTATAATCCCCATCATCTTCGTCCCTGAGGACAGGAGCACAACGTCAGCACTGTGCAGCGGTATCATAAATGACAGGATTAGATCCACCCGCTCTACACACGTGACAGATCTACATACAACGCCTAGCAGCACAATGTGATTGAGAAATGCAGCTCAGCAGAAGGATCACACAGGGGAGGATTAGATACACGGCTCAGCTGACAGTATCACATGATATAATTATATATAGGGGACACAGTGAGGGTGTGGAGGAAGGCGCTCTTCCGGTCACATGAGACCAGACGAGAACATTTTGGGATAAATGCAAAACACTATGTGTGACGTAAAACTAACACCGCACATCACCCTGAAAACACCATCCCCAGTGTCATACATGGTGGCAGCATCCTTCTCACCACCACCAGTGCTGCAGCACACGACCTCCTGTCTCTTCTCCATTATCCTGAAGAATGTAAGTCCGCAAGGACAGGGTCCTCTCCTCTCTGTACCGGTCTGTCATTGTAAATTTGTGTACTGTAAATGATATCTGTAATTTGTATGTAACCCCTTTTCACATGTACAGCACCATGGAATTAATGGTGCTATATAAATAAACAATAATAATCCTTCTGTGGAGACGCTTTTCTTCAGCAGGGGCAGGGAAGGTGGTAAGAGGTGAGGGGAAGATGGATGGAGCTAAATACAGAACAATCCTGGAGGAAAACCTGTTAGAGGCTGCAGAACACTTGAAACTGGGTTGTAGGTTCACCTTCCAGCAGGAGAACGACCCTCAACATCCTGCCAGAGCTACAATGGAGGGTTTAGAGCATATGCCTGAGTGTGACCGGCGCACTCAGGATAGCAGGATAGGATTAGATGCAGCTCAGCAGACCGTATCACACAGGATAGGATTAGATGCAGCTCAGCAGACCGTATCACACAGGATAGGATTAGTATGTGACTGTAAGCTCCTGGGACCAGCGCTGATATTGTGGAGCTCCGGATCTCGGCCTCTCTGCTCCGGCCTCCGCTCCTCCATTATCAGGGGCGCCTCAGTGTAATTAGCCTCTTATCTCTTCACCTTCTGAGCCTGATCTGCTGGCAGCAGAACACTACCGGCCATTGCAGAGGTATCTGCCAGGAGCGAGGTCTCCACGACCCCCACCATTTATGTTGAGAGATGAGTGACCCCAAGGGTAAACGTTCGGGGACCGTATTGGACACCTAGTGTCTACGCATTGGGATCAGCCACCCGAACAAAGCTGGTTGAAAGCTGCCAATCAATAAGCTTTCCTGTGTGGGCACGTTCAGGTCAGTCACAGCCATGTCAAGTACTGGCCAGCACACACAGGGTAAAAAAAACACACATGTGGGGTCTCATTTATCTTTCATAACCAGCAAAGACAAAACAAACAGCCCCCAACTGTCCACTTTATCTTGGCTGGTTATCAAAAATAGAGGGGTGCCCATGCCATTTTTAAAAAAATGATTTAAATAAGTATAATGAGGTGTGGTCTGCCCCCTACATTTTTGATAGCCAGCCAAGGTAAAACAGACAGCTGGGAGTGTAAAAAAGCAGCCCGCAGCCCCCTAGAAGAGGCGCATCTATTAGATAGACGATCAGAGCCGGTGCTTCCTGCGCTACCCCACAGGTGACAGTGTGGGAAACGCCCGGTGTTCGGGGGTCAGGTTGGGGCACAGTTTGTCCCTCTGGAAAGTGCCTGCACTGTAAAGAATCTTGGCTTTCATTCCGGAAACCTCCATTCTTACACAACAGGCTGCGTTCAGGAAAAAAAACATATTATTCATTCTCTTATTTCACAATTACAGTGGGGCAAAAAAGTATTTAGTCAGTCAGCAATAGTGCAAGTTCCACCACTTAAAAAGATGAGAGGCGTCTGTAATTTACATCATAGGTAGACCTCAACTATGGGAGACAAACTGAGAAAAAAAAATCCAGAAAATCACATTGTCTGTTTTTTTAACATTTTATTTGCATATTATGGTGGAAAATAAGTATTTGGTCAGAAACAAACAATCAAGATTTCTGGCTCTCACAGACCTGTAACTTCTTCTTTAAGAGTCTCCTCTTTCCTCCACTCATTACCTGTAGTAATGGCACCTGTTTAAACTTGTTATCAGTATAAAAAGACACCTGTGCACACCCTCAAACAGTCTGACTCCAAACTCCACTATGGTGAAGACCAAAGAGCTGTCAAAGGACACCAGAAACAAAATTGTAGCCCTGCACCAGGCTGGGAAGACTGAATCTGCAATAGCCAACCAGCTTGGAGTGAAGAAATCAACAGTGGGAGCAATAATTAGAAAATGGAAGACATACAAGACCACTGATAATCTCCCTCGATCTGGGGCTCCACGCAAAATCCCACCCCGTGGGGTCAGAATGATCACAAGAACGGTGAACAAAAATCCCAGAACCACGCGGGGGGACCTAGTGAATGAACTGCAGAGAGCTGGGACCAATGTAACAAGGCCTACCATAAGTAACACACTACGCCACCATGGACTCAGATCCTGCAGTGCCAGACGTGTCCCACTGCTTAACCCAGTACATGTCCGGGCCCGTCTGAAGTTTGCTAGAGAGCATTTGGATGATCCAGAGGAGTTTTGGGAGAATGTCCTATGGTCTGATGAAACCAAACTGGAACTGTTTGGTAGAAACACAACTTGTCGTGTTTGGAGGAAAAAGAATACTGAGTTGCATCCATCAAACACCATACCTACTGTAAAGCATGGTGGTGGAAACATCATGCTTTGGGGCTGTTTCTCTGCAAAGGGGCCTGGACGACTGATCCGGGTACATGAAAGAATGAATTGGGCCATGTATCGTGAGATTTTGAGTGCAAACCTCCTTCCATCAGCAAGGGCATTGAAGATGAAACGTGGCTGGGTCTTTCAACATGACAATGATCCAAAGCACACCGCCAGGGCAACGAAGGAGTGGCTTCGTAAGAAGCATTTCAAGGTCCTGGAGTGGCCTAGCCAGTCTCCAGATCTCAACCCTATAGAAAACCTTTGGAGGGAGTTGAAAGTCCGTGTTGCCAAGCGAAAAGCCAAAAACATCACTGCTCTAGAGGAGATCTGCATGGAGGAATGGGACAACATACCAACAACAGTGTGTGGCAACCTTGTGAAGACTTACAGAAAACGTTTGACCTCTGTCATTGCCAACAAAGGATATATTACAAAGTATTGAGATGAAATTTTGTTTCTGACCAAATACTTATTTTCCACCATAATATGCAAATAAAATGTTAAAAAAACAGACAATGTGATTTTCTGGATTTTTTTTTCTCAGTTTGTCTCCCATAGTTGAGGTCTACCTATGATGTAAATTACAGACGCCTCTCATCTTTTTAAGTGGTGGAACTTGCACTATTGCTGACTGACTAAATACTTTTTTGCCCCACTGTATATATATAGGGACAGTGGCATCAGAAATGGATTCTCACTCTGGGGAGGAAAAGGTCTGGGCCACCCCCAATCCCACTAAGGGGTTTATAGGGACAGCAGATTCTCAGTCTGGGGAGGAGAAGGTCTGGGCCACCCCCAATGCCACTAAGGGGTTTATAGGGACAGCGGATTCTCACTCTGGGGAGGAGAAGGTCTGGGCCACCCCCAATGCCACTAAGGGGTTTATAGGGACAGCGGATTCTCAGTCTGGGGAGGAGAAGGTCTGGGCCACCCCCAATCCCACTAAGGGGTTTATAGGGACAGCAGATTCTCAGTCTGGGGAGGAGAAGGTCTGGGCCACCCCCAATCCCACTAAGGGGTTTATAGGGACAGCGGATTCTCACTCTGGGCAGGAGAAGGTCTGGGCCACCCCCAATGCCACTAAGGGGTTTATAGGGACAGCAGATTCTCACTCTGGGGAGGAGAAGGTCTGGGCCACCCCCAACGCCACTAAGGGGTTTATAGGGACAGCGGATTCTCACTCTGGGGAGGAGAAGGTCTGGGCCACCCCAAATGCCACTAAGGGGTTTATAGGGACAGCGGATTCTCAGTCTGGGGAGGAGAAGGTCTTGGCCACCCCCAATGCCACTAAGGGGTTTATAGGGACAGCGGATTCTCACTCTGGGGAGGAGAAGGTCTGGGCCACCCCCAACGCCACTAAGGGGTTTATAGGGACAGCGGATTCTCACTCTGGGGAGAAGGTCTGGGCCACCCCCAATCCCACTAAGGGGTTTATAGGGACAGCGGATTCTCGCTCTGGGCAGGAGAAGGTCTGGGCCACCCCCAATGCCACTAAGGGGTTTATAGGGACAGCGGATTCTCACTCTGGGCAGGAGAAGGTCTGGGCCACCCCCAATCCCACTAAGGGGTTTATAGGGACAGTGGATTCTCGCTCTGGGCAGGAGAAGGTCTGGGCCACCCCAAATCCCACTAAGGGGTTTATAAGGACAGCGGATTCTCACTCTGGGGAGGAGAAGGTCTGGGCCACCCCCAACGCCACTAAGGGGTTTATAGGGACAGCGGATTCTCACTCTGGGGAGGAGAAGGTCTGGGCCACCCCAAATCTCACTAAGGGGTTTATAGGGACAGCGGATTCTCGCTCTGGGCAGGAGAAGGTCTGGGCCACCCCCAATGCCACTAAGGGGTTTATAGGGACAGCGGATTCTCACTCTGGGCAGGAGAAGGTCTGGGCCACCCCCAATCCCACTAAGGGGTTTATAGGGACAGTGGATTCTCGCTCTGGGCAGGAGAAGGTCTGGGCCACCCCTAATCCCACTAAGGGGTTCATCTGACGCTCCTCTCTTGTTTCTGGTTTCCAGTGCGCTGTGAGACTCGATGGTTATCGGGGATCAATGCTGCCAGCCATCGATCTGAACGTCGCCTGTAGCAAGCTGTAATCAATGACGAGTGCGGCGGAGGGGAGGATAATTACCAGACGAGAGACGGCGCGGAGATGTCGCTCCTCATTACTCCCACATATAACATTATACTGCGCCCTCTGGGGAGCGGAGAGAATGCACTGGGACCACCCGAAGTGCTGCCATACACTGCACTCAGCAGCAAAACGAGGCAGACATGCTTACCTGCCTAGGCCTCTAAACAAATGCACTATCAGGATGCAGTGGACCCATGTGGTTAAGATGGAGACTACACAGGTGCAGCATAACCGATGAGGCAGCCACTCTCAACCTACCAAACTAATGGAGGGGGTGGCTGCTTGGCACATTGCTGCACATAAAAGACTTGCATGTGGCGCTGTTCACACAATGGAGATGCACAGCATCCAGGCAGGCCTAGTAGTGCCACCCTTCTATTAGATCAGGCGGGCCTGCCCAGCGCTAAACAAATGCACCCCATGTGAACAGACACCACAGTTTACAAGACGAAAATGGGCCCAACTGCACCCCGAAAAAAAGTGCAAAAAACACACACACAAAAAAATATATATATAAAAATTTTATGTGCAGCAATGTGCCAAGCAGCCACCCCCTCCATTAGTTTGGTAGGTTGAGAGTGGCTGCCTCATCGGTTATGCTGCACCTGTGTAGTCTCCATCTTAACCACATGGGTCCACTGCATCCTGATAGTGCATTTGTTTAGAGGCCTGGGCAGGTAAGCATGTCTGCCTCGTTTTGCTGTTTTTTCTAATTTTTGGAGGATCTCTGAATCCTCTTCTTGTTCTCTTGCTGTTTAGAATACACTGCACTCAGCCCTCCTATACACAAGGGGGCGCTAATAGCCAGGAGCTGCTCCTATAATATGGAATCATACTGACAGATTGTCAAGGGTGACAACCTGACTGCAGCATCTGCTCTGCTACATCACTACGCCCTCACTACTACATTCACTCTGCTTCATCATTATGCCCCCACACTACTACATTCACTCTGCTATACCTACTCTGCTACATCACTATGCCCCCACACTACTACATTCACTCTGCTACATCTGCTCTGCTACATCACTATGCCCCCACACTACTACATTCACTCTGCTATACCTGCTCTGCTACATCACTATGCCCCCCACACTACTACATTCACTCTGCTACATCTGCTCTGCTACATTACTATGCCGCCACACTACTACATTCACTCTGCTACATCTGCTCTGCTACATCACTATGCCGCCACACTACTACATTCACTCTGCTACATCTGCTCTGCTACATCACTATGCCGCCACACTACTACATTCACTCTGCTACATCTGCTCTGCTACATCACTATGCCGCCACACTACTACATTCACTCTGCTATACCTGCTCTGCTACATCACTATGCCGCCACACTACTACATTCACTCTGCTACATCTGCTCTGCTACATCACTATGCCGCCACACAACTACATTCACTCTGCTACATCACTATGCCCCCACACTACTACATTCACTCTGCTACATCTGCTCTGCTACATCACTATGCCGCCACACTACTACATTCACTCTGCTACATCACTATGCCCCCACACTACTACATTCACTCTGCTACATCTGCTCTGCTACATCACTATGCCCCCACATTACTACATTCACTCTGCTACATCTGCTCTGCTACATCACTATGCCGCCACACTACTATATTCACTCTGCTACATCACTATGCCCCCACATTACTACATTCACTCTGCTACATCTGCTCTGCTACATCACTATGCCGCCACACTACTATATTCACTCTGCTACATCTGCTCTGCTACATCACTATACCACCACACTACTACATTCACTCTGCTACATCTGCTCTGCTACATCACTATGCCCCCACACTACTACATTCACTCTGCTACATCACTATGCCCCCACACTACTACATTCACTCTGCTACATCTGCTCTGCTACATCACTATGCTGCCACACTACTACATTCACTCTGCTACATCTGCTCTGCTACATCACTATGCCCCCACATTACTACATTCACTCTGCTACATCTGCTCTGCTACATCACTATGCCGCCACACTACTACATTCACTCTGCTACATCACTATGCCGCCACACTACTACATTCACTCTGCTACATCTGCTCTGCTACATCACTATGCCTCCAGACTACTACATTCACTCTGCTACATCTGCTCTGCTATATCACTATGCCCCCACACTACTACATTCACTCTGCTACATCACTATGCCCCCACACTACTACATTCACTCTGCTACATCACTATGCCCCCACACTACTACATTCACTCTGCTACATCTGCTCTGCTACATCACTATGCTGCCACACTACTACATTCACTCTGCTACATCTGCTCTGCTACATCACTATGCCCCCACATTACTACATTCACTCTGCTACATCTGCTCTGCTACATCACTATGCCGCCACACTACTACATTCACTCTGCTACATCACTATGCCGCCACACTACTACATTCACTCTGCTACATCACTATGCCTCCACACTACTAAATTCACTCTGCTACATCACTCTGCTACATCTGCTCTGCTACATCACTATGCCACCACACTACTACATTCACTCTGCTACATCTGCTCTGCTACATCACTATGCCCCCACACTACTACATTCACTCTGCTACACCACTATGCCCCCACACTACTACATTCACTCTGCTACATCTGCTCTGCTACATCACTATGCTGCCACACTACTACATTCACTCTGCTACATCTGCTCTGCTACATCACTATGCCCCCACATTACTACATTCACTCTGCTACATCTGCTCTGCTACATCACTATGCTGCCACACTACTACATTCACTCTGCTACATCACTATGCCGCCACACTACTACATTCACTCTGCTACATCTGCTCTGCTACATCACTATGCCTCCAGACTACTACATTCACTCTGCTACATCACTCTGCTACATCTGCTCTGCTATATCACTATGCCCCCACACTACTACATTCACTCTGCTACATCACTATGCCCCCACACTACTACATTCACTCTGCTACATCACTATGCCCCCACACTACTACATTCACTCTGCTACATCTGCTCTGCTACATCACTATGCTGCCACACTACTACATTCACTCTGCTACATCTGCTCTGCTACATCACTATGCCCCCACATTACTACATTCACTCTGCTACATCTGCTCTGCTACATCACTATGCCGCCACACTACTACATTCACTCTGCTACATCACTATGCCGCCACACTACTACATTCACTCTGCTACATCACTATGCCTCCACACTACTAAATTCACTCTGCTACATCACTCTGCTACATCTGCTCTGCTACATCACTATGCCACCACACTACTACATTCACTCTGCTACATCTGCTCTGCTACATCACTATACTCCCACACTACTACATTCACTCTGCTACATCACTATGCCGCCACACTACTGCATTCACTCTGCTACATCACTATGCCGCCACACTACTACATTCACTCTGCTACATCACTATGCCCCCACACTACTACATTCACTCTGCTATATCTGCTCTGCTACATCACTATGCCTCCAGACTACTACATTCACTCTGCTACATCACTATGCCCCCACACTACTACATTCACTCTGCTACATCTGCTCTGCTACATCACTATGCCTCCACACTACTACATTCACTCTGCTACATCACTATGCCCCCACACTACTACATTCACTCTGCTACATCACTATGCCGCCACACTACTGCATTCACTCTGCTACATCACTATGCCGCCACACTACTACATTCACTCTGCTACATCACTATGCCCCCACACTACTACATTCACTCTGCTACATCTGCTCTGCTACATCACTATGCCTCCAGACTACTACATTCACTCTGCTACATCACTATGCCCCCACACTACTACATTCACTCTGCTACATCTGCTCTGCTACATCACTATGCCCCCACATTACTACATTCACTCTGCTACATCTGCTCTGCTACATCACTATGCCGCCACACTACTACATTCACTCTGCTACATCACTATGCCCCCACACTACTACATTCACTCTGCTACATCTGCTCTGCTACATCACTATGCTGCCACACTACTACATTCACTCTGCTACATCTGCTCTGCTACATCACTATGCCCCCACATTACTACATTCACTCTGCTACATCTGCTCTGCTACATCACTATGCCGCCACACTACTACATTCACTCTGCTACATCACTATGCCGCCACACTACTACATTCACTCTGCTACATCTGCTCTGCTACATCACTATGCCTCCAGACTACTACATTCACTCTGCTACATCACTCTGCTACATCTGCTCTGCTACATCACTATGCCCCCACACTACTACATTCACTCTGCTACATCTGCTCTGCTACATCACTATGCTGCCACACTACTACATTCACTCTGCTACATCTGCTCTGCTACATCACTATGCCCCCACATTACTACATTCACTCTGCTACATCTGCTCTGCTACATCACTATGCCGCCACACTACTACATCCACTCTGCTACATCACTATGCCGCCACACTACTACATTCACTCTGCTACATCTGCTCTGCTACATCACTATGCCTCCACACTACTACATTCACTCTGCTACATCACTCTGCTACATCTGCTCTGCTACATCACTATGCCACCACACTACTACATTCACTCTGCTACATCTGCTCTGCTACATCACTATGCTCCCACACAACTACATTCACTCTGCTACATCACTATGCCGCCACACTACTGCATTCACTCTGCTACATCACTATGCCGCCACACTACTACATTCACTCTGCTACATCACTATGCCCCCACACTACTACATTCACTTTGCTACATCTGCTCTGCTACATCACTATGCCTCCAGACTACTACATTCACTCTGCTACATCACTATGACCCCATACTACTACATTCACTCTACTACATCACTACGCATCCACATTACTACATTCACTCTGCTACATCTGCTCTGCTACATCACTATGCCCCCACACTACCACATTCACTCTGCTACATCACTACGCCCCCACACTACTACATCACTACGCCCCCACACTACTACATTCACTCTACTACATCTGCTCTGCTACATCACTATGTCCCCACACTACCACATTCACTCTGCTACATCACTATGCCCCCAGACTACCACATTCACTCTGCTACATCTGCTCTGCTACATCACTATGCCCCCAGACTACTACATTCACTCTGCTACATCTGCTCTGCTTCGTTACTATGCCCTCACATTACTACATCCACTCTGCTTCACCATTATGGACTCACACTACATCCACTCTGCTACATCTGCTTCACTGCTACATACACTACATCTGTTCTGCTACATCATTATACACTCACTACATTTACTCTGCAACATTTGCTTTGCTGCTCCTCTCACATCATTACAAATCCTCTGTTGCTACACTCACACTGCTACATCCACTCTGCTACCTCTACCTCACTGCTGTACACACTACATCAGCTGTGCTGCAGCCACTTTACTACACTAACACCTATTTCCGCTCTGCTACATCTATTCTTCTGCTACATTCACTTTATTACCATTAATTATTCTTTATGATAAGAATGAAGCTACACAGTGAGTAAGGGAGAAGGGACCTCTCAGAGGGGAGCGCGCCCCTCACCACATTAACCCCTGATCCTTGTATCCCTAATAATCCCAGCGGAATAAAAACAGAAAATCTGCACTTTCCCGTTAGTAGTGAATCGTCAGTAATGAGGTCAGTATGGATCGCCTCATTGTACTGCTCTCACTGTAAAGAACCCTTCCCTGTATTCTTCTAGTAATGACGGATCCAAAGAAAGAGAAATCCCCTGAATAACATCACAACAAAAATATCTCACGATTAAAGAAATCTCCATCTTGATCCCAGTGATAATGACCCTGAATCCGTCATAGATCTACAGTCATGGGTTATAACTCTCAATACGAGCAGTCATCAACACCACCTCGCACTGCTCTTACTGGAGAGAAGCCTTTCCTATATTCCTACAGTGATGGTCATTTCCTATTTTCCCCTATTGTTGATGGATCCGCCTTCCCTCCACATGCATATGATCAGCCTAGTACAGATTTATCCTCATTGTAGGTCTGATCTAGGACCGAGGCGGCACCAACAAACCTCCTAGGCCGGGATGTTTAGGTACAGGGTCTATGAAGGCCTAGCCTATGACTAACTCAACTACAAATATCAAATTCTCTTTTCATGACTCCTAAAATATGTATTTGCTTTTGTAGCTTCTGCCTGACATTGAGATATGGGGACAATAATGGGGTCCGTACAGACCCCGGTTTACCATCTAGATCCATGGGGCTCCAGGACGACAAGTGTGGATGAGCCCTTTAAGCTCCAGATTCCTGATACCAGCCCATACTGCAGTACGGCTATGTGCAGCTTCCCCTCCCGCGGCCCCAGCCTGGACTCTGGTAGGGCCACAGAGACCGGAATTTGATGGCCGCTTCATCTTCTCTGTGTGACGGAGGGCGTCCTTTGATTTATGCTCGCTGGCGATTATCCTTCACATTCAGAAGAAGCTTTCTTGTAAGAACACAAGAGTCTCTGCTGGTCTGCCTGACATTGAGATATGGGGACAATAATGGGGTCCGTACAGACCCCGGTTTACCATCTAGATCCATGGAGCTCCAGGACGACAAGTGTGGACGAGCCCTTTAAGCTCCATATTCCTGATACCAGCCCATACTGCAGTACGGCTATGTGCAGCTTCCCCTCCCGCGGCCCCAGCCTGGACTCTGGTAGGGCCACAGAGACTGGACTTTGATGGCCGCTTCATCTTCTGTGTGACGGACGGCGTCCTTTGATTTGTGCTCGCTGGCGATTATCCTTCACATTCAGAAGAAGCTTTCTTGTAAGAACACAAGAGTCTCTGCTGGTCTGCCTGACATTGAGATATGGGGACAATAATGGGGTCCGTACAGACCCCGGTTTACCATCTAGATCCATGGAGCTCCAGGACGACAAGTGTGGACGAGCCCTTTAAGCTCCATATTCCTGATACCAGCCCATACTGCAGTACGGCTATGTGCAGCTTCCCCTCCCGCGGCCCCAGCCTGGACTCTGGTAGGGCCACAGAGACCGGACTTTGATGGCCGCTTCATCTTCTGTGTGACGGACGGCGTCCTTTGATTTGTGCTCGCTGGTGATTATCCTTCACATTCAGAAGAAGCTTTCTTGTAAGAACACAAGAGTCTCTGCTGGTCTGTCGCATAAAACCAATAGCGAGGGACCCGCGGACGGGAGGATTTAGAAATGAAAGCTCCTTCATAAACGGCGATGGTCGGCAGAGATGGAATATATTAAAATGAGAAGGGGGCCAAGATTAATAAAGGATGAAAGAGGGGAGGAAACTGAGGAAGAACATTAGTCCGGAAATTTAGAAATCCTTTTCATTACTGATCTTTTTTTTACCAAGTCATGACTTAAGCTCCGGAGCTGAATTCAAAATTCGGCCAATTCCTTAAAGAGGACCTGTCACTTGTCATAACCTCTTTACCTGTGGTAAATGCCGCCGTTCTGCTGAATCCGGCGTGGTCTTTCATTTGTTCCTGTGCCTCTGTGTTCCCGAGTTATGGCCTCCTCTCTTCTGCATGTGATTCTGGTATTTAAAGCCAAGTGGGCGTGGTCCTCAAAGAAACACCCTCAGAAGAGTTGAAGACCACACCCACTTGACTAAACAGACAGGATTTATATGCGGGGAGGATGAGACAGTATCTCGAGAACGCAGAGGCGCAGGAAGAAAAGAAAAACATCTCCGGATTCAGGAGAACGGCGGCTTTACACCAGGTAAAAACATTATTAGGTTTATGGTAAAAAGAGGAAAAAGGATTAAACTGGGGGAAAGATGACAAATCACAATATTTTTACTTTTGGAAGTGACTGAAGTAATAAACGATGGACTCGTTACCATACAACCTTCTACTCAATGGGAGACGTTGATATTTTGTGCAAGTCGTGGTAAAAGTGGGATTTCACCATCGCTCGAGGGGTCACCAAATGTTTTGGAGGAGTCCGAGCCTTACACAGTCAAATACCCAAGGTTTAATATTTCATCTTAAAACCGAATGAGAAGTGATAGACCCTGCTGTTAAGTGATCAGCTCCGAAGCCATCGGTTCAGATCCCAGGCCCACGGGGGTCTCCTCTGTTACTCTGAGGGGCCCATTTGTACTAAGTCCAAGTGTGAGATGTCTTCTACTCATGGTGGGCTGTGAGACCAGGTAACGCCAGGACTAACATGAGCAAACCTTCACGAGAGGTCCCGGATCACTGGAAAAGCCGGATCTGCCCAGACGGACGGCAAACAAGGGACAGAGACAATCCTCCAAACATTATAAAGACAAAAGACCCCAGAATATTTGGCTCTTGTCCACTTAGCTTTTCATTTTAGTTTCATAAAAAATGATTAGGTAAGAAAAAAATAAATTAATAAAAAAGTTTATTGTTTTGTATCTTCATCTCCTTGGCAAATCTATGTGTCACCATGGTAACAGACTACAATCCAGCCCTGTGTAGTCTGATCCTGCAGTCACACTTATCTTTTATCTCTTGATTATCGGGTGGGAGAAAGTTTCTCTACAAGAGCGGAGTACACAGGATTTAATACTTTGTTGCTATAGAGACACATACATTCGCTTGGAAGATGTAGACCAAAAAAAATAATAGATCTCATACGAAAAAAAAAAAAAAAAAATATATATATATCTATATATAAAAATGTTGGTTGTGAAGGTGTTCAAATCCCTCGAAGACGAAGATGAGATGTGTATTGACAAACCCGATCTAACAGTTAAAGGGAATATCCAGGGTATTTCTTTATATAATCTGAGCCAAAGAAGCCATAGTCACTTGTATTAATTCCCTGAAGCTCCCGTTTCGCTGCTTATTTGGTCCCCGCTGGTTTCAACTTTCTGTCCCATCACTACACATCAGAAATGACCACAGAGCCAACCCATGACCATAGCCATGTGATTGGCCGTGTATCAAAACGGGACCACGAAGTAGAGACCACCAAGACTGGGAAAGCTTTGGGGGATGTAATCTGAGGCTTTTAAAAATAATTTGTAACCCCCTGTAGATCCCTTTAAGGGCACTCCTAAACCTTGGACCAAGACGTTTAGTAATGGTGAAGGAAGAGGACAATCTCAAGACTCAGGAGAATGCCATTGAGATGCCTACAGAACCGAGAACATCTCATCTTTCTGCTCCTCAATGGCAGCGGAGGGGACGGTGATCATTCTCCACCCCATATATGACTGTGGTGGACGTTACCTTTTGAAGACCCTCTCTCCTGATTGCAGGCTTTGGTGGGATCTTCCCGGGGAAACCACTGTGTTATTAGTCTGTCCGGAAAGCAGGCTGTCCGTCTCTAGATGGAAATTGCCGTCCACTTCACCTCTCATATGAGAATTGTCCAAAAATTCCCCGTCGTTCCAAGCTCCCACCGATCCGTCCATGGTCTGGTACCTGATCTCGATACTGACACTGGTCTGAAAGACATGAAGGAAATCGGATGAGAGAAACATCATCTTATCAGTAGACTAGTCAAAGACATTGGATCTTCGCGCAAAAGTCTAAAAATTTACCAAAATTTGGAAATAAAATATTTTCAGATTGGACAGAGCTGTGGTTTTGTATATTTTTTCTTTAGGGTTAAGAGTTGGAAAAAAAATTTGTGATTGTGGTCAGGGGTCAATGACTGTTTGTGTTTTGTTTTTTTCTTGGTCGTTAGTGATGATTGTACCATGGCTTCATTCTCATGTGGGTCTATGGAGGTGGCTGATTTCTCACTCCAAGTGGATGTTTTTTCCAGGCATTAATCTGCCGACAGATGTAAATATTAATGTTATAATATATTAGCCTTTAATTAAAAATATATATATATATGGAATTTTTTCACAATTTTTTTTTCCTCCCTTGCAGTCATAGACCTCAAAGCAACACCCTGCGATTATCTCAGGATTATATTAGTGATGACTGAGACATTTTGGAGCATTAGGTGTAACCAGAGCATAACAAAAAAAAAAGAAAACTACCCAAAAGAGAACAAAAAAAATAGTTACAGAAAGTTGGAGGGTGCAGAGGGAGTCAGGGCCCCGACGCGCGATCCCACTGCTTCCACAATACTATTTTAATTTTTGATTTGCTGAGCTCCTTCATCGGTAGACATGCTTTACCTGCAGTAAACAGGGCATGCTGCCACTAGCAGTTCTACTGTGGAAGCAAAAGTGGATATGATTCCATTCATCTTGCGTCACCCTCTTGTAGAAGGGAGGGAGTAAGGTCACATGACTTCTATAAGAAGATGGCAATTTTGGCTGTGAAGTGTGAATGTCCATAAGATACGAGACACCTGGTGCTAAAACAAGACCTGGGGTATGGAGGGTCCAAGCCACATGGCTCCCACATATGGGAGCTGTCCCCTTGTTTCCGAGGTATGTCCTGACTTCAGCTGTATCTATGCCCTCAGGTTACAGTGATGGCGCAGGGTAAGGACAGACCTCTGCTCCACTCTTCAGATTGGGGAGAGAACTCCAACAAGAATTACGCACCACCAAAGTAGAAGATAAAAATATATACTTTTATTACACATAAATATATAAAAGATACAGGGGATGTGACAGGGATAGAGCCAAAATGTGGAAAAACACAGGGAGAGCAGGCACCAACAGGTGTATGTAATATAATATAGTCCACTTGCTACCAAAGTGTGTCAAATGATCATATTTATATAGAGCCCAAAGTATTGGCACACACCATGGAACAGGATTACCCAAATACAGCGAGGCTGTAAACCGCCGCTGGATCCACAACCAAGAGGATGTAAATAAGAGTCAATTGTACATAATAGCTACCTGAAAGTGCCTGGAGCCCCTGTGTAGGCCACCGTCCCCCTACGCGCGTTTCGGCGCTCAAGCCTTCTTCCAAGGCCTTCCGGCTTTATACTGTGTAGGGGCACTGTGGTGGCTTTATAATGTGTGGGTGGCACTGTAGGGGCTTCATACTGTGGTGGCTTTATACTGTGTAGGGGGCACTGTGGTGGCTTTATACTGTGTAGGGGCACTGTGGTGGCTTTATACTGTGTAGGGGCACTGTGGTGGCTTTATAATGTGTGTGTGGCACTGTGGGGGCTTCATACTGTGGTGGCTTTATACTGTGTAGGGGCACTGTGGGGGCTTTATACTGTGTAGAGGCATTGTGGTGGTTTTATATCATGTGCCCACCCACATGAAGGGGGTGCATTCTATACTATTTGTGGGGCCTTGCAATGGCTACATACTGTGTGGGGGTACTCTGGCGGTTTTTATACTGTGTCGGGGAAGGAACGATGGGTACTTCATACTGTATTAGTGGCACTCTGAGGGTTTTATACTGTCTGAAGTGAGACCAGCAAGGTAGCAGAAAAGCCGGACACACTAACAAGTGGGATGCTTGTATGGGACATCATACTTTGGGGGCATATTGGGCATCATGGGTGGGTATCATACTGTGTATGGGGCTTCATACAGTGTGTGAGCATTGTAAGGGGTTTATACTGTGTAGGGCACTGTGGTGGCTTTATGTGTGGGTGGCACTGTGGTGGCTTTATAATGTGTGGGTGGCACTGTGGTGGCTTCATACTGTGGGGGTTTTATACTGTGTAGGGGCTCTGTGGTGGCTTTACTGTATAATGTGTGGGTGCCACTGTGGGGGCTTCATACTGTTGTGGCTTTATACTGTGTGGGTGACACTGTGGTGGCTTTATAATGTGTGGGTGGCACTGTGGTGGCTTTATAATGTGTAGGGGGCACTGTGGTGGCTTTATACTGTGTAGGGGCACTGTGGTGGCTTTATACTGTGTAGGGGCACTGTGGTGGCTTTATAATGTGTGGGTGACACTGTGGTGGCTTTATAATGTGTGGGTGGCACTGTGGGGGCTTCATACTGTGGTGGCTTTATACTGTGTAGGGGCACTGTGGTGGCATTATACTGTGTAGGGGAACTGTGGTGGCTTTATACTGTGTAGGGGCACTGTGGTGGCTTTACACTGTGTAGGGGCACTGAGGTGGCTTTATACTGTGTAGGGGAACTGTGGTGGCTTTATACTGTGTAGGGGCACTGTGGTGGCTTTATACTGTGTAGGGGCACTGAGGTGGCTTTATAATGTGTGGGTGGCACTATGGGGGCTTCATACTGTGGTGGCTTTATACTGTGTAGGGGCACTGGTGGCTTTATACTGTGTAGGGGCACTGTGGTGGCTTTATACTGTGTAGGGGGCACTGTGGTGGCTTTATACTGTGTAGGGGGCACTGTGGTGGCTTTATACTGTGTAGGGGCACTGTGGTGGCTTTATACTGTGTAGGGGCACTGTGGTGGCTTTATACTGTGTAGGGGCACTGAGGTGGCTTTATAATCTGTGGGTGGCACTATGGGGGCTTCATACTGTGGTGGCTTTATACTGTGTAGGGGGCACTGTGGTGGCTTTATACTGTGTAGGGGCACTGTGGGGGCTTTATACTGTGTAGGGGCACTGTGGGGGCTTTATACTGTGTGGGTGGCACTGTGGGGGCTTCATACTGTGGTGGCTTTATACTGTGTAGGGGGCACTGTGGTGGCTTTATACTGTGTAGGGGCACTGTGGTGGCTTTATAATGTGTGGGTGGCACTGTGGGGGCTTCATACTGTGGTGGCTTTATACTGTGTAGGGGGCACTGTGGTGGCTTTATACTGTGTAGGGGCACTGTGGGGGCTTTATACTGTGTAGGGGCACTGTGGTGGCTTTATAATGTGTGGGTGGCACTGTGGGGGCTTCATACTGTGGTGGCTTTATACTGTGTAGGGGCACTGTGGGGGCTTTATACTGTGTAGAGGCATTGTGGTGGTTTTATATCATGTGGCCACCCACATGAAGGGGGTGCATTCTATACTATTTGTGGGGCCTTGCAATGGCTACATACTGTGTGGGGGTACTCTGGGGGGTTTTATACTGTGTCGGGGAGGGAACGATGGGTACTTCATACTGTATTAGTGGCACTCTGAGGGTTTTATACTGTCTGAAGTGTCTTGTGTGGGATTCATGCGTCTATATACTGTGTATGGGCACTGAGTGTTGTATTCCGTGTGGGGCCCTGTGGGGGCTTCGTGCTGTGGGTCGATGGGGGAGGGGGGGCAATTTTGTGGCTTCATACTGTGGGGGTTTTATAATGTGTTGGTGGCACGGTGGGGCTTCATACTATGTGGGGTTTTATATTGTGTGTGGGGGCTTCATACATTATGTGGGGAGCACTTTGCGGTGTGTGGGGGTATGGTTGTTTTTTTTATACTGTGTCGTTCCCTGTGGTGGCTTCATACTATGTGGGGTACTATGGGGAGTTAATAATGTGTGCGGGGCCCCCTTGTGGCTTCATACTGTGTGGGGGCTTCATACAGTCTGGGTGTCCCGTGGTGGCTTCATACTGTGTAGGGGACACTGTAGTGAGTGATTTTACAGCATGTAGGTGGCACTGAAGGGCATGCATTGCAGGGGTTTTTATACTATGTGGGGTACTATGGGGGTGTTAAACTGTGTAAGGGCATTGTGGTTGTTTCATACTGTGTAGGGGCAATATGGTGGTTTTATACCATGTGGATGGCACTGTGGGGGTGCATTGTGGGGGGTTTATACTGTGTGTGGGGCCTTGTGATATCTTCACACTGTGTGGTGGTACACTGGGTGTTTTATACTATGTGTGAGGGACACTCTGGTGGTTTTATACTGTATGTGGAGAGGGAAGAGGGGCCTCCATACTGTACTATGGGGGATTTATAGTGTGTGAGGGCTGTATCTATATACTGTGTGTGGGCACTGTGAGAGTTTTATTCCTTGGGGAGGCTTATATTGTTGGTTGGGGGGGGATTTGTTGGCTTCATACTGTGTGTGGGTACTTTTGGTGTTTTATACTGTGTGTGGGGCACTGTGGGGGTTTCATACTGTATGTAGGAAGCACTGGGGGTGTCACGATTCACATTTTGCTGCCAACAATATGTCACAGATCCCAACAATATATTAGTGATCCCGGGGAGGATTTATCGTCCCCACTACTCACACCAATTTGTCTCGAACCGGGGTTGTTTGATTGCCCCTGGATCCTTCTGAAGGGGATTTATCTATATCCCACTTCCGGTTTGGAACTTGCAGCTCTCTGGCGCCCCCCTTACCCTCAGGTCAGGTTAGGTACTGTGGAGCGCCCCCAGACACAGGGCCACGGGTTCTCGGTACCGGGCCTCTCTGGTTCGGTTCTGAGGCTGTCACGGTGGCTAGACCCGGTCCGCGACCCTGCTAAGGGGCGTCCAATAAAGGTGGTGCAGTCTGTCAGGGGTTTGTGACGCCACCTGTGGTGTTCGGTCAGGGTGACCGACGCTGCTGTGGGGTCCGCTGGGGTGATGGAATGGCAGCTGGATGGTATACCTTCCCACAGGTGAAGTATGTCCCCAGGGCTTCCCAGTAAGGTGGATGGTGATGGTGTGAGGTGCAGGCAATAACGAGGACACAAGGTTGCAGTCTCTTTACCTCTTTACTGTAGACTTCAGGATCCTCAATCCAGAGCACGCTTAACAGGGCTATCTGAGACCGGCCGGTCCGATGGGCACTTCCAGAGTTCCCTTTGCAGGTGGAAATCAGTGCCTACCACTAGCGCCTGTGTGTTGTAGTGCTACCCTGCTGAGCATTCGGAATAGTCCTCACAACTTCTGTTCTCGTTCGTTCGTTCTTTCTAATTCGTTCCAGATCTTTCTAGTTCAACATCCCCCAGGTATGTTATGGCTAGGACACACCCGTATGACGGGAAGGCCTGGAGTTCTTCCGGGACCCTAGAGACGCCCCTCTCCCACAGTTGCCCCCTATGTCTTCGTAGGTGTTTAGGTGAGACAGCCAACCTATAATTAACTGTCCTGCGGAGTTTGAAGTAAAGCGTAGAGTTAGTTACTCCCTCGGTGTTCCGGCCACCGGCTACGCGCCTCAGTAGGATGTTGCCTCGGTCTTACGGCACGACTCCTACTGGTTCTCCTTTGTGCTTGATCTTGTTTCTCACTGTTCCACAATATCCTTCGCTGTCTCTTTCTTAGGATACCGCCGCGGGGTGTGCAGGCGTGGTTCTGTAACGTTCTATTCTGGTCGCTAGCTGCCTGCCAGGCTCCCACGCCTGACAGGGACCCCCCTGTGTCTTCTTCCTGCAACACCCCCTGCCACGGGATGTTGCCTGAATCTAACCCAGTCAGCTTCTGACTAACTTCCTATCCAACCCCTAGTTTTACCAGTGTGAGGAGTGGCCCAATAAATAAAGCCTTTTTCTCCCCCTAGTGGCCGGAGTGTGAAGTGTAATGTGTGCTGGTGATACCTGGTCAGTAGAATTCCTTCAGTGCCATCAGACGTACCATCACTCCCCTTAGTGGCAGAGTGTCATACTGCAACGACCAGATCTCTGGGGCGCTGCAACTGCACCTAGGGTAATGAGTCGATAGAAAGGCTGCCTGCTATGTACAGGCTATTGGGCACGCTACAGCGAGGACAATATTACTACTCCCACACAGGTGGGAACAATAATTATCAACGCCGCCGGTCGCTGGAAAGAAGCCCAATCGCACAGGACAAAGTCGCTGCCACCAGCTCCGATTCCACAAAAGGTTAACGGGTCTGGAGCCAACCCAAATCAGTAGCGTAATTCACCTCAGAGGAAGAGACAGTTCGTTCATAGAGCAGGAAGAGTATAGCTAGTAAATTATATATTTTACTCCATAAAAAAAGTTAGGCAGTGTTTACAAAAGTATAAAAGATATTATAAAGACGACGAAATCAGGTTTACAATGCAATTACAAATAAAATGTGGATTAAAATACAAGAGAAAACTTACAGGTCGTTATGTCATGGTATCATCTTGGCTGGCCTGTGGCTTAGGAGGATGAATACATCCAGATGCATAGAACAGCTTTGCCGAGCTGGTGTTAGCTTGCTTCCTGGACCAAGACTAACTCACAACTCAGCAGGGGTAAAGATATGCCCTCTTGTTGTGACATCACTAAGTGGGCTGAGTAATGATATGCACTGCTTTTCTCAGAACTTACATTTTTGAGTCCATCTAACAAAGGCATTCCTGAGTGAGAAGGGAGGAGGAACGAGTGGCTAGAGGGGATTGGTCGTCTGCATTTTAAAAGCCACATCCTGCTCACACATTAGTATCAAATTGCTCAGTGTATCTGCCATAGGGCTTTGTTTGTGGTATGAGCGAGTGCAGAGGGGGAAGAGAGAGAGGGGGGGTTCAAAGCTGCAGTGTGAGTCTGACATTGTACTTTCTAGAACTAATCTTACACTAAGTCATTTTTACATTATCGTGACAGTGGGGATTTCACACTGTGTGGGGGTATGGTGGGTGTTTTATACTGTGCGTGGGGCTCTGTGGTGGCTTTATACTGTGTGGGGGTGCTAAGGTGTGTTTATACTGTGTGAGGAGGCACTGTAGGGTGCTTCATATTGTGTGTGGAGTGTTATCTGGCCTCTGCTGTGTGTGGGGAAAACTATGGGGGCTTCAGACTGTGTGTGGGGGACACTATACAGTGCATGGGGTGTTGTGCGGGCTTCACACTGTATGGGGGGGATTTCACACTGAGTGGGATTATGGTGGGGTACTATGAGGGTTTTCTACTGTGTGTGAGGGGGACACTGTGGGGGCTTCATACTGTGTGTGGGGCACTATACTGTGCATGAAGTGTTGTGGGGGCTTCATACTGTATTCATGGGAGCACTATACTGTGCATAGAGTGTTTTGGGGCTTCATACTGTCTGTGGAGCACAATACTTTGCATAGTGTTGTGGGGGCACTATAATGTGCTTGGAGTGTTTTGGGGCTTCATACTGTGTGTGGGGGGCACTGTGGGGGGTTTTTACTGTGTGGGAACACTGAGGGACTGGGCGAGGTTAGGGAATTGGCTTAGCATAAAATGTAAATGGCGGTGTTACATTTCAGTCTGACCCTCCCGGTCTTTCGGAGGGGTGAGGCGGGTATGTGGTCCACGGTCTGATATTAGCATAGGGAATATATGTAGCCACACCATTTTGTATAACCCACACCCTATATAGGCCACTCCCACTTCTGCTGTGTCCTGCGGCCCGCGCATCTCTCTGGTTACTACCTGTGGATCACGCACAGTCCTGTTATGGTGGTCATGACTCCATTGTGGTGATTTCTGACCGTTGGTGGAGGGGGGCTTTTATCTTTGCAGATGCAACTAGAAATTATCAATAAATGAGCAATACTGTAGAGTAGCAGACAATATGGCGGACGGCACCCAGCAACCAATCACAGTCCAGCTGACATCAATACAGTGGTAGACAGAAAATGAAAGCACTGAGGTGATTGGTTGCTTTGGATACGGTCATAACGTCCTCTGCCAGTCTGCACTGGTTTCTTTACATGAGGACCAATGGACCTTAGATACTCAGACACCCACAGCAACCAGTCAGTATCACACAGAATTGGATCGGATACACTACTCAGCAGTCAGTATCAGACAGGAGAGGATTAGATACGGCTCAGCAGACAGTATCACGCAGGATAGGATTAGATACACGGCTCAGCAGACAGTATCACACAGGAGAGGATTAGATACACAGCTCAGCAGTCAGTATCACACAGGATAGGATTAGATACACAGCTCAGCAGACAGTATCACACAGGAGAGGATTAGATACACAGCTCAGCAGACAGTATCACACAGGAGAGGATTAGATACACGGCTCAGCAGTCAGTATCACACAGGAGAGGATTAGATACACGGCTCAGCAGTCAGTATCACACAGGAGAGGATTAGATACACGGCTCAGCAGTCAGTATCACACAGGAGAGGATTAGATACACGGCTCAGCAGTCAGTATCACACAGGAGAGGATTAGATACACGGCTCAGCAGTCAGTATCACACAGGAGAGGATTAGATACACGGCTCAGCAGTCAGTATCACACAGGAGAGGATTAGATACACGGCTCAGCAGTCAGTATCACACAGGAGAGGATTAGATACATGGCTCAGCAGACAGTATCACACAGGAGAGGATTAGATACACGGCTCAGCAGACAGTATCACACAGGAGAGGATTAGATACAGCTCAGCAGTCAATATCACACAGGATAGGATTAGATACACTGGTCAGCAGACAGTATCATACAGGATAGGATTAGATACACGGCTCAGCAGTCAGTATCACACAGGAGAGGATTAGATACACTGGTCAGCAGACAGTATCATACAGGATAGGATTAGATACACGGCTCAGCAGTCAGTATCACACAGGAGAGGATTAGATACACGGCTCAGCAGACAGTATCACACAGGATTAGATACACAGCTCAGCAGTCAGTATCACAGGGTAGGATTAGATACAGCTCAGCAGACAGTATCACACAGGAGAGGATTAGATACACGGCTCAGCAGTCAGTATCACACAGGATAGGATTAGATACAGCACAGCAGACAGTATCACACAGGATAGGATTAGATACACGGCTCAGCAGACAGTATCACACAGGAGAGGATTAGATACACGGCTCAGCAGTCAGTATCACACAGGATAGGATTAGATACAGCACAGCAGACAGTATCACACAGGATAGGATTAGATACACGGCTCAGTGTAATGACCAGAGGTCCGAATAAGATCCAGTGAGTCACAAACCAAGACCAAGGCAGAAATCTCCAACGGTATTTACTCTAAAGCAAAATAATCAAGGTAATATGGAGAATATTAAGGCAGATGCACCCCAAAGATACACTAATTCAGCAGCAGCTGAAATCACTGTGCCACTCCAAGGTCTCCTGAGAACTGTTTCTATAACAGACTAGTAAGAAATTTACCTAACAGAGCAACTAAAACAGGAAACAAGTGTAAATTGAATGTAGTGTTATCAAGGGAGCCCCTGGAATGGCACATTGAGTATAACTTACACAACTCTAATATAAGATACACCTCTAAAGTAACAATTAAACACTCAGAGCAGAGATACCCGGGTATCTATAACTATGGTACCGTATCCTGAGATGGATTTCCTCTCAGGCAGGAATCCGCACAGGCTGCAGCCAGTCCATATCTTCAGCGCCAATAAGTTACAGCAAGCTCCTCTTGTCTTGTCGGCCGATGCCGAGCCCAAACGCCGGGGACTTAGTTAGTGGTCTCACGATGTTGTCTCTGCTTCTGTAGCTCCTAGGAATGCTTCCACGACAACCCGTCCGTCTCTGTATCAGCAGTCTGCCCAGACTTGTTTCTCCACTCAATGCACAGGGAATCCACAGACTTCCAAATACGTACTGGGTTCTTAGTAAAGTCTCAGTCTTTTCTTAGATCAAGGGTTAGCTCTTCTCCAGGAAACGTTAGCAACAAAAGTCTCTCAAAAGCTTCTTTTCCTCCAAACACACTCGCAGTAAATCCACACACAGTCTCTTTTTAAGATATCACAGCAGCTTCTGCCTTTTCTTCCCACCTTTTTCTCTCAGCTCTCACTTCCTTGTTTCACTTTACACACAAGACACCAGACCCCACCCCCCAGCACACATTGTCTCCAGGAGTTTTGCAGGGTCTGTCCTCTGCTGCAGCAGGCAAAAACCACAGGGTCCTAGTGCCCTCTCAGTGGGACTACAGTTCACTCTCTTACATCAGCAGTCAGTATCACACAGGATAGGATTAGATACAGCTCAGCAGACAGTATCACACAGGGTAGGATTAGATACACGGCTCAGCAGACAGTATCACACAGGAGAGGATTAGATACACGGCTCAGCAGTCAGTATCACACAGGATAGGATTAGATACAGCTCAGCAGACAGTATCACACAGGAGAGGATTAGATACACGGCTCAGCAGACAGTATCACACAGGAGAGGATTAGATACACGGCTCAGCAGTCAGTATCACACAGGATAGGATTAGATACAGCTCAGCAGACAGTATCACACAGGAGAGGATTAGATACACGGCTCAGCAGACAGTATCACACAGGAGAGGATTAGATGTATATTCTTCCGCTCTCAGCAGCGTTTGTTACAGTGTGTCAGTGGTTCAGCTCACTATGTTTGCCTGCACTGACACACTGTAACGAGCCGTCATCTCGTGAGCAGGACTTGGTAACTAAAACACTGAAACCTTCAAATTTTGACATTTCCATTCACTGACAGAGGAAAAATGTAGTAAAATTACACAGAAACAACATCCAGAGGAAAGCTGCGGACTCCTCCAGGTCGCTTCTAAATAATTTCCGCCTTGCGGATGATAACAGAGACCAATAGCTTCAGTCTCTGGGGGGGTCCCGTGGCTGCGGTCTGGACGTCCTCACAGGAGGGCAGTGAACACATTGTCCACCAGATATAATTAACTTTCCAGAATTCACACTCCCATCAAGAAAAGACGAGAACTATCCTCCTCCAGGGAGAAGAAGCGGAGCCGTTCTTTACGGGTTACCATGGTAACAAGAAATGATAAATGACAAGTGTACATGGTCGTTCCACCGGCTCCGTCCAACCCAAAATAAATGGTCACAGCGGGCGCTGGGGGATGACCGTGACACTTTAATTATGTGGTCAACAAAACCCCCCCAAAAAAGATCCACAGCAGCATGAACGGCAACATGACTTCCAATGTGCACAATGGGGGTCTCTATATACCCTACTACTCCATTTACCGTCTATTAGTATCGCCCCAATCACTGTCTATATCAGTGGTTGTCGCACATGCTCAGTATCGCCCCAATCACTGTCTATATCAGTGGTGGTCGCACATGCTCAGTATCGCACCAATCATTGTCTACATCAGTGGTGGTCGCACATGCTCAGTATCCCCCCAATCACGGTCTATATCAGTGGTGGTCGCACATGCTCAGTATCGCCCCAATCATTGTCTACATCAGTGGTAGTCGCACATGCTCAGTATCGCCCTATTCACTGTATACATCAGTGCTGGTCGCACATGCCGAGTATCGCCCCAATCACTGTCTATATCAGTGGTGGTCGCACATGCTCAGTATCGCCCCAATCATTGTCTACATCAGTGGTTGTCGCACATGCTCAGTATTGCCCTAATCACTGTATACATCAGTGCTGGTCGCACATGCTCAGTATCGCCCCAATCACTGTGTATATCACTAGTGGCCGCACATGCTCAGTATCGCCCCAATCACTGCCTATATCAGAGGCGTTGCACATGCTCAGTATCGCCCCAATCACTTTCTGTATCACTAGTGGTCGCACATGCTCAGTATCGCCCCAATCACTGTATATATCACTAGTGGCCGCACATGCTCAGTATCGCCCCAATCACTGCCTATATCAGAGGCGTCGCTCATGCTCAGTATTGCTCCAATCACTGTCTATATCACTAGTGGCCGCACATGCTCAGTATCGCCCCAATCACTGCCTATATCAGAGGCGTCGCTTATGCTCAGTATTGCTCCAATCACTGTCTATATCACTAGTGGTCGCACATGCTCAGTATCGCCCCAATCACTGTCTATATCACTAGTAGTCGCACATGCTCAGTATCGCCCCAATCACTGTCTATATCACTAGTAGTCGCACATGCTCAGTATCGCCCCAATCACTGCCTATATCAGAGGCGTCGCTTATGCTCAGTATTGCTCCAATCACTGTCTATATCACTAGTGGTCGCACATGCTCAGTATCGCTCCAATCACTGTCTATATCACTAGTAGTCGCACATGCTCAGTATCGCCCCAATCACTGCCTATATATCAGAGGCGTCGCTCATGCTCAGTATCGCCCCAATCACTGTCTATATCACTAGTGGTCGCACATGCTCAGTATCGCCCCAATCACTGTCTATATCACTAGTAGTCGCACATGCTCAGTATCGCCCCAATCACTGTCTATATCACTAGTGGTCGCACATGCTCAGTATCGCCCCAATCACTGCCTATATATCAGAGGCGTCGCTCATGCTCAGCCTTGCCTCATTCAGGCAGCACATTTGGGACAATTATTCTGATTGGTAGGATTCCCAGAGGCCGCACCCCCCAGCCATTATACAATCATCATCTATATTAGGACGGGTGATGTATGTTGTTTACTGGACAAACCATTTAAGTTTTTGCATGATCACTTTAAGGACCACCTTAAAAATTTCTAGAAAAGATAGATAAAGCACGTGTCCTGTATATGTGGCCACCTGGGAGACCACCCACACAGGACCACAGTGCGCAGAGCAGCGGTGGCGTTACAGTGTCACCTACGCGGATGGCCGAGTTGTTGTCATCGATCAGGGTGTCCGACACTTCCAACTGCGCCTCTTCAACCACCTTCTGGAGAACCATCCGAAATGTCCCAATAAGTCTGAAATAAAAAAAAAATATACATATCTTTATCTATATAAACTAGGAACATGTCACCCAGCTTTTCGATGTTCCTGAATGGCACTGCATGGCTGCAGTCAGTCCCTACGTCATGGCTGTCAGTCTTCACTGCACCTCTGCTGTTCTATTCAGAAAATATTCACACTATGGATATAAAGCTGCGGTGGGATGACCGGAAGAGTTGTCATAGGTACTAAACAGCAAAGGGACAAACAGTATTGGGAAAACTGGACGACGTGTGGTGGCCGCCATATTGTCTGTGCTCCACGGTGTGTAATACCCTGCGGAGAGCGAGGACGAGGAGCATGAATTATGGGGGTCCAGGCTGGAGCGAGCGATTTCTGCGCAGATCTTTCCTCCTTCTTCTGATACATTATTTATCGCACATTCTGTGACTCCGGGTCATTGATAATTCACGTCTCTCCGTCTCCTCCACCCGAGACAGGGGCCGGAAACAAAGGGGTTAATGTGATGGGAGAAGGTGCAGGAAAGACCCCGGGAGACCAGTGTCCAAAATAATAATACCACAGTGATATCCACAGTGCCCCCATAATAGTGATATCCACAGTGCCCCCATAATAGTGATATCCACAGTGCCCCCATAATAACAGCGACATCCACAGTGCCCCCATAATAACAGTGATATCCACAGTGCCCCCATAATAACAGTGATATCCACAGTGCCCCCATAATAACAGTGATATCCACAGTGCCCCCATAATAACAGTGATATCCACAGTGCCCCCATAATAACAGTGATATCCACAGTGTCCCCCATAATAACAGTGATATCCACAGTGTCCCCATAATAACAGTGATATCCACAGTGTCCCCATAATAACAGTGATATCCACAGTGCCCCCATAATAGTGATATCCACAGTGCCCCCATAATAGTGATATCCACAGTGTCCCCATAATAACAGCGACATCCACAGTGCCCCCATAATAACAGTGATATCCACAGTGCCCCCATAATAACAGTGATATCCACAGTGCCCCATAATAACAGTGATATCCACAGTGCCCCCATAATAACAGCGATATCCACAGTGCCCCCATAATAACAGCGACATCCACAGTGCCCCATAATAACAGTGATATCCACAGTGTCCCCATAATAACAGCGACATCCACAGTGCCCCCATAATAACAGCGATATCCACAGTGTCCCATAATAACAGTGATATCCACAGTGCTCCCATAATAACAGTGATATCCACAGTGCCCCCATAATAACAGTGATATCCACAGTGCCCCCATAATAACAGTGATATCCACAGTGCCCTCATAATAACAGTGATATCCACAGTGCCCCCATAATAACAGTGATATCCACAGTGCCCTCATAATAACAGCGACATCCACAGTGCCCCCATAATAACAGTGATATCCACAGTGCCCCCATAATAACAGTGATATCCACAGTGCCCCCATAATAACAGTGATATCCACAGTGCCCCCATAATAACAGTGATATCCACAGTGTCCCCATAATAACAGTGATATCCACAGTGCCCCCATAATAACAGTGATATCCACAGTGCCCCCATAATAACAGTGATATCCACAGTGCCCCCATAATAACAGTGATATCCACAGTGTCCCCATAATAACAGTGATATCCACAGTGTCCCCATAATAACAGTGATATCCACAGTGTCCCCATAATAACAGTGATATCCACAGTGTCCCCATAATAACAGTGATATCCACAGTGTCCCCATAATAACAGTGATATCCACAGTGTCCCCATAATAACAGTGATATCCACAGTGCCCCCATAATAACAGTGATATCCACAGTGCCCCCATAATAACAGTGATATCCACAGTGCCCTCATAATAACAGTGATATCCACAGTGCCCCCATAATAACAGTGATATCCACAGTGCCCTCATAATAACAGCGACATCCACAGTGCCCCCATAATAACAGTGATATCCACAGTGCCCCCATAATAACAGTGATATCCACAGTGCCCCCATAATAACAGTGATATCCACAGTGCCCTCATAATAACAGTGATATCCACAGTGCCCCCATAATAACAGTGATATCCACAGTGCCCCCATAATAACAGTGATATCCACAGTGTCCCCATAATAACAGTGATATCCACAGTGTCCCCATAATAACAGTGATATCCACAGTGTCCCCATAATAACAGTGATATCCACAGTGTCCCCATAATAACAGTGATATCCACAGTGCCCCCATAATAACAGTGATATCCACAGTGCCCTCATAATAACAGCGACATCCACAGTGCCCCCATAATAACAGTGATATCCACAGTGCCCCCATAATAACAGTGATATCCACAGTGCCCCCATAATAACAGTGATATCCACAGTGCCCTCATAATAACAGCGACATCCACAGTGCCCCCATAATAGTGATATCCACAGTGTCCCCATAATAACAGTGATATCCACAGTGCTCCATAATAACAGCGACATCCACAGTGCCCCCATAATAGTGATATCCACAGTGTCCCCATAATAACAGTGATATCCACAGTGTCCCCATAATAACAGCGACATCCACAGTGCCCCCATAATAACAGTGATATCCACAGTGTCCCATAATAACAGTGATATCCACAGTGCCCCCATAATAACAGTGATATCCACAGTGCCCTCATAATAACAGCGACATCCACAGTGCCCCCATAATAGTGATATCCACAGTGTCCCCATAATAACAGTGATATCCACAGTGCTCCATAATAACAGCGACATCCACAGTGCCCCCATAATAACAGTGATATCCACAGTGTCCCATAATAACAGTGATATCCACAGTGCCCCCATAATAACAGTGATATCCACAGTGCCCTCATAATAACAGCGACATCCACAGTGCCCCCATAATAGTGATATCCACAGTGTCCCCATAATAACAGTGATATCCACAGTGTCCCCATAATAACAGCGACATCCACAGTGCCCCCATAATAGTGATATCCACAGTGTCCCCATAATAACAGTGATATCCACATTGCCCTCATAATAACAGCGACATCCACAGTGCCCCCATAATAGTGATATCCACAGTGTCCCCATAATAACAGTGATATCCACAGTGCCCCCATAATAACAGTGATATCCACAGTGTCCCCATAATAACAGTGATATCCACAGTGCCCCCATAATAACAGTGATATCCACAGTGCCCCCATAATAACAGTGATATCCACAGTGCCCCATAATAACAGTGATATCCACAGTGCCCCCATAATAACAGTGATATCCACAGTGTCCCCATAATAACAGTGATATCCACAGTGCCCCCATAATAACAGCGATATCCACAGTGCCCCCATAATAACAGCGATATCCACAGTGCCCCATAATAACAGCGATATCCACAGTGCCCCATAATAACAGTGATATCCACAGTGCCCCCATAATAACAGTGATATCCACAGTGCCCCCATAATAACAGTGATATCCACAGTGCCCCATAATAACAGCGATATCCACAGTGCCCCATAATAACAGTGATATCCACAGTGCCCCCATAATAACAGTGATATCCACAGTGCCCCCATAATAACAGCGATATCCACAGTGCCCCCATAATAACAGCGATATCCACAGTGCCCCCATAATAACAGTGATATCCACAGTGCCCCCATAATAACAGTGATATCCACAGTGTCCCCATAATAACAGTGATATCCACAGTGCCCCATAATAACAGTGATATCCACAGTGTCCCCATAATATCCTTAGGGGGGGC
The DNA here is from genome assembly GCF_032444005.1 of Ranitomeya imitator. Lineage (NCBI taxonomy): Eukaryota > Metazoa > Chordata > Amphibia > Anura > Dendrobatidae > Ranitomeya > Ranitomeya imitator. Next base: position 694,882,123 of record NC_091286.1, on the reverse strand, counting down.
TAGTCTCGGCAGGTCTGCTCTGGTTTTGGGGTCTTATCTTAATCATTTAATAATTCATCTCCATTGTTTGTGGCGTCAGGATCGGATGTCGCCCTTCCTTCTGGCGGTGAGGCCTCCATTATTTGTCAGCGGCCTCCATTATTCGCCCGCTCCGGTTAGTGAGGCCTGTCCTCGGCCGCAGTCACACTTGCAGTAATCACTTGTGACTTTTTACCATTTATAGTAATATTTCTGTTACTTGACTTCTTTAGTTCGGTGCTTTCTCCTTGTGTGGAACAGGCAATGCATCATGGGAGACAAGTATGCAAATGAGGTTTCCTCCAGAAGGAAGAAATCTGCCTCTCTAGCGCCACCTGCAGGTAGTTACTATTTCATGCAATGTTCAACCCATTACATGTGAAACGTGAGCAGAGGTATCACCCAGTATTTGTAGTGGATTCCATCTGTCCGCCATTCTTTACGCTGCAGCACTGCCCTGCAGACACAGGACTGAGAGCGGGGAGGAGGCCGCACTCACCTGTTAGTGAAGACTTTGCTGTAGTTAAACACTTGTATTTCCAGCATCTCGTTCCCATCTATGTTACTGGCGATCGGCCAGCGAAAAGTCTGGAAGAAAAGGAGAGCTGCGTTACTCCAGGGCTCATACATAACACTGCCATATAATGCTGACATATACCGCCCACATACCACTGCCATATAATGCTGACATATTTCACCAAAATACCACTGCCATACAATGCTGATATATACCGCCCACATACCACTGCCATATAATTCTGACATATACCGCCCACATACCACTATCATACAATGCTGACATATTTCACTGAAAATTGAAGACATACAAAATATTCACTCACATATAACAGAGGAATGCACCGGGGTGTGAAGGAAGGGGAAAAAAACAAAATAGAGAGAGGAAGGGAATTACTACACGTACAAACAAGGCTAAAGTCACAGATAACTCCTCCAAATCTCCTTCTCATACCAACTCCTTTCCCTCCATTAGCCATGCAGCAAATGCTAACTCTGACAAGGATTAGTAGCAGAGCCCAGATTATAAAGGGGAAAAGGAGTGGCTAACGGAGCACAGCTGAGCTCAGGGATTTCCAACATGGCCGATTAACCCCTGTTCTGCCACAAGAAATAAACACTTAAAATGAAGGAGAAGCGCTTCTTCTCAGTGCAGGAGTAGGAGCCATCAGACTCTGCGGTCTTCTGGCTCCTCTCTGTTGTGGAAACTCCATGACACTCTGTTATCCCGGCCTCCATTGATGCCCAGCGGGCTGAGGATAGCCTCCCTATATGCTGTCATATAATTCCCACATGATACTGCCAAATAGTTCTCACGTATTTTTTTTGCAAATACAGCTGCAGCAAAAATTAAGAGACCACTGCAGAATGTTCAGTTTGTCTGATTTTTCTCTTTATAGGTTAATTTTTGAGTAAAATATAAATTGTTCTTTTATTCTATAAACTAGATCCCACATAACACCGCCATATAGATCTCACATAACACCGCCATATAGATCCCACATAACACCGCCATATAGATCCCACATAACATGCCATATAGATCCCACATAACACCGCCATATAGATCCCACATAACACGCCATATAGATCCCACATAACACTGCCATATAGATCCCACATAACACCGCCATATAGATTCCACATAACACCGCCATATAGATTCCACATAACACTGCCATATAGATCTCACATAACACCGCCATATAGATCCCACATAACACCGCCATATAGATCTCACATAACACCGCCATATAGATCCCACATAACACCGCCATATAGATCCCACATAACACGCCATATAGATCCCACATAACACCGCCATATAGATCCCACATAACACGCCATATAGATCCCACATAACACTGCCATATAGATCCCACATAACACCGCCATATAGATTCCACATAACACCGCCATATAGATTCCACATAACACTGCCATATAGATCTCACATAACACCGCCATATAGATCCCACATAACACCGCCATATAGATCCCACATAACACGCCATATAGATCCCACATAACACCGCCATATAGATCCCACATAACACGCCATATAGATCCCACATAACACTGCCATATAGATCCCACATAACACCGCCATATAGATTCCACATAACACCGCCATATAGATTCCACATAACACCGCCATATAGATCTCACATAACACCGCCATATAGATCCCACATAACACCGCCATATAGATTCCACATAACACTGCCATATAGATTCCACATAACACTGCCATATAGATCTCACATAACACCGCCATATAGATCCCACATAACACCGCCATATAGATCCCACATAACACCCCATATAGATCCCACATAACACCGCCATATAGATCCCACATAACACGCCATATAGATCCCACATAACACCGCCATATAGATCCCACATAACACCGCCATATAGATCTCACATAACACTGCCATATAGATCTCACATAACACTGCCATATAGATCCCACATAATACGCCATATAGATCCCACATAACACTGCCATATAGATCCCACATAACACTGCCATATAGATCCCACATAATACGCCATATAGATCCCACATAACACTGCCATATAGATCCCACATAACACCGCCATATAGATCCCACATAACACTGCCATATAGATTCCACATAACACTGCCATATAGATCCCACATAACACCGCCATATAGATCCCACATAATACGCCATATAGATCCCACATAACACTGCCATATAGATCCCACATAACACTGCCATATAGATCCCACATAACACTGCCATATAGATCCCACATAACACGCCATATAGCTCTCACATAACACCGCCATATAGATCTCACATAACACTGCCATATAGATCACACATAACACCTCCATATAGATCTCAAATAACACCGCCATATAGATCTCACATAACACCGCCATATAGATCTCACATAACACCGCCATATAGATCTCACATAACACCGCCATATAGATCTCACATAACACCGCCATATAGCTCTCACATAACACCGCCATATAGCTCTCACATAGCACCGCCATATAGATCCCACATAACACCGCCATATAGATCCCACATAACACCGCCATATAGATCTCACATAACACCGCCATATAGATCCCACATAACACGCCATATAGATCTCACACAACACCGCCATATAGATCCCACATAACACTGCCATATAGATCCCACATAACACCGCCATATAGATCTCACATAACACCGCCATATAGATCTCACACAACACCGCCATATAGCTCTCACATAACACCGCCATATAGATCCCACATAACACCGCCATATAGATCCCACATAACACCGCCATATAGATCTCACATAACACCGCCATATAGATCCCACATAACACGCCATATAGATCTCACACAACACCGCCATATAGATCCCACATAACACTGCCATATAGATCCCACATAACACCGCCATATAGATCTCACATAACACCGCCATATAGATCCCACATAACACTGTAATGTAATTTCCAATAATACCGCATCCATCACGATATACGTCCATGTGACTTTGCTCCTGGAGCTTCTTGATAAATGCTGCTCTGTGCAATTATTCATCCCTGAGCCTCATCCTGCTCTTGTATGGAGAGTTCCTCCACGAAAACGGTGTGGGGGGAGAACGAAGGGGCGGAGAAGCCCCCCAGCGCCCAGGACTCCGCTAATTCCCTGATAATCCGGCAGATAAGAATATTAATGATTGCCAGATTAAAGAGTCATGAAAACTTAAAGGGCCACAATTATAACGTGTGACCACACCCTCTTTTGGATAAGCCCCGCCCTGTCTGGTTTAGAATCTCCATGCTTTCCTGTATGTAACATAGCTCGCACAAAGGAGATTTCTGAGGACCTCAGAAGAAGAGACGTTGATGCCCGTCAGGCCAGAAATGGTTACAAAACCATCTCTAAAGAATTGGCCTGAAGCTGAAGGCCATTATTACCCTCTCCAGGATCAGGTGACCAATAATGATCACTCCAAGAGCAAGGTGTATAATAATGTCCGAGGACACAAAGGAACCAAAGGTCACCTCTAAGCAACTGAAGGCCACAAAGGAACCAAAGGTCACCTCTAAGCAACTAAAGGCCTCGCTCACATTAGATAATGTTTATATTTGTCAGAATTCAGCCAGAAAATCCTAAAGGAAAATGTCCGGACATCTGTTCCCGAGCCGAATTCCCCAGAGAACGTCGGTCCTGCTACAAGACAACAACCCAAGGCCGCAAGCTGTTCTACAAAAGAACGGTTACCGGAGGATAAAGAGGAAGTTCTGGAACGTGGAAGGAGCTGACGTGAGCAGGTCATGGAGAAAATCCATGAACGTAACAGAGGTGAAGCTGTTTTGTAGGGAGGAAAGGGCTAAAATTCCTACATGCGATGTGCAGGAATAATCAGCAATCAATGGAATCGTTTAGATGCAACTATTGCCGCAGAAGAGGTCACACCAGGTACTGAGAGCAAAGGGTTCACATACTTCTGCTACTCACAGATATTTGCCATTTTTTGTTGAATGAGGAAAATGATCAAAGTCAAATATTTTTGCCTCATTCATTTAATTTGGTTCTTTATCTCTTTTTAGGACTTTTTTTTTTGCAGTTTTAGATCAAATTTATGCAGAAAATTCTGAAGAGTTCACAAACTTAAAAGCAGCAGTGTATGTAGTAGTGGGACCCTGAGTAAATCAAGGACCACAGTCACATCTAGGATTTGTACTAGATATTATTAAATATAACGATTCACTACACCAATTAGATCCGAGTGCAGAGAGGGGGGAAAGCATTGAAGTCCTCAGGGAGGGCAGATCATATTAGGAGGGACACACAGCAGAAGACTGAGGCTAGGAGACAGTGTATTGAGTAGTGTGAACCCTGAGCAAACCAAGGAGTACAGTCATATCTAGGATTTGTACATGGCATTATTAAATGTAACGATTCACTATATTGTAACCATTGGATCCATGTGCGGAGAGGGGAAAGCAACCAAGTCCTCAGGGAGGGCAGATCATATTAGGAGGGGCACACAGCAGAAGACTGAGGCTAGGAGACAGTGTATGTAGTAGTGGTAACCTTGAGTAAACCAAGGAGTACAGTCACATCTAGGATTTGTACATGGCATTATTAAATGTAACGATTCACTATATTGTAACCATTGGATCCATGTGCGGAGAGGGGGAAAGCAACCAAGTCCTCAGAGAGGGCAGATCATATTAGGAGGGGCACACAGCAGAAGACTGAGGCTAGGAGACAGTGTATGTAGTAGTGGTAACCTTGAGTAAACCAAGGAGTACAGTCACATCTAGGATTTGTACATAACATTATTAAATGTAACGATTCACTGTATTGTACCCATTAGATCCGAGTGCGTAGAGGGGGAAAGCATCCAAGTCCTCAGGGACGGCATATCACATTAGGAGGGACACACAGCAGAAGACTGAGGCTAGGAGACAGTGTATGTAGTAGTGGGAACCTTGAGTAAACCAAGGAGTACGGTCACATATAGGATTTGTACATGACATCATTAATAAATGTAACGATCCACTACATTGTACCCATTAGATCCGAGTGTGGAGAGGGGGAAAGCATCCAAGTCCTCAGGGAGGGCAGATGACATTAGGAGGGACACACACCAGAAGACTGAGGCTAGGAGACATATCTCATATCTCCTTTACTTCTAGGGTTGCAAAAAATTAGTGTTTTTGCAAAAATTGATTTTTTTTTTAATTGTATCCAAAATGTGACCTTCTCAAAAGATACAAAGAAAAGGATGAATGCAGATTTCTGAGATGACAAAGATGAAATAAACCTGAAACGCAGAATATACAGTAACGAGTTGTCGGTGCGGCTCAGAGAGTTTGCGACTAATGATGGCAGACACAATCCGGCCCCAAAGGTCTCATTTATTTCTCACCGCAAGTCTCAGACGGAAGGTTCACAGCAGAGAAGACTGGCGGCTCATTAGCAGTGATCTCTGTTTCTTCCACCGCCGCTGACATTCTTATATTTAGTATCTGGGACCCCCGAGAGATGGCGGCGTGTTCCCCGGGAGATGAAGAAAATTAAACAGTTCTGGGTTCAGTTATTGAGGCCCCCAGAAATGTGATCCCCTTGGTTTACAGATGATTTTCTCCCTGCCTCGTGACAACCACGTGTAGGGCGGCGCACCTAGCTCCATCCATGCATCCAACAAGGACATGCTTCGGAAGAAAAAAAAAAAATGTTAACTGCTGATGGACCTTTGCCTTTTTTTTGGACCTGCTGATGACATATCTTACACCTTCTCACCTTGAGATGAGGGTCTTTTTCCCTCCAAACTCTTTGTTTAGAAAATTCCTGAAAATGTTCCACCATTGTGCTGATGTAGAGTCTGTGCAGCATCTGTGCATAGCCGGCAGTGCTGAGAGTTCTCATACAGATCTGACAGCACATTGTTCCTGGCTCTGTCAGTTTACTCAGCTGATCCCTTCTTTTTTCTTAGCGTTAGACGGCGGTATAAATCGGAGCTAGATCGGAATGAAATGCTCGGATTGGCGGGCGGGTCTCCCAACCCGAGCGAGACAGCTTCATATATTTCTATGCAGCTGTCACAGTCAGGTTGGGGGGCCGCCGGCCAGTGCCTGCACTGCATTCCGATCTCGATGATTTATATGGCTGTCTCACTGCGCTCTTAGAGAGAGCAGCAAGTTGTAAATGGCAGATCAGATTGTATAGAGTGGGGAAAGCATCCACATCTTCATGGAGGGCAGATCACACAAAGCGGGACATCAAGAAAAAAAAGTTTGAGACTAAGGGATGTATCTTATACCTCCCAACATCAAGGGAGTAGTATTTATGCAAATATGGCTTTAATTAGATTTTATTTTTATTTTTTAGGGGGGTGGGGTTTATAAATGTTCTTCGGAAAGGACTAAAAATTACATAAAACAATGCGTAACAATCATTATGGTTTGCTTTAACCCTCACGGACCTACAGTGGTATATATGTTGATTTCTTTATTTTAGTGATGCGGGAGGGTGGTGGGGAAGGGGCACGATACGGATGCTTTCTTTCTAAAATGAACTTTTAATCTCCTCATGCAAGTAAAGTAGGACTAGTCCAACAATGAGTCCCTTCCCCCAGACTAGTCCTGTCTCAGTCACTCAGATTACACCTTCCTGTTTGTGACTTATATCTTGTATACAACCCCCGTTATAATAAGAGCCAGCACAACAGTTACATGATAGGTCAGGTCCCCTTTAAAGTTTGTAAAGTTTATATTTGCTTCTTAAATGCAATATTAGACAACTTTCTAAATAGTCTTCAATAAAAACGTACTGGCCTTTTCCTGTTGAAGAGTCTGTGCAGCTCCTGTTCATAGCTAGCTACTCTGCAATATGACAAAAACACATCAGAGCTGTGTCCCTCGCTCTGACAGTCTTCTCTTCCCTCCTACTCTCTTTTCTAAGGGTTAGAAATAGCAACAGGCAGGTGAGGAGGTTATACATGGCTCACAATGTGGAGAGGGGGAAAGCATCCAAGTCTTCAGAGAGGGCAGATGACACCAAGAGGTACATACACACAAAAGAAAAGTATGAAACTAGGAGAAAGTGGTGCACGACATATCGAGGGTCTGAAAATGAAGAAAGGAATACAATTTACAAACACAAACTTATTTCTGCCCTAGTGATATCAAGGAGAATGAATGAAATCATGATAATCACCCTGGCACGAAGCATATGCCAATCATGTCCATAGTCAGCATCAATGCCAATGACCCACTGGTGACAAATGGACAATACCACCCATCATTTATTACTTGGCATCAGCGTATGATGTCTCATCATCTATCTCTGGATCTAGGGTTGCCCATCTGTCACATTACGCTACACGGGCACCCCTTCCCCCACCAGGGACGGACTGCCAGGGTCTGCGCACACATGACATGCTCTGCAGCTGCAGTCATTCATCTCCATTTGGATAGTAATGCTTTTAATTGATGTAGTCTCAGCTGGCAGGATCCTCATTATCCCCCAAATGATGAGCTTCATGGTCTATTTGCTCAAGGCGACATATAGGCTCCAATGCCAGGGTGCCGCGTTCATGCTAAAGATTCAGAGTGGTCAGAGTCTCTTCAGCAGCACAGAGTATTTCAGCAGTAGACACAGTTTCTTATAATTCACTGTAAGGTCGTCAGTAATTGTGATCTCTCTGGACCCCCGGATGCAGAGCTGAAGTTGATCTCTCCGGACCCCCGGATGCAGAGCTGAGGTCCCCCCCCCCCCCCCTTACTCCTAATAACAGGAATTAATGTTACAGAGCGAGCGCTTGTGTGTTTTTGTCACTTTTCTTTTCCTCATTGTTGTGTTTTGTGATCAATCAGCGAAGAATCTGCGTGAAATAATTCACTTAGGACGCGGCGCTGTTACTTCATCTTCTTGCCTTCGGCATCCAGTCGTTTAATGAGCTCGGATTCATCACATTTATTGCTCTCTGGAAGGATTGTGCTACTGCCTGATGGTGCCGGGGGCAGCGCTGAGCCGCACACTGCGACGCCGCAACTTGCGCTGACAAAGAACCAAACACGAGGACGAGGAGCGGTGATTATAAAGACAGAAACAACCGAGAAAGTAGTCAGAGCCGGAGCCAAGGAGGCCGAGAACAAGAACAAATCCATATAAGAAGCTGAAGAAAAGGAGGCCGAGAACAAGAACAAAGCCAAGGAAGAAGCCGGAGCCAACGAGGCCGAGAACTAGAACAAATCCATATAAGAAGCTGGAAAAAGAGAGGCAGAGAACAAGAACAAATCCATATAAGAAGCTGGAGAAAAGGAGGCAGAAAACAAGAACAAATCCATGTAACAAGCTGGAGAAAAGGAGGCCGAGAACAAGAACAAATCCATATAAGAAGCTGAAGAAAAGGAGGCCGAGAACAAGAACAAAGCCAAGGAAGAAACCGGAGCCAACGAGGCTGAGAACTAGAACAAATCCATATAAGAAGCTGGAGAAAGAGAGGCAGAGAACAAGAACAAATCCATATAAGAAGCTGGAGAAAAGGAGGCAGAAAACAAGAACAAATCCATGTAACAAGCTGGAGAAAAGGAGGCAGAGAACAAGAACAAATCCATATAAGAAGCTGAAGAAAAGGAGGCCAAGAACAAGAACAAAGCCAAGGAAGAAGCCGGAGCCAACGAGGCCGAGAACTAGAGCAAATCCATATACGAAGCTGGAGAAAAGGAGGCAGAAAACAAGAACAAATCCATGTAACAAGCTGGAGAAAAGGAGGCAGAGAACAAGAACAAATCCATATAAGAAGCTGAAGAAAAGGAGGCCGAGAACAAGAACAAAGCCAAGGAAGAAGCCGGAGCCAACGAGGCCGAGAACTAGAACAAATCCATATAAGAAGCTGGAGAAAGAGAGGCAGAGAACAAGAACAAATCCATATAAGAAGCTGGAGAAAAGGAGGCAGAAAACAAGAACAAATCCATGTAACAAGCTGGAGAAAAGGAGGCAGAGAACAAGAACAAATCCATATCAGAAGCTGGAGAAAAGGAGGCAGAGAACAAAAACAAATCCATGTAACAAGCTGGAGAAAAGGAGGCCGAGAACAAGAACAAATCCATGTAAGAGTTTCACCTATTGTGTCCCCCATTTCCTTGTAGATTGTAAGCTTGCGAGCAGGGACCTCACCCCTAATGTCAATGTTTAAATTTTTAAATTGTCTTAACTGTTACTGAATTTATTGTCTGTACATGTCCCCGCTTAATTGTAAAGTGTTGCGGAATATGTTGGCGCTATATAAATAAAAATTATTATTATTATTATGTAAGAAGCTGGAGAAAAGGAGGCAGAGAACAAGAACAAATCCATGTAAGAAGCTGGAGCCCAGAATACAAAGAACAAGAACAAATCCATGTAAGAAGCCAGATCCAAGAGCACAGAGAACAAGAATAAATCTACGCAAGAAGCCAGAGCCCAGAATACAGAAAACAGGAACAAATCAAAGTAAGAAGTCAGAGAAAAGGAGGCTGAGAACAAGAACAGGAACCCAGAATTCAAAGAACAAGAACAAATCCACGTAAGAAGTCAGAACCCAGAATACAGAGAACAAAAAGAAATCAACGTAAGAAATCGGAGAAAAGGAGACCGAGAACAAGAACAGGAACAAATCCATGGAAGAAGCCGGAGCCCAGAATATAGAACACAGGAACAAATCAATGGAATAAGCTGTAGAAAAGGAGGCTGAGAACAAGAACAAAGCCATGTAAGAAGCCAGAGGCTTATCTGGAGGATGCAAATATATTTGCAGTACAGCAACATTATCATGTCACCAGCCTCCATACACTATAATAGGAGTTATAGTCCTGTATATAGGAGCAGTGTTATAGTAGTTATATTCTTGTATATAGGAGCAGTGTTATAGTAGTTATATTCTTGTACATAGGAGCAGTATTATAGTAGATATATTCTTGTAAATAGGAGCAGTATTATAGTAGTTATATTCTTGTACATAGGGGCAGTATTATAGTAGTTATATTATTGTACATAGGAGCAGTATTATAGTAGTTATATTCTTGTAAATAGGAGCAGTATTATAGTAGTTATATTCTTGTACATAGGAGCAGTATTATAGTAGATATATTCTTGTAAATAGGAGCAGTATTATAGTAGTTATATTCTTGTACATAGGGAGCAGTATTATAGTAGTTACCGTATATTCTTGTACATAGGGGGCAGTATTATAGTAGTTATATTCTTGTACATAGGAGCAGTATTATAGTAGTTATATTCTTGCACATAGGAGCAGTATTATAGTAGTTATATTCTTGCACATAGGAGCAGTATTATAGTAGTTATATTCTTGTACGTAGGAGCAGTATTATAGTAGTTATATTCTTGTTTATACGAGCAGTATTATAGTAGTTATATTCTTGTACATAGGAGCAGTATTATAGTAGTTACCATATATTCTTGTACATAGGAGGCAGTATTATAGTAGTTATATTCTTGTACATAGGAGCAGTATTATAGTAGTTATATTCTTGTACATAGGGGGCAGTATTATAGTAGTTATATTCTTGTACATAGGGGGCAGTATTATAGTAGTTATATTCTTGTACATAGGGGGCAGTATTATAGTAGTTATATTCTTGTACATAGGAGCAGTATTATAGTAGTTATATTCTTGTACATAGGAGCAGTATTATAGTAGTTATATTCTTGTACATAGGAGCAGTATTATAGTAGTTATATTCTTGTACATAGGAGCAGTATTATAGTAGTTATATTCTTGTACATAGGAGCAGTATTATAGTAGTTATATTCTTGTACATAGGAGCAGTATTATAGTAGTTATATTCTTGTACATAGGAGCAGTATTATAGTAGTTATATTCCTGTATATAGGAGCAGTATTATAGTAGTTATATTCTTGTATATAGGGGGCAGTATTGTAGTAGTTATATTCTTGTACATAGGTGGCAGTATTATAGTAGTTATATTCTTGTATATAGGGGGCAGTATTGTAGTAGTTATATTCTTGTACATAGGTGGCAGTATTATAGTAGTTATATTCTTGTACATAGTAGCAGTATTATAGTAGTTATATTCTTGTACATAGGGAGCAGTATTATAGTAGTTATATTCTTGTATATAGGAGCAGTATTATAGTAGTTATATTCTTGTACATAGGAGCAGTATTATAGTAGTTATATTCTTGTATATAGGAGCAGTATTATAGTAGTTATATTCTTGTACATAGGGAGCAGTATTATAGTAGTTATATTCTTGTACATAGGAGCAGTATTATAGTAGTTATATTCTTGTACATAGGGGCAGTGTTATAGTAGTTATATTCTTGTATATAGGAGCAGTGTTACAGTAGTTATATTCTTGTACATAGGAGCAGTATTATAGTAGTTATATTCTTGTACATAGGAGCAGTATTATAGTAGTTATATTCTTGTACATAGGAGCAGTATTATAGTAGTTATATTCTTGTACATAAGGGACAGTATTATAGTAGTTATATTCTTGTACATAGGGCAGTATTATAGTAGTTATATTCTTGTACATAGGGGCAGTGTTATAGTAGTTATATTCTTGTATATAGGAGCAGTGTTACAGTAGTTATATTCTTGTACATAGGAGCAGTATTATAGTAGTTATATTCTTGTACATAGGAGCAGTATTATAGTAGTTATATTCTTGTACATAGGGGCAGTATTATAGTAGTTATATTCTTGTACATAGGGCAGTATTATAGTAGTTATATTCTTGTACATAGGGGGCAGTATTATAGTAGTTATATTCTTGTACATAGGAGCAGTATTATAGTAGTTATATTCTTGTACATAGGAGCAGTATTATAGTAGTTATATTCTTGTACATAGGAGCAGTATTATAGTAGTTATATTCTTGTACATAGGGAGCAGTATTATAGTAGTTATATTCTTGTACATAGGAGCAGTATTATAGTAGTTACATTCTTGAACATAGGAGCAGTATTATAGTAGTTACATTCTTGAACATAGGAGCAGTATTATAGTCGTTATATTCTTGTACATAGGGGCAGTATTATAGTAGTTATATTCTTGTACATAGGGGCAGTATTATAGTAGTTATATTCTTGTACATAGGAGCAGTATTATAGTCGTTATATTCTTGTACATAGGGGCAGTATTATAGTAGTTATATTCTTGTACATAGGGGCAGTATTATAGTAGTTATATTCTTGTACATAGGGGACAGTATTATAGTAGTTATATTCTTGTACATAGGGGGCAGTATTATAGTAGTTATATTCTTGTACATAGGGGACAGTATTATAGTAGTTATATTCTTGTACATAGGGGACAGTATTATAGTAGTTATATTCTTGTACATAGGGGACAGTATTATAGTAGTTATATTCTTGTACATAGGGGACAGTATTATAGTAGTCATATTCTTGTACATAGGAGCAGTATTATAGTAGTTATATTCTTGTACATAGGGGCAGTATTATAGTAGTTATATTCTTGTACATATGAGCAGTATTATAGTAGTTATATTCTTGTACATAGGAGCAGTATTATAGTAGTTATATTCTTGTACATAGGAGCAGTATTATAGTAGTTATATTCTTGTACATAGGAGCAGTATTATAGTAGTTATATTCTTGAACATAGGAGCAGTATTATAGTAGTTATATTCTTGTACATAGGGGCAGTATTATAGTAGTTATATTCTTGTACATAGGAGCAGTATTATAGTAGTTATATTCTTGTACATAGGAGCAGTATTATAGTAGTTATATTCATGTACATAGGAGCAGTATTATAGTAGTTATATTCTTGTATATAGAGGCCGTATTATAGTAGTTATATTCTTGTACATAGGAGCAGTATTATAGTAGTTATATTCTTGAACATAGGAGCAGTATTATAGTAGTTATATTCTTGTACATAGGGGCAGTATTATAGTAGTTATATTCTTGTACATAGGAGCAGTATTATAGTAGTTATATTCTTGTACATAGGGGCAGTATTATAGTAGTTATATTCTTGTACATAGGAGCAGTATTATAGTAGTTATATTCTTGAACATAGGAGCAGTATTATAGTAGTTATATTCTTGTACATAGGGGCAGTATTATAGTAGTTATATTCTTGTACATAGGAGCAGTATTATAGTAGTTATATTCTAGTACATAGGAGCAGTATTATAGTAGTTATATTCTTGTACATAGGAGCAGTATTATAGTAGTTATATTCATGTACATAGGAGCAGTATTATAGTAGTTATATTCTTGTATATAGGAGCAGTATTATAGTAGTTATATTCTTGTACATAGGGGCAGTATTATAGTAGTTATATTCTTGTACATAGGAGCAGTATTATAGTAGTTATATTCTTGTATATAGAGGCCGTATTATAGTAGTTATATTCTTGTACATAGGGGGCAGTATTATAGTAGTTATATTCTTGTACATAGGGGGCAGTATTATAGTAGTTATATTCTTGTACATAGGGGGCAGTATTATAGTAGTTATATTCTTGAACATAGGAGCAGTATTATAGTAGTTATATTCTTGTACATAGGGGCAGTATTATAGTAGTTATATTCTTGTACATAGGAGCAGTATTATAGTAGTTATATTCTTGAACATAGGAGCAGTATTATAGTAGTTATATTCTTGTACATAGGGGCAGTATTATAGTAGTTATATTCTTGTACATAGGAGCAGTATTATAGTAGTTATATTCTAGTACATAGGAGCAGTATTATAGTAGTTATATTCTTGTACATAGGAGCAGTATTATAGTAGTTATATTCATGTACATAGGAGCAGTATTATAGTAGTTATATTCTTGTATATAGGAGCAGTATTATAGTAGTTATATTCTTGTACATAGGGGCAGTATTATAGTAGTTATATTCTTGTACATAGGAGCAGTATTATAGTAGTTATATTCTTGTATATAGAGGCCGTATTATAGTAGTTATATTCTTGTACATAGGGGGCAGTATTATAGTAGTTATATTCTTGTACATAGGGGGCAGTATTATAGTAGTTATATTCTTGTACATAGGAGCAGTATTATAGTAGTTACATTCTTGTACATAGGAGCAGTATTATAGTAGTTATATTCTTGTACATAGGGAGCAGTATTATAGTAGTTATATTCTTGTACATAGGAGCAGTATTATAGTAGTTATATTCTTGTACATAGGAGCAGTATTATAGTAGTTATATTCTTGAACATAGGAGCAGTATTATAGTAGTTATATTCTTGTACATAGGAGCAGTATTATAGTCGTTATATTCTTGTACATGGGGGCAGTATTATAGTAGTTATATTCTTGTACATAGGGGCAGTATTATAGTAGTTATATTCTTGTACATAGGGGGCAGTATTATAGTAGTTATATTCTTGTACATAGGGGACAGTATTATAGTAGTTATATTCTTGTACATAGGGGACCGTATTATAGTAGTTATATTCTTCTACATAGGGGACAGTATTATAGTAGTTATATTCTTCTACATAGGGGACAGTATTATAGTAGTTATATTCTTGTACATAGGGGACAGTATTATAGTAGTTATATTCTTGAACATAGGAGCAGTATTATAGTAGTTATATTCTTGTACATAGGGGCAGTATTATAGTAGTTATATTCTTGTACATAGGGGACAGTATTATAGTAGTTATATTCTTGTACATAGGGGACAGTATTATAGTAGTTATATTCTTGTACATAGGAGCAGTATTATAGTAGTTATATTCTTGTACATAGGAGCAGTATTATAGTAGTTATATTCTTGTACATAGGAGCAGTATTATAGTAGTTATATTCTTGAACATAGGAGCAGTATTATAGTAGTTATATTCTTGTACATAGGGGACAGTATTATAGTAGTTATATTCTTGTACACAGGGGACAGTATTATAGTAGTTATATTCTTGTACATAGGGGGCAGTATTATAGTAGTTATATTCTTGTACATAGGGGACAGTATTATAGTAGTTATATTCTTGTACATAGGGGACAGTATTATAGTAGTTATATTCTTGTACATAGGGGACAGTATTATAGTAGTTATATTCTTGTACATAGGGGACAGTATTATAGTAGTTATATTCTTGTACATAGGAGCAGTATTATAGTAGTTATATTCTTGTACATAGGAGCAGTATTATAGTAGTTATATTCTTGTACATAGGAGCAGTATTATAGTAGTTATATTCTTGAATATAGGAGCAGTATTATAGTAGTTATATTCTTGTACATAGGAGCAGTATTATAGTAGTTATATTCTTATACATAGGAGCAGTATTATAGTAGTTATATTCATGTATATAGGGGCAGTATTATAGTAGTTATATTCTTGTACATAAGAGCAGTATTATAGTAGTTATATTCTTGTACATAGAGGCAGTATTATAGTAGTTATATTCTTGTACATAGGAGCAGTATTATAGTAGTTATATTCATGTATATAGGAGCAGTATTATAGTAGGTATATTCTTGTACATAGAGGCAGTATTATAGTAGTTATATTCTTGTACATAAGAGCAGTATTATAATAGTTATATTCTTGTATATAGAGGCCTTATTATATTAGTTATATTCTTGTACATAGGGGCAGTATTATAGTAGTTATATTCTTGCACATAGGGGGAAGTATTATAGTAGTTATATTCTTGTACATAGGGACAGTATTATAGTAGTTATATTCTTGTACATAAGAGCAGTATTATAATAGTTATATTCTTGTATATAGAGGCCGTATTATAGTAGTTATATTCTTGTACATAAGAGCAGTATTATAGTAGTTATATTCATGTATATAGGGGCAGTATTATAGTAGTTATATTCTTGTACATAGGAGCAGTATTATAGTAGTTATATTCTTGCACATAGGAGCAGTATTATAGTAGTTATATTCTTGTACATAGGAGCAGTATTATAGTAGTTATATTCTTGTATATAGGGGCAGTATTATAGTAGTTATATTCTTGTACATAAGAGCAGTATTATAGTAGTTATATTCTTGTACATAGGAGCAGTATTATAGTAGTTATATTCATGTATATAGGGGCAGTATTATAGTAGTTATATTCTTGTACATAGGAGCAGTATTATAGTAGTTATATTCTTGTACATAGGAGCAGTATTATAGTAGTTATATTCTTGTATATAGGGGCAGTATTATAGTAGTTATATTCTTGTACATAGGGGCAGTATTATAGTAGTTATATTCTTGTACATAGGGGGCAGTATTATAGTAGTTATATTCTTGTACATAGGAGCAGTATTATAGTAGTTATATTCTTGTATATAGGGGCAGTATTATAGTAGTTATATTCTTGTACATAGGAGCAGTATTATAGTAGTTATATTCTTGTATATAGGGGCAGTATTATAGTAGTTATATTCTTGTACATAGGAGCAGTATTATAGTAGTTATATTCTTGTATATAGGGGCAGTATTATAGTAGTTATATTCTTGTACATAGGAGCAGTATTATAGTAGTTATATTCTTGTACATAGGAGCAGTATTATAGTAGTTATATTCTTGTATATAGGGGCAGTATTATAGTAGTTATATTCTTGTACATAAGAGCAGTATTATAGTAGTTATATTCGTGGACTCCACCCTGCAGCATGATGGAAATTGAGATCAGGACAATAAATAGGTGTTATGTTAGTTTTACATACTGTCGCCATGATGCAGCATGTTGGTGATTTCTGCAGCAGAGACGTGTTTGCCATATGAGGTGTTGGGGGATTTATTTCTCATTCCTCTTTCATCACGATGTGGATTTTGGCATAGTTTGTGATTGGCAGATTGATCACAGAAATCACGGCCTATGACGTGCGGCTGCCATTGGGGACACCCCGTTCCCCTCCTCCAGCCCCCGGAGACCCCTGGATTGTACAGTGCAGTTTATATCCAGAGTCAGAAAGCTGCCATCTGTCTGCAGGCGACCCCGGCGCACGTCCAGGAGGGTTCAATGACAACAAGCGGTAATATTTCTGTCTGTTCCTTTTCTTGGTTGTAAAGTGAGCACACCGGGGGTAACACTAATATATGAAGAACAAGGGGGGGCCGAGGCACGGCGTGGATCCCCCATACATGCAATGTACAAATGCAGTGTACAATGTGCTACAGATACACCGATGTGAGGGGACCGCGTCCTAGATAAAAAGTGGGACATGATGAGAACACTGTAATTGGAGCGCTACGTGTCCCCTTTCGAAATGTCACGAATATTTCTAGAAATTGTCAAATATGGTGTTTATCGGGGGAGCACGGGCAGCAGTCACACGTGGCCCCCAGAGTTAGAAGCATATAGGGCCCTATAGCACTGATAGCGTCAGACCATGGGCCGCTCTGGGGCCTGTATGTAGGGGCCGCCTGGCACTGACGGTACAGGAAGCCGTCCGCTCCCTCCTCCATCATTCTCCTGATGTGCAGACGCTGGAACTGCGAGGAACGCGGAGAGGTAAGTATTGTAGTGTTTAATGCAATTATTACATTGTGGGGCCCATTACACTGTTTGGAGGGCTATGTGGGGGCCATTACACTGCTTGGAGGGCTATGTGGGGGCCATTATACTATTTGGAGGGCTATGTGGGGGCCATTACACTGTTTGGAGGGCTATGTGGGGCCATTACACTGTTTGGAGGGCTATGTGGGGGCCATTACACTGTTTGGAGGGCTATGTGGGGCCATTACATTGTTTGGAGGGCTATGTGGGGCCCATTACACTGTTTGGAGGGCTATGTGGGGCCATTACACTGTTTGGAGGGCTATGTGGGGGCCATTACACTGTTTGGAGGGCTATGTGGGGCCCATTACACTGTTTGGAGAGCTATGTGGGGCCATTACACTGTTTGGAGGGCTATGTGGGGGCCATTACACTGTTTGGAGGGCTATGTGGGGGCCATTATACTGTTTGGAGGGCTATGTGGGGGCCATTATACTGTTTGGAGGGCTATGTGGGGATCATTGCACTGTTTGGAGGGCTATATGGGGCCAATACACTGTTTTGAGGGCTATGTGGGGGCCATTATACTGTTTGGAGGGCTATGTGGGGGCCATTACACTGTTTGGAGGGCTATGTGGGGATCATTACACTGGTTGGAGGGCTATGTGGGGATCATTACACTGTTTGGAGGGCTATGTGGGGGCCATCATACTGTTTGGAGGGCTATGTGGGGGCCATTATACTGTTTGGAGGGCTATGTGGGGGTCATTACACTGTTTGGAGGGCTATGTGAGGGCCATTATATTACTTGGAGGGCTATGTCGGGGTCATTATACTGTTTGGGGGCTATGTGGGGATCATTACACTGTTTGGAGGGCTATGTGGGGGCCATTATATTACTTGGAGGGCTATGTGGGGGCCATTATATTGTTTGGGGGGATATGTGAGGATCTTTACACTGTTTGGAGGGCTGTGTGGGGGCCATTATATTACTTGGAGGGCGATGTGGGGGATTATTCTTTTTGGAGGGCTATATGGTGGCCATTATACTATTTTGAGGGCTATGTTGGGGCAATTATAGTATTTCGAGGGCTATGTGGGGACCATTATAGTATGTGGAAGGCTATGTGGGGACCATTTATTGTTTGGATATGTGGGGGCAATTATGCTACTTGCGGGGGTGTGGGGACCATTATACTATTTGGAGGGCTATGTGGGAGCCATTATACTGTTTGGGGGTTGTGTGGGGGCCATTATATTGTTTTTAGGGATACATGGAGGCCAGTATACAATTTGGATGATTGTGTGGGCTACATGATACTCTGTGGAGGGATGTGGGGGCCATTATTCTGTATGGCGGGCCATCACACTGTATGGAGGGCTGTGTGGGGGGCCATCTATTGCGTGGGGGGCTATGTGGGGATCATTACACTGGAGGGCTATGTGGGGGCCATTATATTACTTGGAGGGTGATGTGGGGACTATTATTCTGCTTGTAGGGATATGTGGGGGATTATACTATTTGGAGGGCTGTATGGTGGCCATTATACTATTTTGAGGGCTATGTTGGGGCAATTATAATATTTCGAGAGCTATGTGGGGACCATTATAGTATGTGGAGGGCTATGTGGGGAGTCGGGACCATTTTATTGTTTGGATATGTGGGGGCATCTATGCTACTTGGGGGTGTGTGGGGACCATTACACTATTTGGAGGGCTATGTGGGGATCATTACACTGGAGGGCTATGTGGGGGTCATTACACTGTTTGGAGGGCTATGTGGGGGCCATTATATTACTTGGAGGGCTATGTCGGGGCCATTATACTGTTTGGGAGCTATGTAGGGATCATTACACTGTTTGGATGGCTATGTGGGGACCATTATATTACTTGGAGGGCTATGTGGGGGCCATTATACTGTTTGGGGGGATATGTGGGAGCCATTATACTGTTTGGGGGTTGTGTGGGGGCCATTATTTTGTTTTGAGGGTTACAAGGAGGCCAATATACAATTTGGAGGATTGTGTGGGCTACATTATACTCCGTGGTGGGATGTGGGGGCCATTATTCTGTATGGCGGGCCATCACACTGTATGGAGGGCTGTGTGGGAGGCAATCTTTTTGTGTGGGGGGCCTTATACTGTATGGGAGGACTATTTCAGAGCCATTCTACTGTGTGTTGAGGCCATCATACTGTGTTGGGGTCACTGTGGAGGTGTCATACTTCGTGGGGGTACTGCAGAGTCATCCCACAATGAGGTCCGGGTGTTCTAGTCATGCACCAGGTGGCTCAGGATGAGCAGCACTCTTGTTGGACTGCCATGCATTGAATATTGGTAAAATGCTGGTAATAATGGTAGTATGCATTAAACCTACGAGCTTTTCCAGCCGCTTGGTTTTACAATCCCGGAGAAAGCAATCCTGGGTTCATTATTCCTGGAGACTGTAAGACTTGGAAGGAAAGAATTAACTGGTCGTTGACTAAACAATGCGGAGAGCGGTGCGGAGCGGTGCGGAGCTCAGCGGGCGACTCTCTGGCCGAGACTGATGTACTTGTCACATTCTTCTGCCGCTCTGTTCTATTATACAGCATCATCCGGGGGCACCGCCGAGCATTATCATCTCCGACACCGCAGCACGGATCTGCCGCACCGCCGAGGCACGAAATCTACTGCTGAACTGTAATAAAAAGGTCCTGCACCAAAAATATCAGCCCTACAAACCCCCCTAGACCACCAGGGACAAGGAGCATTAACCCCCTAAACCGTCCCAAGACATTAAGATAAGTATTAAATGCTAAACCACCCCAGACCACCAGGGATGATATGTGTTAGCCACTATATTACCCCAGACCACCAGGGATGATATGTTAGCCACTAGACCACCAGGGATGATACGTGTTAGCCACTAAACCACCCTTGACCGCCAGGGATCATATGGATTAGACACTAAAATCACCCTAGACCACCAGGGATGATATGTATTAACCACTAAACCACCCTAGACCACCAGGGATGATACGTCTTAGCCACTAAACCACCCTTGACCACCAGGGATCATATGTGTTAGCCACTAAATCATCCTAGACCACCAGGGATAATATGTATTAACCACCCTAGACCACCAGGGATGATATGTTAGCCACTAGACCACCAGGGATGATACGTGTTAGCCATTAAACCACCCTTGACCACCAGGGATCATATGTGTTAGACACGAAATCACCCTAGACCACAAGGGATATGTATTAACCACTAAACCACCCTAGACCGCCAGGGAAGATATGCATTAACCACTAAACCACCCTAGACCGCCAGGGATGATACGTGTTAGCCACTAAACCACCCTAGACCACCAGGGATCATATGTGTTAGACACTAATTCACCCTAGACCACAAGGGATATGTATTAACCACTAAATCACCCTAGACCACCAGGGATGATACATGTTAGCCACTAAACCACCCTAGACCACCAGGGATAATATGTGTTAGACACTAAATCACCCTAGACCACCAGGGATTATATTTGTTAGCCACTAAACCACCCTAGACCACCAGGGATCATATGTGTTAGACACTAATTCACCCTAGACCACAAGGGATATGTATTAACCACTAAATCACCCTAGACCACCAGGGATGATACATGTTAGCCATTAAATCACCCTAGACCACCAGGGATTATATGTGTTAGACACTAAATCACCCTAGACCACCAGGGATTATATGTGTCAGACACTAAATCACCCTAGACCACCAGGGATTATATGTGTTAGACACTAAATCACCCTAGACCACCAGGGATTATATGTGTTAGACACTAAATCACCCTAGACCACCAGGGATTATATGTGTTAGACACTAAACCACCCTAGACCACCAGGGATCATATGTGTTAGCCACTAAATCATCCTAGACCACCAGGGATGATATGTTAGCCACTAGACCACCAGGGATGATACGTGTTAGCCACTAAACCACCCTTGACCACCAGGGATCATATGTGTTAGACACGAAATCACCCTAGACCACAAGGGATATGTATTAACCACTAAACCACCCTAGACCGCCAGGGAAGATATGCATTAACCACTAAACCACCCTAGACCGCCAGGGATGATACGTGTTAGCCACTAAACCACCCTAGACCACCAGGGATCATATGTGTTAGACACTAATTCACCCTATACCACAAGGGATATGTATTAACCACTAAATCACCCTAGACCACCAGGGATGATACATGTTAGCCACTAAACCACCCTAGACCACCAGGGATTATATGTGTTAGACACTAAATCACCCTAGACCACCAGGGATTATATGTGTTAGACACTAAATCACCCTAGACCACCAGGGATCATATGTGTTAGACACTAAATCACCCTAGACCACCAGGGATTATATGTGTTAGACACTAAATCACCCTAGACCACCAGGGATTATATGTGTTAGCCACTAAACCACCCGAGACCACCAGGGATCATATGTGTTAGACAGTAATTCACCCTAGACCACAAGGGATATGTATTAACCACTAAATCACCCTAGACCACCAGGGATGATACATGTTAGCCACTAAATCACCCTAGACCACCAGGGATTATATGTGTTAGACACTAAATCACCCTAGACCACCAGGGATTATATGTGTTAGACACTAAACCACCCTAGACCACCAGGGATGATACGTGTTAGCCACTAATCCACCCTAGACCACCAGAGATAATAGTCTCCCCTAATCCACAATGAATTTATGTATCAGCTGCTAAGCCATTGCAGACCTCCAGGGATAATATGCATTAACCCTTAAACTACACTAGACCAACAAAAATGTGTAAATTAGCTGATAACCAATCCTAGGTCACCAGGGATAATATTCATTAACTCATAAAACATTAAGATAAGAAGTTTTAACTGCTCAGCCACCTCAGAGGATTAATATCTATTACCTGCTGAACCAGGAATAATATGAATAAAATCCTAAAACCACCATAGACACTAGGGCCAAGGTGTATTATCCCACAACCATTCTAGAAGGATAATATATATTAACCACTAAACCACCCTAGACCACCAGGGATGATGTGTATTAACCAATAAACCATCCTAGACCACCAGGGATAATATATATTAAACCCTAAATCAACCTAGATCACCAAGGACAATATGTATTAGCTGCTAAACCGCTCGAGACCATTAGGGATATGTATTTACCGATAAACCACCGGGATTCGTATCTAATAACTGCTTACCCACCCTAGACCATCAGGGATGATATTAAATAACCACAAAATCATCAGGATAGATCTGTATTAACTGCTAAACCACCGCAGACCATCAGGGATAGTATATATTAACCACTACACCTCCCTAGACCACCAGGGATAATAATTCAAATAAGTTCTGGGGGCAGGGTGCCGTTATAAGGCAGGACCAAGGCATAAGTGTCATCCTCACAGGCTGGGGCACCGGGGATGTTTCCACTCCAGAACGTTCCCAGCATTATGTAGGACGCATATATGACAAGTCGTCTTCAATCTGAGAATTCCTTCTGCGCAGCTCGGAGACAGAACATGACTCTTCCTCACCGAGGATGACACCGCCGCTGCACTTAATGAATATTTATAACCTTTTACTATTACCAGAGCTGCTCCCGTACTGAGCCGTGCTGTATAACTGTGATGATTGGTGCCTAAGACTTTAGGAAACGCAACTTCCTATCCGTTCATCCTGAGTCTCCTGGTGCATGAACAGAATAGCAGAGTGACGGTAAGTACTGACACTTGTAAGACAATACCCAGCTCATCACTTACTAATGAGAGGTAAACTGTGTGAGGAGGCAGCTAAGGGATTGTAAAGCCGTTTTGCCTCCACTCCAAGGGTGGACTTACATTAGGCGTGTCAAAGATTGCAGTCTGGGAGGTCGCGCAGGACCGCCCTCTGTTATCTTTGAAGCAAACAGCTCTCTGCCGCCCCCCCTTATCGTCCGGACAATTATGCAATTGTCCAACGATCAACGGAGGAGGCCGCTGGCTATTTCCACTAATAGGCAGCTTATCGGGAAACTAACAGTGAGTGTACGGTATACACACCTCCAATTCCAAGGCATGGAATATATGTATATACCCCTGGTGCGGTCATTGCGAGCTCCACGATAACCCAACAACTAATTGGTGCCACCACCAGTCGTTTATATAGGGTGACTGAGTGCTTGACAGGTAGCGTATGGTTTTGGGGTGCGGTTTACAGAACAAAAGGAACAGAACTAATAATTTTTATATTTAATCCAGAACGATAGGCAATGTTTAGAAAAAAAAATATACAAAAGATTTTACGAAGGGGAAAAAAACAATACAGCAATACAGAAAGACATGCAATACAACAGGATTAACAAAAGAACTCCACCGATCACTGAGATGATTCCATTTAGCGAAAGAGAGCACTTCGATTGGAGGTGTTCAGTGAAGGGGATTCATGCATACCCCAATGTGTATTCCTCTACAGGAACACAAATCATAATTTGGCCCTTTTATCAGGACCTGAGTTACACCCACTCCCCCGCCCCCATATTGACCTTATGTGGGATGTCCTCAACCCTTCAGGATTTTATGAAATTCCCAACTTATGTTATATCTTCACTCCTGATGATCGCAGAAGTTGGAGATCGCCGCCATATTTTATCAGGATTTTACGCAGAGACCAAACATGACATGGATTTTGTCAGTGATCTGACCACTAATGATTTGAGGCTTATAGGCAGGGGTTACAGTTATGATAAAAAAAAAATATGCATATTCTTCAACCGATTCATCCCGAAGCTGAAAAGCTGAAAATGTATGCCCCATCACTGTCGGATCTATACAAGCCCCAATATTCACAATTTTCTTTTGGAGACCCCCCCAAGTATGGGCTGGCTATTGTAGATATAACATTTCCTCAGAGGGAAAAACACTTCATAGCATGTACTTTCTGGAAAGACAGCCGAGAGACCAGTAGAAAATAACCTCTGCAAGTCCAGGGGACAAAAGACAAGATGATGAGAAGGAGAAATAGCGCCCCCCACCTATCCTTTCAGTAACTGCCCTCTCTGCAGTGATGGGGTGAGATCTCCCCGGGCTGCAATAATCAGAGATTCTCAGTTTTTGCTCGGAGACCTTCATGTGTCGATCCCTCGGTGCAGAAATTGTCGTTAGATCTGAGAATTCGGAGGATTTAGAAAAACCAAAAGCTAATGAATTAGCAAACGAGCCAAATTCATTGACCCAGATAAACACCGTTGGTCCTGGAGCTCCAGAACGAAGGTGAAAATATTACTGATGAAAAGGATGGAATATCTCAAGGAAGGTGGAAGATATCATGAAAGAACCCTCAAGGAACATCTGCACTTCTGGAAGTATCTCCACCGAAGAGCTTTTGATGGCTTCTTTGGTCTCTTCCAAGGTCACCGTACTCCATACTAATGCAGAGTCCCCGAGGTCTCCTCACAGAGTCCTCCACAAATTCCCATCCAATCAGTCCTTCACAAGGTTAAGGTCTTCAAGATTTCTGACTTTGACCAAACCCTAAAAGGATGGACAAAGATCAGGATGAGGCAAATACTTTATGGTCACACTGACCTTCATACCCCACAACTGGTATTAGGATTCGACATGGGAAAAATGCGGAAACTCTTGTAGATTAGGATCCATGTCTGGGTCCAATAGATAAAGATCCTACAGCCAAGAACTGATGGACAGGTTCATCACAAAACGATGATGCAGAGGGTTGATCACATAAAAGAGAAATTCGGAAATGTTACAGGCTGCAATCAATTAATTAAATGCTAAAACGAGGATTATTTATCCCAACTGCCAAGGACAATGTCTGATTGGTTAGAAAGGAAAATTACACGACCAAAAATCTCTACGAAAACTGGATGAATTTCACCTACGTGTACGAGATGAGACATGGCTATGATCACCCATATAGGACCTTCTGCCAACCACATCTGATGGCTTCTCATGAATGTCCATTATTCCAATTAGACCTGAATCATAAATGTCACCACTACCAACTCAGCTATAGACTAAGCAACAGACTGCTCATCACAAGAGCAAACAACGAAACCCCTCCATACTAAAGTATACCGTCTCCTATATACAGGAAAATAGCTACTATAATACTGCCCCCTAGGTACAAGAATATAACTACTATAATACTGCCCCTATGTACAAGAATATAACTACCATAATACTGCTCCTATGTACAAGAATATAACTACTATAATACTGCTCCTATGTACAAGAATATAACTACTATAATACTGCTCCTATGTACAAGAATATAACTACTATAATACTGCCCCTATGTACAAGAATATAACTACTATAATACTGCTCCTATGTACAAGAATATAACTACTATAATACTGCCCTATGTACAAGAATATAACTACTATAATACTGCTCCTATGTACAAGAATATAACTACTATAATACTGCCCTATGTACAAGAATATAACTACTATAATACCGCCCCTATGTACAAGAATATAACTACTATAATACTGCTCCTATATACAAGAATATAACTACTATAATACTGCCCTATGTACAAGAATATAACTACCACAATACTGCTCCTATGTACAAGAATATAACTACTATAATACTGCTCCTATGTACAAGAATATAACTACTATAATACTGCCCTATGTACAAGAATATAACTACTATAATACTGCTCCTATGTACAAGAATATAACTACTATAATACTGCCCTATGTACAAGAATATAACTACTATAATACCGCCCCTATGTACAAGAATATAACTACTATAATACTGCTCCTATGTACAAGAATATAACTACTATAATACTGCCCTATGTACAAGAATATAACTACCACAATACTGCTCCTATGTACAAGAATATAACTACTATAATACTGCCCCTTTGTACAAGAATATAACTACTATAATACTGCTCCTATATACAAGAATATAACTACCATAATACTGCTCCTATGTACAAGAATATAACTACTATAATACTGCTCCTATGTACAAGAATATAACTACTATAATACTGCTCCTATGTACAAGAATATAACTACTATAATACTGCCCCTATGTACAAGAATATAACTACCATAATACTGCTCCTATGTACAAAAATATAACTACTATAATACTGCTGCTATGTACAAGAATATAACTAATATAATACTGCTCCTATGTACAAGAATATAACTACTATAATACTGCCCCCTATGTACAAGAATATAACTACTATAATACTGCCCCTATGTACAAGAATATATCTACTATAATACTGCTCCTATGTACAAGAATATAACTACTATAATACTGCCCCTATGTACAAGAATATAACTACTATAATACTGCTCCTATGTACAAGAATATAACTACTATAATACTGCTCCTATGTACAAGAATATAGCTACTATAATCCTGCCCCTATGTACAAGAATATAACTACTATAATCCTGCCCCTATGTACAAGAATATAACTACTATAATACTGCCCCTATGTACAAGAATATAACTACTATAATACTGCCCCTATATACAAGAATATAACTACTATAATACTGCCCCTATATACAAGAATATAACTACTATAATACTGCCCCTATGTACAAGAATATAACTACTATAATAATGCCCCTATATACAAGAATATAACTACTATAATACTGCCCCTATGTACAAGAATATAACTACTATAATACTGCCCCTATGTACAAGAACATAACTACTATAATACTGCCCCTATATACAAGAATATAACTACTATAATACTGCCCCTATGTACAAGAATATAACTGTTATAATACGGCTCCTATGTACAAGAATATAACTACTATAATACTGCCCCTATGCACAAGAATATAACTACTATAATACTGCCCCTATGTACAAGAATATAACTACTATAATACTGCCCATATGTACAAGAATATAACTACTATAATACTGCCCCTATGTACAAGAATATAACTACTATAATACTGCTCCTATGTACAAGAATATAACTGTTATAATACTGCTCCTATGTACAAGTATATACCTGCAATAATACTGCTCCTATGTACAAGAATATAAATACTATAATACTGCCCATATGTACAAGAATATAACTACTATAATACTGCTCCTATGTACAAGAATATAACTACTATAATACTGCTCCTATGTACAAGAATATAACTGTTATAATACTGCTCCTATGTACAAGTATATACCTGCAATAATACTGCTCCTATGTACAAGAATATAAATACTATAATACTGCCCCTATGTACAAGAATATAACTACTATAATACTGCCCCTATGTACAAGAATATAACTACTATAATACTGCCCATATGTACAAGAATATAACTACTATAATACTGCCCCTATGTACAAGAATATAACTACTATAATACTGCTGCTATGTACAAGAATATAACTACTATAATACTGCCCCTATGTACACGAATATAACTACTATAATACTGCCCATATGTACAAGAATATAACTACTATAATACTGCCCATATGTACAAGAATATAACTACTATAATACTGCCCCTATGTACAAGAATATAACTACTATAATACTGCTGCTATGTACAAGAATATAACTACTATAATACTGCCCCTATGTACAAGAATATAACTACTATAATACTGCTCCTATATACAAGAATATAACTACTATAATACTGCTCCTATGTACAAGAATATAACTACTATAATACTGCTCCTATGTACAAGAATATAACTGCTATAATACTGCTCCTATGTAGAAGAATATAACTACTATAATACTGCTCCCTATGTGTAGGAATATAGTACTACAATCCCCTGTCGCTTGTGCTCTATCTATATATATAATTGTCTAAGGGGTACTTCCGTCTTTCTGTCGGCAACTTCCGTAACGGAATTCCCGCATCGCTGATTGGTCTCACCAGCTGCCTGTCATGGCTGCCGCGACCAATCAGCGATGGGCACTGTCCGATTAGTCCCTCCCCTACTCCCCTGCAGTCACTGCCCGGTGCCTACTCCGTAATCCCCTCCAGTCACCGCTCACACAGGGCTAATGCCAGCGGTAACGGACCGCGTTATGCCGCAGGTACCGCACTCCGTTACCGCTGCTATTAACCCTGTGTGTCTCCAACTTTTTTTTTACTATTGAGGCTGCCTATGCGGCATCAATAGTAAAAAGATGTAACGTTAAAAATAATAAAAAAACAAAAAACCTGCTATTCTCACCTTCCGCCGTCCGACAATGCGCTCGCGCCGGCCGCCATCTTCTGTTACTAGAGATGCATTGCGAAATTACCCAGAAGACTTAGCGGTCTCGCGAGACCGCTAAGTGATCTGGCTAATTTCGCAATGCATCCTGGGAACGGAAGATGGCGGCAGCCGCGCGTGCATCACTAGAGTTTCGCTGGATCCTAGGGGGTGAGTATATAACTATTTTTTATTTTAATTAGTTTTTTTAACAGGGATATGGAGCCGACATTGGTAAATACTGCGTGGCTGCTATATACTACATGGGCAGTGTTATATACTCCGTGGGCTGTGTGATATACCCTGTGCCCTGTGTTATATGTTATGTGGGCAGTGTTATATACTGCGTCGCCTGTGTTATATACTGCGTCGCCTGTGTTATATACTGCGTCGCCTGTGTTATATACCGCGTGGCTGCTATATACTGCGTGGGTTGTGTGATATAGTATGTGGACTGTGTTGTATACTGTTTAGGCTGTGTTATATACTTGCGTGGCCACTGTTATATACTGCGTGGCCTGTACTAACGCATCAGGTATTCTACAATATGTATGTATGTATATAGCAGCCACATAGTATATAGCACAGGCCACGTAGTATTTGCTATATACTGCGTGGCTGCTATATACTGCGTGCGCTGTGTTATATAGTACGTGGGCTGTGTTATATAGTACGTGGGCTGTGATATACTGTGTGGCCTGTGCTATATACTACATGGCCTGTGTTATATACGGCATGGCCTGTGTTATATGCTACGTCGCCTGTGTTATATACTGCGTGGCTGCTATATACTCCGTGGGTTGTGTTATATAGTACGTGGGCAGTGTTATATACTCCGTGGGCTGTTTGATATACTGCGTGGGCTGTGCTATATACTACGTGCCCTGTGTTATATACTGCATGGCCTGTGTTATATACTACGTTGCCTGCGTGGCTGCTATATACTGCGTGGGTTGTGTTATATAGTATGTGGGCAGTGTTACTGTTTGGGCTGTGTTATATACTGCATGGCCACTGTTATATACTGCGTGGCCTGTATTAACGCATCGGGTATTCTACAATATGTATGTATATAGCAGCCACATAGTATATAGCACAGGCCACGTAGTATTTGCTATATACTACGTGGCCTCTGCTATATACTATGTGGCTGCTATATACATACATACATACATACATATAGTATGTGGGCTGTGTTATATACTCCATGGGCTGTGTTATATACTCCGTGGGCTGTGCTAAATACTACGTGCCCTGTGTTATATACTGCATGGCCTGTGCTATATACTATGTCGCCTGTGTTATATACTGCGTGGCTGCTATATACTGCGTGGGTTGTTTTATATAGTATGTGGGCTGTGTTATATACTGTTTGGGTTGTGTTATATACTGCGTGGCCACTGTTATATACTACGTGGCCTGTATTAATGCATTGAGTATGTATGTATATAGCAGCCACATAGTATATAGCACAGGCCACGTATTTGCTATATACTATGTGGCTGCTATATACATACATACATACATACATACATACATATTCTAGAATACCCGATGCGTTAGAATCGGGCCACCATCTAGTAATAATGATAATTGCTGATGTCTGTTACTGCGGTGACATTTTCTCCGTCTTTCACTTGAGTCAGCGAAATCCTGGAACGTCGGAGAATTGTGCACTGTAAGAAATGTTCTTGAAGAAGTCGTGCAGCCGGAGGCGAAGAAATGCAATCAGTATAATAGACGCGTGTCGCTTTTACTTTCATCTCTGGGAGAACCGTCTATTGATTGTCTCAGGAGCAGGCGCAGGCCGGGGGCCGGACGGAAGCACAGAATCCTGCTAATAGAAAGCGTTATCTGGGAAGGGACGCGGCGCCCAGACCGAGGGTTCTTAGAACATTTTAGTTAACATTACTCTAAGAAAACTGTATGGACTTTAAAAGGCCATTTAATAATTCCTGGCAGTGGTGTGAAAATACGCAGAAATTGTGAACTCAACCATTTATTAAATAGAACCCTGACGATTAATTAATGGGATTCCTATTGATTTATAGTAATAAATTTGAGCTTTAAAAAAAAAAAATAAATAAAGTGTTATAATAGTTTTATTTTAATCCCATAAATCAATAGTTCACATGAAAATAGGAAACTTTGTAATATATTTTATCCACGAATCTGCTTCTTTCTCCCCCTGAATCGAACTCATTCATTTTCAAAATTCTCCATCCACGGTTAAATCTGTCATGGCTGAATTCCCATTACTTTTTTCTTAATAAAAAGTTAATAAATGGGATTTTCATGTATTTTTTAAGACATATTACACTTTGTCATAACAAAGGGAATGTCACTCTGCAGCTATGCAGGTAACTGCAACTTCCATTAGATGGCAATAGAGTGGAAGGATAGTATCAAGTCTGCAAGAGCAGACCTGCAGCGAAGCTACCACCAGGTGGCAGCAGAATAGTCAAACAAGCAAAGTCAAAATCTAGACCATCAAGGGAAAAAACGAGAACAGAGTCAGTGGAGAGCCAAAAGGTCAATACCAGACAAAAGGCAGAAGTACCAGGGACCAGAGGTAAAGTCAAGTCAGAGTCAAAGCCGAGTCAAACACCGGGAAATCCAACAGCAATTAGGAAACACTTAGACAGGACGGGCAAGGAAGGAGGAATAGATACGGGCAAGGTCAGAAAGCGCAGCAGGACTAATCAGGGTACTACCAGAGTCAGCTACACACGCCGTAGGCAGAAAATATAACTGACACCACCTGCAGGATGCAGGAGCTAAATAGCAAACCTGAACCCAGAATGATGCAGAGCAAAGTTAACCCTTGATATGATCAGTCTAGGAAAAGAGCAGACAGGATTTAAAACCTGGACTGGATCATGACAGGGCGTATTTTGAGACAGCCATGTGGCATTTACATGGATCCTGACTGTCTATACTAAGTATGAACCCTATCGGCATTGGCATCAGTACAGGTTAAATATCTAGACCTCATAAGTATGGGTCAAGCATGTAGATTCCTTTTTACACAAAAGGAAACATCTGGACCCTATCGGCATACGTCAAACACCTACATCTCATTAGTACAAACCAAATATTTGAATGCTATCAGTATAGGTCAAACACCTGTAACCTTCGCAACAGAGGTAAAAAGATGTGCTCCCATCTCTACAGACCAAACATCTGAACCTCATGAGCACTTTCCAAAAATCTAGACTCTCCACAACACAAATCAAAAAACTGTCCCCCATTGGTGCAGGACAAATATCTGGACCTCATGACCACTGTCGAAACATCTAGACTCTTCTCCACACGGGCCAAACATCTTCCAAATTGTTGCAGATAACAAACTTGTCCATTATCGTTCCAGGCCAAATGTCTGGACCCAATAAGCACTGTCCAAACACCTAGGCTCTCCACAACACAGGTCAAACATCTGCCCCCATTGTGTGTAGACCAAAAACCTGTAACCTTCGCAATAGAGGTAAAAAATCTGCTTTCACCGCTGTAGACCAAATCTCTGGAACTCATGAGTACAGCCCATATAGCTGGTCCCTCAATCGGTGCAAGCCAAGCAATGGACTCTATTGGTGGAGAATAAACATCAGGACTACTGCAGTACAAGACAACCTTCTAGACTCCATCAGCACATTACAATTTTCTGGAACCCAAGGACATAGCTAAAACATGTAGGTCCCATCTGTACCAGCCAACCCTCTTGAACCCCATTGACATGAGTCAAACATCTCCATAACATTGATGAAGGCCACACATCTTTACGCTATTGTCAAGTGTCAAACATCTGTACACTCCTCGTCAAAAACTATAGGTGCAGCCCAAACATCTCTGCCTCATGTGCACAGGAAAAACATGTAAAACATCCCTCAACACAGGTCAAACATCTGTCCCCCTTTGGTGCAGACAAAACATCTGGACCCCTTGAGCAATGCCCTAACATCTAGACCCTCCTAACAAATCAAACATCTGTTCCTGTTCCCCATCAGTGCAGGCCTAACTTCTGGACCCCATGAGCACTGGATAACATTTAGACCCTCCTGAACACAGGTCAAACATCTGTCCACCTTTGGTACACCTCATAAGCATTGTCCAAACATCTAGACCATCCAAAATACAGGACAAACATCTGTTTCCCATGTGTGTAGGCCAAACATCTGGACCTCATGAGCACTGGAAAAACATTAAGATCCAACGCAATACAGGTCAAACATCTGGCCCACTGATGCAGGACAAACATCTCTCAGCCATCAGTGCAGGCCAAACATCTGGACCCCATGAGCACTGGATAACATTTAGACCCTCCTGAACACAGGTCAAACATCTGTCCACCTTTGGTACACCTCATAAGCATTGTCCAAACATCTAGACCATCCAAAATACAAGTCAAACATCTGTTTCCCATGTGTGCAGTCCAAACATCTGGACCTCATGAGCACTGGAAAAACATTAAGATACTCCGCAATACAGGTCAAACATCTGGCCCACTGGTGCAGGACAAAAATCTCTCAGCCATCAGTGCAGGCCAAACATCTGGACTTCATGAGCACTGTCGAAACATCTAGACTCTCCACAACACAGGTGAAATATTTGCCCCATTGGTGCAGATCAGACATCTGGAACCCATAGGCACTGGCCAAACCTCCATACTCTCCTCAACACAGGTCAAACATCTGCCTCCATTCTGTAGGTCAAACGTATGGGTTTGAGCAACTTCTTTAACTCCACCGGTACAGATTAATCTGAGCTTCTATGATATTGGCCAAATATGTAGATTTTATAGGGACAGGCCAAACATCTGTTCCATAGAAACATCTGTGACTGGAAGAAAGGAACGCGGGCTACATGTTGTACCGATAATGCTACATGTAGATGTTTTGTGTGGTAGGAGGAGCATCAGGCGGCACGTTTCTACTCTTTATTAGAGGATTAATTTTTTTTCACTATTTTTTCCTTCAACTGAGTACAATGAGGCAAATGTCACGCTGACTCTTTAATATCTAGAAGAGCGGAGGGAGAATTCATGTCACAGCTTTATTAAAGCATTAAAAATGCAGCGATGTTAGTCGTTCACCCAAGGATCAAGGTCTCCTCTACTTCCCTCGATTCCTCCAAACACCCTCCTCCTGGTGATGAGAAAACTCATGGTAGAAATATAGCAGTTCCATGGTTACATGAGATTCTACGGGAGATATTTATAAACATTCACATGGTGGTCACCGACTACATAACGAGCCCGACGGCTAACAAGGACCTGAGGATGAGAGTCTACAAGGAGGCTCAACATCTCATTGGTCTCCGATTGAGGAACCATATTCAGACCAGCTAAGACTTTCTTCATCCAAGCTGAGGGAAACGATATAAGACATATGGTATGTGCCCAGGTCTTCTATTGCACAAGTTCAAAAAGAGCCTGAAGACCCACCTCTTCCGACAAGCCTACAACCTGCAGTAACCACCGATCGACCAAACCGCTGCATGACCATCTCTACCCTCACCTACTGTATCCTCACCCATCCCTTGTAGATTGTGAGCCCTCGCGGGCAGGGTCCTCATTCCTCCTGTACCAGTTATGACTTGTATTGTTCAAGATTATTGTACTTGTTTTTATTATGTACACCCCTCCTCACATGTAAAGCACCATGGAATAAATATAACAATAAATAACAATAATAAATAATAATAATAATAATAAGCTATTTTCATGTCCACAGGAGGTAGTATTACAGCAGTTATACTATTGTACATAGGGGCAGTATTATAGTTGTTATATTCTTGTACATAGGGAGCAGTATTATAGTAGTTATATTCTTGTACATGGGGCAGTATTATAGTAGTTATATTCTTGTACATAGGGGGCAGTATTATAGTAGTTATATTCTTGTACATAGGAGCAGTATTATAGTAGTTATATTCTTGTACATAGGGGCAGTATTCTAGTAGTTATATTCTTGTACATAGGGAGCAATATTATAGTAGTTATATTCTTGTACATAGGAGCAGTATTATAGTAGTTATATTCTTGTACATAGGGAGCAGTATTATAGTAGTTATATTCTTGTATATAAGAGCAGTATTATAGTACTTATATTCTTGTACATAGGAGCAGTATTATAGTAGTTATATTCTTGTACATAGGAGCAGTATTATAGCAGTTATATTATTGTACATAGGAGCAGTATTATAGTAGTTATATTCTTGTACATAGGAGCAGTATTATAGTAGTTATATTCTTGTACATAGGGAGCAGTATTATAGTAGTTATATTCTTGTACATAGGAGCAGTATTATAGTAGTTATATTCTTGTACATAGGAGCAGTATAATAGTAGTTATATTCTTGTAAATAGGAGCAGTATTATAGCAGTTATACTATTGTACATAGGAGCAGTATTATAGTAATTATATTCTTGTACATAGGGGCAGTATTATAGTAGTTATATTCTTGTACATAGGAGCAGTATAATAGTAGTTATATTCTTGTACATAGGAGCAGTATTATAGCAGTTATACTATTGTACATAGGAGCAGTATTATAGTAATTATATTCTTGTACATAGGAGCAGTATTATAGTAGTTATATTCTTGTACATAGGGAGCAGTATTACAGTAGTTATATTCTTGTACATAGGAACAGTATTATAGTAGTTATATTCTTGTACATAGGAGCAGTATTATAGTAGTTATATTCTTGTACATAGGGAGCAGTATTATAGTAGTTATATTCTTGTACATAGGGAGCAGTATTATAGTAGTTATATTCTTGTATATAGGAGCAGTATTACAGTAGTTATATTCTTGTACATAGGAACAGTATTATAGTAGTTATATTCTTGTACATAGGAGCAGTATTATAGTAGTTATATTCTTGTACATAGGGAGCAGTATTATAGTAGTTATATTCTTGTACATAGGGAGCAGTATTATAGTAGTTATATTCTTGTATATAGGAGCAGTATTATAGTAGTTATATTCTTGTACATAGGGAGCAGTATTATAGTAGTTATATTCTTGTATATAGGAGCAGTATTATAGTAGTTATATTCTTGTACATAGGGGCAGTATTATAGTAGTTATATTCTTGTACATAGGGGCAGTATTATAGTAGTTATATTCTTGTACATAGGGGCAGTATTATAGTAGTTATATTCTTGTATATAGGAGCAGTATTATAGTAGTTATATTCTTGTACATAGGAGCAGTATTATAGTAGTTATATTCTTGTACATAGAGGCAGTATTATAGTAGTTATATTCTTGTACATAGGAGCAGTATTATAGTAGTTATATTCTTGTACATAGGGGCAGTATTATAGTAGTTATATTCTTGTACATAGGAGCAGTATTATAGTAGTTATATTCTTGTATATAGGAGCAGTATTATAGTAGTTATATTCTTGTACATAGGGGCAGTATTATAGTAGTTATATTCTTGTACATAGGAGCAGTATTATAGTAGTTATATTCTTGTATATAGGAGCAGTATTATAGTAGTTATATTCTTGTACATAGGGGCAGTATTATAGTAGTTATATTCTTGTACATAGGGGCAGTATTATAGTAGTTATATTCTTGTACATACGGGCAGTATTATAGTAGTTATATTCTTGTACATAGGGGCAGTATTATAGTAGTTATATTCTTGTATATAGGAGCAGTATTATAGTAGTTATATTCTTGTACATAGGGGGCAGTATTATAGTAGTTATATTCTTGTACATAGGAGCAGTATTATAGTAGTTATATTCTTGTACATAGGAGCAGTATTATAGTAGTTATATTCTTGTGTATAGGAGCAGTATTATAGTAGTTATATTCTTGTACATAGGAGCAGTATTATAGTAGTTATATTCTTGTACATAGGGAGCAGTATTATAGTAGTTATATTCTTGTACATAGGAGCAGTATTATAGTAGTTATATTCTTGTACATAGGAGCAGTATTATAGTAGTTATATTCTTGTACATAGGGAGCAGTATTATAGTAGTTATATTCTTGTACATAGGGAGCAGTATTATAGTAGTTATATTCTTGTATATAGGAGCAGTATTATAGTAGTTATATTCTTGTACATAGGAGCAGTATTATAGTAGTTATATTCTTGTGTATAGGAGCAGTATTATAGTAGTTATATTCTTGTACATAGGAGCAGTATTATAGTAGTTATATTCTTGTACATAGGGAGCAGTATTATAGTAGTTATATTCTTGTACATAGGAGCAGTATTATAGTAGTTATATTCTTGTACATAGGAGCAGTATTATAGTAGTTATATTCTTGTATATAGGGGCAGTATTATAGTAGTTATATTCTTGTACATAGGGGCAGTATTATAGTAGTTATATTCTTGTACATAGGAGCAGTATTATAGTAGTTATATTCTTGTACATAGGGAGCAGTATTATAGTAGTTATATTCTTGTACATAGGAGCAGTATTATAGTAGTTATATTCTTGTACATAGGAGCAGTATTATAGTAGTTATATTCTTGTACATAGGGGCAGTATTATAGTAGTTATATTCTTGTACATAGGGGCAGTATTATAGTAGTTATATTCTTGTACATAGGGGCAGTATTCTAGTAGTTATATTCTTGTACATAGGAGCAGTATTATAGTAGTTATATTCTTGTATATAGGAGCAGTATTATAGTAGTTATATTCTTGTACATAGGGGCAGTATTATAGTAGTTATATTCTTGTACATAGGGGCAGTATTATAGTAGTTATATTCTTGTACATAGGGGCAGTATTATAGTAGTTATATTCTTGTATATAGGAGCAGTATTATAGTAGTTATATTCTTGTACATAGGGGGCAGTATTATAGTATTTATATTCTTGTACATAGGAGCAGTATTATAGTAGTTATATTCTTGTACATAGGGGCAGTATTATAGTAGTTATATTCTTGTATATAGGAGCAGTATGATAATAGTTATATTCTTGTACATAGGGGCAGTATTTGTCATGATCCCAATGGCAGGGGATCACAAAAGGAGAAGCACACAAAAAAACAGAACAAGCTCTAGGGTGATGGAAACTGAGCTGACCGCGATCCTGAACCTAATTCACAACACTAGCAGTAGCCGGGGAATGTGCCTACGATGATTCTAGACGTCTCGCGCCAGCCGAAGGACTAGCTTCCCCTATTAGAAGAAACAAAGACCTCTCTTGCCTCCAGAGAAACACCCCACAGAAATAGCAGCCCCCCACATGTAATGACGGTGAAATGAGAGGAAAGCACATACGTAGTAATGAAAACAGATTCAGCAAAATGAGGCCCGCTAAAACTAGATAGCAGAGGATACAAAAGTGAACTGCGCGGTCAGCGAAAAACCCTACAACAAACCATCCTGAAATTACCTGAACTCATGTGCCAACTCATGGAACATGAGGAGTAATATCAGCCCACTAGAGCAACCAGCAACAAGGAATCACATAACTGCAAGCTGGACTAAAACAAAAATAAAGCAAAATGTGGAACAGGAAAATCAAAAACTTAGCTTGTCCTGATGATTACAGAAGCGGAAAGCAGAGGTAACAAGACACACTGATTACATTGATCGCCGGCGAGGAAATGACAAGAAAGCCAGGTTAAATAGGAAACTCCCATATCCTGATAGAACAGGTGGACACCAGAGACCGCAGAGAACACAAGTCACCCAGTACCATCAGTAACCACCAGAGGGAGCCCAAAAACAGAATCCACAACAAGTATTATAGTAGTTATATTCTTGTACATAGGGGCAGTATTCAAGTAGTTATATTCTTGTACATAGGGGCAGTATTATAGTAGTTATATTCTTGTACATAGGGGCAGTATTATAGTAGTTATATTCTTGTATATAGGAGCAGTATTATAGTAGTTATATTCTTGTACATAGGGGGCAGTATTATAGTAGTTATATTCTTGTACATAGGAGCAGTATTATAGTAGTTATATTCTTGTACATAGGAGCAGCATTATAGTAGTTATATTCTTGTACATAGGGCAGTATTATAGTAGTTATATTCTTGTACATAGGAGCAGCATTATAGTAGTTATATTCTTGTACATAGGGGCAGTATTATAGTAGTTATATTCTTGTACATAGGGGCAGTATTATAGTAGTTATATTCTTGTATATAGGAGCAGTATTATAGTAGTTATATTCTTGTACATAGGGGCAGTATTATAGTAGTTATATTCTTGTACATAGGGGCAGTATTATAGTAGTTATATTCTTGTACATAGGGGCAGTATTATAGTAGTTATATTCTTGTACATAGGGGCAGTATTATAGTAGTTATATTCTTGTATATAGGAGCAGTATTATAGTAGTTATATTCTTGTACATAGGAGCAGTATTATAGTAGTTATATTCTTGTACATAGGAGCAGTATTATAGTAGTTATATTCTTGTACATAGGAGCAGCATTATAGTAGTTATATTCTTGTACATAGGGGCAGTATTATAGTAGTTATATTCTTGTACATAGGGGCAGTATTATAGTAGTTATATTCTTGTACATAGGGAGCAGTATTATAGTAGTTATATTCTTGTATATAAGGGCAGTATTATAGTAGTTATATTCTTGTACACATGGAGCAGTAATATATTTGTACTGGGTGAAGTATTATACTCTTATTCATGTATTTTGGGGGGCAGTATGTGGTTAGATCAGTGGTGGCTTCCTCCTTCCATCTTCTCCGTCTGGCTCAGTCTCTGCCATTG
Organism: Ranitomeya imitator; assembly: GCF_032444005.1. NCBI lineage: Eukaryota > Metazoa > Chordata > Amphibia > Anura > Dendrobatidae > Ranitomeya > Ranitomeya imitator. Next base: position 694,842,093 of record NC_091286.1, on the reverse strand, counting down.
ATCGGAGCCTTTTGTAATTATGTCTGAGTATAATAGGATAAGGATCCTCGTCTTTTCGGGGGATTTCACGCTGGTCTCCGCTCACAGGCGCTGACGTCTTTGGGTCTCTTCGGTGTGACAGGTTTGGATGTGGTTTTCCGTCCTGTCTCCTCTGATAACACGGATGCTGGGCAGATATGTGACTTACACTTGTGGTTCTCGGCTTCTGGTCTTATTGGTGTTTGTCGCTTTTGCTGTTTTTTCCTCTCGATTTTCCCTTCTCATCCCATCAGTCTCTCGGCCGCTGATCTTACGGGGAAGCGTCGGCCGCGTCCGGCTCATTTATTAGAACTTACATTGCTCTTTAGATTATCGGGAAATGGTTTTAGCGGCTTCGGATGGAGAAATAAAGGACGGCACAGACCGCGCTGCAGCGGGCGAGAGGCTGAGAATACATCACATATATAGAGATTGGAGAGATCGGTCCGGCCAGAGCCGCCATGACAGATCCGCCGCAGGATCGGCAAGATGAAACCTCTCGTGTTAACAATGGGCAAAAGTTCAACTGCTAATTCACTGCGCGAAGAAGTAAGATAAGCGGAATCCAATAAAGCAAACGGGGGACTGAGCGGAAAGGACGGCAAATCTGATCTTCATAGGAAAGATACCGTGCAGGGGCGCACACAGTAATCATGGGGCCCCATGGCAGAAGTCCTAATTGGGCCCCCTGGAAAAAAAACATATATATATTTGGTGGTATCTCAAAACTTGGCAGCCCTTAAAAAGTATTTTTCCTTCTATTGAGGCCCCTTAGTGTTCCAACACACAAAAATTCCCCTTTTATGACCCCCATAACGTATGTTGCCAACAGAAGAGCCCCCCAAACACAACAAGGACTACGCAGTGAATTCCTCCACAGTACCGTGCACACTTACAATTTGATGACCTTACTCCACCCGCAAAGTTTGATACCCCACAGCAACGAAAACACAGTATAATGGCCCCAACACAGCCCGCCATACAGTATAATGAGCACCACACAGTATGAGGCCCCCACTAGCCCTACAAATAGTATAATGGACCCCACAAAGTCCTCCAAACAGTATAACAACCCCATATGGCCCTCCTGATACTATAATGGCCCCCGGGCCCCACATAGCCTTCCAAAAAGTATAATTAACCCCATATAGCCCTCCATATAGTATAATGGCCCCCGGGCCCCACACAGCCCTCCAAACAGTATAATCACCCCATATAGCCCTCCAAATAGTATAATGGCCCCGGGCCCCACACAGCCCTCCAAACAGTATAATCACCCCATATAGCCCTCCTAATACTATAATGGCCCCCGGGCCCCACATAGCCTTCCAAACAGTATAATCAATCCCATATAGCCCTCCAAATAGTGTAATGGCCCCCGGGCCCCACACAGCCCTCCAAACAGTATAATCAACCCCATATAGCCCTCCAAATAGTATAATGGCCCCCGAGCCCCACTCAGCCCTCCAAACTGTAAAATCAACCCCATATATCCCTCCAAATAGTATAATGGCCACCGGGCCCCACATAGCCCTCCAAACAGTATAATCACCCCATATAGCCCTCCATATAGTATAATGGCCCCCGGGCCCCACACAGCCCTCCAAACAGTATAATCACCCCATATAGCCCTCCTAATGCTATAATGGCCCCCAGGCCCCACATAGCCCTCCAAACAGTAAAATCAACCCCATATATCCCTCCAAATAGTATAATGGCCCCCGGGCCCCACACAGCCCTCCAAACAGTATAATCACCCCATATAGCCCTCCAAATAGTATAATGGCCCCCGGGCCCCACATAGCCCTCCAAACAGTATAATCAACCCCATATAGCCCTCCAAATAGTATAATGGCCCCCGGGCCCCACACAGCCCTCCAAACAGTATAATCACCCCATATAGCCTTCCAAATAGTATAATGGCCCCTGGGCCCCACACAGACCTCCAAACAGTATAATCACCCAATATAACCCTCTAAGCAATGTAAATAATATAATGGCCCAAACATATCCCTTAAAACAGTATATTGAGCCTCACATAGCCCTCCAAACTATATAATGGGCCCCACATAGCCCTCAAAACAATATAATAGCCCCCACATAGCTCTTTAAACAGTATATTGAGCTCCATATAGCCTTATAAATTGTATAATGGCCCCCACATAGCCCTACAAACAGTATAATGGCTCACATATAGTCCTCCAAAAATATAATGGCCCCCACATAGCGCTCCAAACTATATAATGGGCCCCACATAGCCCTTCAAACAGTATACTGGCCCCCATATAGCCCTCTAAACTATATGTTGGTACCACATAGCCCTCCAAATAGTACGAGAGCTCAGACGTACAAGGAAAATTATGGAGTAGGGAGTGGACGGCTGTTATGAACAGGTAATTCAGAACCACAATGGACCTTGAAGTTCAGAGCACACAAAGTGACCTGACATTTACCAAAAACATAGGACGAGCTCTGAGACGTGGGAACTCTGCTGACCGCAATCCCTAATCCTATCACACCACACTAGAGGTAGCCGTGGATTGCGCCTAACGCTCCCTATGCAACTCGGCACAGCCTGAGAAACTAACTAGCCCTGAAGATAGAAAAATAAGCCTACCTTGCCTCAGAGAAATTCCCCAAAGGAAAAGGCAGCCCCCCACATATAATGACTGTGAGTAAAGATGAAATACAAACACAGAGATGAAATAGATTTAGCAAAGTGAGGCCCGACTTACTGAATAGACCGAGGATAGGAAAGATAGCTTTGCGGTCAACACAAAAACCTACAAACAACCACGCAGAGGGGCAAAAAGACCCTCCGCACCGACTAACGGTACGGAGGTGCTCCCTCTGCGTCTCAGAGCTTCCAACAAGCAAGAAAAACCAAAATAGCAAGCTGGACAGAAAATATAGCAAACAAAAATAACACAAGCAGAACTTAGCTTATGCAGGAAGACAGGCCACAGGAACGATCCAGGAGGAAGAAAGACCAATACTAGAACATTGACTGGAGGCCATGATCAAATCACCAGGTGGAGTTAAATAGAGCAGCACCTAACGACTTAACCTCATTACCTGAGGAAGGAAACTCAGAAGCCGCAGTACCACTCTCATCCACCAAAGGAAGCTCATAGACAGAACCAGCCGCAGTACCACTCACGACCACAGGAGGGAGCTTGGCCACAGAATTCACAACAGTACCCCCCCCTTGAGGAGGGGTCACCGAACCCTCACCAGAGCCCCCAGGCCGACCAGGATGAGCCACATGAAAGGCACGAACCAGATCGGCAGCATGGACATCAGAGGCAAAGACCCAGGAATTATCTTCCTGACCATAACCACTTAACCAGATACTGGAGTTTCCGTCTCGAAACACGAGAATCCAAAATCTTCTCCACAATATACTCCAATTCCCCTTCAACCAAAACCGGAGCAGGAGGATCAATAGATGGAACCACAGGTGCTACGTATCTCCGCAACAATGACCTATGGAACACGTTATGGATGGAAAAAGAAGCCGGAAGAGTCAAACGAAAAGACACAGGATTAAGAACCTCAGAAATCCTATATGGACCAATGAAACGAGGCTTAAATTTAGGAGAGGAAACCTTCATAGGAATATAACGAGATGACAACCAAGCCAAATCCCCAACACGAAGTCGGGGACCCACACAGCGCCTGCGGTTAGCGAAACGTTGAGCCTTCTCCTGGGACAAGGTCAAATTGTCCACTACATGAGTCCAAATCTGCTGCAACCTGTCCACCACAGTATCTACACCAGGACAGTCCGAAGACTCAACCTGCCCTGAAGAGAAACGAGGGTAGAACCCAGAATTGCAGAAAAATGGCGAAACCAAAGTAGCCGAGCTGGCCCGATTATTAAGGGCGAACTCGGCCAAAGGCAAAAAGGACACCCAATCATCCTGATCAGCAGAAACAAAACATCTCAGATATGTTTCCAAGGTCTGATTGGTTCGTTCAGTCTGGCCATTTGTCTGAGGATGGAAAGCCGAGGAAAAAGACAAATCAATGCCCATCCTAGCACAAAAGGCTCGCCAAAACCTCGAAACAAACTGGGAACCTCTGTCAGAAACGATGTTCTCTGGAATGCCATGTAAACGAACCACATGCTGGAAAAACAATGGCACCAAATCAGAGGAGGAAGGCAATTTAGACAAGGGCACCAAATGGACCATCTTAGAGAAGCGATCACAAACCACCCAAATGACCGACATTCTTTGAGAGACGGGGAGATCTGAAATAAAATCCATAGAGATATGTGTCCAAGGCCTCTTCGGGACCGGCAAGGGCAAAAGCAACCCACTGGCACGAGAACAGCAGGGCTTAGCCCGAGCACAAATCCCACAGGACTGCACAAAAGAACGCACATCCCGCGACAGAGACGGCCACCAGAAGGATCTAGCCACCAAATCTCTGGTACCAAAGATTCCAGGATGACCAGCCAACACCGAACAATGAACCTCAGAGATAACTTTATTCGTCCACCTATCAGGGACAAACAGTTTCTCCGCTGGGCAACGGTCAGGTCTATTAGCCTGAAATTTTTGCAGCACCCGCCGCAAATCAGGGGAGATGGCAGACAAAATTACCCCCTCTTTGAGAATACCCGCTGGCTCAGGCAAACCCGGAGAATCGGGCACAAAACTCCTAGACAGGGCATCCGCCTTCACATTTTTAGAGCCCGGAAGGTACAAAACCACAAAGTCAAAACAGGAGAAAAACAGCGACCAACGAGCCTGTCTAGGATTCAACCGTTTGGCAGACTCGAGATAAGTCAAGTTTTTGTGATCAGTCAAGACCACCACGCGATGCTTAGCTCCTTCAAGCCAATGACGCCACTCCTCGAATGCCCACTTCATGGCTAGCAACTCTCGATTGCCAACATCATAATTTCGCTCAGCAGGCGAAAATTTCCTGGAAAAGAAGGCGCATGGTTTCATCACCGAGCAATCAGAAATTCTCTGCGACAAAACAGCCCCTGCTCCAATTTCAGAAGCATCAACCTCGACCTGGAACGGAAGCGAAACATCTGGTTGGCACAACACAGGGGCAGAAGAAAAACGACGCTTCAACTCCTGAAAAGCTTCCACAGCAGCAGAAGACCAATTGACCACATCAGCAACCTTCTTGGTTAAATCAGTCAACGGTTTAGCAATGCTAGAAAAATTAGCGATGAAGCGACGATAAAAATTAGCAAAGCCCAGGAACTTCTGCAGACTCTTCAGAGATGTTGGCTGAGTCCAATCATAAATAGCCTGAACTTTAACAGGGTCCATCTCGATAGTAGAAGGAGAAAAAATGAACCCCAAAAATGAAATCTTCTGAACACCAAAGAGACACTTTCACCCCTTCACAAACAAAGAATTAGCACGCAGGACCTGGAACACCATTCTGACCTGCTCCACATGAGACTCCCAATCATCCGAGAAGACCAAAATATCATCCAAGTATACAATCAGGAATTTATCCAGGTACTCTCGGAAGATGTCATGCATAAAGGACTGAAACACTGATGGAGCATTAGAAAGTCCGAATGGCATAACCAGGTACTCAAAATGGCCTTCGGGCGTATTAAATGCTGTTTTCCATTCATCGCCTCGTTTAATACGCACAAGATTATACGCACCACGAAGATCTATCTTGGTGAACCAACTAGCCCCCTTAATCCGAGCAAACAAATCAGACAGCAGCGGCAAGGGGTACTGAAATTTGACCGTAATTTTATTTAGAAGGCGGTAATCAATACAAGGTCTCAGCGAACCATCCTTCTTGGCCACAAAAAAGAACCCCGCTCCCAATGGCGACGACGACGGGCGAATATGACCCTTCTCCAAAGACTCCTTCACGTAACTCCGCATAGCGGCGTGCTCAGGTACAGATAAATTAAACAGTCGACCCTTAGGAAACTTACTACCAGGAATCAAATCGATAGCACAATCACAATCCCTATGCGGAGGTAGGGCACTGGACTTGGGCTCATCAAATACATCCTGGTAATCAGACAAGACCTCTGGGACCTCAGAAGGGGTGGATGATGAGATAGACAGAAATGGAACATCACCATGTACCCCCTGACAACCCCAGCTGGACACAGACATTGATTTCCAATCTAATACTGGGTTATGGACTTGTAGCCATGGCAACCCCAACACGACCACATCATGCAGATTATGCAACACCAGAAAGCGAATATCCTCCTGGTGCGCAGGAGCCATGCACATGGTCAGCTGGGTCCAATACTGAGGCTTATGCTTGGCCAAAGGCGTAGCATCAATTCCTCTCAATGGAATAGGATACTGCAAGGGCTCCAAGAAAAACCCACAGCGCCTAGCAAACTCCAAGTCCATCAAATTCAGGGCAGCGCCTGAATCCACAAATGCCATGACAGAATAGGAAGACAAAGAGCAGATCAAAGTAACGGACAAAAGAAATTTCGACTGTACCGTACCAATGGTGGCAGACCTAGCGAACCGCTTAGTGCGCTTAGGACAATCGGAGATAGCATGAGTGGAATCACCACAGTAGAAACACAGCCCATTCTGACGTCTGTGTTCTTGCCGTTCAGCTCTGGTCAAAGTCCTATCGCACTGCATAGGCTCAGGTTTATGCTCAGATAATACCGCCAAATGGTGCACAGATTTACGCTCACGCAAACGTCGACCGATCTGAATGGCCAAAGACATAGACTCATTTAGACCAGCAGACATAGGAAATCCCACCATGACATCCTTAAGGGCTTCAGATAGACCCTTTCTGAAAATAGCTGCCAGCGCACATTCATTCCATTGAGTGAGCACGGACCACTTTCTAAACTTCTGACAATAAATCTCTATCTCATCCTGACCCTGACACAGAGCCAGCAAAATTTTCTCTGCCTGAGCCACTGAATTAGGTTCGTCGTACAGCAATCCGAGCGCCAGAAAACACGCATCAATATTACATAATGCAGGATCTCCTGGCGCAAGGGAAAATGCCCAGTCTTGAGGGTCGCCACGTAATGAAGAAATAATGATCTTAACTTGTTGAACTGGGTCACCAGAGGAGCGGGGTTTCAAAGCCAGAAATAGTTTACAATTATTTTTAAAATTCAAAAACTTAGCTCTATCTCCAGAAAATAACTCAGGAATAGGAATTTTAGGTTCTAACATAGGATTCTGAACCACTAAATCTTGAATGTTCTGTACTCTTATAGTGAGATTATCCATCAAAGAGGACAGACCCTGAATGTCCATGTCCACACCTGTGTTCTGAACCACCCTGATGTAAAGGGGAAAAGAAAGACAGAACACAGTGCAAAGAAAAAAAAAATGGTCTCAGAACTTCTCTTTTCCCTCTTTTGAGAAGCATTAGTACTTTTGGCCTCCAGTACTGTTATGAACAGGTAATTCAGAACCACAATGGACCTTGAAGTTCAGAGCACACAAAGTGACCTGACATTTACCAAAAACATAGGACGAGCTCTGAGACGTGGGAACTCTGCTGACCGCAATCCCTAATCCTATCACACCACACTAGAGGTAGCCGTGGATTGCGCCTAACGCTCCCTATGCAACTCGGCACAGCCTGAGAAACTAACTAGCCCTGAAGATAAAAAAATAAGCCTACCTTGCCTCAGAGAAATTCCCCAAAGGAAAAGGCAGCCCCCCACATATAATGACTGTGAGTAAAGATGAAATACAAACACAGAGATGAAATAGATTTAGCAAAGTGAGGCCCGACTTACTGAATAGACCGAGGATTGGAAAGATAGCTTTGCGGTCAACACAAAAACCTACAAACAACCACGCAGAGGGGCAAAAAGACCCTCCGCACCGACTAACGGTACGGAGGTGCTCCCTCTGCGTCTCAGAGCTTCCAGCAAGCAAGAAAAACCAAAATAGCAAGCTGGACAGAAAATATAGCAAACAAAAATAACACAAGCAGAACTTAGCTTATGCAGGAAGACAGGCCACAGGAACGATCCAGGAGGAAGAAAGACCAATACTAGAACATTATAAAGGCACAGATGATTGGCCTCGGGGAGACCAAAACATCCAACACCGCGGAGACACCATCACGTGTTTCTCAACGCAGTGATTCCAGAACACTGCCCCCATCCCTTATGGGAAATATGCAGATGCATGTAAAGAAGCTGCGGAGACACCATCACGTGTTTCTCGACGCAAGCAGTGAATAGCCAGGCCTTTCCCCGGGAAGGAACAACCACGGGAAGGGCAGCATCCTATGAAGGAAAGCCACCTATGCCAAGCATGGTATCCATCCACAGACAGCTGTTTCTTTTTTTTTTTTTCCTCCCTCAGATGGGAAAGTCCACGGTCCAGAAATCCAAGACCAAAGAAAAATCCCAAACAGCTGCGTCAAATCCAAAACACAAAAGCTGTTCCCATCATCATCGGAAAATTTCAGTTTACTACAACATCAGAAAAAACAAGTCAAGACATATTTACAAAGTATCTCCACTTCTTCACCTTCCAAATCCCTTCGGCATCCACCTCCCCCCTTCTTCTTTTATCCCATAGAAAACACACATACATCTTCCCCAAAATCACTTTTAGACTATTCTTTACTACAATTTCCTTTCTCTTAAAAACATACACATTCCTCACATCCCATAATACTTCTTTTATACATGCAACTATTAACCACAACACTCTCTCCTTCACTCCATCACACATTCCCAAGCCAAACATGAACAACTCGAATGATAACAAGCTCACACCACACAATTCTTTACACAACGGTCCCATTCTTCCAATCACCTCCCTAGCATAATGACAATTCCAAAACACATGTATTACACTTTCCCTTCCACCACACCCACCTCTCGGACACATATCACTTCTCCCCAACCCACGATTCTTCTGAAATTCTCTAACTGGTAACACTCCATGCAAAGACTGCCACACAATCTCACTCTGCCTATTCGTCATACCGTCTAACCGCACTTTCTTCCATACTTTTTCTATATCATTCCCTCTAACCATGTTTATTCCACACTCTGTCTCTCTACATTCAATCATCCTATACACAGCCTTCTTATTACTCAACAACCTAACATCCACATCACACAACTCATACTTCACCAAAAATTTATAAACCCACACATACCATCTAGGCACGTCAAAAGCAACCGGATACCTCAGATCCCTCTCTCGCCACTTCAAACGAAATAAATACGCCCCAAACAAAAACCTACACAGACAAGAAAACTTGCCATCCATCCTAATCACCCTCAACACAAAAACCACAATATTTACACCAAAAAACACCTCAAGGTTTGGAAAACCCAACCCACCTTTTTCTAAACGTTTCACCAAAACCTCCCTCCTAGCCCTCTCCATTCTAGAATTCCACAAAAACACAAACAGAATCCTATTTAACCCTCTCATACACATATACCCCGGCGGAAAGACCACTGCAATATATAAGAAAATAGGCAAAATCACACTTTTAATAACTAAGATTTTTCCAAAAAACGAAAGACTTCTCATCTTCCAAAAACATAACTTCCGCTCAACCTTTCCTTTTGCATCATCCCAACTTTCTTTCCCATCCAAACTCTCTGAAAATTTCACCCCCAAAACCTTAATAGACCCAGTCACCTCATTCACTCCTACATCCTTACTTAAAACCCCTCCCCCAAAAACCTTACACTCACTCTTCTCCCAATTCACCTTAAATGCTGACGCACCACAAAAAATAGACGCTAATAACTTCACCCGCCTCACAGAATACTCTGAATCACACAACACACACACGTCATCCATATAAGCACTAACCTTCCATTCCCTCCCTCCACCTCCTGGCACTTGTACTCCTCTAATCACTTTATCTTTCCTCAACATACAAAGCAACGGTTCAATCGCACAAATAAACACCACAGGAGACAAAGGACAACCTTGTCGCACACCTGAAAAAACATTCACTCTTCTACCCACAGAACCATTCATCAAAACACAACTATAAATGTCTTTATATAAGCTCCTCACCCTCCAAACAAAATCAGGCGGAAACCCCATTCTCAATAATACCCGGAACAAAAAACTATGTGCTAACCGATCATACGCCTTTTCAAAGTCCAAACTCAAAACAAATACACTCTTCTTCCGACTCATACAGTCCCACAAACAATCTCTCAACATACACACACACTCATGTATACGTCTCCCAGGCACTGCACAACACTGTTCATCCCCAATCACACTCTCTATCACATCACGCATCCTATTCGCCATTACTTTCGCATAGATCTTATAATCGCAATTCAACAACGTTATCGGTCTCCAATTTTTTAAACTCTTCAAATCTCCTTTTTTAGGTATTAACACAACCATCCCTGCACGCATACTCTCAGCCACCTCCATACTAGACCACATATACTTACACATATCCACAAAATCCTTACCAATCACATGCCACATCACCCTATAAAACTCTATAAGAAGACCATCCTCTCCTGGAGTCTTATTTAACGCCATGCTATTCATTACCTTCCATACCTCATCACCTGTCACCTCACCCATCACTCTCTCTCTCTCCATCTCACTCAATTTATTTTCTAATACACTTAGTACATCCTCCTCCAAAGCCTCATCCCTCCACTTCACTGCATACAGCTCCTCATAAAACTTAGCCACATGTTCACACATATCCTCCCCACTTACCTCTCTTCCATCCTCTGCATTCAAAACACCCATACTCTGCTTTTTCCCAAAAACCTTTTTAAAGAAAAACCTCGAACACCTTTCATCTTGCTCCATTCTATCAATTTTTGCCCTAAAAATAATACTCTTCCCTTTCTCTTCCAAAAACTCTTTAATTTCTTTTTTAACCTTTTTTTATCCCCTCCTCCACCTCCATTCCTCCTTCCCTCAATTTATACAATAAACATAAACGGACATTCAACTTAACAAACTTTTCCCTCTTAATTGCCGCAAATTCATACCCCACACTTTTAAAAAACTTTTTTGTCTGCCTCTTAACCCAATCCCACCACTCACAAACATTCCCAAAACTTTCCTTACTCTTAAACCACTGTTCATACTTTCTCACATACTCCTTCCTCACAGCTTCATTTTCCAACAATTTCACATTTAACTTCCACAAACCCTTTCCAAACACACCACTAACATTAATATCTAACTCGCACAACACACAAACATGGTCCGAAAAAACGACCCTATCCTGCTTATATCCAACAGGAATAATATTTTTAGAAATAAAACAATAATCCAACCTGGACTGTGCTCTTCCACTATCAGAAAAAAAGGTATTTAACAAAGGGTTAACCTTACACACACGCTGCATATCACTCAAATCAAAGTCAGTAACTACCTCCAGACACATCCACATTCATCCCCCCACATCACAATTCATATCCCCCACAATCACCACAGGCACTCTTCCTGGAACAAAAAGCTTCACTTTTTCAAATAATAACTTACGCTCATTTCTTTCTACTGGCGCATAAATATTGATAACACAAAACTTAGCATTTTTATATTCAAAATTTGCTAAGATACACCTCCCCACCTCCACCACCAAATAATTATTCAAAACCACCTCCTGCCCCTTAACTAAAATCCCCACACCATCATTTCTATTATTTGCACTACCAGACCACACAGACGCACCATAAGACCACTCATCCCCTTTCACACCATCCACAATCCCACATTCTTGCAAACAAAAAATAGATGCACTCTGCATAGCTAAAAAATCCAAAATTGCTGCTCTCCTCCTCGCTTTCTTAAAAACTCTCACATTTTGAGAAACTATAGAAAAACCCATACTATAAAAACAAAAAAACAATGCAAAAATTACCACAAAACTACACACATTACACAAAAAGCCCTTGACAAAGGTCAAGACTCACAGAAAGGAGAGAAAAAAAAACAACAGATCCACTGAGCTTTCATTTTACCCAGTATCACCATTGTCCTCCTCTGCCATTCGGACTGAACAGCAAGTCTCTGAACCACTAACCCCTTCGTGCTCACTCCATTTTTTTATAGCCGGCCCAATTTTCCTCTTAGGCATACTACTGCATGCCTCATCACTTTCCCCATCCTCCTCCCTCTGACACTTATTCCCACCCCTGTCCTCATCTGAAGAAAGCCCTCTAATATTCTGAGGATCTGAGGGGTGCACAGGGCTCTCAGCTTCAGAAATATGCACGTCTTCCTCCGTTGCATCCATTGCTTCCTCAAGAGAAAACATTTCAGGCACAGTAGAGTCATCATCTTCTTCCTCATCTTCTTCCTGATCTTCTTCCTTCTTCTTAAACCCCTTCTCTACTTTTTTTGCCGCCAACCAAAACTCCTTATCTTCCTTCTGTGCATCACTCATAGCACCACGGGGTGCTAGCACAATGTCATCTGGAGTCACAGAGCGTCTTTCCTTCTCCCTCTCCCTCCTTTCCTCTCTCTCCATTCTTTCAGTTTCCTTCCTGATAGTCGCCAACCTCCTCCTTCTCTCCTCCATTCACTCTCTGAGCGTCTAGGCGCCCTCCACGGACAATCCTTATACATGTGGTCACTACTACCACACACGTCACAGGTCTTAGCCATCGGGCAATCACCAGCCATATGCCCCTCCTTCTTGCAGTTTCGGCAACACTGCCCCTTCTGGCAGTCTGCCTGGACATGTCCAAAAGAGAAACATCTCCTGCAAAACAGAGGCTGCCCAGGGTACGTGAGGAACCCCCTATGCCCTGCCACAGAGAAGTTCGCCGGAGGGTGTCTGAACCAACCCACACTGCCAGGATCTCTTCTGAACCTTACACGATATTTGTATCGACAATTGAAGATTCCTAAACAGTTCACTTGCTTCTCTCCCCTTGAAACAAAGTCACAATACTGTGAGAGGAAGCTCTCCAACAATGCAGGTTCAGTAAAGGGGTTATAGACAGTGATAGTCACCTGCCTTTCCTGAAGACCAAACAGTGGTTCACATTTGACTCCCTTCAAAGAGGGATCTCCGGCATGATTCCGAAACCACTCATAGACATTCAGGCAATAATGCTCCGACATAAAAGTAACATCGTAGTTACCTTGATTAGGGAACTCATTGATGCTATAGATGTTCTCCCGCTTTCCTCCAGCCTTTTCTTCAATAAGGTCACGTACAATAAAGACCACGCTGTTCCTTGCCCGGATAGATGGCTCCAACGTCACTCGGATGGTGTTCTTCACATAACTCATCTTCAAAGCTGTCGGTACAAACGACCACAGAAAAAAACAGAATTTTCTGCAAAAGGGTCTGGATTGCTCCAGAAAACCTCACTCCAGACAGCTGTTTCGGGGTGTTTGCCCCTCATCAGTGTGGAGTAGGAATCTGGCTATTAGGAGCAGTGCCTAGTAAAAAGGCTATAAAGGCACAGCTGATTGGCCTCGGGGAGACCAAAACATCCAACACCGCGGAGACACCATCACGTGTTTCTCAACGCAGTGATTCCAGAACACTGCCCCCATCCCTTATGGGAAATATGCAGATGCATGTAAAGAAGCTGCGGAGACACCATCACGTGTTTCTCGACGCAAGCAGTGAAGATTCCTACTCCACACTGATGAGGGGCAAACACCCCGAAACAGCTGTCTGTGGATGGATACCATACTTGGCATAGGTGGCTTTCCTTCATAGGATGCTGCCCATAAGGGATGGGGGCAGTGTTCTGGAATCACTGCGTTGAGAAACACGTGATGGTGTCTCCGCGGTGTTGGATGTTTTGGTCTCCCCGAGGCCAATCATCTGTGCCTTTATAGCCTTTTTACTAGGCACTGCTCCTAATAGCCAGATTCCTACTCCACACTGATGAGGGGCAAACACCCCGAAACAGCTGTCTGTGGATGGATACCATGCTTGGCATAGGTGGCTTTCCTTCATAGGATGCTGCCCTTCCCAGGGTTGTTCCATCCCGGGGAAAGGCCTGGCTATTCACTGCTTGCGTCAATACTAGAACATTGACTGGAGGCCAGGATCAAAGCACCAGGTGGAGTTAAATAGAGCAGCACCTAACGACTTAACCTCATCACCTGAGGAAGGAAACTCAGAAGCCGCAGTACCACTCTCATCCACCAAAGGAAGCTCATAGACAGAACCAGCCGCAGTACCACTCACGACCACAGGAGGGAGCTTGGCCACAGAATTCACAACAGACGGCCCCCCTTTTCCATCATTGTTTTCAACTGTATTGTGTAAAGAGATGGGAATATTGTCCAACGTTCCCCCTTGAAGAAAAAGTATACTGAGTAATGTGAATTGTGTCTTGTGTTAAAGGTGTTAATGTTGTGTGTTGTTTGACATTAGGGAAAGTAATAGCTAATGTTTGGGATTAGTCCAACGTGGGAGGGCTAAGCTGAAGACACAGACACTTCCTATCAGGAAGTTACATAAGGCTCAGTGTGCATAGTAAGAATACCTAAGGTCTGATGTTAACAGTGCCACATGATGTGGGTGTCCCTAACAAGAAAGGAGACAGAGATGAAAGATAGCGAGATCCTAGAGGAGAGAACAAGCGAAAAGTGTCCGAAAAACCTGAGACGGGTCCAGGGAGAGGACGCCTAGCAGTACGACCCCGAGTATATAATTCAAAGAGGTAACGGACATAAAAGGGAAAGAGTATGCAGATGAAGACACAGTGCCCTGTGCGGGAGTCCCCAAGCGCCATGAACAGAGGAGATAAGAGCCGGCCATACTGGCAGTAGAGTTCACTAGAGAGGAGAGAAGGCATGGAGCAGGGGGTAGATAATAGGACTCTTACTAGCTGGACTGTTGTACTGAGCACGGCATGGGTGAAGTAGAGAGAAGAGAAGGAACTGGTGGTACAGAATAGGAGAAGGAATCGGGGGTAGAGAATAGGACTCTTATTAGCTGGACTGTAGTACGGAGTAGGGCGGTGGTGAAGTAGAGAAGAGAGAAGGCACCGGGAGTACAGAACAAGACTCTTACTAGCTGGACTGTAGTACGGCAGGGTGGTGGTGAAGGATAGAGGAAAGGTGAAGACAGAACAAGAGAGAAAGGAGGATGGAACCTGTGTGGAAAATGTTCCGTATTGTAAAAAAAAGTTCATCAAGTCGTCTGCCCGCTCTCTCCTGTAAATAATCCCTTCCAAAATATTGTTGAGTAAAAAGAGGAGAGAAGCAACTGGCGGTAGAGAATAGGACTCTTACTAGATGGACTGCTGTACCGTGCAGAGTGGTGAAGTAGAGAAGAGAGAAAGCATCGGGGTAGAGAATAGGACTCTTACTAGATGGACCGTAGTACGGAGCAGGGTGGTGGTGAAGTAGAGAGAAGAGAAGGAACCGCAGATAGAGAATAGGACTCTTACTACATGGACTGTAGTACGGAGCAGAGTGGTGGTGAAGTAGAGAGAAGAGAAGGCACGGGAGGTAGAGAATAGGACCCTTACTAGATGGACTGTAGTACGGAGCAAGGTGGTGGTGAAGTAGAGAGAAGAGAAGGCACCGGAGGTAGAGAATAGGACTCTTACTAGATGGACTGTAGTACGGAGTAGGGTGGTGGTGATGTAGAGAGGAGAGAAGGAACCAGCGGTAGAGAATAGGACTCTTACTACCTGGACTGTAGTACGGAGCAGGGTGGTGGTGAAGTAGAGAGAAGAGAAGGAACCAGCGGTAGAGAATAGGACTCTTACTAGCTGGACTGTAGTACGGAGCAGGGTGGTGGTGAAGTAGAGAGAAGAGAAGGCACGGGAGGTAGAGAATAGGACCCTTACTAGATGGACTGTAGTACGGAGCAAGGTGGTGGTGAAGTAGAGAGAAGAGAAGGCACCGGAGGTAGAGAATAGGACTCTTACTAGATGGACTGTAGTACGGAGCAGGGTGGTGGTGATGTAGAGAGAAGAGAAGGAACCAACGGTAGAGAATAGGACTCTTACTAGCTGGACTGTAGTACGGAGCAAGGTGGTGGTGAAGTAGAGAGAAGAGAAGGAACCAGCGGTAGAGAATAGGACTCTTACTAGCTGGACTGTAGTACGGAGCAGGGTGGTGGTGAAGTAGAGAGAAGAGAAGGAACCAGCAGTAGAGAATAGGACTCTTACTAGCTGGACTGTAGTACGGAGCAGAGTGGTGGTGAAGTAGAGAGAAGAGAAGGCACGGGAGGTAGAGAATAGGACCCTTACTAGATGGACTGTAGTACGGAGAAAGGTGGTGGTGAAGTAGAGAGAAGAGAAGGCACCGGAGGTAGAGAATAGGACTCTTACTAGATGGACTGTAGTACGGAGCAGGGTGGTGGTGATGTAGAGAGGAGAGAAGGAACCAGCGGTAGAGAATAGGACTCTTACTAGCTGGACTGTAGTACGGAGCAGGGTGGTGGTGAAGTAGAGAGAAGAGAAGGCACCGGAGGCAGAGAATAGGACTCTTACTAGCTGGACTGTAGTACGGAGCAGGGTGGTGGTGAAGTAGAGAGAAGAGAAGGCACGGGAGGTAGAGAATAGGACCCTTACTAGATGGACTGTAGTACGGAGCAAGGTGGTGGTGAAGTAGAGAGAAGAGAAGGCACCGGAGGTAGAGAATAGGACTCTTACTAGATGGACTGTAGTACGGAGCAGGGTGGTGGTGATGTAGAGAGGAGAGAAGGAACCAGCGGTAGAGAATAGGACTCTTACTAGCTGGACTGTAGTACGGAGCAGGGTGGTGGTGATGTAGAGAGGAGAGAAGGAACCGGAGGTAGAGAATAGGACTCTTACTAGCTGGACTGTAGTACGGAGCAGGGTGGTGGTGAAGTAGAGAGAAGAGAAGGCACCGGAGGTAGAGAATAGGACTCTTACTAGCTGGACTGTAGTACGGAGCAGGGTGGTGGTGAAGTAGAGAGAAGAGAAGGCACCGGAGGTAGAGAATAGGACTCTTACTAGCTGGACTGTAGTACGGAGCAGGGTGGTGGTGAAGTAGAGAGAAGAGAAGGCACCGGAGGTAGAGAATAGGACTCTTACTAGATGGACTGTAGTACGGAGCAAGGAGGTGGTGAAGTAGAGAGAAGAGAAGGCACCGGAGGTAGAGAATAGGACTCTTACTAGATGGACTGTAGTACGGAACAGGGTGGTGGTGAAGTAGAGAGAAGAGAAGGCACCGGAGGTACAGAATAGGACTCTTACTAGCTGGACTGTAGTACGGAGCAGGGTGGTGGTGAAGTAGAGAGAAGAGAAGGCACCGGAGGTAGAGAATAGGACTCTTACTAGATGGACTGTAGTACGGAGCAAGGAGGTGGTGAAGTAGAGAGAAGAGAAGGCACCGGAGGTAGAGAATAGGACTCTTACTAGATGGACTGTAGTACGGAGCAGGGTGGTGGTGAAGTAGAGAGAAGAGAAGGCACCGGAGGTAGAGAATAGGACTCTTACTAGATGGACTGTAGTACGGAGCAAGGAGGTGGTGAAGTAGAGAGAAGAGAAGGCACCGGAGGTACAGAATAGGACTCTTACTAGCTGGACTGTAGTACGGAACAGGGTGGTGGTGAAGTAGAGAGAAGAGAAGGAACCACGGATAGAGAATAGGACTCTTACTAGATGGACTGTAGTACGGAACAGGGTGGTGGTGAAGTAGAAGGGAGAGAAGGAATCGAGGGTAGAGAATAGGACTCTTAAGGTACCGTCACACTTAGCGACGCTGCAGCGATACCGACAACGATCCGGATCGCTGCAGCGTCGCTGTTTTGTCGCTGGAGAGCTGTCACACAGACAGCTCTCCAGCGACCAACGATCCCGAGGTCCCCGGTAACCAGGGTAAACATCGGGTAACTAAGCGCAGGGCCGCGCTTAGTAACCCGATGTTTACCCTGGTTACCAGCGTAAAAAAACAAACAGTACATACTTACATTCAGCTGTCTGTCCCTTGCCGTCTGGTTCCTGCACTGACTGCTGGCCGTAAAGTGAAAGTGAAAGCACAGCACAGCGGTGAGTCACACAGCGGTGACTCACCGCTGTGGCTGTGCTCTGCTTTCACTTTACGGCCAGCAGTCAGTGCAGGAACCAGACGGCAAGGGACAGACAGCTGAATGTAAGTATGTACTGTTTGTTTTTTTACGCTGGTAACCAGGGTAAACATCGGGTTACTAAGCGCGGCCCTGCGCTTAGTTACCCGATGTTTACCCTGGTTACCAGTGAAGACATCGCTGAATCGGTGTCACACACGCCGATTCAGCGATGTCTACGGGGAGTCCAGCGACGAAATAAAGTTCTGGACTTTCTTCCCCGACCAGCGATCTCCCAGCAGGGGCCTGATCGCTGCTGCCTGTCACACTGGACGATATCGCTAGCGAGGACGCTGCTACGTCACGGATCGCTAGCGATATCGTCTAGTGTGACGGTACCTTTACTAGTTGGACTATTGAACAGTGCAGAGCGGTGAAGTAGAGAGGAGAGAAGGCACAGAACAGGGGGTAGATAATAGAACTCTTACTAGATGGACTGTAGTACTGAGCACAGCATGGGTAAAGTAGAGAGAAGAGAAGGAACTGGTGGTACAGAATAGGAGAAGGAATCGGGGTAGAGAACAGGACTCTTACTAGCTGGACTGTAGTACGGCAGGGCGGTGGTGAAGGATAGAGGAAAGGTGAAGACAGAGAACAAGCGAGAAAGGAGGATGGAACCTGTGTGGAAAATGTTTCGTATTGTAAAAAAAAGTTCATCAAGTCGTGTGCCCGCTATCTCCTGTAAATAATCCCTTGAAGAACGTGCACCAGGATAAATAAGACAGGATCAACGCGAATAGCATCACATTATTAATACATTTTCCGTAAGAACAGTATATGGCTTAGATTCTCAGACACGTGTAGTGAAGAGCAAATACCAGCAGGCAAAGTGTTAATCCTGCTTCCCAGTGTGACTTCTGCACCAATGATAATGTTCCCGACTCCTCACCAGCTCCGACTCCATTATTTTTCCTTTCTTTCCAATTAATGAAGCGAAATCAAGAGAAGCCGCGAAATACGGTAATTGCCTCACTACATCCCGGAGAGCAAGCGGCCAAATTATGCAACCGATATTTACTGATTCCACATTCAATGAAAAAGACTAAATCCATCAAACTGCGGAAAAGAGAAGTCGGGATGCTCCAACATATACATCATAGAGAACTAGTGATAAAAATATGGGCAGTATTATAGTAGTTATATTCTTTTACATAGGGGCAGTATTATAGCAGTTATATTCTTTTACATAGGGGCAGTATTATAGCAGTTATATTCTTTTACATAGGGGCAGTATTATAGCAGTTATATTCTTGTACATAGGGGGCAGTATTATAGTAGTTATATTCTTGTACATAGGAGCAGTATTATAGTAGTTATATTCTTGTACATAGGGAGCAGTATTATAGTAGTTATATTCTTGGACATAGGGGCAGTATTATAGCAGTTATATTCTTTTACATAGGGGCAGTATTATAGTAGTTATATTCTTGTACATAGGAGCAGTATTATAGTAGTTATATTCTTGTACATAGGGGGCAGTATTATAGTAGTTATATTCTTGTACATAGGGGCAGTATTATAGTAGTTATATTCTTGTACATAGGGGCAGTATTATAGTAGTTATATTCTTGTACATAGGGGGCAGTATTATAGTAGTTATATTCTTGCACATAGGGGCAGTATTATAGTAGTTATATTCTTGTACATAGGGGCAGTATTATAGTAGTTATATTCTTGTACATAGGGGGCAGTATTATAGTAGTTATATTCTTGTACATAGGGGCAGTATTATAGTAGTTATATTCTTGTACATAGGGGGCAGTATTATAGTAGTTATATTCTTGTACATAGGAGCAGTATTATAGTAGTTATATTCTTGTACATAGGGGCAGTATTATAATAGTTATATTCTTGTACATAGGGGCAGTATTATAGTAGTTATATTCTTGCACATAGGGGCAGTATTATAGTAGTTATATTCTTGTACATAGGGGCAGTATTATAGTAGTTATATTCTTGTACATAGGGGCAGTATTATAGTAGTTATATTCTTGTACATAGGAGCAGTGTTATAGTAGTTATATTCTTGTACATAGGGGCAGTATTATAATAGTTATATTCTTGTACATAGGGGGCAGTATTATAGTAGTTATATTCTTGTACATAGGGGCAGTATTATAGTAGTTATATTCTTGTACATAGGGGCAGTATTATAGTAGTTATATTCTTGTACAGAGGGGCAGTATTATAGTAGTTATATTCTTGTACATGGGGGCAGTATTATAGTAGTTATATTCTTGTACATAGGGGGCAGTATTATAGTAGTTATATTCTTGTACATAGGAGCAGTATTATAGTAGTTATATTCTTGTACATAGGGGCAGTATTATAATAGTTATATTCTTGTACATAGGAGCAGTATTATAGTAGTTATATTCTTGTATATAGGGAGCAGTATTAAAGTAGTTATATTCTTGTACATAGGAGCAGTATTATAGTAGTTATATTCTTGTATATAGGGAGCAGTATTATAGTAGTTATATTCTTGTACATAGGAGCAGTATTATAGTAGTTATATTCTTGTACATAGGAGCAGTATTATAGTAGCTATATTCTTGTACATAGAGGCAGTATTATAGTAGTTATATTCTTGTATATAGGAGCAGTATTATAGTAGTTATATTCTTGTACAGAAGGGCAGTATTATAGTAGTTATATTCTTGTACAGAAGGGCAGTATTATAGTAGTTATATTCTTGTACATAGGGGCAGTATTATAGTAGTTATATTCTTGTACATAGGGGCAGTATTATAGTAGTTATATTCTTGTACAGAGGGGCAGTATTATAGTAGTTATATTCTTGTACATGGGGGCAGTATTATAGTAGTTATATTCTTGTACATAGGGGCAGTATTATAGTAGTTATATTCTTGTACATATGGGGCAGTATTATAGTAGTTATATTCTTGTACATAGGAGCAGTATTATAGTAGTTATATTCTTGTACATGGGGGCAGTATTATAGTAGTTATATTCTTGTACATAGAGGCAGTATTATAGTAGTTATATTCTTGTACATAGGAACAGTATTATAGTAGTTATATTCCTGTACATAGGGGCAGTATTATAGTAGTTATATTCCTGTACATAGGAACAGTATTATAGTAGTTATATTCTTGTACATAGGAGCAGTATTATACTACTTATATTCTTGTACATAGGGCAGGATTATAGTAGTTATATTCTTGTACATAGGGGCAGTATTATAGTAGTTATATTCTTGTACATAGGGGCAGTATTATAGTAGTTATATTCTTGTACATAGGAGGCAGTATTATAGTAGTTATATTCTTGTACATAGGAGCAGTATTATAGTAGTTATATTCCTGTACATAGGAGTAGTATTATAGCAGTTATATTCTTGTACATAGGAGCAGTACTATAGTAGTTATATTCTTGTACAGAAGGGCAGTATTATAGTAGTTATATTCTTGTACATAGGTGCAGTATTATAGTAGTTATATTCTTGTACAGAGGGGCAGTATTATAGCAGTTATATTCTTGTACATAGGAGCAGTATTATAGTAGTTATGTTCTTGTACATGGGGGGCAGTATTATAGTAGTTATATTCTTGTACATAGGCGCA
Organism: Ranitomeya imitator; assembly: GCF_032444005.1. Taxonomy (NCBI): domain Eukaryota; kingdom Metazoa; phylum Chordata; class Amphibia; order Anura; family Dendrobatidae; genus Ranitomeya; species Ranitomeya imitator. The sequence goes on along the minus strand of NC_091286.1, from coordinate 694,820,485 downwards.
GTACTATAGTAGTTATATTCTTGTACATAGGAGCAGTATTATAGTAGTTATATTCTTGTACATAGGGGCAGTATTATAGTAGTTATATTCTTGTACATATGAGCAGTATTATAGTAGTTATATTCTTGTACATAGGAGCAGTATTATAGTAGTTATATTCATATACATAGGAGCAGTATTATAGTAGTTATATTCTTGTACATAGGGGCAGTATTATAGTAGTTATATTCTTGTACATAGGGGGCAGTATTATTGTAGTTATATTCTTGTACATAGGGGCAGTATTATAGTAGTTATATTCTTGTACATAGGGGGCAGTATTATAGTAGTTATATTCTTGTACATAGGGGCAGTATTATAGTAGTTATATTCTTGTACATAGGAGCAGTATTATAGTAGTTATATTCTTGTACATAGGGGGCAGTATTATTGTAGTTATATTCTTGTACATAGGGGCAGTATTATAGTAGTTATATTCTTGTACTTCTATACTCTGCCATTTCTATTTCCATAAAGTGTTCGCCTTCGTTTAGGATCTTGGCTCTTTACAATTTTAGCATTTCTCCCGATCTTCTTGTCGCCGCACAGTTCGCTCTGCAGACATGAGTGTGATGATCTGTGTGCGGAGCTGCTGACTCTCTTGGTTTTCTATTCCGAGGTGTTCAGAACTGTAGTCGTGGCTGATGGAGGCTCCACATTAATGCTTTTTCCTTCTTTCTATGACTGATATTCTCCTGATAATCCTCCTTTTCTCTGCTGGTTTAGTTGCTGCACTTTGTGCTCATTCTTTCTGTTCTGTACTATATAGCGTCTTAGTCACACGGATGCCCTGCAGTAAACCTTGCGGGTTCTGATAATTATTTGTATTTTTTATGTCACTTTCCTTTTTGTTTTATGGTACATTTTGTTGTGTTTTGCCCCAATTTCTTCACAACGTCTCACTCAGTTCATTATTTCTGTTTTTTACTCGGCTTACAAAGAAAGTTGCTGCTAAGTTCTTCTAAAAATGCAGACGGACGTTTTAGAAAATTTTCACCAAAAACCCCCCCAAAACGTTTCATTCGTCCATACAATGGCTCTATCAGGGTCTGGAGGTTGATGAATCGCCCACAAACATCTCAAAGAGAAAAGCCGCTTAACAATGGCGAAAATCTAAAAACAAATACACAAACGCCCGCGTATAAAAAAGATTAAAAAAAAGACACAAAATTAAAGAAGAATTAATCGCAAATCAAAAATAGGTGAAAAACACCAAAAAAAACTAGACAAAAAAAGAAATAAAAAGGGGAAACCCTTGAACTCACAATTCTGCCATATTCATCTGCAGCAATGTGTTAAAGGAGCTCAGGATTGGAGAAACGCACGGACTTTCTTAAAATAACAGCGCCACGGCTGTCGACAGGTTGTTCACGGTATTGCAGCTCAACTTCATTAATTGCAAAACCCGCCATGTTTCCCTGTACAACCTCTACTGACACCTGAGATTTCAGAAATTAGGAGGCAGCTCAGGATGTGATTGGAGGATAAGACAATGATGACGTTTACACCGGATGACATTCACCTTGTCCACTCCCAGGCCCATAAAATCGGTATAATGCCCTCTCACCTCATCAAAGTGGGCCTCATCTTCACAGTTCTCCAGGACTCGGGTGAAAAACGAGAGACCTAGAGAGAAGTTGAGATCACCGGTTACTAAGTCACTATGAGATTTTCAGTGAATGTATTCAATGGGGTTTATTTACCAGGAAACTAAATAGATCTGAAAATGTCCCATGATCAACCTAGTAATGAAGGCATAAATCTGTATGTAGTGAGCTCCCCTAGTGGTGGCTGTATAAATCTGTATGTAGTGAGCTCCCCCTAGTGGTGACTGTATAAATCTGTATGTAGTGAGCTCCCTCTAGTGGTGGCTGTATAAATCTGTATGTAGTGAGCTCCTCCTAGTGGTGGCTGTATAAATCTGTATGTAGTGAGCTCCCCCTAGTGGTGACTGTATAAATCTGTATGTAGTGAGCTCCCCTAGTGGTGGCTGTATAAATCTGTATGTAGTGAGCTCCCTCTAGTGGTGGCTGTATAAATCTATATGTAGTGAGCTCCCCTAGTGGTGGCTGTATAAATCTGTATGTAGTGAGCTCCCTCTAGTGGTGGCTGTATAAATCTGTATGGAGTGAGCTCCCTCTAGTGGTGACTGTATAAATCTGTATGCAGTGAGCTCCCCTAGTGGTGGCTGTATAAATCTGTATGTAGTGAGCTCCTCCTAGTGGTGACTGTATAAATCTGTATGTAGTGAGCTCCCCTAGTGGTGGCTGTATAAATCTGTATGTAGTGAGCTCCCCTAGTGGTGGCTGTATAAATCTGTATGTAGTGAGCTCCCCCTAGTGGTGACTGTATAAATCTGTATGTAGTGAGCTCCCTCTAGTGGTGGCTGTATAAATCTGTATGTAGTGAGCTCCCTCTAGTGGTGGCTGTATAAATCTGTATGTAGTGAGCTCCTCCTAGTGGTGGCTGTATAAATCTGTATGTAGTGAGCTCCCCCTAGTGGTGACTGTATAAATCTGTATGTAGTGAGCTCCCCTAGTGGTGGCTGTATAAATCTATATGTAGTGAGCTCCCCTAGTGGTGGCTGTATAAATCTGTATGTAGTGAGCTCCCTCTAGTGGTGGCTGTATAAATCTGTATGGAGTGAGCTCCCTCTAGTGGTGACTGTATAAATCTGTATGCAGTGAGCTCCCCTAGTGGTGGCTGTATAAATCTGTATGTAGTGAGCTCCCTCTAGTGGTGACTGTATAAATCTATATGCAGTGAGCTCCCCTAGTGGTGGCTGTATAAATCTGTATGTAGTGAGCTCCCCTAGTGGTGACTGTATAAATCTGTATGTAGTGAGCTCCCTCTAGTGGTGACTGTATAAATCTGTATGTAGTGATCTCCCCTAGTGGTGGCTGTATAAATCTGTATGTAGTGAGCTCCCTCTAGTGGTGACTGTATAAATCTGTATGTAGTGAGCTCCCTCTAGTGGTGACTGTATAAATCTATATGCAGTGAGCTCCCCTAGTGGTGGCTGTATAAATCTGTATGTAGTGAGCTCCCTCTAGTGGTGACTGTATAAATCTGTATGTAGTGAGCTCCCTCTAGTGGTGACTGTATAAATCTATATGCAGTGAGCTCCCCTAGTGGTGGCTGTATAAATCTGTATGTAGTGAGCTCCCCTAGTGGTGACTGTATAAATCTGTATGTAGTGAGCTCCCCTAGTGGTGACTGTATAAATCTGTATGTAGTGAGCTCCCCTAGTGGTGACTGTATAAATCTGTATGTAGTGAGCTCCCTCTAGTGGTGACTGTATAAATCTATATGCAGTGAGCTCCCCTAGTGGTGGCTGTATAAATCTGTATGTAGTGAGCTCCCTCTAGTGGTGACTGTATAAATCTGTATGTAGTGAGCTCCCTCTAGTGGTGACTGTATAAATCTATATGCAGTGAGCTCCCCTAGTGGTGGCTGTATAAATCTGTATGTAGTGAGCTCCCTCTAGTGGTGACTGTATAAATCTATATGCAGTGAGCTCCCCCTAGTGGTGGCTGTATAAATCTGTATGTAGTGAGCTCCCTCTAGTGGTGACTGTATAAATCTGTATGTAGTGAGCTCCCCTAGTGGTGGCTGTATAAATCTGTATGTAGCGAGCTCCCTCTAGTGGTGACTGTATAAATCTGTGTGTAGTGAGCTCCCTCTAGTGGTGGCTGTATAAATCTGTATGTAGTGAGCTCCCTCTAGTGATGGATGTATAAATCTATATGTAGTGAGCTCCTCCTAGTGGTGACTGTATAATCTGTATGTAGTGATCTCCTAGTGGTGGCTGTATAAATCTGTATGTAGTGAGCTCCCTCTAGTGGTGGCTGTATAAATCTGTATGTAGTGAGCTCCCCCTAGTGGTGACTGTATAAATCTGTATGTAGAGAGCTCCCTCTAGTGATGGATGTATAAATCTGTATGTAGTGAGTTCCTCCTAGTGGTGACTGTATAAATCTCTATGCAGTGAGCTCCCCCTAGTGGTGGCTGTATAAATCTGTATGTAGTGAGCTCCCCCTAGTGGTGACTGTATAAATCTGTATGTAGAGAGCTCCCTCTAGTGATGGATGTATAAATCTGTATGTAGTGAGTTCCTCCTAGTGGTGGCTGTATAAATCTGTGTGTAGTGAGCTCCCTCTAGTGGGGGCTGTATAAATCTGTATGTAGTGAGCTCCCTCTAGTGGTGACTGTATAAATCTGTGTGTAGTGATCTCCTTCTAGTGGTGACTGTATAAATCTGTATGTAGTGAGCTCCCTCTAGTGGTGGCTGTATGTATCTGTATGTAGCGAGCTCCCTCTAGTGGTGACTGTATAAATCTGTATGTAGCGAGCTCCCTCTAGTGGTGACTGTATAAATCTGTGTGTAGTGATCTCCCTCTAGTGGTGGCTGTATGTATCTGTATGTAGTGAGCTCCCCCTAGTGGTGGCTGTATAAATCTGTATGTAGTGAGCTCCCTCTAGTGGTGGCTGTATAAATCTGTATGTAGCGAGCTCCCTCTAGTGGTGACTGTATAAATCTGTATGTAGTGATCTCCCTCTAGTGGTGGCTGTATGTATCTGTATGTAGCGAGCTCCCTCTAGTGGTGACTGTATAAATCTGTATGTAGCGAGCTCCCTCTAGTGGTGACTGTATAAATCTGTATGTAGTGAGCTCCCTCTAGTGGTGGCTGTATAAATCTGTATGTAGTGAGCTCCCTCTAGTGGTGGCTGTATAAATCTATATGCAGTGAGCTCCTCTAGTGGTGGCTGTATAAATCTGTATGTAGTGATCTCCTAGTGGTGGCTGTATAAATCTGTATGTAGTGAGCTCCCTCTAGTGGTGGCTGTATAAATCTGTATGTAGTGAGCTCCCCCTAGTGGTGACTGTATAAATCTGTATGTAGAGAGCTCCCTCTAGTGATGGATGTATAAATCTGTATGTAGTGAGTTCCTCCTAGTGGTGACTGTATAAATCTGTATGCAGTGAGCTCCCCCTAGTGGTGGCTGTATAAATCTGTATGTAGTGAGCTCCCCCTAGTGGTGACTGTATAAATCTGTATGTAGAGAGCTCCCTCTAGTGATGGATGTATAAATCTGTATGTAGTGAGTTCCTCCTAGTGGTGGCTGTATAAATCTGTGTGTAGTGAGCTCCCTCTAGTGGTGGCTGTATAAATCTGTATGTAGTGAGCTCCCTCTAGTGGTGACTGTATAAATCTGTGTGTAGTGATCTCCTTCTAGTGGTGACTGTATAAATCTGTATGTAGTGAGCTCCCTCTAGTGGTGGCTGTATGTATCTGTATGTAGCGAGCTCCCTCTAGTGGTGACTGTATAAATCTGTATGTAGCGAGCTCCCTCTAGTGGTGACTGTATAAATCTGTGTGTAGTGATCTCCCTCTAGTGGTGGCTGTATGTATCTGTATGTAGTGAGCTCCCCCTAGTGGTGGCTGTATAAATCTGTATGTAGTGAGCTCCCTCTAGTGGTGGCTGTATAAATCTGTATGTAGCGAGCTCCCTCTAGTGGTGGCTGTATAAATCTGTATGTAGTGGGCTCCCTCTAGTGGTGACTGTATAAATCTGTATGTAGCGAGCTCCCTCTAGTGGTGACTGTATAAATCTGTATGTAGTGAGCTCCCTCTAGTGGTGGCTGTATGTATCTGTATGTAGCGAGCTCCCTCTAGTGGTGACTGTATAAATCTGTATGTAGCGAGCTCCCTCTAGTGGTGACTGTATAAATCTGTATGTAGTGAGCTCCCTCTAGTGGTGACTGTATAAATCTGTATGTAGTGAGCTCCCTCTAGTGATGGATGTATAAATCTGTATGTAGTGAGCTCCCTCTAGTGGTGGCTGTATAAATCTGTATGTAGTGAGCTCCCTCTAGTGGTGACTGTATAAATCTGTATGTAGTGAGCTCCCTCTAGTGGTGACTGTATAAATCTGTATGTAGTGAGCTCCCTCTAGTGGTGACTGTATAAATCTGTATGTAGTGAGCTCCCTCTAGTGATGGATGTATAAATCTGTATGCAGTGAGCTCCTCCTAGTGGTGGCTGTATGTATCTGTATGTAGCGAGCTCCCTCTAGTGGTGACTGTATAATTCTGTATATAGTGAGCTCCCTCTAGTGGTGGCTGTATAAATCTGTATGTATCGAGCTCCCTCTAGTGGTGGCTGTATGTATCTGTATGTAGCGAGCTCCCTCTAGTGGTGACTGTATAATTCTGTATATAGTGAGCTCCCTCTAGTGGTGGCTGTATAAATCTGTATGTAGTGAGCTCCCCTAGTGGTGACTGTATAAATCTGTATGTATCGAGCTCCCTCTAGTGGTGGCTGTATGTATCTGTATGTAGCGAGCTCCCTCTAGTGGTGACTGTATAATTCTGTATATAGTGAGCTCCCTCTAGTGGTGGCTGTATAAATCTGTATGTAGTGAGCTCCCTCTAGTGGTGGCTGTATAAATCTGTATGTAGTGAGCTCCCTCTAGTGGTGACTGTATAAATCTGTATGTAGTGAGCTCCCTCTAGTGGTGGCTGTATAAATCTGTATGTAGTGAGCTCCCTCTAGTGGTGACTGTATAAATCTGTATGTAGCGAGCTCCCTCTAGTGGTGACTGTATAAATCTATATGTAGTGAGCTCCCCCTAGTGGTGACTGTATAAATCTGTATGTAGTGAGCTCCCTCTAGTGGTGGCTATATAAATCTGTATGTAGTGAGCTCCCTCTAGTGGTGACTGTATAAATCTTTATGTAGTGAGCTCCCTCTAGTGGTGACTGTATAAATCTGTATGTAGTGAGCTCCCTCTAGTGGTGACTGTATAAATCTGTATGTAGCGAGCTCCCCCTAGTGGTGACTGTATAAATCTGTATGTAGTGAGCTCCCCCTAGTGGTGACTGTATAAATCTGTATGTAGTGAGCTCCCTCTAGTGGTGGCTATATAAATCTGTATGTAGTGAGCTCCCTCTAGTGGTGGCTATATAAATCTGTATGTAGTGAGCTCCCTCTAGTGGTGGTTGTATAAATCTGTATGTAGTGAGCTCCCCCTAGTGGTGAATTCTTGTCTCCCAGTAGATTGCAGGCAGTTGTGTGCAGTATTTTATGGGATAATAGTGGAGTGCTGGATCGAAGTCCTAATTCTCTGACAAGAAGTGGATTTGGCACAAGATATTTGCTAATAAATCTGGAGCAGATCATTGACTGCTGTGTTCTCGCCTGTCACTTGTGGTAATGGCTGCTGACAGTGATGAGACGACTGCTCCGTGACATAACCAATTATTTCTGCCGTACGGACCGGCTGCAGCCGTCAGCGGATCTTCCCAGAGATACTGAATCTCTCACCTTCCCTCATTATAGGACAACAGACCAAACGTAGAGATCGTGCCGCCAGCGAGAGAACGAGCGCTGTCACTCCATCCACACATACATAATGAGACACTCACACTGTATATCAGGACTGCGGCTGTGATCTGATCACATGTAATACCATGACTGACCACATGGGGCGCTGGCCCAGGAATGTACCCTGCCTATTAGAAGTGAAGGTCCAGTGTAGAAACACAGATCATTCTTCTCCATTATTCCCAAACAGGCCATGTCTTATATTTGAAGACACAAAAGAGCACAGTAAGACCAAAAACACTGTTGTAAAAAAAAAATCACAGTAATAAGCAAGTGCTAGTAAAAAGATGTATACTAAGCTGCTCCACCAAACGTCAAGGTATACCCTTATAGAGCTCTATACGGGTATACCTTGGCGATTGGTGGAGCAGCTTAGAATACATTTTTTTTGCAAAAAACGTATCAACTAAATACCCTGTTTTTTTCCATCTTTTTACTAGCACTTGCTTATTACTGTGATTTTTTTTTTACAACAGTGTTTTTGGTCTTAATGTGCTCTTTTGTGTCTTCAAGTTTCTTGATGGTGTGAACAGGTTCCTACAGACTTGTTCACTGTGCAACTAGCCCATGTGTTTCTTTTTACATGTCTAATATTTGCCCCTTTAGAGTCTTGCTAATTACCTCTTTTGATATTTCCCCCTTCTCCTACTTATTACCCCCTTCTCTTGCTTGTTAGCCTCTTGTCTTATTATCTTAATTATTTCTTCTTTATATAATTTCCTTATATTACAACCCTCTTGCCTTGATTATTACGCTGTTGTCTCACTTGTTTCCTTTTGTCTTGCTTATTATCTCATCTTTATGATTACCATACTGTCTTGCTTATTGCCCATTTGTTTTCATTATATCACATTGTGATTATTACCCCTTATTACCCTTTTCTCTGACTTGTTACTCCTTCTCTTGCTTATTACCCTTTCCTCTGACTTGTTACTACTTCTCTTGCTTATTACCCTTTTCTCTGACTTGTTACTACTTCTCTTGCTTATTACCCTTTTCTCTGACTTGTTACTACTTCTCTTGCTTATTACCCTTTTCTGACTTGTTACTCCTTGTCTTGCTTATTACCTCTTCTCTTGCTTATTACCCTCTTCTCTGACTTTTCTCCTTCTCTTGCTTATTACCCTCCTCCCTGACTCGTTACTCCTTCTCTTGCTTATTACCCCTTCTTTGACTTGTTACTCCTTCTCTTGCTTATTAGCCCTTCTCTGACATGTTGCCCATTCTCTGACTTATTACCCCTTCTCTTGCTTATTACCCTTCTCTGACTTATTACCCCTTCTCTTGCTTATTACCCTTCTCTGACTTATTACCCCTTCTCTTGGTTATTACCCCTTCTCTGACTTATTACCCCTTCTCTTGCTTATTACCCCTTCTCTTGCTTATTATCCCTTCTCTTGCTTATTATCCCTTCTCTTTCTTATTACCCCTTCTCTGACTTGTTACCCCTTCCCTTGCTTATTACCCTCCTGCCTGACTCGTTACTCCTTCTCTTGCTTATTAGCCCTTCTCTGACATGTTGCCCCTTCTCTGACTTATTACCCCTTCTCTTGCTTATTACCCTTCTCTGACTTATTTCCCCTTCTCTTGCTTATTACCCCTTCTCTGACTTGTTACCCCTTCTCTTGCTTATTACCCTTCTCTGACTTGTTACCCCTTCTCTTGCTTATTACCCCTTCTCTGACTTGTTACCCCTTCTCTTGCTTATTACCCCTTCTCTGACTTGTTACCCCTTCCCTTGCTTATCTTCTTGTCTTCATTATTGCCCCTTTGTCTTGATTATACCCGCATCCTGCTTATTACCTATATTAGTCCTTCTCTTGCTTCTTTCCTCCCTCGTCTTGCTTGTCTTCTCCATGTGCCTTTGTCCTCTTTGAACCCCCTTACGTCTTCTTGTCTCGCTTCTTTCCCTCTTTTGTCTTTTCGTTTTCCCGGTCTCGGATGTTTCCTGCTTATTTCCCTTGTTCTCGTCTTGCTTGTTGTCCTCTCTCCAATACTTGCCTGATTATATCGTGTCATTTCCTGATGGCTGCCTTCTGTCTTCTTCCCTTGTCTTTCTTATTCCTTCATTGTCCTGCTTGTTTTTCTCATCCTTTTAGACTTTCCCAGGGTTTGCGCCCTTACCCTCTTATTGCGTCTTCTTGCTTGTTTCCCCCATGGTTTTGTGATCACAACTCATGATGGATAAAACAGAAAGTTTCATTAACATAAAAGTTGGAATATTTCCATCTTGTCTCTATATGTCTTCTTCTCTTGTCTTTCTTATTCCTTCCTTGTATTGTTTGTTTTCTTCTCTCTTACATTTCCTGTTTCTTCTCTCTTTTTTTTGCTCTTCTTGCTTGTTTCCTCTCCTCTTGCTCTTTCATCCTTTTGTTTTTATATTTTCCTTTAATGTCCCTTCTTTCTTCTCTTTGTTTTTCTTATTCCTTTCTTGTCGTCTTTCCCTAATTCTTGCTTGTTTATCCTCTGTCTTCCTTATTTTTTCATGGCTACCTTGTGTCCTCTTGTCTTGACTATTCTCCCTTGTCTTGCTTGTTTCCTCCATCTTTACTCCTCTTGCTTTTCTCTTGTCTTTCTTATTCCTTTCTGGTGTTGCTTGTTTCCCCACCTTGTACTTCCTTGCCCTTTTATCTTGCTATTAGGGTTGAGCGAAACGGGTCGAACATTTTCAAAAGTCGCCGACTTTTGGCTAAGTCGGGGTTTCATGAAACCCGATCCGACCCCTGTGCGGGGTCGGCCATGCGGTACGCGACTTTCGCGCCAAAGTCGCGTTTCAATGACGCGAAAAGCGCCATTTCTCAGCCAATGAAGGTAAACGCAGAGTGTGGGCAGCGTGATGACATAGGTCCTGGTCCCCACCATCTTAGAGAAGGGCATTGCAGTGATTGGCTTGCTGTCTGCGACGTCACAGGGGCTATAAAGAGGCGTTCCCGCCGACCGCCATCTTACTGCTGCTGATCTGAGCTTAGGGAGAGGTTGCTGCCGCTTTGTCAGAAGCAGGGATAGCGTTAGGCAGGGTCCATTAATCACAAAACCGCTTGTGCTGCAGCGATTTGCACTGTCCAACACCACCCTCGGTGTGCAGGGACAGTGGAAGTTTTTTTTTTTTTTTTTTTCCCCTCAGCGCTGTAGCTCATTGGGCTGCCCTAGAAGGCTCCCTGATAGCTGCATTGCTGTGTGTACGCCGCTGTGCAAACCAACTGCTTTTTTCAAAGCACAAATCCTCTTGTTCCTTCCTTTCTGCACAGCTATCTTTTTTGTTTGTCCACACTTTTTATTTCATTTGTGCATCAGTCCACTCCTTATTGCTGCCTGCCATACCTGGCTGAGATTACTGCAGGCAGGGAGATAGTAGCTGCCTGCCATACCTGGCTGAGATTACTGCAGGCAGGGAGATAGTAATTGTAGGACAGTCCCTGTTTTTTTTTTTTTTTTTTTTTTGGTGGGAGATTAAGATTGGCAATTTGGCATTTCTGCTAGAGTGCCATCCCTGTGTGTGCCATCTCTCTCACATAGTGGGCCATAGAAAGCCTTTTCATTTTTCTGTATTTTTTTTTGTGGGGTGTATAAATTCTCCCTGATAAAAATACAGTGGGAGATTAATATTGGCCTTTGGGCTTGTGTGCCAGTCCTGAGTGTGCCATCTCTCTCACAAATAGTGGGCCATAGAAAGCCTATTTTATTTTTTTTGGGGTTTTATAAATTCTCCCTGAAAAAAAGGGAGATTAATATTGGCCTCTGGGCTTGTGTGCCAGTCCTGAGCGTGCCATCTGTGCCAGCCCTGAGCGTGCCATCTCTCTCACAAATAGTGGGCCATAGAAAGCCTATTTATTTTTTTTTTTGGTTTTATAAATTCTCCCTGAAAAAAAGGGAGATTAATATTGGCCTCTGGGCTTGTGTGCCAGTCCTGAGCGTGCCATCTGTGCCAGCCCTGAGCGTGCCATCTCTCTCACAAATAGTGGGCCATAGAAAGCCTATTTAATTTTTTTTTTTGTTTTATAAATTTTCCCTGAAAAAAGGGAGATTAATATTGGCCTCTGGGCTTGTGTGCCAGTTGTGAGCGTGCCATCTGTGCCAGTCCTGAGCGTGCCATCTCTCTCACAAATAGTGGGCCATAGAAAGCCTATTTAAATTTTTTTTGGGTTTTATAAATTCTCCCAGAAAAAAAGGGAGATTAATATTGGCCTCTGGGCTTCTGTGCCAGTCCTGAGCGTGCCATCTGTGCCAGTCCTGAGCGTCCCATCTCTCTCACAAATAGTGGGCCATAGAAAGCCTATTTTATTTTTTTGGGGGGTTTTATAAATTCTCCCTGAAAAAAAGGGAGATTAATATTGGCCTCTGGGCTTGTGTGCCAGTCCTGAGCGTGCCATCTGTGCCAGCCCTGAGCGTGCCATCTCTCTCACAAATAGTGGGCCATAGAAAGCCTATTTTTTTTTTTTTTTGTTTTATAAATTTTCCCTGAAAAAAGGGAGATTAATATTGGCCTCTGGGCTTGTGTGCCAGTTGTGAGCGTGCCATCTGTGCCAGTCCTGAGCGTGCCATCTCTCTCACAAATAGTGGGCCATAGAAAGCCTATTTAAATTTTTTTTTGGTTTTATAAATTCTCCCAGAAAAAAAGGGAGATTAATATTGGCCTCTGGGCTTCTGTGCCAGTCCTGAGCGTGCCATCTGTGCCAGTCCTGAGCGTCCCATCTCTCTCACAAATAGTGGGCCATAGAAAGCCTATTTTTTTTTTTTTTTGGGTTTTAGAAATTCTCCCTGGAAAAAAAAAGGGAGATTAATATTGCCCTTTGGGCTTGTGTGCCAGTACTAAGCGTTCCATCTCTCTCTCTCTCTCTCTCAGTCAGTGGGCCATAGAACGCCTATTTTTGGTTTTATTTGTTTTCTAAATTCTCCCTGAAAAAATCATTTTATTTTATTTGGTTTCTAAATTCTTCCTGATAAAATCACATTTTTTTTATTATTTTTTTTTCTAAAGTCTCCCTGAAAAAAAAAAAAAAAAACAGTGGGAGATTAATATTGGCCTTTCTGCTTGTGTGCCAGTCTTGACTCCTGGGTGCGTCATCTCTCAGTCAGTGGGCCATAGAACGCCTATTTTTGGTTTTATTTGTTTTATAAATTCTCCCAGAAAAAATCATTTTATTTTATTTGGTTTCTAAATTCTTCCTGATAAAATCACATTTTTTTTATTATTTTTTTTTCTAAAGTCTCCCTGAAAAAAAAAAAAAAAAACAGTGGGAGATTAATATTGGCCTTTCTGCTTGTGTGCCAGTCTTGACTCCTGGGTGCGTCATCTCTCAGTCAGTGGGCCATAGAACGCCTATTTTTGGTTTTATTTGTTTTATAAATTCTCCCAGAAAAAATCATTTTATTTTATTTGGTTTCTAAATTCTTCCTGATAAAATCACATTTTTTTTATTATTTTTTTTTCTAAAGTCTCCCTGAAAAAAAAAAAAAAAAACAGTGGGAGATTAATATTGGCCTTTCTGCTTGTGTGCCAGTCTTGACTCCTGGGTGCGTCATCTCTCAGTCAGTGGGCCATAGAACGCCTATTTTTGGTTTTATTTGTTTTCTAAATTCTCCCTGAAAAAATCATTTTATTTTATTTGGTTTCTAAATTCTTCCTGATAAAATCACATTTTTTTTATTATTTTTTTTTCTAAAGTCTCCCTGAAAAAAAAAAAAAAAAACAGTGGGAGATTAATATTGGCCTTTCTGCTTGTGTGCCAGTCTTGACTCCTGGGTGCGTCATCTCTCAGTCAGTGGGCCATAGAACGCCTATTTTTGGTTTTATTTGTTTTATAAATTCTCCCAGAAAAAATCATTTTATTTTATTTGGTTTCTAAATTCTTCCTGATAAAATCATATTTTTTTTATTATTTTTTTTTCTAAAGTCTCCCTGAAAAAAAAAAAAAAAAAACAACCAAAAAAAACAGTGGGAGATTAATATTGGCCTTTCTGCTTGTGTGCCAGTCTTGACTCCTGGGTGTGCCATCTCTCTCTCTCTCTCTCTCTCTCTCTCTCTCCAATTGTGGTCCATAGAAAGCCTATATTTTTTTTCCTTGATTTGGGTTCTAAAATCTACCAGAGAAAATAACTACATCAATCATTGGTAGAAAAATATTGGCCTCTGGGTTTGTGTGCCACTCCTGACTCCTGTGTGCGTCATCTCTCAGTCAGTGGGCCATAGAACGCCTATTTTTGTTTTTATTTGTTTTATAAATTCTCCCTGAAAAAATCATTTTATTTTATTTGGTTTCTAAATTCTTCCTGATAAAATCATATTTTTTTTATTATTTTTTTTTCTAAAGTCTCCCTGAAAAAAAAAGCAAAAAAAAAAAAACAAAAAAAACAGTGGGAGATTAATATTGGCCTTTCTGCTTGTGTGCCAGTCTTGACTCCTGGGTGTGCCATCTCTCTCTCTCTCTCTCTCTCTCTCCAATTGTGGTCCATAGAAAGCCTACATTTTTTTTCCTTGATTTGGGTTCCAAAATCTACCAGAGAAAATAACTCCATCAATCATTGGTAGAAAAATATTGGCCTCTGGGCTTGTGTGCCACTCCTGATTCCTGTGTGCGTCATCTCTCACTCAGTGGCCCATAGAAAGCATATAGTTTGTTACATTAGTTTTCTAAATTCTCCCTGCAAAAATCTTTTTTTTTTTTTTTGGGGGGTTTCTAAAGTGTTCCTGAAAAAAAAAAAAATAAAAAAAAAATAATAGTGTGACATTAATATTAACATTTGTGCTTCAGTGACAGTCCTGCGTGTGGGGCATCTCTCTAATTTGCAGCCACCAAAAAAAGAGTGTGTAACATTGGGCCTGATTTTCGCTGTGGTCTCACCAACCTGTAAAGGGGTAGCTAAATCATACTGAAGTTATAGCTCACCGTGTAAGTTGTGTGACTGCAACAAATAACGTTAGTTTGGTTACGTTTTTAAAACAATGAGGAAGTCTAGTGGAAGAGGTCGTGGCCGGGGGCGTTCATTGTCAGCTGGTAATGAGGGTAGTGGTAGTGGTGGAGCATCAGGTGGTCGTGGGGGAAAAAATATTGCACCTAAGTCTGGAGCTGTGGAGCCAGGTTCGTCGTCCGGCTACACAACGCCTCGAACGCTCCCTTTTCTGGGATTAGGAAAACCGCTTTTAAAGCCGGAGCAGCAAGAGCAAGTTTTGGCTTATCTTGCTGACTCAGCCTCTAGCTCTTTTGCCTCATCTCGTGAAACTGGTAAAAGTAAAAGCAGCGCGTCGTTAGTGGATGTTCACGGTCAGGGACAAGTCACTTCCTTGTCCTCTTCAGCAAAAACAACAACAGAGAAGAATGCAGCAGGCGACACAACGGGTTACTCCATGGAGCTCTTTACACATACCGTCCCTGGCTTAGAAAGTGAAGCAGTTAACAGTCCATGCCCATTACAAGTTGAATCTGACATGGAGTGCACAGATGCACAGCCACAGCCAGACTACTATGCTGGTCCTTTGACTCAGACCACAACATTGCCCTCGCAGGGTGCTGATCAAGAATCAGACCCTGATGAGACTATGTTGCCCCATCACGAACGCTATACCACCGAACGACACGGTGACACAGACGAAGTTGCGCAGGAGGTACAAGAAGAGTTATTAGATGACCCAGTTCTTGACCCCGATTGGCAGCCATTGGGGGAACAGGGTGCAGGCGGCAGCAGTTCTGAAGCAGAGGAGGAGGAGGGGCCGCAGCAGGCATCAACATCGCCACAGGTTCCATCTGCCGGGCCCGTATCTTGCCCAAAACGCGTGGCAAAGCCAAAACCTGGTGGAGGACAGCGTGGCCATCCGGTTAAAGCTCAGTCTGCAATGCCTGAAAAGGTATCCGATGCTAGAAAGAGTGCAGTCTGGCATTTTTTTAAACAACATCCAATTGATCAGCGCAAAGTCATCTGTCAAAAATGTTCTACTTCCTTAAGCAGAGGTCAGAATCTGAAAAGTCTCAATACTAGTTGCATGCATAGACATTTAACCACCATGCATTTGAAAGCTTGGACTAACTACCAAACGTCCCTTAAGGTTGTTGCACCCTCGGCCAATGAAGCTAGTCATCAACGCAACATCCCTTCCGGCAGTGTAGGACCACCATTTAGCGCACCACCTGCTGTATCTGTGCAGGTATCTTTGCCAGGCCAAAGCAGTCAGGGTCAGGGAATCACCAGTTTCGTAGTAGGAAACACTGCATCTAGGGCACCGGCGGCAACAATACCATCTCCCACCGTCTCTCAGTCTGCCATGTCCACCGGCACCCCCGCTAGTTCCACGATCTCCAGCTCTCCAGTCCAGCTCACCCTACATGAGACTATGGTTAGAAAAAGGAAATACTTAGCCTCGCATCCGCGTACACAGGGTTTGAACGCCCACATAGCTAGACTAATCTCGTTAGAGATGATGCCCTACCGGTTAGTTGAAAGCAAAGCTTTCAAAGACCTGATGGACTACGCTGTACCACGCTACGAGCTACCCAGTCGACACTTTTTTTCCAGAAAAGCCATCCCAGCCCTCCACCAGCATGTTAAAGAGCGCATCGTCCATGCACTCAGGCAATCTGTGAGCACAAAGGTGCACCTGACAACAGATGCATGGACCAGTAGGCATGGCCAGGGACGTTACGTGTCCATCACGGCACACTGGGTAAATGTGGTGGATTCAGGGTCCACAGGGGACAGCAAGTTTGGGACAGTTCTGCCTAGCCCACGGTCTAGTAAACAGTTGTCTGTAGCCGTTCGCACCCCCTCCTCCTCCTCCTCCTCGTCCTCCTGCAGAAGCAAGAGCTCGTCCACAGACCGCAGTCGCACAAACACTCCATCCGCACCTGCCACTGTTGCACACCAGGTCTCCCATTATGGGGCAGCTACTGGCATACGTCAGCAGGCTGTATTGGCTATGAAGTGTTTGGGCGACAATAGACACACCGCGGAAGTTCTGTCCGAGTTCTTGCAGCAAGAAACGCAGTCGTGGCTGGGCACTGTAGATCTTGAGGCAGGCAAGGTAGTGAGTGATAACGGAAGGAATTTCATGGCTGCCATCTCCCTTTCCCAACTGAAACACATTCCTTGCCTGGCTCACACCTTAAACCTGGTGGTGCAGTGCTTCCTGAAAAGTTATCCGGGGTTATCCGACCTGCTCCTCAAAGTGCGTGGACTTTGCGCACATATCCGCCGTTCGCCTGTACACTCCAGCCGTATGCAGACCTATCAGCGTTCTTTGAACCTTCCCCAGCATCGCCTAATCATAGACGTTGCAACAAGGTGGAACTCAACACTGCACATGCTTCAGAGACTGTGCGAACAGAGGCGGGCTGTTATGTTTTTGTGGGAGGATACACATACACGGGCAGGCAGTAGGATGGCAGACATGGAGTTGTCAGGTGTGCAGTGGTCGAAGATTCAAGACATGTGTCAAGTCCTTCAGTGTTTTGAGGAATGCACACGGCTGGTTAGTGCAGACAACACCATAATAAGCATGAGCATCCCCCTAATGCGTCTGCTGATGCAAAGTTTGACGCACATAAAGGATCAGGCGTCTGCACCAGAGGAAGAGGAAAGCCTTGATGACAGTCAGCGATTGTCTGGTCAGGGCAGTGTACATGACGAGGTACCGGGCGAAGAGGAGGTGGAGGATGAGGAGGATGATGGGGATGAGTATATTTTTAATGAGGAAGCTTTCCCGGGGGCACGGGAAATTGGTGGCGTGGCAAGGCCGGGTTCTGGTTTTTTGAGGGACACAAGTGACGTAGATTTGCCTGCAACTGCCCCTCAACCAAGCACAACCGCAGATTTGACAACGGGAACTTTGGCCCACATGGCGGATTATGCCTTGCGTATCCTCAAAAGGGACACACGCATTACAAAAATGATGAACGATGACGATTACTGGTTGGCCTGCCTCCTTGATCCTCGCTATAAAGGCAAATTGCAAAATATTATGCCACATGAGAACTTGGAACTAATATTAGCAACAAAACAATCAACTCTTGTTGACCGTTTGCTTCTGGCATTCCCTGCACACAGCGCCCGTGATCGTTCTCACACGAGCTCCAGGGGCCAGCAGACCAGAGGTGTTAGAGGGGCAGAAATCAGAAGTGGCGTTGGCCAGAGGGGTTTTCTGACCAGGTTGTGGAGTGATTTTTCTATGACCGCAGACAGGACAGGTACTGCAGCATCAATTCAAAGTGACAGGAGACAACATTTGTCCAGTATGGTTACAAACTATTTTTCATCCCTTATCGACGTTCTCCCTCAACCGTCATTCCCATTTGATTACTGGGCATCCAAATTAGACACCTGGCCAGAATTGGCAGAATATGCATTGCAGGAGCTTGCTTGCCCGGCAGCTAGTGTCCTATCAGAAAGAGTATTCAGTGCTGCAGGTTCAATACTAACAGAAAAAAGGACTCGTCTGGCTACCCAAAATGTAGATGATCTAACCTTCATTAAAATGAACCACAACTGGATTTCAAAATCTTTTGCCCCACCCTGCCCGGCTGACACCTAGCTTTCCTATGAAAAGGTCTTGCCTGTGGACTATTCTGAATGACTTTTCCAATCTCGTAATTTTCTTCACCTGATTGTCCAGCATACGACATGTTTCCACCTCACGAAATGGCCAAACTCCCCACACGGGGCCGTGCTATCGCCACTTTGCGCTTGGACCCTTGAGAGTGCTGTTTGTCTGAAGAGGTGGGTGTGGCCGCTTTTGGTCGACGGCACTGCCACTGGGTCCCTCATAGTACAATAAAGTGTCTCTGGCGGTGGTGGTGCGCACCCAACGTCAGACACACCGTTGTAATATGAGGGGCCCTGTGCCTGTAACGCCGGCCACAAGACAGTTCCCCCCCCCAGCTCAAACAGTGCTCTACCACTAGCAAAATTATCTCTCACAGCTTCACCAATGTGTAGTCTAGGCGCTGACATCCTTCAATGCCTGGCACTGACAATACCATTGTTTTGACATTTTTGTTATGTTAGGCCTTCGAAGCCTGTCTGCGGTCCCTTCTTTCTACAACTACTACACTGACCAGGCCACTGCTGGCCGTGTTACCCTGGAACCAATTTAAAAGTGCCTACAGTCAGCCCAATTTTGTTATGTTAGGCCTTCGAAGACTGTCTGCCGTCACTCCTTCCACTAGACTTCCACTGACCATACACTGCTGCCCATGTACCCCTGGAACCAATTTAAAGTGCCTACAGCCAGCCCAATTTTGTTATGTTAGGCCTTGGAAGCCTGTCTGCGGTCACTCCTTCCACTAGACTTCCACTGACCAGACCACTGCTGCCCGTGTACCCCTGGAACCAATTTAAAAGTGCCTACAGCCAGCCCAAGTTTGTTATGTTAGGCCTTGGAAGCCTGTCTGCGGTCACTCCTTCCACTAGGCCTCCACTGACCACACCACTGCTGTCCGTGTACCCCTGGAACCAATTTAAAATTGCCTACAGCCATGTGTTATTATTTTAGGCCTTCGATGCCTGTCTGCGGTCACTCCTTCCACTAGGCCTCCACTGACCACACCACTGCTGCCCGTGTACCCCTGGAACCAATTTAAAATTGCCTACAGCCAGCCCAATTTTTTTATTTTAGGCCTTCGATGCCTGTCTGCGGTCCATTCTTTCAACTACTACTACACTGACCAGGTCACTGCTGCCCGTCTACCCCTGGAACCAATTTAAAATTGCCTACAGCCATGTGTTATTATTTTAGGCCTTCGATGCCTGTCTGCGGTCACTCCTTCCACTAGGCCTCCACTGACCACACCACTGCTGTCCGTGTACCCCTGGAACCAATTTAAAATTGCCTACAGCCATGTGTTATTATTTTAGGCCTTCGATGCCTGTCTGCGGTCACTCCTTCCACTAGGCCTCCACTGACCACACCACTGCTGCCCGTGTACCCCTGGAACCAATTTAAAATTGCCTACAGCCAGCCCAATTTTTTTATTTTAGGCCTTCGATGCCTGTCTGCGGTCCATTCTTTCAACTACTACTACACTGACCAGGTCACTGCTGCCCGTCTACCCCTGGAACCAATTTAAAATTGCCTACAGCCATGTGTTATTATTTTAGGCCTTCGATGCCTGTCTGCGGTCACTCCTTCCACTAGGCCTCCACTGACCACACCACTGCTGCCCGTGTACCCCTGGAACCAATTTAAAATTGCCTACAGCCAGCCCAATTTTTTTATTTTAGGCCTTCGATGCCTGTCTGCGGTCCATTCTTTCAACTACTACTACACTGACCAGGTCACTGCTGCCCGTCTACCCCTGGAACCAATTTAAAATTGCCTACAGCCATGTGTTATTATTTTAGGCCTTCGATGCCTGTCTGCGGTCACTCCTTCCACTAGGCCTCCACTGACCACACCACTGCTGTCCGTGTACCCCTGGAACCAATTTAAAATTGCCTACAGCCATGTGTTATTATTTTAGGCCTTCGATGCCTGTCTGCGGTCACTCCTTCCACTAGGCCTCCACTGACCACACCACTGCTGCCCGTGTACCCCTGGAACCAATTTAAAATTGCCTACAGCCAGCCCAATTTTTTTATTTTAGGCCTTCGATGCCTGTCTGCGGTCCATTCTTTCAACTACTACTACACTGACCAGGTCACTGCTGCCCGTGTACCCCTGGAACCAATTTAAAATTGCCTACAGCCATGTGTTATTATTTTAGGCCTTCGATGCCTGTCTGCGGTCACTCCTTCCACTAGGCCTCCACTGACCACACCACTGCTGCCCGTGTACCCCTGGAACCAATTTAAAATTGCCTACAGCCAGCCCAATTTTTTTATTTTAGGCCTTCGATGCCTGTCTGCGGTCCATTCTTTCAACTACTACTACACTGACCAGGTCACTGCTGCCCGTGTACCCCTGGAACCAATTTAAAATTGCCTACAGCCATGTGTTATTATTTTAGGCCTTCGATGCCTGTCTGCGGTCACTCCTTCCACTAGGCCTCCACTGACCACACCACTGCTGTCCGTGTACCCCTGGAACCAATTTAAAATTGCCTACAGCCATGTGTTATTATTTTAGGCCTTCGATGCCTGTCTGCGGTCACTCCTTCCACTAGGCGTCCACTGACCACACCACTGCTGCCCGTGTACCCCTGGAACCAATTTAAAATTGCCTACAGCCAGCCCAATTTTTTTATTTTAGGCCTTCGATGCCTGTCTGCGGTCCATTCTTTCAACTACTACTACACTGACCAGGTCACTGCTGCCCGTGTACCCCTGGAACCAATTTAAAATTGCCTACAGCCATGTGTTATTATTTTAGGCCTTCGATGCCTGTCTGCGGTCACTCCTTCCACTAGGCCTCCACTGACCACACCACTGCTGCCCGTGTACCCCTGGAACCAATTTAAAATTGCCTACAGCCAGCCCAATTTTTTTATTTTAGGCCTTCGATGCCTGTCTGCGGTCCATTCTTTCAACTACTACTACACTGACCAGGTCACTGCTGCCCGTGTACCCCTGGAACCAATTTAAAATTGCCTACAGCCATGTGTTATTATTTTAGGCCTTCGATGCCTGTCTGCGGTCACTCCTTCCACTAGGCCTCCACTGACCACACCACTGCTGTCCGTGTACCCCTGGAACCAATTTAAAATTGCCTACAGCCATGTGTTTTTATTTTAGGCCTTCGATGCCTGTCTGCGGTCCATTCTTTCAACTACTACTACACTGACCAGGGCACTGCTGGCCGTGTTACCCTGGAACCAATTTAAAAGTGCCTACAGTCAGCCCAATTTTGTTATGTTAGGCCTTCGAAGACTGTCTGCCGTCACTCCTTCCACTAGACTTCCACTGACCATACACTGCTGCCCATGTACCCCTGGAACCAATTTAAAGTGCCTACAGCCAGCCCAATTTTGTTATGTTAGGCCTTGGAAGCCTGTCTGCGGTCACTCCTTCCACTAGGCCTCCACTGACCACACCACTGCTGTCCGTGTACCCCTGGAACCAATTTAAAATTGCCTACAGCCATGTGTTATTATTTTAGGCCTTCGATGCCTGTCTGCGGTCACTCCTTCCACTAGGCCTCCACTGACCACACCACTGCTGCCCGTGTACCCCTGGAACCAATTTAAAATTGCCTACAGCCAGCCCAATTTTTTTATTTTAGGCCTTCGATGCCTGTCTGCGGTCCATTCTTTCAACTACTACTACACTGACCAGGTCACTGCTGCCCGTGTACCCCTGGAACCAATTTAAAATTGCCTACAGCCATGTGTTATTATTTTAGGCCTTCGATGCCTGTCTGCGGTCACTCCTTCCACTAGGCCTCCACTGACCACACCACTGCTGTCCGTGTACCCCTGGAACCAATTTAAAATTGCCTACAGCCATGTGTTTTTATTTTAGGCCTTCGATGCCTGTCTGCGGTCACTCCTTCCACTAGGCCTCCACTGACCACACCACTGCTGCCCGTGTACCCCTGGAACCAATTTAAAATTGCCTACAGCCAGCCCAATTTTTTTATTTTAGGCCTTCGATGCCTGTCTGCGGTCCATTCTTTCAACTACTACTACACTGACCAGGTCACTGCTGTCCGTGTACCCCTGTAACCAATTTAAAATTGCCTACAGCCATGTGTTATTATTTTAGGCATTCGATGCCTGTCTGCGGTCCATTTTTTCAACTACTACTACACTGACCAGGTCACTGCTGCCCGTGTACCCCTGGAACCAATTTAAAATTGCCTACAGCCATGTGTTATTATTTTAGGCCTTCGATGCCTGTCTGCGGTCACTCCTTCCACTAGGCCTCCACTGACCACACCACTGCTGTCCGTGTACCCCTGGAACCAATTTAAAATTGCCTACAGCCATGTGTTTTTATTTTAGGCCTTCGATGCCTGTCTGCGGTCCATTCTTTCAACTACTACTACACTGACCAGGGCACTGCTGGCCGTGTACCCCTGGAACCAACATCAGAAAATATAAAAATAAGTATTTTGCTTATAAAAAAGAAAATACTGGTGAGATATCAAATGCAGACATTTTAACATTAAAAACAAACACACAACTAAAATCTGGTACAGTACTAAAAATGGCCACCAGCTACAATTACTTTCTCCTGCAAGTAGTTAACTGAAAGTTTTTTTAAATTGAAAACACACATATGGCATCCACCGAGTGTTGTCCTGTCGCGTCTTCTTTATATTATTGCCGAGAAGATGCAAAATAATGAAAATAATAAAATCATTAATTACCAAAATAATAGAGAAAGTCAACACCACATTGCAAATAAACATTCATTCCAAATAAAGAAGCAGGGCGCGTCCGAGGGTGAGTATATACCTAATAAGAATCTAATCACCCTCGGACGCGCAATGCTTATTTCCAACAGCCTTCCTTCCTAAGAATCAGCCCTTCCGTCGTGTAGAGAGACGTTGTGTTACACTCCAAGGTGTTCCCCAGGTTGCCTTTCCTGAGCTTCGATCTTCCGGCTCTCGTTTAGTAGTTCTTGGAAACTACACTGCATTAGGCCTTCAAATTGGGTATGGGGTGTAGAGAGAGGGTGTGTTACACTCCAAGGTGTTCCCCAGGTTGCCTTTCCTGAGCTTCGATATTCCGGCTCTCGTTTAGTAGTTGTTGGAAACTACACTGCATTAGGCCTTCAAATTGGGTATGGGGTGTAGAGAGAGGGTGTGTTACACTCCAAGGTGTTCCCCAGGTTGCCTTTCCTGAGCTTCGAAATTCCGGCTCTCGTTTAGTAGTTGTTGGAAACTACACTGCATTAGGCCTACAAATTTGGTATGGGGGAAACATTGGCGCATCTGCGGTCCCTCCTTCCTCTAGGCCTCCACTGACCTGTCTACTGCTGCCCGTGTTCCCCTGGAACCAATTTTAAATTGCCTACAGGCAGCCCAATTTATTATGTTAGGGCTTCGAAGCCTGTCTGCGGTCCCTCCTTCCACTAGGCCTCCACTGACCTGTCTACTGCTGCCCGTGTACCCCTTGAACCAACATCATAAAATAAAAAAAAAAGGATTTTGCTTATAAAAAAGAAAATACTGGTGAGATATCAAATGCAGACATTTTGACATTAAAAACAAACAAACAGCTAAAATCTGGTACAGTACTAAAAATGGCCACCAGCTACAATTACTTTCTCCTGCAAGTAGTTAACTGAAAGGTTTTTTAAATTGAAAACACACATATGGCATCCACCGAGTGTTGTCCTGTCGCGTCTTCTTTATATTATTGCCGAGAAGATGCAAAATAATGAAAATAATAAAATCATTAATTACCAAAATAATAGAGAAAGTCAACACCACATTGCAAATAAACATTCATTCCAAATAAAGAAGCAGGGCGCGTCCGAGGGTGAGTATATACCTAATAAGAATCTAATCACCCTCGGACGCGCAATGCTTATTTCCAACAGCCTTCCTTCCTAAGAATCAGCCCTTCCGTGGTGTAGAGAGACGTTGTGTTACACTCCAAGGTGTTCCCCAGGTTGCCTTTCCTGAGCTTCGATCTACCGGCTCTCGTTTAGTAGTTGTTGGAAACTACGCTGCATTAGGCCTTCAAATTGGGTATGGGGTGTAGAGAGATGGTGTGTTCCACTCCAAGGTGTTCCCCAGGTTGCCTTTCCTGAGCTTCGATCTTCCGGCTCTCGTTTAGTAGTTCTTGGAAACTACACTGCATTAGGCCTTCAAATTGGGTATGGGGTGTAGAGAGAGGGTGTGTTACACTCCAAGGTGTTCCCCAGGTTGCCTTTCCTGAGCTTCGATATTCCGGCTCTCGTTTAGTAGTTGTCGGAAACTACGCTGCATTAGGCCTACAAATTGGGTATGGGGTGTAGAGAGAGGGTGTGTTACACTCCAAGGTGTTCCCCAGGTTGCCTTTCCTGAGCTTCGATATTCCGGCTCTCGTTTAGTAGTTGTCGGAAACTACGCTGCATTAGGCCTACAAATTGGGTATGGGGTGTAGAGAGAGGGTTTGTTACACTCCAAGGTGTTCCCCAGGTTGCCTTTCCTGAGCTTCGATCTTCCGGCTCTCGTTTAGTAGTTGTTGGAAACTACGCTGCATTAGGCCTTCAAATTGGGTATGGGGTGTAGCGAGAGGGTGTGTTACACTCCAAGGTGTTCCCCAGGTTGCCTTTCCTGAGCTTCGATCTTCCGGCTCTCGTTTAGTAGTTCTTGGAAACTACACTGCATTAGACCTTCAAATTGGGTATGGGGTGTAGAGAGAGGGTGTGTTACACTCTAAGGTGTTCCCCAGGTTTCCTTGCCATTGCTTCGGTCTTCCGACTCTCGTTTAGTAGTTGTAGAAAAGTACACTGCATTAGGCCATACAAAATGGGTATGGGGTGGAGAGAGATGGTGTGTTACACTCCAAGGTGTTCCCCAGGTTGCCTTTCCTGAGCTTCTATCTTCAGGCTCTCATTAAATTGTGGTTAAATGGAACAACTGCATTTGGCGTACTAGTTGGTTTGGGGCCTACTATCGGTGTCTGCCACTCCTTGCTGTTCTCCTCCACTGAACAAAGCTGTGCCGCCTGTTTACTACGGTTGCCAATTTTGAACTGCATTTCGACTACTTACTGATTTGGCCCTACTCTCTGTGTCAGCCTCTCATTCCAGTTGTCCTCCACTGCAATGCCCCCTGGTTATTCCTGTGTTACCAATTTTGAACTGCATTTAGCCCACTTTCTTCTTTGGGCCTATATCTGTGTTTCCACTTCATCGTGCCCATTGCCCAGCCAGTGATAGATGAGTCTGCTGGTACATTGACCCATAACGCAACATTCCCCGTGCACGCTACACAACAACATTGTGACCCTGCTGAAAGTCAGGTTGCTCTTCCCGCATACCATACCACCTTACACGGGGACAAAGAGGAAGGTGCAGATGAAAGTGCAGGTTCCTTCATCAGGTGGGGGGAGGAATACTAGTTGGCGACGTCACTGGCACAGGGCCTCTCATAGTACGCAAAAGTGTTGCTGCCGGTGGGAGGCGCCCCCGCCGTGCAAACACACCGCTGTACTTTGAGGGGCCCTGTGCCAGTGCCAATGCCAACGAGTGGGCCCCCCCTGCTTGCTCAGGTTCACAGCACTTGCAAAGTTGAAATACTTACCTCTCCCTGCTCCACTGCCGTGACGTGGTCCAGATTTCCTGGGCCCACTAATTACTTGAACCAGCCCTACCCCCCACAACTTTAGCCAAATGACCCCCAATTTCAAATGCCTTCCAATTATTATAAGGTAAATTACGCTTGACAAGCTTCATTAAGAAGAATGGATGGTTTTGACATTAAAATGGGCACTCTAGGTGTTTTCCTGGCCCCCACTCACTGCCGACTATGCTGCCCCATTGACTTGCATTGGGTTTCGTGTTTCGGTCGATCCCGACTTTACGTCATAATCGGCCGATTTCACTCGACCCGACTTTGGACATAGTCGGGTTTCGCAAAACCCGGCTCGACTCTAAAAAGGTCAAGGTCGCTCAACTCTACTTGCTATTGCTTGTCTTTCCTTCCCCCATTCTTGCTGGTTTATCTCTCCTCCATATGTTCTGCTCTTCCCTGTTCTTCTCTTCCCTGTTCCTACTGTTTACCCCTTGCACCTTATTACTCCCCCGTCTTGTCTTGCTTCCTACCCCCCACTCCTTAGCTCATCTCTTATTTTGCTGACTTCCCTTTTGCCAATCATCATTTTCGAACAGTCTTCCAATACATCCAATTTACCTGAAACATTCCTGTGCAGCGTAGAGAGGAAGTCCCTTCCACAACAGATACAACATTTAACCGCTTCATTCCGAGGAGTTCCAAGTACTGAAATTCCAGTCACTCACATAGGAAATTCCTACACAACCTTTACCCTAGGGCTACCTGGCAACGTTTGCAGCGACACCTGTGCACGGCCAAAGATCGCCAGGTGCAATGCAAGCGAATGGGGACCCATTGGATTTTCTGCAACCATTATGTAATACCGCACTGTGTGCTTGGATTGTAATTTTGGACTTTTCATCTCACTAGTCACTAATAAAGCTGCAGGCAGGAGGGACAGCGCGGGATCCGATCCTGAGGATGCATGGACTGATCGGCGTGACGAGCCTGCAGGATAATGGGTCGTGGAGCGCTAATAGCTGGTAATGGGGATTATGTCTTCTCCGCCAGTGACGATCTGGATATTAACGAGCTCACAAAATGTAAAGACTAATTTGCAGCTTCTCTGCGACAAATCATTGAGCGGCGTCATATTGATCTTCCCCTCGGGGCAGAGCTGCGACCATAAGAGACAATGAAATGTGGCTCAGATTAGAAGCGGCAGCGATGGCGGTATCGGAACTGCACTATTATAATATTACAGATCATTCACGAGAAACACAGAGCGTCGAACGGGAACCTGCTGCACATGAGCCTCTGGGCAACAGTCAGTGACCCCTGTGTACCCCGTTTTTTGGCTTCACAGGGTGCAGCAGCCTTGGCCAGATATCCATGTTCCACCATAGCCCAACGAGAACAGACCGCAATGAACCCCTAACCTACTGCTGAGCTGTGAGCTCTGACGTCCTCTCACCATTCTAAGATCAACATAAAACGGCTGCTGCATTCCCTGCCTCTGCTTTTATACAGGTTATGATAGTCCCTTCTGATTGGCTGTGCCATACTATGTGATAGCTGCAAAGAATTATGGGGAAGGCTGCCCAGACACACCCAAGGTTATGTGAGCCTTCTGTGGCTCATACAATCTTTTGCTTTGAGTAAAATAGCAGCGGGCATTATTTTGCCGACTCTCATGAATCGAATTGCAAATTGTTTAGTCTCACAAGTTTTCTAAAGTTTGGCAAAAATTAGATTCACAGCAAATTAATTTATTCAGCTCTACTATCTATATTAATAAAACAAATGCTGAAACCTTGTGATTTTCACACAGGCCACAAGCCTAATATTAGACTCATAGCTCCTGTCCTGTTTAGATGACTTTTCAGCAGTCTCATTATCATCACAGACAGAAATAACTTCTCTATATACATGTTATTATTGTGTAACAACTGACACCGGAAAATAAGCAAAGCACTTGAAACTGCAACTGACCCAGCCGGTTTGTGTACAGACTAGATCCTGACCCTGCAGTCCCTAGTGATACCTACATGGGCTGAAATTGCCCAAACAACAGACTGAACTATGGCAGCTTGGACCTTTGCTGCCTGAAAGGCCATCGAGTGCTTCAAGTTCCTCCTAGGGATTCGGAGGGCAGAACAGAGTGTAAATTACCTACAGAAGGGAAAGTGCGCTGAGATAGGAAAAGATCCCAGAGCGAGTAAAACTAACCTCGAAATACAACTGAGCAAATAAGACCCATTCTGCTAGAGAGTATGCTGCCTACGTCCTCAACAAGAAACAGCAGGGTGGAAAGCATAATCAGCAGAGAGAGAACCCCCAGCTGGTGTTTCACTGGCATAAACTACAACAGTATCACTGGACATCCAAATAACACTATCACCAGCAAGAAATACCAGCAGGGGGAAAGTATATAAAGCCGCACTCGAAAGGTGATAGGGCAGACAAATGAGTAAATGAAAACACTGAAGCACGGATAACAGAAACTAAACACCCGGGAGAAAAGGTGTATCTGATGTGGCTCCACGGACAGAGAAGCTGACCACAAAGAACAGGCTCAAGGGTTTAAACACAGCAGCATGACAATACAGTAGATAACACCAGATCCACCATTCACAATAGGTGATGTCACAGCTCACCTCCTCCTCCTGTACAATGACTGATAACACCTCTATATACAGTAGATAACATGGGATCCACCATTCACAATAGGTGATATCACAGCTCACCTCCTCCTCCTGTACAATGACTGATGGCACCTTTAGGTGGAGCTTCTTCAGGCTTTCTTCTTAGACCCTTGTGTCTAAGAAGTCTTAGAGGTGGGGCTAACTAGGCTGACCTATATGCCCTCCCCCTCTGTGACCTCTCTATAGGTGGGGCTCCTTCAGGTTTTCTTCTTAGACCCTTGTGTCTAAGAAGTCTTAGAGGTGGGGCTAACTAGGCTGACCTATATGCCCTCCCCCTCTGTGACCTCTCTATAGGTGGGGCTCCTTCAGGTTTTCTTCTTAGACCCTTGTGTCTAAGAAGTCTTAGAGGTAGGGCATACTAGGCTGACCTATAAGCCCTCCCCCTCTGTGACCTCTCTATAGGTGGGGCTTCTCCAGGCTTTCTTCTTAGACCCTTGTGTCTAAGAAGTCTTAGAGGTGTGGCCAACAAGGCTGACCTATATGCCCTCCCCCTCTGTGAACTCTCTATAGGTGGAGCTTCATCAGGTTTTCTTCTTAGATGGTTGTGTCTAAGAATTCTTAGAGGTGGGGCTAACGAGGCTGACCTATATGCCCTCCACCTCTGTCAGCTCTCTATCCGTGGAGCTTCTTCAGGCTGTCTTCTGTCTTGTGGTAGGCTAACTAGATTGCTGTATATGTCATTTCCTGCCATGAGCCCTATCTGGAGTCTCAGATGTGGAATTTGTTTCTTCTACTGGTTCTCTTCTCGATGCCTGAAAAACAGTCCTGGACCCTTATGTCTAAGAAGTCAGGGAGGCGGGGCTACTATTTAACTGTTCTTTTGTTGGATATCATATGACCCGTTGTCGAGGACCTCTGTACAGAATCTTAAAAGTCTTGGAGGCGGGGCCAACTTTGACACCATATGACAAATCTAAGCAGTCTAGGAGGCGGGGCTACCTTCTTCCTACTTATTTCTTATTTCTGGCCTGGGTATTCAGCCCCTAGGGTGGCAGAGGGGTACCCATGAAGTACAGGTACTGAAGATGTGGTTTTGGGATTTGGACACCACCTAAGTGGTCACAGGAAACGAGGACTAACTATAGCGGACTAATGGGAATACAGGATACAGAAGACTAACAGACTAGGGATGGGGGATCTGGCAAGTTACAGTGGCACACCAATCCACCTAACAGAACTATAGGGGTTGCTCAGGCACCTCCCAATAGGGGAGGGTGGCTTATATAGAAGATGTCTCCCAACTATGGGCTGGGAGACACCTTGCAGGTGAACACACATTTATCTAACTGCTTTCCAGCAATGGCGGCTAACAACTTGTCATTGGCCTTCAGCCAGTTAGATGTGCAGCGCCCCAGAGTCCTGGTTCGTTGCAGTAATGTTATTCTTCCACCAGGGGGAGTGATATTACATCTGATGGCACTAAAGGAGTCCACCCTGCCAGGTATCACAAATCATAAACCACACTTCACACTCCAGTCCACCAGGGGGAGCTTTGCTCCCATCTACTAGGGCACTCCTCACATTAGGGTAAAACTGGTGGGTTGGATAGAAATTTAGAGAGAAGCTGACTGGGCTTGGCCCCGGCAACACCTGTCAGGCAGACACCGGGAAAGGAGGAACACCACAAAGCTGCAGACAGAGGGCTGTTGTGAATTCTGTGGTCAAGCTCCCTCCTGTGGTCATGAATGGTACTTCGGCTGGTTCTGTCCATGAGCTTCCTTTGGTGGATGTGAGTGGGGCTGCGGCTTCTGAGTTTCCTTCCTCAGGTGACGAGATTAAGTCGTTAGGTGCTGCTCTATTTAACTCCACCTAGTTCTTTGTTCCTGGCCTCCAGTCAATGTTCCAGTATTGGTCTTGCTCTCTCCTGGATCGTTCTTGTGGCCTGTCTGCCCTGCATAAGCTAAGTTCTGCTTGTGTTACTTTTGTTTGCTATTTTTTCTGTCCAGCTTGCTATATTGGTTTGTCTTGCTTGCTGGAAGCTCTGGGACGCAGAGGAAGCACCTCCGTACCGTTAGTCGGTGCGGAGGGTCTTTTTGCGCCCTCTGCGTGGTTGTTTGTAGGTTTTTGTGCTGACCACAAAGCTATCTTTCCTATCCTCGGTCTATTTAGTAAGTCGGGCCTCACTGTGCTAAAATCTATTTCATCTCTGTGTTTGTGTTTTCATCTTTGCTCACAGTCATTATATGTGGGGGGCTGCCTTTTCCTTTGGGGAATTTCTCTGAGGCAAGGTAGGCTTATTTTTCTATCTTCAGGGCTAGCTAGTTTCTCAGGCTGTGCCCGAGGCGCCTAGGTCTGGTCAGGAGCGCTCCACGGCTACCTCTAGTGTGGTGTGATAGGATTAGGGATTGCGGTCAGCAGAGTTCCCACGTCTCAGAGCTCGTCCTATGTGATTAGCAACTATCAGGTCATTTTCTGTGCTCGTAACCACCAGGTCCATTGTGGTTCTGAATCACCAGTTCATAACAGTACTGGAGGCCCAAAGTACTAATGCTTCTCAATAGAGGGAAAAGAGAAGTTCTGAGACCATTTTTTTTTCTTTGCACTTTGTTTTGTCTTTCTTTTCCCCTTTACATCAGGGTGGTTCAGAACACAGGTGTGGACATGGACATTCAAGGTCTGTCCTCTTTGATGGATAATCTCGCTATAAGTGTACAGAACATTCAAGATTTAGTGGTTCAGAATCCTATGTTAGAACCTAAAATTCTTATTCCTGAGTTATTTTCTGGAGATAGAGCTAAGTTTCTGAATTTCAAAAATAATTGTAAACTGTTTCTGGCTTTGAAACCCCGCTCCTCTGGTGACCCAGTTCAACAATTAAAGATCATTATTTCTTTATTGCGTGGCGACCGTCAAGACTGGGCATTTTCCCTTGCGACAGGAGATCCTGCATTATGTGATATTGATGCATTTTTTTCTGGCGCTCGGGTTGCTTTATGATGAACCTAATTCAGTGGATCAGGCAGAGAAAATCTTGCTGGCTCTGTGTCAGGGTCAGGATGAGGTAGAGATATATTAACATAGTAACATAGTAACATAGTTAGTAAGGCCGAAAAAAGACATTTGTCCATCCAGTTCAGCCTATATTCCATCATAATAAATACCCAGATCTACGTCCTTCTACAGAACCTAATAATTGTATGATACAATATTGTTCTGCTCCAGGAAGACATCCAGGCCTCTCTTGAACCCCTCGACTGAGTTCGCCATCACCACCTCCTCAGGCAAGCAATTCCAGATTCTCACTGCCCTAACAGTAAAGAATCCTCTTCTATGTTGGTGGAAAAACCTTCTCTCCTCCAGACGCAAAGAATGCCCCCTTGTGCCCGTCACCTTCCTTGGTATAAACAGATCCTCAGCGAGATATTTGTATTGTCCCCTTATATACTTATACATGGTTATTAGATCGCCCCTCAGTCGTCTTTTTTCTAGACTAAATAATCCTAATTTCGCTAATCTATCTGGGTATTGTAGTTCTCCCATCCCCTTTATTAATTTTGTTGCCCTCCTTTGTACTCTCTCTAGTTCCATTATATCCTTCCTGAGCACCGGTGCCCAAAACTGGACACAGTACTCCATGTGCGGTCTAACTAGGGATTTGTACAGAGGCAGTATAATGCTCTCATCATGTGTATCCAGACCTCTTTTAATGCACCCCATGATCCTGTTTGCCTTGGCAGCTGCTGCCTGGCACTGGCTGCTCCAGGTAAGTTTATCATTAACTAGGATCCCCAAGTCCTTCTCCCTGTCAGATTTACCCAGTGGTTTCCCGTTCAGTGTGTAATGGTGATATTGATTCCCTCTTCCCATGTGTATAACCTTACATTTATCATTGTTAAACCTCATCTGCCACCTTTCAGCCCAAGTTTCCAACTTATCCAGATCCATCTGTAGCAGAATACTATCTTCTCTTGTATTAACTGCTTTACATAGTTTTGTATCATCTGCAAATATCGATATTTTACTGTGTAAACCTTCTACCAGATCATTAATGAATATGTTGAAGAGAACAGGTCCCAATACTGACCCCTGCGGTACCCCACTGGTCACAGCGACCCAGTTAGAGACTATACCATTTATAACCACCCTCTGCTTTCTATCACTAAGCCAGTTACTAACCCATTTACACACATTTTCCCCCAGACCAAGCATTCTCATTTTGTGTACCAACCTCTTGTGCGGCACGGTATCAAACGCTTTGGAAAAATCGAGATATACCACGTCCAATGACTCACCGTGGTCCAGCCTATAGCTTACCTCTTCATAAAAACTGATTAGATTGGTTTGACAGGAGCGATTTCTCATAAACCCATGCTGATATGGAGTTAAACAGTTATTCTCATTGAGATAATCCAGAATAACATCCCTCAGAAACCCTTCAAATATTTTACCAACAATAGAGGTTAGACTTACTGGCCTATAATTTCCAGGTTCACTTTTAGAGCCCTTTTTGAATATTGGCACCACATTTGCTATGCGCCAGTCCTGCAGAACAGACCCTGTCGCTATAGAGTCCCTAGAAATAAGAAATAATGGTTTATCTATTACATTACTTAGTTCTCTTAGTACTCGTGGGTGTATGCCATCCGGACCCGGAGATTTATCTATTTTAATCTTATTTAGCCGGTTTCGCACCTCTTCTTGGGTTAGATTGGTGACCCTTAATATAGGGTTTTCATTGTTTCTTGGGATTTCACCTAGCATTTCATTTTCCACCGTGAATACCGTGGAGAAGAAGGTGTTTAATATGTTAGCTTTTTCCTCGTCATCTACAACCATTCTTTCCTCACTATTTTTTAAGGGGCCTACATTTTCAGTTTTTATTCTTTTACTATTGATATAGTTGAAGAACAGTTTGGGATTAGTTTTACTCTCCTTAGCAATGTGCTTCTCTGTTTCTTTTTTGGCAGCTTTAATTAGTTTTTTAGATAAAGTATTTTTCTCCCTATAGTTTTTTAGAGCTTCAATGGTGCCATCCTGCTTTAGTAGTGCAAATGCTTTCTTTTTACTGTTAATTGCCTGTCTTACTTCTTTGTTTAGCCACATTGGGTTTTTCCTATTTCTAGTCCTTTTATTCCCACAAGGTATAAACCGCTTACAGTGCCTATTTAGGATGTTCTTAAACATTTCCCATTTATTATCTGTATTCTTATTTCTGAGGATATTGTCCCAGTCTACCAGATTAAGGGCATCTCTAAGCTGGTCAAACTTTGCCTTCCTAAAGTTCAATGTTTTTGTGACTCCCTGACAAGTCCCCCTAGTGAAAGACAGGTGAAACTGCACAATATTGTGGTCGCTATTTCCTAAATGCCCAACCACCTGCAGATTTGTTATTCTGTCAGGTCTATTAGATAGTATTAGGTCTAAAAGTGCTGCTCCTCTGGTTGGATTCTGCACCAATTGTGAAAGATAATTTTTCTTGGTTATTAGCAGAAACCTGTTGCCTTTATGGGTTTCACAGGTTTCTGTTTCCCAGTTAATATCCGGGTAGTTAAAGTCCCCCATAACCAGGACCTCATTATGGGTTGCAGCTTCATCTATCTGCTTTAGAAGTAGACTTTCCATGGTTTCTGTTATATTTGGGGGTTTGTAACAGACCCCAATGAGAATTTTGTTACCATTTTTCCCTCCATGAATTTCAACCCATATGGACTCGACATCCTCATTCCCTTCGCTAATATCCTCCCTTAAAGTGGACTTTAGACAAGACTTTACATAGAGACAAACCCCTCCTCCTCTCCGATTTTTACGATCCTTTCTAAACAGACTGTAACCCTGTAAGTTAACTGCCCAGTCATAGCTTTCATCTAACCATGTCTCGGTTATTCCCACTATGTCAAAGTTACCTGTAGATATTTCTGCTTCTAGTTCTTCCATCTTGTTTGTCAGGCTTCTGGCGTTTGCGAGCATGCAGTTTAGAGGATTTTGTTTTGTTCCAATCTCCTCACTGTGGATTGTTTTAGAAATGTTCTTACCTCCCTTCTGAGTATGTTTTCCTGGGTCGTCTTTGTTCGAGTCTAATGTTTTTCTTCCCGTCCCCTCTTCTTCTAGTTTAACGCCCTCCTGATGAGTGTAGCGAGTCTTCTGGCGAATGTGTGTTTCCCAGGTTTGTTGAGGTGTAGTCCGTCTCTGGCGAGGAGTATTGTCAGAAGTTTAGGAAGTGGTCTGTGCTCACTCAATGGAATGAATGTGCTCTGGCAGCAATTTTCAGAAAGGGTCTCTCTGAAGCCCTTAAGGATGTCATGGTGGGATTTCCTATGCCTGCTGGTCTGAATGAGTCTATGTCTTTGGCCATTCAGATCGATCGACGCTTACGTGAGCGTAAAACTGTGCACCATTTGGCAGTATTATCTGAGCATAAACCTGAGCCTATGCAATGTAATAGAACTTTGACCAGAGCTGAACGGCAAGAACACAGACGACGGAATGGGCTGTGTTTTTACTGTGGTGATTCCACTCATGCTATCTCCGATTGTCCTAAGCGCATTAAGCGTTTCGCTAGGTCTGCCACCATTGGTACGGTACAGTCGAAATTTCTTTTGTCCGTTACTTTGATCTGCTCTTTGTCATCCTATTCTGTCATGGCATTTGTGGATTCAGTCGCTGCCCTGAATTTGATGGACTTGGAGTTTGCTAGGCGCTGTGGGTTTTTCTTGGAGCCCTTGCAGCATCCTATTCCATTGAGAGGAATTGATGCTACGCATTTGGCCAAGAATAAGCCTCAGTACTGGACCCAGCTGACCATGTGCATGGCTCCTGCACATCAGGAGGATATTCGCTTTTTGGTGTTGCAGAATCTGCATGATGTGGTCGTGTTGGGGTTGCCATGGCTACAGGTCCATAATCCAGTATTGGATTGGAAATCTATGTCTGTGTCCAGCTGGGGTTGTCAGGGGGTACATGGTGATGTTTCATTTCTGTCTATTTCGTCATCCACCCCTTCTGAGGTCCCAGAGTTCTTGTCAGATTACCGGGATGAATTTGATGAGCCCAAGTCCAGTGCCCTACCTCCGCATAGGGATTGCGATTGTGCTATCGATTTGATTCCTGGTAGTAAGTTTCCTAAAGGTCGACTGTTTAATTTGTCTGTACCTGAGCACGCCGCTATGCGGAGTTACGTAAAGGAATCCTTGGAGAAGGGTCATATTCGCCCCTCGTCGTCGCCATTGGGGGCAGGGTTCTTTTTTGTGGCCAAGAAGGATGGTTCGTTGAGACCTTGTATTGATTACCGCCTTCTAAATAAAATAACAGTCAAATTTCAGTACCCCTTGCCGCTGCTGTCTGATTTGTTTGCTCGGATTAAGGGGGCTAGTTTGTTCACCAAGATAGATCTTCATGGTGCGTATAATCTTGTGCGTATTAAACAGGGCGATGAATGGAAAACAGCATTTAATACGCCCGAGGGCCATTTTGAGTACCTGGTTATGCCATTCGGGCTTTCCAATGCTCCATCTGTATTTCAGTCCTTTATGCATGACATCTTCCGAGAGTACCTGGATAAATTCCTGATTATATACTTGGATGACATTTTGGTCTTCTCGGATGATTGGGAGTCGCACGTGAAGCAGGTTAGAATGGTGTTCCAGGTCCTGCGTGCTAATTCTTTGTTTGTGAAGGGGTCAAAGTGTCTCTTTGGTGTTCAGAAGGTTTCATTTTTGGGTTTCATTTTTTACCCTTCTACTATCGAGATGGACCCTGTTAAAGTTCAGGCCATCCATGATTGGACTCAGCCGACATCTCTGAAGAGTCTGCAAAAGTTCCTGGGCTTTGCTAATTTTTATCGTCGCTTCATCAATAATTTTTCTAGTATTGCTAAACCGTTGACTGATTTAACCAAGAAGGGTGCTGATGTGGTCAATTGGTCTTCTGCTGCTGTGGAAGCTTTTCAGGAGTTGAAGCGTCGTTTTTCTTCTGCCCCTGTGTTGTGCCAGCCAGATGTTTCGCTCCCGTTCCAGGTCGAGGTTGATGCTTCTGAGATTGGAGCAGGGGCTGTTTTGTCGCAAAGAAGTCCTGATGGCTCGGTGATGAAACCATGTGCCTTCTTTTCCAGGAAGTTTCCGCCTGCTGAGCGTAATTATGATGTTGGCAATCGAGAGTTGCTGGCCATGAAATGGGCATTCGAGGAGTGGCGTCATTGGCTTGAAGGAGCTAAGCATCGCGTGGTGGTCTTGACTGATCACAAGAACTTGACTTATCTCGAGTCTGCCAAACGGTTGAATCCTAGACAGGCTCGTTGGTCGCTGTTTTTCTCCCGTTTTGACTTTGTGGTTTCGTACCTTCCGGGCTCTAAAAATGTGAAGGCGGATGCCCTGTCTAGGAGTTTTGTGCCCGACTCTCCGGGTTTGCCTGAGCCGGCGGGTATTCTCAAAGAGGGGGTAATTTTGTCTGCCATCTCCCCTGATTTGCGGCGGGTGATGCAAAAATTTCAGGCTAATAGACCTGACCGTTGCCCGACGGAGAAACTGTTTGTCCCTGATAGATGGACGAGTAGAGTTATCTCTGAGGTTCATTGTTCGGTGTTGGCTGGTCATCCTGGAATCTTTGGTACCAGAGATTTGGTGGCTAGATACTTTTGGTGGCCGTCTCTGTCGCGGGATGTGCGTTCGTT
This sequence comes from Ranitomeya imitator, assembly GCF_032444005.1. Taxonomy (NCBI): domain Eukaryota; kingdom Metazoa; phylum Chordata; class Amphibia; order Anura; family Dendrobatidae; genus Ranitomeya; species Ranitomeya imitator. Next base: position 694,783,675 of record NC_091286.1, on the reverse strand, counting down.
TGTGCAGTCCTGTGGGATTTGTGCTCGGGCTAAGCCCTGCTGTTCTCGTGCCAGTGGGTTGCTTTTGCCCTTGCCGGTCCCGAAGAGGCCCTGGACACATATTTCTATGGATTTTATTTCGGATCTCCCCATCTCTCAAAAGATGTCGGTCATTTGGGTGGTTTGTGATCGCTTCTCTAAGTTGGTCCATTTGGTACCCTTGTCTAAATTGCCCTCCTCCTCTGATTTGGTGCCATTGTTTTTCCAGCATGTGGTTCGTTTACATGGCATTCCGGAGAACATCGTTTCTGACAGAGGTTCCCAGTTTGTTTCGAGGTTTTGGCGAGCCTTTTGTGCTAGGATAGGCATTGATTTGTCTTTTTCCTCGGCTTTCCATCCTCAGACAAATGGCCAGACTGAACGAACCAATCAGACCTTGGAAACATATCTGAGATGTTTTGTTTCTGCTGATCAGGATGATTGGGTGTCCTTTTTGCCTTTGGCTGAGTTCGCCCTTAATAATCGGGCCAGCTCGGCTACTTTGGTTTCGCCGTTTTTCTGCAATTCTGGTTTCCATCCTCGTTTCTCTTCAGGGCAGGTTGAGTCTTCGGACTGTCCTGGTGTGGATACTGTGGTGGATAGGTTGCAGCTGATTTGGACTCATGTAGTGGACAACTTGACATTGTCCCAGGAGAAGGCTCAACGTTTCGCTAACCGCAGGCGCTGTGTGGGTCCCCGACTTCGTGTTGGGGATTTGGTTTGGTTGTCGTCTCGTTATATTCCTATGAAAGTTTCCTCTCCTAAGTTTAAGCCTCGTTTCATTGGTCCGTATAGGATTTCTGAGGTTCTTAATCCTGTGTCTTTTCGTTTGACCCTTCCAGCTTCTTTTTCCATCCATAATGTATTCCATAGGTCATTGTTGCGGAGATACGTGGCACCTGTGGTTCCATCCGTTGATCCTCCTGCCCCGGTTTCGGTTGAGGGGGAGTTGGAGTATATAGTGGAGAAGATTTTGGATTCTCGTATTTCGAGACGGAAACTCCAGTACCTGGTTAAGTGGAAGGGTTATGGTCAGGAAGATAATTCCTGGGTCTTTGCCTCTGATGTTTATGCTGCCGATCTGGTTCGTGCCTTTCATTTGGCTCATCCTGGTCGGTCTGGGGGCTCTGGTGAGGGTTCGGTGACCCCTCCTCAAGGGGGGGTACTGTTGTGAATTCTGTGGTCAAGCTCCCTCCTGTGGTCATGAGTGGTACTTCGGCTGGTTCTGTCCATGAGCTTCCTTTGGTGGATGTGAGTGGGGCTGCGGCTTCTGAGTTTCCTTCCTCAGGTGACGAGATTAAGTCGTTAGGTGCTGCTCTATTTAACTCCACCTAATTCTTTGTTCCTGGCCTCCAGTCAATGTTCCAGTATTGGTCTTGCTCTCTCCTGGATCGTTCTTGTGGCCTGTCTGCCCTGCATAAGCTAAGTTCTGCTTGTGTTACTTTTGTTTGCTATTTTTTCTGTCCAGCTTGCTATATTGGTTTGTCTTGCTTGCTGGAAGCTCTGGGACGCAGAGGAAGCACCTCCGTACCGTTAGTCGGTGCGGAGGGTCTTTTTGCGCCCTCTGCGTGGTTGTTTGTAGGTTTTTGTGCTGACCACAAAGCTATCTTTCCTATCCTCGGTCTATTTAGTAAGTCGGGCCTCACTTTGCTAAAATCTATTTCATCTCTGTGTTTGTGTTTTCATCTTTGCTCACAGTCATTATATGTGGGGGGCTGCCTTTTCCTTTGGGGAATTTCTCTGAGGCAAGGCAGGCTTATTTTTCTATCTTCAGGGCTAGCTAGTTTCTCAGGCTGTGCCCGAGGCGCCTAGGTCTGGTCAGGAGCGCTCCACGGCTACCTCTAGTGTGGTGTGATAGGATTAGGGATTGCGGTCAGCAGAGTTCCCACGTCTCAGAGCTCGTCCTATGTGATTAGCAACTATCAGGTCATTTTCTGTGCTCGTAACCACCAGGTCCATTGTGGTTCTGAATCACCAGTTCATAACAGAGGGCCCCAGACAGGGGTGGGATCCTGTCAGAGGCCTAGCCAGAAAGACACGGAGCTCCGCCTGCCCCACGTGCGGCAGCATCCTAAGGAAGGACGAGAAAGGAATTGTATTGTAGAAAGTGAGACATGAAGTCATAGCACAAGGAGAAAACCAGAAGGATTTCTGCCCTGAGAGAGGCTGCCTCCTTCTGAGGCGCGTAGCCGGTGGCCGGAACACCGAGGGAGTAATAGACTCTACGCTTTACTTCAGAGACCGGCAGGACAGTCAGTTCCAAGTTGGCTGCCCGACCTTAATACCTAAGAAGACACGGTGGCAAATTGTGGGGTTCGGGGCGTCTCTAGGGTCCCTATAAACAAGCCTCAGGCCATCAGTCATACGGGTTGTCCTATCCATACCATCTGGGGGACAGAGGAAGAAATAACAACTAGAACATCTACAACAGTTGTGAGGACCTTACCGAGAAGCTCAGCAGGGAGGTACTACAACACCCAGGTGCTATTAGGAAGGCTACTGATTTCCACCTGGATAAGGGGACTCTGGATTTGCCTTTGGACCGGCTGGACTCTGCCTGCCCTGTGGTCCCTACCCTGGACTGTGGATGCTGAAGCCTTCAGTACAGGTAAAGAGACTGCAACCTTGTGTCCTCGTTATTCACTGCGCCTTACATCATCCACCATCCACCAACTACACTTCTGGGAAGCCCTGGGGACATACTTCACCTGTAGGAAGGTATACCATCTAGCTGCCATAACATCACCTCACCGGACCCCTAAGCAGTGTCGGTCACCCTGACCGAATACCACAGGTGGCGTCACGAACATTGCCCCTTTTAAAAACCTTTCCCCCCTTTATCTACGGACGTCCCGAGGGCCACGGACCGGGTCAGCCACCGTGACATCCCCACTGAGAACCGAAGGGCCCGGTACCGAGTTCCCCTAGCCCTTGGGGGCGATCCAGATGCACACCGCCACTCCCTGTTTAACCTCCCTGCCCTTTAGGACCCTGCTGACCGCCGCCCTGGTGATGATGTATCTAAAGATTAACATTGTATCTATGTATCTTTATCCGTCACATAACTGAACTTTCGAGAATCTTCAGGGTCAGAAGGTCGAGGGCAGACATGACATGGCTTCCTGCAGCCCTCGGAAGCTACATCTGATTATACCAGGAGATCTGAGGATTTCAATCACTGGAGTCAATTCATTGCAGGAAGCGAGGAAGAGGACGGGGACTGCCGGGCTCTGATAAGTGGCGCCACGGCCCACAATCCATTGTTAAGTGCGGGTCTCTGCTCACACATTTCAGCAGCTCCTTGAAGATCGGATCAAGGAACCTCCCCAGACCCAGATGCATCGTTACTGCTGCGGAGAACCTCGGGAATTATATATAAAGGACCAATATAGCACAATATACGCACCGTCCATCCAGCGCCTCCTGGTGCATGAACAGAATGCTAAAACTACAGTAAAGACTGACACACCAGCAGAACAGTAGAAAATAGAAAGCAGATGGAGACAGCTGTAAGGAGGCCACATGTGGATGTCATGGGCCAGATCTGTGGACATTCTCCCCTGCAGTCACTGATCCTTCCGCCCGGTGTCCCCTTACACTCGCCTGCACCTTATCCTGCTCCTCCAGTTTCTCCTGTGCTGTTCTCTACATTACTAATTAAAGGCCGCAGAAAGATCTCATCTCCATTCAGCGGAGTCTCCTCCAGGAGAACAAAGGCAAATAAGGCTACGAGCCCGCGATCGGGAAACGGCAGCGGATTGGACGCACTGCTACAAAGCGCAGCGATCAATCACGCTATTATCTATCTATTATCTATCGATTATCTATCTATCTGTCTATTATCTATCATCTATCTATCTATCTATCTATTATCTATCTACAGTATCTATCTATCATCTATTATCTATCATCCCTATGTAGGACCACCTTTCTCTATCGCAGTGTTTTGGGGTCTGTTTCTCCCCTTTCCCTGCAGTCTTTTGGGGGTCTCTCCAGCTTTTCACATCTAGAGGGGACATTTTGCCTCTTCTTCTTTCCCCCTCGCTCTCGCTTAGTGACATTGGATGGAGACGTCTGTGATCAGTCATTTTCACGTCTTATCACAGACTCTCTGGGATTTGGGTCTGGATGGTGACTGCACCGCTCACACACAGGAATATGCTCTGATCTAACCCTTCATTGTAGCACTGGCAGGATGTTGAGGGTCGTCGTCCTGCTGGAAGGTGAACCTATGCCCTTGTTTCAAGTTTCCTGCAGGCTCTAATAGGTTTTCCTCCAGGATTGTCCTGTATTTACCTTCATCCATCTTCTCATCACCTCTTACCACCTTCCCTGCCCCTGCTGAAGAAAAGCCTCCCCACAGCAGGATGCTGCCACCACCATGTGTAATAGTGAGGATGGTGTTTTCAGGGTGAAGTGCAGTGTTAAATTTCCACCACACATAGCGATTTGCATTTAGACAAAAAAAAGTTCTCATCAGACCAGAGCTACTTCCTCCACATGCTCGCTGTGTCCCCTACATGGCTTTTTGCAAAAGAGAAAACAGGACTTCTTTCAGTTTTCAAAAATGGCTTTCTTCTTGCCACTCTTCCATAAAGGCCAGATTTGTGACGTATACAACTAATAGTTTGTCCTGTGGACAGATTCCCCCTCCATAGTGACCCTGGGCCTCTTGGCTGCTTCTCTAATCAGTGCTCTCCTTGCTTGGGATCTCAGATTAGGTGGACGCCATGTCTTGGTTGTTTGCAGTTGTGCCATACTCCTTCCATACTCCCTCCATGTTTGGATGACGGATTTGACAGTGCTCTGTGAGATGTTCACAGCTTGGGCTATTTTTTATAACCCAACCCTGCTTTACTCTTCTCCACAACTTTATCCCTGACCTGTCTGGTGAGCTCCTTCATGCTCTTTGATCCTTAATGTTCTCACACAAATCTCTGAGGTCTTCACTGAACAGCTGTAGTTATACTGAGGATATATCACACCCAGGAGGACGCAGCGTACTAATTATGTGACTTCTGTAGGTGATTGGTCAAGCAGGATTTTATTTAAGGGCATCATACAGCACGGGGCTGAATACTAATGCACCTCACAATTAGCAGATTTATTTTTTTATAATAAGAAATAAACCCTGTATTATTTCGTTTACACGTCACAAATACTTGTTACTTTGTGTTGTATCACAAAAAATCCCAATAATATTAATAACGTTTGTGTTCATGCAGCTGCCTGTGTAAGTGCGGAGATACAAGCAGATGTAAGTGCAAAGATACTAGCAGACATTGGATATATGGAGTATAATCTGATTACTGCCATACAGAATATCCTTATAAATAACGATCAATTCATGAGAGTCTCCGCACCCATCACACTATGTGGTGCAATCTCTTGCGGCTGTGCAGCCCCCGATACGGAAACTGGGGGCCGCAACATCCGATAGAGCATAATATAACATCACAATCTAATATTACGCCACGCCAAGTTCCTGCCCTTCTCCTTCTCCGTCCGTGACCTCTGACCTTCCGTACACCGTTCGCAGCCCCGTCTTTTCTTGTAAAAACACGGATGTAAATAAAACATGCCTGTCCATGGCGGTTTACTTACCGCTGCGCCATTATTTAATCCGCCGCCTCTTACACATGACTTCACCTCATTAATAATGAAGTCGGTCTCGGTATAAAGGTGCTGTGCAGAAGTGAGAGAGTCGCCGCGACGTGCGCTAATTGTCTGTACCCGGCGATCCCGGAGGAATTCGCTTATTAACAAGGAATTTCCGCAAGGTAGGACGGCGCACGGGTAATGGCAGCAAAGTCGGATCCATTAAAGTAAGACTCATCAGCAGTTCTCCAGCCACAGTCTATGTATAATGAATGAGTGACTGTAATATACATATAATACACACATGTCTGTAATGTGCAGCACTGAGCAAAAGTCTTAGGCAGGTGGGGAAACATGCTGCAGAGTAAGAAGCTTCCAGAAATAGAAGTGTGAATAATTGATAAAAATTATCTAACATGAAAAGTGAATGAAAAAAAGGAAAATGTGAATTCCATCAGTATCTGGTGACCGCCCGTCACCTCCATCATCAGTATCTGGTGACCACCCGTCTCCTCCATCATCAGTATCTGGTGACCTCCCGTCACCTCCATCATCAGTATCTGGTGACCTCCCATCTCCTCTATCATCAGTATCTGGTGACCTCCCATCTCCTCCATCATCAGTATCTGGTGACCTCCCGTCGCCTCCATCATCAGTATCTGGTGACCGCCCATCTCCTCCATCATCAGTATCTGGTGACCTCCCGTCTCCTCCATCATCAGTAGCTGGTGACCGCTCGTCTCCTCCATCATCAGTATCTGGTGACCGCCCATCTCCTCCATCATCAGTATCTGGTGACCGCCCATCTCCTCCATCATCAGTATCTGGTGACCGCTCGTCTCCTCCATCATCAGTATCTGGTGACCGCCTGTCACCTCCATCATCAGTATCTGGTGACCTCCCGTCTCCTCCATCATCAGTAGCTGGTGACCTCTCGTCGCCTCCATCATCAGTATCTGGTGACCTCCCGTCTCCTCCATCATCAGTAGCTGGTGACCTCCCGTCTCCTCCATCATCAGTAGCTGGTGACCTCCCGTCTCCTCTATCATCAGTATCTGGTGACCGCCCGTCTCCTCCATCATCAGTATCTGGTGACCGCTCGTCTCCTCCATCATCAGTATCTGGTGACCTCCCATCTCCTCCATCATCAGTATCTGGTGACCGCTCGTCTCCTCCATCATCTGTATCTGGTGACCTCTGGTAGATTGTTCCAAACATCTTCCAAACTTTTTGGAGACCTGACCCCCGATCTTCTGTGTATGAGGCTGGTGCGGATCCTTCCGTCTCTTCATGTGATCCCAGACAGATGGGGTGACGTGAGATCAGGTATTCGAGGCCGGATCACCACCCCCATGATGTCATGACATCGGCTGGATGTTGGGGGTCGTTGTCCGGGTGAAGAATAACTTTGGAGCCGATCAGACGCCTCCTGATGATATTACATGATGGGTAAGTGTCTTCTGGATTTTTCAGCATTGAGGACACCATGAATCCTGACCAAATCCACAACTCCATTTTCTGAAATGCTGCCACAAACCTGCAGGACCCTCCGCCGTGCTTCCCTGCTCCTGCAGACCCTCATTAATGTGCGGCTCTCTGGTCCTTCAAGAAATATCTGCTTCACATTGTGACTCCTCAGTCCAGAGACCCGCTGGCATACTTAGTTGAGTCGCTTGCCCTTGTTTCCATGTAGAAGGTTTGGTCTTCTTGGCCACAATTCTTCCTTGAAGTTGACTTCTGACCAGACATCTATGAAAAGTAGATGGTGTAGCTGTGTCCCACTGGTCGCTGCCCGTTCTGAGCTGATGGCACTGCTGAAGGATCTGATTTTGAAGGAAAGTAAGCATGATGTGTCTTCCATCAACTACACCAAGTTTCCTTAGCCAAGTGCTGCACCTACCATCCTCAACGTTGCCCATTCCTTGGTGCGTCTTGAAAAAAAGGCCGAACTCCACATCATGAAGCCCCGGTCCGCTGTGAAATCGTTTCCTGGGAGACCCCTTGCTGATGCACTATAACTACCTTTCTGCTCTCAGTCTTGCCATGGTATATGTCCTGCGACATGAAGCTGTCTTCCACAACCTCACCTTTGTAGACGAGATTGTCTGTTCCTCATCCAGTTTTAGGCCACGACCTAGCTATTCCTATTTCAGTTAATTACTGCGTTTCACCCTAAATATGCAAATGATGACCATTATCTCCTGTGTGGCTGAATTGGTTGCTCATACAGGAGACTATACTCCTACAATATCCCGGACTGTTCGCAGCGGTGTTCATGATACCGGATTGCTAGATATATAAGTGTATAATACACAGGGGACTGTAATACCGGTATAATAGTCACATTGGGTCCCGATTCGTCCTCGCGCTTTACTCTCTTTGGGTTTTCGTGCCTATCGACGCCAATCAGAGACTCTGACCCGGGCGATGGCGGCGTCACAATGCAATGAAAGGGGGTTATTTGCCGGCGGGATCTTCATCAATCAATGGGAGCTTCTACTGAGCAGATAGGTCAGGATCAGAGGACCCTCCATCAGATTCATGACCTTTCTGTGAGCGTTCTGCGCAGAGCAACCAGCGGTGCAGTGGTTAAGGACGCAGAGCGGCTCCGCATATAATGAGCTGGACTTTGCAGCACTCAGCACAAGAGGAGAGGATTAGTGCTGGAGAGCCTGACATCACAACGTCCTGCAGAGCCCATTACCAGGACTGTCGGGCACAGATGGAGCAGACTGAGGAGCCCCTCAAAGCACGCACACTCCCCTGTATCGCCATCTCGCTCAGATGCAGCAGAGCTGAGCTGTCTCCACATTATACATTGTGGGCTAAAGGGAAAGTCCAGGAAAAATCATTGTGGCGATCACCTAGGATTAAATCTAGTGATCGTCTGAGATCAAATCGGTTGATCTCCACTTTAGTGGCCAATGTCTGTCCTGAAACAACCCCTTCCTCAAGTTTTATCTCTTTTTCACGCTCCCTAAAAATTCTACTTGCTTTAGCAGCAGCCGCCTGACATTGATTGTCGCCTTTCATCTTTCACATTCCTCGCTTCGGCCCAGTTGCATCTACATTATGGCACCTATGTTATCTACAGAGGCCGCCTGCCATTCTCTAATGAGCCACGATCGTCTTGCTGACAGTTTCCACTCAGTAATGGATCTATTTTTATTTTGCAGAAAGGGAACAAAAAAATGGAAGCAATGAGAAGAAAACGGTGAAGATAGAATGAAGGTATGCCAGTAGAGAAGTGGTGCACGGTAATGGTGGCAGCATCCGTGTCACCGGGTCATTGTGTCCATACATTCTGTCAAACCCAATAAGGAGGCAGTTTGTTCTGTGCTGCACACTGGGAAGAGCAGAGCCGAGTGTGTCCTCTGGAAGACCACAAATAGAGAACTCGACTTTTGCCCACGTCAAAGAATAACATGACCACGGCGCTCCTCTACAGCAGTATCCTATGTATGACCCACCTCGGAGCAGGCCTCAGTGGCGGAGGTCAGGCTGGCCCGTGCCCCATTATATCCCAATATTTCTGGACATCATACACCCAGAGCTGAGCTGTACATTGCTCGTCTCCAGGATTTCCAGAGATGGAGCAGCGTTGACATGCCATTATTGCGTTACATTGTGTTCTCCGTCCATCCATCACCCGCTTGTCGATGGTGATTGAGTAAATTGCTCCCTAAGCTCCGGCCTCTCTGTCACCTCCATCTATTGATTAAACCGAGAGCCAAACAAGGATCTTACTGACGAAACCCCCAAGAGCTGAACGTGAATGAACTCCGGCGGATGGCGGGAGGGAGGAAGATGTCACCATGGAGGATGCGGAGTAGACCTGGCAGCTCGTACCGGCTGGGGACTTCCAGTTATTGGCCTTCACGGCATTCAGGGGGTTGATGGAAATGTAATTAGGCAGGGTTATGAAAACATGTCAGCCCTCTCCTAGGAACTACGCCACACCTGTCCATGGGTTCTGTCTGGCATCGCGGATCAGCTACATACAACTCAATGGGGCTGAATGGACTTTCATGAGATTTTGTTGGTCACCACATGGACAGTCAGAACTAGTCAAAAACCCAACAATGTCCTTTGAAGACTACAAAAGTTGGTGAGATGTCTCCATACAAAATAGTATCTCTAAGAGGGTCGATCTACTTTGGATTTCCACTCCCTTTACCAGCTAGAAAGCCCAAGAACACACCATGATCAATGACCAACGAAATCCATCCCACCCAGTTTCTTTCGAGTGGTGTCTCTAAGATGACGAACTGTTTGTTAATCTAACACTAAGTTGGAAAAAGGCCCCAAGGGTCATGGAGACTCCATGTTTTTCTTTTTTTATAGGGGGATTCGGGGATTGACATTGGCCCCACCAAGGCTTATGTTTGAACCATTTTCACCCCTGTTAGATTTGACCACTAAGACAGAGGTGGCTTTTGAAGTTCTTGGACTCCAATGCCAAATTTCTACCTTGGCTCTTGACTTAACGAGAGGCATTTTCATTCTCTATGTCAAGTTTGTACATAATAGGGTTGTTGTCCACTTATGGGTGTTTGGTTCATTCACAAAAAGAGATCCAGTTGTCACCAGCACCTTATTTAGCCACCACACTAAAATGGATGAAGGACAGCGAATGGTTGGTATTGGAAGATGCCCAACAGAAGAGCAGCCCAAAGCCAACACGCCAAGATCAAACCGGTAAAACCAGAGCAGGATTGGTTTCAGCCAGGTGGCAAGAAAAGGATGGATGCAACCAAGGAGAACAGGTGACCAGAATCCTTCACAAATGTGAGATTATTGCAAATTTTGGTAAAATTTTGGGAAATAGTTTTCCCGAAATACTGCTGCTTTCATGTTATGGAGATTGTCCCAGCCTAAACAAATCATCACCAAACCACCGTTTGGCTCATTAATGTAAGATTGGAGCCGGTCAAATCACTGGGACCTCTACTGGATCAGGACTTGGAGTTGATAAACTGGTGGTGCACATGGACAAAGTTGGCTGACCTGCCGCCTCATGTAGCTCCTCCTGGGCAGGATTGCAGCTAAGGGAGAACCATTGGAAACCTGTGATCAGTGTTGGTTCCAGCGGGGTGGCCCTCATGGATCTAACATTGGTGACCTGTTTAAAGGGCTGTGACGATGGCCCTGTTTTGTCAAGAGACACCCAAAATCTCATCCTGTTGAGAGACTTTCAGGAACTGTTGTTTTCTTCCTACAAATGGAGGACAAATGTTGGTCAGAAGGAATGACCCAAATCTGAGCTCCTTATGGAGGGCTGACTTGTGGGCCCAGGGACACCAGGACCGTCTGCTTCTATGCTCCATGGTTTTCATTGACTCCTCAGCAGCCACTTCAGTCCCCATGTGATCCTTCCTTTATTCTCAGTTAATGGTCCTGTGCATTATCTGTGAGTACAGCTGGATGATCTCCATGGCGCACTGCCAGAGTAGAACATCATCAGCTGCCGAGCGGCTCCATCCATGCACAATATATCGTCTGCACGGTGCTCAGACATCAGTATATTGTGATCTTCATGCCTGAGATACCTGAGGGGTTGATGATGATCGGCAGATGTCGAACTGCCCAAACATCTAGTATTGGGGTGCCGACCTCAATGGCTACCAGAGCCCCTGCTGCTCCGCTACAAGAACATCTAAAAAGGTCTTTCTAGTAGACTTTATGCTTCAATTCCTCCCACTCACTGACAGCAAGCAGAGGTTGTGTAAATATAAGGAACTTCAATAACTCTGTGATTACTTTACAGTCTCTTTTATAGTCAGTACATGATAGTGGATAGCAATCCTGTCCAACAGAGCCTCCCAGTGCAGTGCACTGCGCATGCGCCAGTTTCCGGGTTGCCCGGGTTGTATGCCAACATGCCCATTACCCAACATCTGTACTATTACGGGGCCAGTCTGCATCTCTCTGCCTCTGCGAGAGGGGAATGAAGCTGCAGTTTCTGGCTCTCTGTGAGAGGGGAGGAGGAGGATGAAGCTGCAGTCTCTGGCTCTCTGTGAAAGGGGAGGAGGAGGATGAAGCTGCAGTCTCTGGCTCTGTGAGAGGGGAGGAGGAAGATGAAGCTGCAGTCTCTCTATGAGAGAGAGGAGGAGGATGAAGCTGAAGGCTCTCTATGAGAGGGGAGGAGGAGGATGAAGCTGCAGTCTCTCTATGAGAGGGGAGGAGGAGGATGAAGCTGCAGTCTCTGGCTCTCTGTGAAAGGGGAGGAGGAGGATGAAGCTGCAGTCTCTGGCTCTCTGTGAGAGGAGATGAGAAGGATGAAGCTGCAGTCTCTGGCTCTGTGAGAGGGGAGGAGGAGGATGAAGCTGCAGTCTCTCTATGAGAGGGGAGGAGGAGGATGAAGCTGCAGTCTCTGGCTCTGTGAGAGGGGAGGAGGAAGATGAAGCTGCAGTCTCTCTGGCTCTCTGTGAAAGGGAAGGAGGAGGATGAAGCTGCAGTCTCTCTATGAGAGGGAGGAGGAGGATGAAGCTGAAGGCTCTCTATGAGAGGGGAGGAGGAGGATGAAGCTGCAGTCTCTCTATGAGAGGGGAGGAGGAGGATGAAGCTGCAGGCTCTCTGTTAGAGGGGAGGAGGAGGATGAAGCTGCAGTCTCTCTGTGAGAGGGGAGGGGCAGGATGAAGCTGCAGTCTCTGGCTCTCTGTGAAGGGGGAGGAGGGGTATGAAGCTACAGGCTCTCTTTGAGAGGGGAGGAGGAGGATGAAGCTGCAGTCTCTCAGGCTCACTGCGAGAGGGGATGAGGGGGATAAAGCTGCAGTCTGTCTGTTAGAGGGGAGGAGGGGGCTGAAGCTGCAGTCTTTGGCTCTATGTGAGAGAGAAGGATGATGAACCTGCTCTCTCTTTGTGAGAGGGGAGGAAGAGGATGAAGCTGCAGTCTCTCTGGCTCTTTGTGAGAGGGGAGGAGGGGGATGAAGCTGCATTCTGTCTGTGAGGGGAATGAAGCTGCAGTCTCTCTGGCCCTCTGTGAGAGGGGAGGAGGGGGATGAAGCTGCAGTTTCTGTCTCCCAATGAGAGGGGAGGAAGATGAAGCTGCAGTCCCTCTTGATCTCTTTTAAAAGGGAGGCAGAGGATGAAGCTGCAGTCTCTCTGACTCTCGAGGATGTGGCTGCAGTCTCTCTCTCTCTGTTAGAGGGGAGAAGGAGGATGAAGCTGCAGTCTCTGGCTCTCTGTGAGAGGGGAGGAGGAGGATGAAGCTGCAGTCTCTGTGAGAGGGGAGGAGGAGGATGAAGCTGCAGTCTCTGGCTCTCTGTGAGAGGGGAGGAGGAGGATGAAGCTGCAGTCTCGGGCTCTCTGTGAGAGGGGAGGAGGAGGATGAAGCTGCAGTCTCTTTGTGAGAGGGGAGGAGGAGGATGAAGCTGCAGTCTCTGGCTCTCTGTGAGCGGGGAGGAGAAGGATGAAGCTGCAGTCTCTGGCTCTCTGTGAGAGGGGAGGAGGAGGATGAAGCTGCAGTCTCTTTGTGAGAGGGGAGGAGGAGGATGAAGCTGCAGTCTCTGGCTCTCTGTGAGCGGGGAGGAGAAGGATGAAGCTGCAGTCTCTGGCTCTCTGTGAGAGGGGAGGAGGAGGATGAAGCTGCAGTCTCTCTGTGAGTGGGGAGGAGGAGGATGAAGCTGCAGTCTCTCTGTGAGAGGGGAGGAGGAGGATGAAGCTGCAGTCTCTTTGTGAGAGGTGAGGAGAAGGATGAAGCTGCAGTCTCTTTGTGAGAGGGGAGGAGGAGGATGAAGCTGCAGACTCTTTGTGAGAGGTGAGGAGGAGGATGAAGCTGCAGTCTCTTTGTGAGAGGGGAGGAGGAGGATGAAGCTGCAGACTCTTTGTGAGAGGTGAGGAGAAGGATGAAGCTGCAGTCTCTTTGTGAGAGGGGAGGAGGAGGATGAAGCTGCAGTCTGGCTCTCTGTGAGAGGGGATGAGAAGGATCAAGCTGCAGTCTCTGGTTCTCTGTGAGAGGGGAGGAGGAGGATGAAGCTGCAGTCTCTCTGTGAGAGGGGAGGAGGAGGATGAAGCTGCAGACTCTTTGTGAGAGGTGAGGAGGAGGATGAAGCTGCAGTCTGTTTGTGAGAGGGGAGGAGGAGGATGAAGCTGCAGACTCTTTGTGAGAGGTGAGGAGAAGGATGAAGCTGCAGTCTCTTTGTGAGAGGGGAGGAGGAGGATGAAGCTGCAGTCTGGCTCTCTGTGAGAGGGGATGAGAAGGATCAAGCTGCAGTCTCTGGTTCTCTGTGAGAGGGGAGGAGGAGGATGAAGCTGCAGTCTCTCTGTGAGAGGGGAGGAGGAGGATGAAGCTGCAGTCTCTCTGTGAGAGGGGAGGAGGATGAAGCTGCAGTCTCTCTGTGAGAGGGAGGAGGAGGATGAAGCTGCAGTCTCCCTGTTAGAGGGGAGGAGGAGGATGAAGCTGCAGTCTCTCGCTCTCTGTGAGAGGGGAGGAGGAGGATGAAGCTGCAGTCTCTCTGTGAGAGGGGAGGAGGAGGATGAAGGTGCAGTCTCTCTGTGAGAGGGGAGGAGGAGGATGAAGCTGCAGTCTCCCTGTGAGAGGGGGATATGAGTTCCTGAATAATTTGAAAACACCACTTTGAATGAAGAAATAAGTTCACTTTCAGGGTGCAGCCGGTCACGCCTGGGTCCCGGTGTCTAAGGGGGCACAGAGGTCACATAAGAAGCCCCTACAGTAGTATCATACAGGATACAGAGGTAGCTGGAGGCTTCTCACTTACACTGAGGCCAGGTGTATGAGTATCAGCTCTGCAGCGTCAGACTGTGCTAAACATGTCGACTTCAGCTCTGCTACACCACGCTGTACAGGACATACTCAGCCCTGCTACACCACTCTGTACAGGACATGCTCAGCTCTGCTACACCACGCTGTACAGGAAATATTCAGCTCTGCTACACCACGCTGTACAGGACATGCTCAGCTCTGCTACACCACGCTGTACAGGACATATTCAGCCCTCCTACACCACGCTGTACAGGACATGCTCAGCTCTGCTACACCACGCTGCTGTACAGGACATACTCAGCTCTGCTACACCACGCTGTACAGGACATATTCAGCCCTGCTACACCACGCTGTACAGGACATGCTCAGCTCTGCTACACCACGCTGCACAGGACATACTCAGCTCTGCTACACCACGCTGCACAGGACATACTCAGCTCTGCTACACCACGCTGCTGTACAGGACATACTCAGCACTGCTACACCACGCTGTACAGGACATATTCAGCACTGCTACACCACGCTGTACAGGACATGCTCAGCTCTGCTACCCCACGCTGTACAGGACATATTCAGCACTGCTACACCACGCTGTACAGGACATGCTCAGCTCTGCTACCCCACGCTGTACAGGACATACTCAGCTCTGCAGCGTCAGACTGTGCTAAACATGTCGACTTCAGCTCTGCTACACCACTCTGTACAGGACATGCTCAGCTCTGCTACACCACGCTGTACAGGACATGCTCAGCTCTGCTACACCACGCTGTACAGGAAATATTCAGCTCTGCTACACCACGCTGTACAGAACATGCTCAGCTCTGCTACACCACGCTGTACAGGACATATTCAGCCCTCCTACACCACGCTCTACAGGACATGCTCAGCTCTGCTACACCACGCTGCACAGGACATACTCAGCTCTGCTACACCACGCTGCTGTACAGGACATACTCAGCTCTGCTACACCACGCTGTACAGGACATATTCAGCCCTGCTACACCACGCTGTACAGGACATGCTCAGCTCTGCTACACCACGCTGCACAGGACATACTCAGCTCTGCTACACCACGCTGCTGTACAGGACATACTCAGCTCTGCTACACCACGCTGTACAGGACATATTCAGCACTGCTACACCACGCTGTACAGGACATATTCAGCACTGCTACACCACGCTGTACAGGACATATTCAGCACTGCTACACCACGCTGTACAGGACATGCTCAGCTCTGCTACCCCACGCTGTACAGGACATACTCAGCTCTGCTACACCAAGCTGCTGTACAGGACATACTCAGCTCTGCTACACCATGCTGTACAAGACATACTCAGCTCTGCTACACCATGCTGTACATCATATATTCAGCTCTGCTACATCACACTGCACATGACATAATCAGCTCTGCTACACCACGCTGTACAGGACATATTCAGCTCTGCTACACCACGCTGTACAGGACATACTCAGCTCTGCTACCCCACGCTGTACAGGACATATTCAGCACTGCTACACCACGCTGTACAGGACATGCTCAGCTCTGCTACCCCACGCTGTACAGGACATACTCAGCTCTGCTACACCAAGCTGCTGTACAGGACATACTCAGCTCTGCTACACCATGCTGTACAAGACATACTCAGCTCTGCTACACCATGCTGTACATCATATATTCAGCTCTGCTACATCACACTGTACATGACATAATCAGCTCTGCTACACCACGCTGTACAGGACATATTCAGCTCTGCTACACCACGCTGTACAGGACATACTCAGCTCTATTACACCACGCTGTACAGGACATATTCAGCTCTGCTACACCATGCTGTACAGGACATACTCAGCTCTGCTACCCCACGCTGTACAGGACATACTCAGGTCTGCTACACCACGCTGTACTGGACATACTCAGCCCTGCTACACCACGCTGTACAGGACATATTCAGCTCTACTACACCACGCTGTATAGGACATACTCAGCTCTGCTACATGTGATACTCAGCCCTGGAACCTCCTTAGTATATTACATATAGGTATGGTTCCCGGAAGCTGTGCGGGATACGGTGACCCTCGTGGGCAGGCAGTAATGTCCACTGGCCATCTTCATTGGTAATGTCTGCAGATGATCTATCACACAGATATCAATGAACATCGATGTGCCTGAAAGGTACCTGCTTTACTAGATGTCTATGGTCACGATGGTCCTCACATCACTAATGTCTATGGTCCATGATGGTCCTTACATCACTAGATGTCTATTGTCCACGATGGTCCTCACATCACTAGATGTCTATGGTCCATGATGGTCCTTACATCACTAGATGTCTATGGTCACGATGGTCCTTACATCACTAGATATCTATGGTCCACGATGGTCCTTACATCACGAGATGTCTATGATCCACGATGGTCCTTACATCACTAACGTCTATGGTCCACGATGGTCCTTACATCAGTAATGTCTATTGTCCACGATGGTCCTTACATCACTAGATATCTATGGTCCACGATGGTCCTTACATCACGAGATGTCTATGGTCCAGGTCAGTCCTTACATCACTAGATGTCTATGGTCCAGGTCAGTCCTTACATCACTAGATATCTATGGTCCACGATGGTCCTTACATCACTAGATATCTATGGTCCACGATGGTCCTTACATCACTAGATGTCTATGGTCCAGGTCAGTCCTTACATCACTACATATCTATGGTCCAGGTCAGTACTTATATCACTACATACCTATGTCCAGGTTCGTCCTTACATTAGAAGAAGTCTATGTACCAGGTTGGTCCTTATGTCAGTAGATGCCTTTGGACAAGGTTGGTTCTTACATCAGAAGAAGTCTATGGTCCAAATTGGTCCTTATATCAGTAATTGCTTATGGTCCATGATGGTCCTCATATCAGTACATGCCTATGGTCTATGTTGATCCTTACATCACTAGATGTATATGTTCCAGGCTGGTGCCTACATCACCAGATGTCTATGGTCCAGGTCAGTCCTTACATCATTAGAACATTATGGTCCAGGTTGGTCCTTACATCACTAGATATCTATGGACCAGGTTGGTTCTTACATCACTAGACGTCAATGGTCCAGGTCAGTCCAAACATCACTAGATGTCTATGGTCCAGGTAAGTCCTTACATCACTAGATGTCTATGGTCCAGGTCAGTCCTTACATCACTAGATGTCTATGGTCCACGATGCCCATAGTTTGTAAGCTTGCAAGCAGGGCCCTCACTCCTCCTGGTATCTGTTTTGAACTGTATTTCTGTTATGCTGTAATGTTTATTGTCTGTACAAGTCCCCTCTATAATTTGTAAAGCGCTGCGGAATATGTTGGCGCTATATAAATAAAATTATTATTATTATTATTATTATGGTCCTTGCATCACTACATACCTATGGTCCAGGTTCGTCCTTACATTAGAAGATGTCTATGTACCAGGTTGGTCCTTATGTCAGTAGATGCCTTTGGACAAGGTTGGTTCATACATCAGAATAAGTCTATGGTCCAAATTGGTCCTTATATCAGTAATTGCTTACGGTCCGTAATGGTCCTCATATCAGTACATGCCTATGGTCTATGTTGATCCTTACATCACTAGATGTATTTGTTCCAGGCTGGTGCTTACATCACCAGATGTCTATGGTCCAGGTCAGTCCTTAAATCACTAGATGTCTATGGTCCAGGTTGGTCCTTACATCGCTAGATATCAATGGGTCAGGTCAGTCCTTACATCACCAGATGTCAATGGTCCAGGTCTGTCCTTACATCACTAGATGTCTATGGTCCAGGTCAGTCCTTACATCACTAGATGTCTATGGTTCACGATGGTCCTTGCATCACTACATAACTATGGCCCAGGTTTGTCCTAGCATCAGAAGAAGTCTATGTACCAGGTTGGTCCTTATGTCAGTAGATGCCTTTGGACAAGGTTGGTTCTTACATCAGAAGAAGTCTATGGTCCAAATTGGTCCTTATATCAGTAATTGCTTATGCTCCGAGATGGTCCTTATATCATTACATGTCTATGGTCTATGTTGATCCTTACATCACTAGATGTATATGTTCCAGGCTGGTGCTTACATCACCAGATGTCTATGGTCCAGGTCAGTCCTTACATCACTAGAAGATTATGGTCCAGGTTGGTCCTTACATCACTAGATATTTATGGACCAGGTTGGTTCTTACATCACTAGATGTCTATGGTCCAGGTCGTTCCTTAGATAACTACCACAGCACGGTGGCTCAGTGGTTAGCACTTCAGCGCTGGAGTCCTGAGTTCAAATTCTACCAAAGAAAACATCTGCAAGGAGTTTGTATGTTCTCCCTGTGTTTGCGTGGGTTTCCTCCCGCCACTCCGGTTTCCTCCCACATTCCAAAGACATACTGATAGGGAATTTAGATTGTGAGCCCCATCAGGGACAGCGATGATAATGTGTGCAAACTGTAAAGCGCTGCGTAATAATGTTTGCGCTATATAAATAAAAAGTTCATTATTATTATTACCACTAGATGTCTATGGTCCAGCTCGGTACTTGTAGAATTAGATGTCTATGGTCCAGGATGGTCCTTACATCACTGGATGCCTATGGTCCACATCGGTCCTTACATCACTAGATGCCTATGGTCTAGGTTGATCTTTACATCACTAGATGTTTATGATCCAGGTTGGTCCTTGCATCACTAGATGTCTATCATCAAGGTCTATCCTCACATCAGTAGATGCCTATGGTCCATGATGGTCCTGATATCACTAGATATCTATGGTCCGGGTTGCTCCTAACATCAGTAGCTGTCTATGGTCCAGGTTGGTCTTTACATCACTCGATGTCTTTGGTCAAGGACAGCTTTTACGTCATTAGAGGTTTATCATCCAGAACCGTATTCATCACTAGATGTCTGTACTCCAGGTTGGTCCGTACATCACTAGATATCTATGGTCCATATTGGTCCTTACACCAGTAGATGTCTACGGTCAAGGTTGCTCCTTACATCACTAGATGACTATGGTCCAGGTTGATTCTTACATTACTGGATGCCTATGGTCCAGATTGGTCCTTACGTCACTGGATGCTTATGGTTCAGGTCAGTCCCTAGATCAGTAGATATCTATGGTCGAAGTCGATCCTGTCATCACTAGAGTCCATGGTCCAGGTTGCTCCTTACAATACTAGATGTCTATGGTGTAGGTTGTTCTTTACATCACTACATATCTAAGATCCAGGCTGATCCTTACATCACTAAATGCCAATTGCCCAGGTTAATCGTTATTTCTCTAGATGTCTATGGTCCAAGTAGGTCCTTTCATTACTACTTGCCTAGGGTCCAGGTTGGCCCTTACATCACTAGGTCTCTATTGTCCAGGTTGCTCCTTACACCATTAGAGGCCTATTGTCCCTGTTGCTCCTTACATCAGTAAATGTCAATGGTCCACGTTGATCCTCACATCACTAGTTGCCAATGGCCCAAGATGATAGTTATGTCACTACATATCTATGGCCCAGGATAGTCCTTTCATCACAACTCGCCTATGGTCAAGTTTACACCTTACACCACAAAATGCATATGGTCTCGGTTGCTCGTTACATCAGTAGATGTCTATGGCCCAGGTCGGTCTTTACATTACTGGATGTCTATGATACAGGTTGGTCCTTATATCACTACATACCTATGGTCTAGGTTGGTCTTTCCATCACCAGATTTCTGTGGTCCTGGTTGCTCCTTAAACCACTAGATGGGTATGAGATAGGTTGGTCTTTACATCACTAGATGTCTATGCTCTAGGTGGTCCTTACATCACTACATGTCTAAGATCCAGGTCGTTCCTTACATTACCAGATGTCTATGGTCCAGGTTGGTCCTAACATCACTAGATGTTTATGGTCTTGTTTTGTTCTTTCATCATTAGATGTCTATGGTCCTGGTTATTCCTTACATCACTAGATGACTATGGTCCAGGTTGGTCTTTTCATCACCAGCTGTCGATGGTCCAGGTAGATCCTTTCATCACTAGGTTTCTATGGTCCGGGTCAGTTCTTACATCACTAGATGCCTATGATCCAGGATGGTCCTTAGACCGTTAGATACCTATGGTCCAGGTGGGACCTTGCAGAACCAGCCCAGGGTTGCGGTGGGCTCCCCATCACCTTCTCCCTCCTCCAGTTCTGCAGAGAACTTTTCCTTCTCCCCCTCCCACACATCTATACACACAGTCATGCTCCATCCCTCCGATGGTATATGCTGGAATAACTGGAGTGTTGGGCGCTTACCTCGGAACGCCACTTTGGCGATGCGGTCGCCCTTTCCCCGTAGGTCCGTCACTGTCTTCAGGTGAACTATCAAAGCCATAGTTGGGGGGATCAGTCATCCAGCAAGGAGAAGAGCTGCTAATCCTCAGCTGATGCCGGAGATGTGCGCCTCTGGCTCTCATACACTGTACAATGAGGGAAGACGAGGAAGGGGGCTGCCCATGGAGTGCCAATCTCCTCCCTCCGCACTGACTCTCCGGATAACTCGGGCCATTTTTTCCTTCCTTTTGCAGATAGGAGACCTGTAAATAATTCACAATGGTCTCCAGCCAGATGCAATGGTCTCTGCTTTCAGCACAATAAACAATGTATAGGGGGTGATGACCACAAAGGGTTAAGTGTATGGGGTGAGCGCAGCGAATAGGGCCACCGGCGACTAACCCTTTGGGGCGCTGTCCAACTATTTTGCACTTACAGGATCAGGAGACCTCCAGCTTCTGTACGATGGATGTTCCTTGTAGTACCGCCACCACTGTGGATGATATTGGGGGGTGAGAGATTCCCAACCTGCAGCCCCCCACACTGAGGACAAGCGACCTAAAGCCCCTCAGTATTACTGGCAGGAGCTGCCCAGCCAAGAAGAAGAAAAACAGTCATATACCCAACACGTTCCTCTGCGCGCCTGTGCTGCCTCTGCGCGCCTGTGCTGCCTCTGCGCGCCTGTGCTGCCTCTGCGCGCCTGTGCTGCCTCTGAGCGCCTGTGCTGCCTCTGCGTGCCTGGGCTGCCTGTGCGCGCCTGGGCTGCCTGTGCGCGCCTGTGCTGCCTATGGGCGCCTGTGCTGGCTCTGCGCGCCTGTGCTGCCTCTGCGCCCCTGTGCTGCCTCTGCGCGCCTGTGCTGCCTCTGCGCGCCTGTGCTGCCTCTGAGCGCCTGTACTGCCTCTGAGCGCCTGTACTGCCTCTGAGCGCCTGTGCTGCCTGTGCGCGCCTGTGCTGCCTCTGCGCAGTGCCCCGCCGGCCTCTGTACGTCACTCTGCAACGATGACGTCCCATCAAAAACACGTGACCGCTGCACCCACATATCACACTATATGGCAGCAGTATATGTTCTTTACATAGTCGTGTTATATGCGCTTTATATGGCGGTGCTATATGTGCTTTACATAGCGGTGTTATATGTGCTTTATATGGAGGATACATGTGCTTTATATGGCGGTGCTATATGTGCTTTATATGGCGATGCTGTATGTGCTTTACATAGCGGTGTTATATGTGCTTTATATGGCGGTTACTAGAGTTGAGCGACCTTGACCTTTTTAGAGTCGAGCCGGGTTTTGCGAAACCCGACTATGTCCAAAGTCGGGTCGAGTGAAATCGGCCGATTATGACGTAAAGTCGGGATCGACCGAAACACGAAACCCAATGCAAGTCAATGGGGCAGCATAGTCGGCAGTGAGTGGGGGCCAGGAAAACACCTAGAGTGGCCATTTTAATGTCAAAACCATCCATTCTTCTTAATGAAGCTTGTCAAGCGTAATTTACCTTATAATAATTGGAAGGCATTTGAAATTGGGGGTCATTTGGCTAAAGTTGTGGGGGGTAGGGCTGGTTCAAGTAATTAGTGGGCCCAGGAAATCTGGACCACGTCACGGCAGTGGAGCAGGGAGAGGTAAGTATTTCAACTTTGCAAGTGCTGTGAACCTGAGCAAGCAGGGGGGGCCCACTCGTTGGCATTGGCACTGGCACAGGGCCCCTCAAAGTACAGCGGTGTGTTTGCACGGCGGGGGCGCCTCCCACCGGCAGCAACACTTTTGCGTACTATGAGAGGCCCTGTGCCAGTGACGTCGCCAACTAGTATTCCTCCCCCCACCTGATGAAGGAACCTGCACTTTCATCTGCACCTTCCTCTTTGTCCCCGTGTAAGGTGGTATGGTATGCGGGAAGAGCAACCTGACTTTCAGCAGGGTCACAATGTTGTTGTGTAGCGTGCACGGGGAATGTTGCGTTATGGGTCAATGTACCAGCAGACTCATCTATCACTGGCTGGGCAATGGGCACGATGAAGTGGAAACACAGATATAGGCCCAAAGAAGAAAGTGGGCTAAATGCAGTTCAAAATTGGTAACACAGGAATAACCAGGGGGCATTGCAGTGGAGGACAACTGGAATGAGAGGCTGACACAGAGAGTAGGGCCAAATCAGTAAGTAGTCGAAATGCAGTTCAAAATTGGCAACCGTAGTAAACAGGCGGCACAGCTTTGTTCAGTGGAGGAGAACAGCAAGGAGTGGCAGACACCGATAGTAGGCCCCAAACCAACTAGTACGCCAAATGCAGTTGTTCCATTTAACCACAATTTAATGAGAGCCTGAAGATAGAAGCTCAGGAAAGGCAACCTGGGGAACACCTTGGAGTGTAACACACCATCTCTCTCCACCCCATACCCATTTTGTATGGCCTAATGCAGTGTACTTTTCTACAACTACTAAACGAGAGTCGGAAGACCGAAGCAATGGCAAGGAAACCTGGGGAACACCTTAGAGTGTAACACACCCTCTCTCTACACCCCATACCCAATTTGAAGGCCTAATGCAGTGTAGTTTCCAAGAACTACTAAACGAGAGCCGGAAGATCGAAGCTCAGGAAAGGCAACCTGGGGAACACCTTGGAGTGTAACACACCCTCTCGCTACACCCCATACCCAATTTGAAGGCCTAATGCAGCGTAGTTTCCAACAACTACTAAACGAGAGCCGGAAGATCGAAGCTCAGGAAAGGCAACCTGGGGAACACCTTGGAGTGTAACACACCCTCTCTCTACGCCCCATACCCAATTTGTAGGCCTAATGCAGCGTAGTTTCCGACAACTACTAAACGAGAGCCGGAATATCGAAGCTCAGGAAAGGCAACCTGGGGAACACCTTGGAGTGTAACACACCCTCTCTCTACACCCCATACCCAATTTGAAGGCCTAATGCAGTGTAGTTTCCAAGAACTACTAAACGAGAGCCGGAAGATCGAAGCTCAGGAAAGGCAACCTGGGGAACACCTTGGAGTGTAACACACCCTCTCGCTACACCCCATACCCAATTTGAAGGCCTAATGCAGCGTAGTTTCCAACAACTACTAAACGAGAGCCGGAAGATCGAAGCTCAGGAAAGGCAACCTGGGGAACACCTTGGAGTGGAACACACCATCTCTCTACACCCCATACCCAATTTGAAGGCCTAATGCAGAGTAGTTTCCAAGAACTACTAAACGAGAGCCGGAAGATCGAAGCTCAGGAAAGGCAACCTGGGGAACACCTTGGAGTGTAACACAACGTCTCTCTACACGACGGAAGGGCTGATTCTTAGGAAGGAAGGCTGTTGGAAATAAGCATTGCGCGTCCGAGGGTGATTATATTCTTATTAGGTATATGCTCACCCTCGGACGCGCCCTGCTTCTTTATTTGGAATGAATGTTTATTTGCAATGTGGTGTTGACTTTCTCTATTATTTTGGTAATTAATGATTTTATTATTTTCATTATTTTGCATCTTCTCGGCAATAATATAAAGAAGACGCGACAGGACAACACTCGGTGGATGCCATATGTGTGTTTTCAATTTAAAAAAACTTTCAGTTAACTACTTGCAGGAGAAAGTAATTGTAGCTGGTGGCCATTTTTAGTACTGTACCAGATTAGAGTTGTGTGTTTGTTTTTAATGTTAAAATGTCTGCATTTGATATCTCACCAGTATTTTCTTTTTTATAAGCAAAATACTTATTTTTATATTTTCTGATGTTGGTTCCAGGGGTACACGGGCAGCAGTGACCTGGTCAGTGTAGTAGTAGTTGAAAGAATGGACCGCAGACAGGCTTAGAAGGCCTAACATAACAAACTTGGGCTGGCTGTAGGCACTTTTAAATTGGTTCCAGGGGTACACGGGCAGCAGTGGTCTGGTCAGTGGAAGTCTAGTGGAAGGAGTGACCGCAGACAGGCTTCCAAGGCCTAACATAA
Source organism: Ranitomeya imitator (assembly GCF_032444005.1). Lineage (NCBI taxonomy): Eukaryota > Metazoa > Chordata > Amphibia > Anura > Dendrobatidae > Ranitomeya > Ranitomeya imitator. The sequence continues at coordinate 694,759,070 of NC_091286.1, read as the reverse complement.
CAAACTTGGGCTGGCTGTAGGCACTTTTAAATTGGTTCCAGGGGTACACGGGCAGCAGTGGTCTGGTCAGTGGAAGTCTAGTGGAAGGAGTGACCGCAGACAGGCTTCCAAGGCCTAACATAACAAACTTGGGCTGGCTGTAGGCACTTTTAAATTGGTTCCAGGGGTACACGGGCAGCAGTGGTCTGGTCAGTGGAAGTCTAGTGGAAGGAGTGACCGCAGACAGGCTTCGAAGGCCTAACATAACAAAATTGGGCTGGCTGTAGGCACTTTAAATTGGTTCCAGGGGTACATGGGCAGCAGTGTATGGTCAGTGGAAGTCTAGTGGAAGGAGTGACGGCAGACAGTCTTCGAAGGCCTAACATAACAAAATTGGGCTGACTGTAGGCACTTTTAAATTGGTTCCAGGGTAACACGGCCAGCAGTGGCCTGGTCAGTGTAGTAGTTGTAGAAAGAAGGGACCGCAGACAGGCTTCGAAGGCCTAACATAACAAAAATGTCAAAACAATGGTATTGTCAGTGCCAGGCATTGAAGGATGTCAGCGGCTAGACTACACATTGGTGAAGCTGTGAGAGATAATTTTGCTAGTGGTAGAGCACTGTTTGAGCTGGGGGGGGGGACTGTCTTGTGGCCGGCGGTACAGGCACAGGGCCCCTCATATTACAACGGTGTGTCTGACGTTGGGTGCGCACCACCACCGCCAGAGACACTTTATTGTACTATGAGGGACCCAGTGGCAGTGCCGTCGACCAAAAGCGGCCACACCCACCTCTTCAGACAAACAGCACTCTCAAGGGTCCAAGCGCAAAGTGGCGATAGCACGGCCCCGTGTGGGGAGTTTGGCCATTTCGTGAGGTGGAAACATGTCGTATGCTGGACAATCAGGTGAAGAAAATTACGAGATTGGAAAAGTCATTCAGAATAGTCCACAGGCAAGACCTTTTCATAGGAAAGCTAGGTGTCAGCCGGGCAGGGTGGGGCAAAAGATTTTGAAATCCAGTTGTGGTTCATTTTAATGAAGGTTAGATCATCTACATTTTGGGTAGCCAGACGAGTCCTTTTTTCTGTTAGTATTGAACCTGCAGCACTGAATACTCTTTCTGATAGGACACTAGCTGCCGGGCAAGCAAGCTCCTGCAATGCATATTCTGCCAATTCTGGCCAGGTGTCTAATTTGGATGCCCAGTAATCAAATGGGAATGACGGTTGAGGGAGAACGTCGATAAGGGATGAAAAATAGTTTGTAACCATACTGGACAAATGTTGTCTCCTGTCACTTTGAATTGATGCTGCAGTACCTGTCCTGTCTGCGGTCATAGAAAAATCACTCCACAACCTGGTCAGAAAACCCCTCTGTCCAACGCCACTTCTGATTTCTGCCCCTCTAACACCTCTGGTCTGCTGGCCCCTGGAGCTCGTGTGAGAACGATCACGGGCGCTGTGTGCAGGGAATGCCAGAAGCAAACGGTCAACAAGAGTTGATTGTTTTGTTGCTAATATTAGTTCCAAGTTCTCATGTGGCATAATATTTTGCAATTTGCCTTTATAGCGAGGATCAAGGAGGCAGGCCAACCAGTAATCGTCATCGTTCATCATTTTTGTAATGCGTGTGTCCCTTTTGAGGATACGCAAGGCATAATCCGCCATGTGGGCCAAAGTTCCCGTTGTCAAATCTGCGGTTGTGCTTGGTTGAGGGGCAGTTGCAGGCAAATCTACGTCACTTGTGTCCCTCAAAAAACCAGAACCCGGCCTTGCCACGCCACCAATTTCCCGTGCCCCCGGGAAAGCTTCCTCATTAAAAATATACTCATCCCCATCATCCTCCTCATCCTCCACCTCCTCTTCGCCCGGTACCTCGTCATGTACACTGCCCTGACCAGACAATCGCTGACTGTCATCAAGGCTTTCCTCTTCCTCTGGTGCAGACGCCTGATCCTTTATGTGCGTCAAACTTTGCATCAGCAGACGCATTAGGGGGATGCTCATGCTTATTATGGCGTTGTCTGCACTAACCAGCCGTGTGCATTCCTCAAAACACTGAAGGACTTGACACATGTCTTGAATCTTCGACCACTGCACACCTGACAACTCCATGTCTGCCATCCTACTGCCTGCCCGTGTATGTGTATCCTCCCACAAAAACATAACAGCCCGCCTCTGTTCGCACAGTCTCTGAAGCATGTGCAGTGTTGAGTTCCACCTTGTTGCAACGTCTATGATTAGGCGATGCTGGGGAAGGTTCAAAGAACGCTGATAGGTCTGCATACGGCTGGAGTGTACAGGCGAACGGCGGATATGTGCGCAAAGTCCACGCACTTTGAGGAGCAGGTCGGATAACCCCGGATAACTTTTCAGGAAGCACTGCACCACCAGGTTTAAGGTGTGAGCCAGGCAAGGAATGTGTTTCAGTTGGGAAAGGGAGATGGCAGCCATGAAATTCCTTCCGTTATCACTCACTACCTTGCCTGCCTCAAGATCTACAGTGCCCAGCCACGACTGCGTTTCTTGCTGCAAGAACTCGGACAGAACTTCCGCGGTGTGTCTATTGTCGCCCAAACACTTCATAGCCAATACAGCCTGCTGACGTATGCCAGTAGCTGCCCCATAATGGGAGACCTGGTGTGCAACAGTGGCAGGTGCGGATGGAGTGTTTGTGCGACTGCGGTCTGTGGACGAGCTCTTGCTTCTGCAGGAGGACGAGGAGGAGGAGGAGGAGGGGGTGCGAACGGCTACAGACAACTGTTTACTAGACCGTGGGCTAGGCAGAACTGTCCCAAACTTGCTGTCCCCTGTGGACCCTGAATCCACCACATTTACCCAGTGTGCCGTGATGGACACGTAACGTCCCTGGCCATGCCTACTGGTCCATGCATCTGTTGTCAGGTGCACCTTTGTGCTCACAGATTGCCTGAGTGCATGGACGATGCGCTCTTTAACATGCTGGTGGAGGGCTGGGATGGCTTTTCTGGAAAAAAAGTGTCGACTGGGTAGCTCGTAGCGTGGTACAGCGTAGTCCATCAGGTCTTTGAAAGCTTCGCTTTCAACTAACCGGTAGGGCATCATCTCTAACGAGATTAGTCTAGCTATGTGGGCGTTCAAACCCTGTGTACGCGGATGCGAGGCTAAGTATTTCCTTTTTCTAACCATAGTCTCATGTAGGGTGAGCTGGACTGGAGAGCTGGAGATCGTGGAACTAGCGGGGGTGCCGGTGGACATGGCAGACTGAGAGACGGTGGGAGATGGTATTGTTGCCGCCGGTGCCCTAGATGCAGTGTTTCCTACTACGAAACTGGTGATTCCCTGACCCTGACTGCTTTGGCCTGGCAAAGATACCTGCACAGATACAGCAGGTGGTGCGCTAAATGGTGGTCCTACACTGCCGGAAGGGATGTTGCGTTGATGACTAGCTTCATTGGCCGAGGGTGCAACAACCTTAAGGGACGTTTGGTAGTTAGTCCAAGCTTTCAAATGCATGGTGGTTAAATGTCTATGCATGCAACTAGTATTGAGACTTTTCAGATTCTGACCTCTGCTTAAGGAAGTAGAACATTTTTGACAGATGACTTTGCGCTGATCAATTGGATGTTGTTTAAAAAAATGCCAGACTGCACTCTTTCTAGCATCGGATACCTTTTCAGGCATTGCAGACTGAGCTTTAACCGGATGGCCACGCTGTCCTCCACCAGGTTTTGGCTTTGCCACGCGTTTTGGGCAAGATACGGGCCCGGCAGATGGAACCTGTGGCGATGTTGATGCCTGCTGCGGCCCCTCCTCCTCCTCTGCTTCAGAACTGCTGCCGCCTGCACCCTGTTCCCCCAATGGCTGCCAATCGGGGTCAAGAACTGGGTCATCTAATAACTCTTCTTGTACCTCCTGCGCAACTTCGTCTGTGTCACCGTGTCGTTCGGTGGTATAGCGTTCGTGATGGGGCAACATAGTCTCATCAGGGTCTGATTCTTGATCAGCACCCTGCGAGGGCAATGTTGTGGTCTGAGTCAAAGGACCAGCATAGTAGTCTGGCTGTGGCTGTGCGTCAGTGCACTCCATGTCAGATTCAATTTGTAATGGGCATGGACTGTTAACTGCTTCACTTTCTAAGCCAGGGACGGTATGTGTAAAGAGCTCCATGGAGTAACCCGTTGTGTCGCCTGCTGCATTCTTCTCTGTTGTTGTTTTTGCTGAAGAGGACAAGGAAGTGACTTGTCCCTGACCGTGAACATCCACTAACGACGCGCTGCTTTTACTTTTACCAGTTTCACGAGATGAGGCAAAAGAGCTAGAGGCTGAGTCAGCAAGATAAGCCAAAACTTGCTCTTGCTGCTCCGGCTTTAAAAGCGGTTTTCCTAATCCCAGAAAAGGGAGCGTTCGAGGCCTTGTGTAGCCGGACGACGAACCTGGCTCCACAGCTCCAGACTTAGGTGCAATATTTTTTCCCCCACGACCACCTGATGCTCCACCACTACCACTACCCTCATTACCAGCTGACAATGAACGCCCCCGGCCACGACCTCTTCCACTAGACTTCCTCATTGTTTTAAAAACGTAACCAAACTAACGTTATTTGTTGCAGTCACACAACTTACACGGTGAGCTATAACTTCTGTATGATTTAGCTACCCCTTTACAGGTTGGTGAGACCACAGCGAAAATCAGGCCCAATGTTACACACTCTTTTTTTGGTGGCTGCAAATTAGAGAGATGCCCCACACGCAGGACTGTCACTGAAGCACAAATGTTAATATTAATGTCACACTATTATTTTTTTTTTATTTTTATTTTTTTCAGGAACACTTTAGAAACCCCCCAAAAAAAAAAAAATAGATTTTTGCAGGGAGAATTTAGAAAACAAATGTAACAAACTATATGCTTTCTATGGGCCACTGAGTGAGAGATGACGCACACAGGAATCAGGAGTGGCACACAAGCCCAGAGGCCAATATTTTTCTACCAATGATTGATGGAGTTATTTTCTCTGGTAGATTTTGGAACCCAAATCAAGGAAAAAAAATGTAGGCTTTCTATGGACCACAATTGGAGAGAGAGAGAGAGAGAGATGGCACACCCAGGAGTCAAGACTGGCACACAAGCAGAAAGGCCAATATTAATCTCCCACTGTTTTTTTTGGTTGTTTTTTTTTTTTTTTTTTTCAGGGAGACTTTAGAAAAAAAAATAATAAAAAAAATATGATTTTATCAGGAAGAATTTAGAAACCAAATAAAATAAAATGATTTTTTCAGGGAGAATTTAGAAAACAAATAAAACCAAAAATAGGCGTTCTATGGCCCACTGACTGAGAGATGACGCACCCAGGAGTCAAGACTGGCACACAAGCAGAAAGGCCAATATTAATCTCCCACTGTTTTTTTTGGTTGTTTTTTTTTTTTTTTTTTTCAGGGAGACTTTAGAAAAAAAAATAATAAAAAAAATATGATTTTATCAGGAAGAATTTAGAAACCAAATAAAATAAAATGATTTTTTCAGGGAGAATTTAGAAAACAAATAAAACCAAAAATAGGCGTTCTATGGCCCACTGACTGAGAGATGACGCACCCAGGAGTCAAGACTGGCACACAAGCAGAAAGGCCAATATTAATCTCCCACTGTTTTTTTTGGTTGTTTTTTTTTTTTTTTTTTCAGGGAGACTTTAGAAAAAAAAATAATAAAAAAAATATGATTTTATCAGGAAGAATTTAGAAACCAAATAAAATAAAATGATTTTTTCAGGGAGAATTTAGAAAACAAATAAAACCAAAAATATGCGTTCTATGGCCCACTGACTGAGAGAGAGAGAGAGATGGAACGCTTAGTACTGGCACACAAGCCCAAAGGGCAATATTAATCTCCCTTTTTTTTTCCAGGGAGAATTTCTGAAACCCAAAAAAAAAATAAAATAGGCTTTCTATGGCCCACTATTTGTGAGAGAGATGGGACGCTCAGGACTGGCACAGATGGCACGCTCAGGACTGGCACAGAAGCCCAGAGGCCAATATTAATCTCCCTTTTTTTCTGGGAGAATTTATAAAACCAAAAAAATATTTAAATAGGCTTTCTATGGCCCACTATTTGTGAGAGAGATGGCACGCTCAGGACTGGCACAGATGGCACGCTCACAACTGGCACAGAAGCCCAGAGGCCAATATTAATCTCCCTTTTTTTCTGGGAGAATTTATAAAACCAAAAAAATATTTAAATAGGCTTTCTATGGCCCACTATTTGTGAGAGAGATGGCACGCTCAGGACTGGCACAGATGGCACGCTCACAACTGGCACACAAGCCCAGAGGCCAATATTAATCTCCCTTTTTTCAGGGAAAATTTATAAAACCAAAAAAAAAATTAAATAGGCTTTCTATGGCCCACTATTTGTGAGAGAGATGGGACGCTCAGGACTGGCACAGATGGCACGCTCAGGACTGGCACAGAAGCCCAGAGGCCAATATTAATCTCCCTTTTTTTCTGGGAGAATTTATAAAACCAAAAAAATATTTAAATAGGCTTTCTATGGCCCACTATTTGTGAGAGAGATGGCACGCTCAGGACTGGCACAGATGGCACGCTCACAACTGGCACAGAAGCCCAGAGGCCAATATTAATCTCCCTTTTTTTCTGGGAGAATTTATAAAACCAAAAAAATATTTAAATAGGCTTTCTATGGCCCACTATTTGTGAGAGAGATGGCACGCTCAGGACTGGCACAGATGGCACGCTCACAACTGGCACACAAGCCCAGAGGCCAATATTAATCTCCCTTTTTTCAGGGAAAATTTATAAAACCAAAAAAAAAATTAAATAGGCTTTCTATGGCCCACTATTTGTGAGAGAGATGGCACGCTCAGGACTGGCACAGATGGCACGCTCACAACTGGCACACAAGCCCAGAGGCCAATATTAATCTCCCTTTTTTCAGGGAAAATTTATAAAACCAAAAAAAAAATTAAATAGGCTTTCTATGGCCCACTATTTGTGAGAGAGATGGGACGCTCAGGACTGGCACAGATGGCACGCTCAGGACTGGCACAGAAGCCCAGAGGCCAATATTAATCTCCCTTTTTTTCAGGGAGAATTTATAAAACCCAAAAAAAAATAAAATAGGCTTTCTATGGCCCACTATTTGTGAGAGAGATGGCACACTCAGGACTGGCACACAAGCCCAAAGGCCAATATTAATCTCCCACTGTATTTTTATCAGGGAGAATTTATACACCCCACAAAAAAAAATACAGAAAAATGAAAAGGCTTTCTATGGCCCACTATGTGAGAGAGATGGCACACACAGGGATGGCACTCTAGCAGAAATGCCAAATTGCCAATCTTAATCTCCCACCAAAAAAAAAAAAAAAAAAAAAACAGGGAATGTCCTACAATTACTATCTCCCTGCCTGCAGTAATCTCAGCCAGGTATGGCAGGCAGCTACTATCTCCCTGCCTGCAGTAATCTCAGCCAGGTATGGCAGGCAGCAATAAGGAGTGGACTGATGCACAAATGAAATAAAAAGTGTGGACAAACAAAAAAGATAGCTGTGCAGAAAGGAAGGAACAAGAGGATTTGTGCTTTGAAAAAAGCAGTTGGTTTGCACAGCGGCGTACACACAGCAATGCAGCTATCAGGGAGCCTTCTAGGGCAGCCCAATGAGCTACAGCGCTGAGGGGAAAAAAAAAAAAAAAAAAAATTCCACTGTCCCTGCACACCGAGGGTGGTGTTGGACAGTGCAAATCGCTGCAGCACAAGCGGTTTTGTGGTTAATGGACCCTGCCTAACGCTATCCCTGCTTCTGACAAAGCGGCAGCAACCTCTCCCTAAGCTCAGATCAGCAGCAGTAAGATGGCGGTCGGCGGGAACGCCTCTTTATAGCCCCTGTGACGTCGCAGACAGCAAGCCAATCACTGCAATGCCCTTCTCTAAGATGGTGGGGACCAGGACCTATGTCATCACGCTGCCCACACTCTGCGTTTACCTTCATTGGCTGAGAAATGGCGCTTTTCGCGTCATTGAAACGCGACTTTGGCGCGAAAGTCGCGTACCGCATGGCCGACCCCGCACAGGGGTCGGATCGGGTTTCATGAAACCCCGACTTAGCCAAAAGTCGGCGACTTTTGAAAATGTTCGACCCGTTTCGCTCAACCCTAGCGGTTACATGTGCTTTACATGGCAGTGTTATATGTCCTTTACATAGCGGTGTTATATGCGCTTTACATGGCAGTGTTATATGTCCTTTACATAGCGGTGTTATATGTGCTTTATATGGCGGTTACATGTGCTTTATATGGCGGTTATATGTGCTTTATATGGTGATGCTATATGTGCTTTACATAGCGGTGTTATATGTGGTTTATATGGCGGCTACATGTGCTCTATATGGCGGTGTTATATGTGCTTTATATGGTTGTGTTATATGTGCTTTATATGGCAGTGTTATATGTGCTTTACATAGCGGTGTTATATGTGCTCTATATGGCGGTGTTATATGTGCTCTATATGGCGGTGCTATATGTGCTTTACATAGCGGTGTTACAGTGGGGCAAAAAAGTATTTAGTCAGTCAGCAATAGTGCAAGTTCCACCACTTAAAAAGATGAGAGGCGTCTGTAATTTACATCATAGGTAGACCTCAACTATGGGAGACAAACTGAGAAAAAAAAATCCAGAAATTCACATTGTCTGTTTTTTTAACAATTTATTTGCATATTATGGTGGAAAATAAGTATTTGGTCAGAAACAAACAATCAAGTTTTCTGGCTCTCACAGACCTGTAACTTCTTCTTTAAGAGTCTCCTCTTTCCTCCACTCATTACCTGTAGTAATGGCACCTGTTTAAACTTGTTATCAGTATAAAAAGACACCTGTGCACACCCTCAAACAGTCTGACTCCAAACTCCACTATGGTGAAGACCAAAGAGCTGTCAAAGGACACCAGAAACAAAATTGTAGCCCTGCACCAGGCTGGGAAGACTGAATCTGCAACAGCCAACCAGCTTGGAGTGAAGAAATCAACAGTGGGAGCAATAATTAGAAAATGGAAGACATACAAGACCACTGATAATCTCCCTCAATCTGGGGCTCCACGCAAAATCCCACCCCGTGGGGTCAGAATGATCACAAGAACGGTGAGCAAAAATCCCAGAACCACGCGGGGGGACCTAGTGAATGAACTGCAGAGAGCTGGGACCAATGTAACAAGGCCTACCATAAGTAACACACTACGCCACCATGGACTCAGATCCTGCAGTGCCAGACGTGTCCCACAGCTTAAGCCAGTACATGTCCGGGCCCATCTGAAGTTTGCTAGAGAGCATTTGGATGATCCAGAGGAGTTTTGGGAGAATGTCCTATGGTCTGATGAAATCAAACTGGAACTGTTTGGTAGAAACACAACTTGTCGTGTTTGGAGGAAAAAGAATACTGAGTTGCATCCATCAAACACCATACCTACTGTAAAGCATGGTGGTGGAAACATCATGCTTTGGGGCTGTTTCTCTGCAAAGGGGCCAGGACGACTGATCCGGGTACATGAAAGAATGAATGGGGCCATGTATCGTGAGATTTTGAGTGCAAACCTCCTTCCATCAGCAAGGGCATTGAAGATGAAACGTGGCTGGGTCTTTCAACATGACAATGATCCAAAGCACACCGCCAGGGCAACGAAGGAGTGGCTTCGTAAGAAGCATTTCAAGGTCCTGGAGTGGCCTAGCCAGTCTCCAGATCTCAACCCTATAGAAAACCTTTGGAGGGAGTTGAAAGTCCGTGTTGCCAAGCGAAAAGCCAAAAACATCACTGCTCTAGAGGAGATCTGCATGGAGGAATGGGCCAACATACCAACAACAGTGTGTGGCAACCTTGTGAAGACTTACAGAAAACGTTTGACCTCTGTCATTGCCAACAAAGGATATATTACAAAGTATTGAGATGAAATTTTGTTTCTGACCAAATACTTATTTTCCACCACAATATGCAAATAAAATGAGCTTTATATGGCGGTGCTATATGTGCTTTGCATAGCAGTGTTATATGTGCTTTATATGGCGGTGCTATATCTGCTTTACATGGCGGTGTTATATGTGCTTTACATAGCGGTGTTATATGTGGCTTATATGGCGGTGTTATATGTGCTTTATATGGCGGTTACATGTGCTTTACATAGCGGTATTATATGCGCTTTACATATCGGTGTTATATGTGCTTTATATGGCGGTTACGTGTGCTTAATATGGAGGTGTTATATGTGCTTTACATGGCGGTGCTATATGTGCTTTACATGGCGGTGTTACATGTGCTTTACATGGCGGTGTTACATGTGCTTTACATGGCGGTGCTATATGTGCTTTACATGGCGGTGTTACATGTGCTTTACATGGCGGTGTTACATGTGCTTTACATGGCGGTGCTATATGTGCTTTACATGGCGGTGTTACATGTGCTTTACATGGAGGTGTTATATGTGCTTTACATGGCGGTGCTACATCTGCTTTATATGGCGGTGCTGTATGTGCTTTACATAGCGGTGTTATGTGCTTTACATAGCGGTGTTATATGTGCTTTATATGGTTGTGTTATATGTGCTTTACATAGCGGTGTTATATGTGATTTATATGGCGGTGTTATATGTGCTTTATATGGCGGTGTTATATGTGCTTTATATGGCGGTGTTATATGTGCTTTATATGGCGGTGCTGTATGTGCTTTACATAGCGGTGTTATATCTGCTTTATATGGCGGTTATACGTGCTTTTTATGGCGGTGCTATATGTGCTTTACATAGCGGTGTTATATGTGCTTTATATGGCGGTGTTATATGTGCTTTATATGGTTATGTTATATATGCTTTACATAGCGGTGTTATATGTGCGTTATATGGCGGTGTTATATGTGCTTTATATGGTTGTGTTATATATGCTTTACATAGCGGTGTTATATGTGCTTTATATGGCGGTGCTATATGTGCTTTACTTAGCGGTATTATATGCGCTTTACATATCGGCGTTATATGTGCTTTATACGGTTGTGTTATATGTGCTTTACATAGCGGTGTTATATGTGATTTATATGGCGGTGTTATATGTGCTTTATATGGCGGTGTTATATGTGATTTATATGGCGGTGTTATATGTGCTTTATATGGCGGTGTTATATATGCTTTATATGGTTGTGTTATATGTGCTTTACATAGCGGTGTTATATGTGCTTTATATGGCGGTGTTATATGTGCTTTATATGGCGGTGTTATATGTGCTTTATATGGTTGTGTTATATGTGCTTTACATAGCGGTGTTATATGTGCTTTATATGGCGGTGTTATATGTGCTTTATATGGTTGTGTTATATGTGCTTTACATAGCGGTGTTATATGTGCTTTATATGGCGGTGTTATATCTGCTTTATATGGCGGTTATATGTGCTTTATATGGCGGTGCTATATGTGCTTTACATAGCGGTGTTATATGTGCTTTATATGGCGGTGTTATATGTGCTTTATATGGTTGTGTTATATGTGCTTTACATAGCGGTGTTATATGTGCTTTATATGGCGGTGCTATATGTGCTTTACATAGCGGTGTTATATGTGCTTTACATAGCGGTGTTATATGTGCTTTATATGGTTGTGTTATATGTGCTTTGCATAGCAGTGTTATATGTGCTTTATATGGCGATGTTATATGTGCTTTATATGGCGGTGCTATATCTGCTTTACATAGCGGTGTTATATGTGCTTTACATAGCGGTGTTATATGTGGCTTATATGGCGGTGTTATACGTGCTTTATATGGCGGTTACATGTGCTTTACATAGCGGTATTATATGCGCTTTACATATCGGTGTTATATGTGCTTTATATGGCGGTTACGTGTGCTTAATATGGAGGTGTTATATGTGCTTTACATGGCGGTGTTATATGTGCTTTACATATCGGTGTTATATGTGCTTTATATGGCGGTGTTATATGTGATTTATATGGCTGCGTTATATGTGCTTTATATGGCGGTGTTATATGTGCTTTATATGGCGGTGTTATATCTGCTTTATATGGCGGTGCTGTATGTGCTTTACATAGCGGTGTTATACCTGCTTTATATGGCGGTTATATGTGCTTTATATGGCGGTGCTATATGTGCTTTACATAGCGGTGTTATATGTGGCTTATATGGCGGTGTTATATGTGCTTTATATGGCGGTTACATGTGCTTTACATAGCGGTATTATATGCGCTTTACATATCGGTGTTATATGTGCTTTATATGGCGGTTACGTGTGCTTAATATGGAGGTGTTATATGTGCTTTACATGGCGGTGTTATATGTGCTTTACATGGCGGTGTTATATGTGCTTTATATGGCGGTGATATATCTGCTTTACATAGCAGTGTTATATGTGCTTTACATAGCGGTGTTATATGTGGCTTGTATGGCGGTGTTATATGTGCTTTATATGGTTGTGTTATATGTGCTTTACATAGCGGTGTTATATGTGCTTTATATGGCGGTGTTATATGTGCTTTATATGGCGGTGCTGTATGTGCTTTACATAGCGGTGTTATACCTGCTTTATATGGCGGTTATATGTGCTTTATATGGCGGTGCTATATGTGCTTTACATAGCAGTGCTATATGTGCTTTATATGGCGGTGTTATATGTGCTTTATATGGTTGTGTTATATGTGCTCTACATAGCGGTGTTATATGTGCTTTATATGGTTGTGTTACAGTTAGGGCCAGAAATATTTGGACAGTGACACAATTTTCGCGAGTTGGGCTCTGCATGCCACCACATTGGATTTGAAATGAAACCTCTACAACAGAATTCAAGTGCAGATTGTAACATTTAATTTGAAGGGTTGAACAAAAATATCTGATAGAAAATGTAGGAATTGTACACATTTCTTTACAAACACTCCACATTTTAGGAGGTCAAAAGTAATTGGACAAATAAACATAACCCAAACAAAATATTTTTATTTTCAATATTTTGTTGCAAATCCTTTGGAGGCAATCACTGCCTTAAGTCTGGAACCCATGGACCTCACCAAACGCTGGGTTTCCTCCTTCTTAATGCTTTGCCAGGCCTTTACAGCCGCAGCCTTCAGGTCTTGCTTGTTTGTGGGTCTTTCCGTCTTAAGTCTGGATTTGAGCAAGTGAAATGCATGCTCAATTGGGTTTAGATCTGGAGATTGACTTGGCCATTGCAGAATGTTCCACTTTTTGGCACTCATGAACTCCTGGGTAGCTTTGGATGTATGCTTGGGGTCATTGTCCATCTGTACTATGAAGCGCCGTCCAATCAACTTTGCAGCATTTGGCTGAATCTGGGCTGAAAGTATATCCCGGTACACTTCAGAATTCATCCGGCTACTCTTGTCTGCTCTTATGTCATCAATAAACACAAGTGACCCAGTGCCATTGAAAGCCATGCATGCCCATGCCATCACGTTGCCTCCACCATGTTTTACAGAGGATGTGGTGTGCCTTGGATCATGTGCCGTTCCCTTTCTTCTCCAAACTTTTTTCTTCCCATCATTCTGGTACAGGTTGATCTTTGTCTCATCTGTCCATAGAATACTTTTCCAGAACTGAGCTGGCTTCTTGAGGTGTTTTTCTGTCTATTTTTGGTATTGATGAATGGTTTGCATCTAGATGTGAACCCTTTGTATTTACTGTCATGGAGTCTTCTCTTTACTGTTGACTTAGAGACAGATACACCTACTTCACTGAGAGTGTTCTGGACTTCAGTTGATGTTGTGAACGGGTTCTTCTTCACCAAATTAAGTATGCGGCGATCATCCACCACTGTTGTCATCCGTGGACGCCCAGGCCTTTTTGAGTTCCCAAGCTCACCAGTCAATTCCTTTTTTCTCAGAATGCACCCAACTGTTGATTTTGCTACTCCAAGCATGTCTGCTATCTCTCTGATGGATTTTTTCTTTTTTTTCAGCCTCAGGATGTTCTGCTTCACCTCAATTGAGAGTTCCTTTGACCGCATGTTGTCTGCTCACAGCAACAGCTTCCAAATGCAAAACCACACACCTGGAATCCACCCCTGACCTTTTAACTACTTCATTGATTACAGGTTAACGAGGGAGACGCCTTCAGAGTTAATTGCAGCCCTTAGAGTCCATTGTGCAATTACTTTTGGTCCCTTGAAAAAGAGGACGCTATGCATTACAGAGCTATGATTCCTAAACCCTTTCTCCGATTTGGATGTGGAAACTATCATATTGCAGCTGGGAGTGTGCACTTTCAGCCCATATTATATATATAATTGTATTTCTGAACATGTTTTTGTAAACAGCTAAAATAACAAAACTTGTGTCACTGTCCAAATATTTCTGGCCCTAACTGTATATGTGCTTTATATGGCGGTGCTATATCTACATAGTAACATAGTAACATAGTTAGTAAGGCCGAAAAAAGACATTTGTCCATCCAGTTCAGCCTATATTCCATCATAATAAATCCCCAGATCTACGTCCTTCTACAGAACCTAATAATTGTATGATACAATATTGTTCTGCTCCAGGAAGACATCCAGGCCTCTCTTGAACCCCTCGACTGAGTTCGCCATCACCACCTCCTCAGGCAAGCAATTCCAGATTCTCACTGCCCTAACAGTAAAGAATCCTCTTCTATGTTGGTGGAAAAACCTTCTCTCCTCCAGACGCAAAGAATGCCCCCTTGTGCCCGTCACCTTCCTTGGTATAAACAGATCCTCAGCTAGATATTTGTATTGTCCCCTTATATACTTATACATGGTTATTAGATCGCCCCTCAGTCGTCTTTTTTCTAGACTAAATAATCCTAATTTCGCTAATCTATCTGGGTATTGTAGTTCTCCCATCCCCTTTATTAATTTTGTTGCCCTCCTTTGTACTCTCTCTAGTTCCATTATATCCTTCCTGAGCACCGGTGCCCAAAACTGGACACAGTACTCCATGTGCGGTCTAACTAGGGATTTGTACAGAGGCAGTATAATGCTCTCATCATGTGTATCCAGACCTCTTTTAATGCACCCCATGATCCTGTTTGCCTTGGCAGCTGCTGCCTGGCACTGGCTGCTCCAGGTAAGTTTATCATTAACTAGGATCCCCAAGTCCTTCTCCCTGTCAGATTTACCCAGTGGTTTCCCGTTCAGTGTGTAATGGTGATATTGATTCCCTCTTCCCATGTGTATAACCTTACATTTATCATTGTTAAACCTCATCTGCCACCTTTCAGCCCAAGTTTCCAACTTATCCAGATCCATCTGTAGCAGAATACTATCTTCTCTTGTATTAACTGCTTTACATAGTTTTGTATCATCTGCAAATATCGATATTTTACTGTGTAAACCTTCTACCAGATCATTAATGAATATGTTGAAGAGAACAGGTCCCAATACTGACCCCTGCGGTACCCCACTGGTCACAGCGACCCAGTTAGAGACTATACCATTTATAACCACCCTCTGCTTTCTATCACTAAGCCAGTTACTAACCCATTTACACACATTTTCCCCCAGACCAAGCATTCTCATTTTGTGTACCAACCTCTTGTGCGGCACGGTATCAAACGCTTTGGAAAAATCGAGATATACCACGTCCAATGACTCACCGTGGTCCAGTCTATAGCTTACCTCTTCATAAAAACTGATTAGATTGGTTTGACAGGAGCGATTTCTCATAAACCCATGCTGATATGGAGTTAAACAGTTATTCTCATTGAGATAATCCAGAATAACATCCCTCAGAAACCCTTCAAATATTTTACCAACAATAGAGGTTAGACTTACTGGCCTATAATTTCCAGGTTCACTTTTAGAGCCCTTTTTGAATATTGGCACCACATTTGCTATGCGCCAGTCCTGCGGAACAGACCCTGTCGCTATAGAGTCCCTAAAAATAAGATTTTATCTGCTTTACATAGCGGTGTTATATGTGCTTTACATAGCGGTGTTATATGTGGCTTATATGGCGGTGTTATATGTGCTTTATATGGCGGTTACATGTGCTTTACATAGCGGTATTATATGCGCTTTACATATCGGTGTTATATGTGCTTTATATGGCGGTTACGTGTGCTTAATATGGAGGTGTTATATGTGCTTTACATAGCGGTGTTATATGTGCTTTACATGGTGTTATATGTGCTTTACATGGCGGTGTTATATGTGCTTTATATGGCGGTTACATGTGCTTTACATAGCGGTATTATATGCGCTTTACATATCGGTGTTATATGTGCTTTATATGGCGGTTACGTGTGCTTAATATGGAGGTGTTATATGTGCTTTACATGGCGGTGTTATATGTGCTTTACATGGCGGTGTTATATGTGCTTTATATGGCGATGCTGTATGTGCTTTACATAGCGGTGTTATATGTGCTTTATATGGTGGAGTTATATGTGCTTTATATGGCGGTGTTATATGCACTTTATATGGCGGTGTAATATGTGCTTTACACAGCGGTGTTATATGTGCTTTATGTGGCGATGCTAAATGTGCTTTATATGGCGGTGCTATATGTGCTTTATATGGTGGTGCTATATGTGCTTTATATGGTGGTGCTATATGTGCTTTACACAGCAGTGTTATATGTGCTTTATATGGCGATGCTAAATGTGCTTTATATGGCGGTGCTATATGTGCTTTATATGGTGGTGCTATATGTGCTTTATATGGCGGTGCTATATATGCTTTACATGGCGGTGTTATATGTGCTTTATATGGCGGTTTCATGTGCTTTATATGGCGGTTACATGTGCTTTATATGGTGGTGTTATATGTGCTTTATATGGCGGTGTTATATGTGCTTTATATGGCGGTGTTATATGTACTTTTTATGGTTGTGTTATATGTGCTTTACATAGCGGTGTTATACGTGCTTTATATGGCGGTGTTATATGTGCTTTATATGGCGGTGCTATATGTGCTTTACATAGCGGTGTTATACGTGCTTTATATGGCGGTTACATGTACTTTATATGGCGGTGCTATATGTGCTTTATATATCGGTTGTCACGATATTGTGTGAAATGTAATATGATTTTGTAGCTTTACCTGTTAGCACACATGCTGTGGGCTAACCCCCCCCCCCCCCCCCCTTCTCTTCTCTCTGTGTTTCTGCTTGCTGAAATTTGTGTGTAGAAGAGGTTTTATTGCTTCTAGCTGCAAATTCCAGATTCTGGGCAACTTACTCATCCCTCCTGGCCCCCCCACAAGAATTTATATTGCGCTGGTGTAGGCACAAATCTCCCTCCAGCTAAAACTGGTCTGATATCTCTCTCAAGACATGTGGTTCTTTGTTCTGTTACAGTAAGATATTGGGCCACCGATTTGGGCTAGGAAAATAATAAGTACATATTGCTGACTTCCATCGGTAGATCTGCCAAACACTGAAAGCGTGAGCCTCTAATTCCAACAGGTACAAAGTACGGATTTCTCCGGAACTGTGTGTCCCAACTAGCCCGAATTTGGTACCAATAGAAAGCCAATTGTAAAAGAAGATGAATGAGGGGCGTGCTGTGATTCTGACATGTTCGGGAACGAAAATACAAGAATTATAAGAATTGTTGGAGAAAACTGTACAGCTGAGGAGAGGGGAGGGCGATGTTAACTCAACCCCTTTAGTGATGTCACCAGGCTGCAGGTATAAGTGACTCCACTTAACCCAGCCTTCAGTTTTTGCCTGAGGAGCTGTTCCTATCCAGACCGCCTGATGCACTGGGAAATATGGGCCTCTGCCTACCAGCATGGTTTTGCCTAAAATGATCTGAGAACATGTGAGTTTTACCTTTTCTCATTTAATCCCGTTTTTTTATAATTACTTTGTACATACTTTGTCTCATATTGTAACATCTTTATATACCTTTTTATAAACACTGCCTTAATCTTTCAGAGTCAAATATTTAAATTACTAGTTTTCATTCTCCTGCTCTAAAACGTACCCTAAGTCTTCTGAAGGGAATTACGCTACTGTTTTGGGTTAGCTTCGGACCCGTTAATCGAAGCTGGTGGCAGCATACCGTGTTCTGGGTATTTGGGAGTCGTTGTAGCGATGGCGGCGTTGATAATTATTGTTCCTGCCTGAGTGGGAGTAGCTATATTGCCCTCGCCGCAGCGTGCCCAATAGCCAGCGCATAGCAGGCAGCCTTTCTGAAGACTAATTACCCTAGGTGCAGTACCTAGTCTGACCTGAGGGCAAGGGGGGCACCAGAGAGCTGTAAGTTCTCAAGCGGAACTGTACAGCGGGATATACAAATAATCCCTGCAGTTTGTGGTATATTGTAGAGCAGTGGGATAACTAAAATAAGCCCCTGCTGTAAACTGATATGCCAATAACCTTGTGTGTGTTTTCATCACATTGTAGCAGTGGAGGGATAACTAAGATAAGCCCTCCTGCACATGTGATAGCCGTCTGTTGGCCTAAAGTCACCCCGATCCATGACATAGGGGTGACAGTCACGGTGTGGATCATGACAGCGGTGTTATATGTGCTTTCTATGGTGGTGTTATATGTGCTTTATATGGTTGTGTTATATGTGCTTTACATAGCGGTGTTATATGTGCTTTATATGGCGGTGTTATATGTGCTTTATATAGCGGTGTTATATGTGCTTTATATGGCGGTGCTATATGTGCTTTACATAGCAGTGTTATATGTGGTTTATATGGCGGTTACATGTGCTTAATATGGCGGTGTTATATGTGCTTTACATGGCGGTGTTATATGTGCTTTACATGGTGGTGTTATATGTGCTTTACATAGCGGTGTAATATGTGCTTTATATGGCGGTGTTATATGTGCTTTATATGGCGGTGCTATATGTGCTTTATATAGTGGTGTTATATGTGCTTTATATGGCAGTGTTATATGTTCTTTATATGGTGGTGCTATATGTGCTTTATATGGCGGTGCTATATGTGCTTTATATGGCGGTTACAGGTGCTTTATAAAGCGGTGTTATGTGCTTTATATGGCGGTTTTATATGCACTTTATATGGCGGTGTTATATGCGCTTTACATAGCGGTGTTATATGTGGTTTATATGGCGGTGCTATATGTGCTTTACATAGCGTTGTTATATGTGCTTTATATGGCGGTGTTATATGCGCTTTACATAGCGGTGTTATATGTGGTTTATATGGCGGTGCTATATGTGCTTTATATGGTGGTGTTATATGTGCTTTACATAGCGTTGTTATATGTGCTTTATATGGCGGTGCAATATGTTCTTTATATGGGGCTGTTATGTGTGCTTTATATGGGGGTGCTATATGTGCTTTATATGGCGGTGTTATAATCAGTGTGTTGTAATCAGTGTGTCTGCATAAAAGCTGAGTGATTTTCTGGGATCCAGATAGACACTTGCATCTTTCATCCAGCCACTGACATTTCTGGATTGTGAGTCATGCGGAAAGGAAAAGAATTGTCAACGGATCTACGGGAAAAGGTTGTTAAACTGTATCAACAGGAAAGGGATACAAAAAGATATTCAAGGAATTGATAATGCCAGTCAGCACCGTTCACACTGTGATTAACAAATGGAAAATCAGGGGCTCTGTAAAAACAAAACCACGGTCAGGTAGAGCAACAAAAATGTAGTCCAGGAAAATTGTCCGGGATGCAAAGAAAAACGCACAAATAACATCAGCTGAAATACAGGACTCTCTGAAAACTAATGATGTGGCTGTTTCAAGATGCACAATAAAAAGGCACTTGAAGAAAAATGTGCTGCATGGTCGAGTCACCAGAAGAAAGCCATTACTGCGCAAATGCCACAAAGTATCTCGCCTACAATACACAAAACAGAACAGAGACAAGCCTGAAAACTTCTGGAAGAAGATAATTTGGAGTGATGAGACCAAAATTGAACTTTTTGGCCACAACCATAAATGTTACATTTGGAGAGAAGTCAACAAGGCCTATGATGAAAGGAACACCATTCCTACTGTAAAGCATGGAGGTGGATCGCTGATGTTTTGGGGATGTGTGAGCTACAAAGGCACAGGAAACTTTGTTAAAGTTGAAGGAAAGATGAATGCAGCACGTTACCAGCAAATACTGGAGGCAAATTTGTACTCATCAGCCCAGAAGCTGCACATGGGGCGTACTTGGAAGTTCCAACATGACAACGATCCAAAACACAAGGCCAAGTCGACCTGTCATTGGCTACAGCAGAACAAAGTGAAGTTTCTGGAGTGGCCATCTCAGTCTCCTGACCTCAATATCATTGAGCCACTCTGGGGAGATCTCAAGCGCGCAGTTCATGCTAAACAGCCCAGGAATTTACAGGAACTGGAGGATTTTTGCTAAGAAGAGTGGGCAGCTTTACCATCTGAGAACATAAAGAACCTCATCCACAACTACCACAAAAGACTACAAGTTGTCATTGATGTTAGAGGGGGCAATACACGGTATAAAGAAATGGGGTATGTGAACTTTTGATCAGGGTCATTTGGATGTTTTGGGTTGTCATTATGATTTAAAAAGAGAAAACACAGTAGTCTGACAATAAATGGCTTCACCCAACCACTAACCATGAGTGGAGAAAAAGTTTTAGTGTTATCATTCATATTCTCTGAAAGAAGGCCAAAAAAGCAAAATGCTGTCGGAGTATGTAAACTTTTGAGCACAACGGTATCATTTTTTTAGAGGTCCATTAGGTCTTCTCCTATGGGCCTTGTGTGCTCCACTGGAAGTGGGAAATGGTAACTTGTGGGTTTCTCTAAGAAACACAGCAAAAAGGGAGCCCTATTGTTACTCTCCATATCCGGCAGCGGCAAAGGGTGACGATGGTTATACCCATAGACTTGGGAGTTATACGGCAGGGTGTCACGATTCACACCGTGACCGTCACCCCTACGTCACGGATCTGGGTGACTTTAGGCCAACAGACGGCTATCACATGTGCAGGGGGGCTTATCTTAGTTATCCCTCCACTGCTACAATGTGATGACCTCTTAGTTTACAGCAGGGGCTTATTCTAGGTATCCCACTGCTCTACAATATACCACGAACTGCAGGGATTTATGTATATCCCGCTTTACAGTTCTGCTTGAACTTGCAACTCTCTGGCGCCCCCTTACCCTCAGGTCAGATTAGGTACTGCACCTAGGGTAATTAGTCGCCAGAAAGGCTGCCTGCTATGTACTGGCTATTGGGCACGCTGCAGCGACGCGATAAACTACTCCCACTCAGGCAGGAACAATAATTATCAACGCCGCAGTCGCTACGACTCCCAACTACCCAGTACAAAGGTATGCTGCCACCAGCTTCGATTAAATGGGTCCGAAGCTAACCCAACACAGTAGCATAATTCCCTTCAGAAGGCTTAGGGTACGTTTTAGAGCAGGAAGAATGAAAACTAGTAATTTATATATTTTACTCCGAAAGAAGGCAGTGTTTATAAAAAGGCATATAAAGATGTTACAATATGAGACAATTGAAAAAATATGTACAAGGTAATTATAAAAATAACAGGAGTTAAATGAGGAATTAACACTTACATGTGTTCAGATCATGGCAGGCAGAACCAGGCTAGTGGGCGGAGTTCCCATATGTCCCAGTTCATCAGGGCTAGCAGTCAGGGCTTCTCAGGTAAGACTGACTGCTGGGGGTCTGGCAGAAACTTATAAACCGCAGCCCGTGACATCACCAACAGGGCTGGTTTACCCAGACCCTCCTCTCTTCTCAGCCTTATAGTTTTCTCCAACAATTCTTATAATTTGTGTAATTTCAGTCCAGAACATGTCAGAATCATAACACACCCAGCATTCACCTTATTTTAAAATTGGCTTTCTAATGAGGCTGACAGACCCGCCGATAGATGTTAGCAATATGTATTTATTATTTTCCTAGCCCAAGTCAGTGGCCCACAATCTTATCATATTAGAACAAAGACCCTCATGGATTTTGGAGACTTCTATACCAGTTCTAGCTGGTACAGTTGGGAGGGGGACGAGTAAGTTGCCCAGAGCTTGGAATTTATAGCCAGAGCAATAAAACCTCTTCTACACATACACATCTCAGAAACACAGAGGGAAGGGTTTTTTTTTAGCCCGCAGCATAGGTCTGAAGGGCAAAGCTACAAGATCATATGATATTTCATACAATATCGTAGACTGGGGAGTTATACGGCAGCACAGGGTGATGATGGTTATACCCATAGACTGGGGAGTTATACGGCAGCACAGGGTGATGATAGTTATACCCATAGACTGGGGAGTTATACGGCAGCACAGGGTGACGATGGTTATACCCATAGACTGGGGAGTTATACGGCAGCACAGGGTGACGATGGTTATACCCATAGACTGGGGAGTTATACGGCAGCACAGGGTGATGATGGTTATACCCATAGACTGGGGAGTTATACGGCAGCACAGGGTGATGATGGTTATACCCATAGACTGGGGAGTTATACAGCAGCACAGGGTGATGATGGTTATACCCATAGACTGGGGAGTTATACGGCAGCACAGGGTGATGATGGTTATACCCATAGACTGGGGAGTTATACGGCCGCACAGGGTGATGATGGTTATACCCATAGACTGGGGAGTTATACGGCAGCACAGGGTGATGATGGTTATACCCATAGACTGGGGAGTTATACGGCAGCACAGGGTGATGATGGTTATACCCATAGACTGGGGAGTTATACGGCAGCACAGGGTGATGATGGTTATACCCATAGACTGGGGAGTTATACGGCCGCACAGGGTGATGATGGTTATACCCATAGACTGGGGAGTTATACGGCAGCACAGGGTGATGATGGTTATACCCATAGACTGGGGAGTTATACGGCAGCACAGGGTGACGATGGTTATACCCATAGACTGGGGAGTTATACGGCAGCACAGGGTGATGATGGTTATACCCATAGACTGGGGAGTTATACAGCAGCACAGGGTGATGATGGTTATACCCATAGACTGGGGAGTTATACAGCAGCACAGGGTGACGATGGTTATACCCATAGACTGGGGAGTTATACGGCAGCACAGGGTGATGATAGTTATACCCATAGACTGGAGACTTATACAGCAGCACAGGGTGATGATGGTTATACCCATAGACTGGGGAGTTATACGGCAGCACAGGGTGATGATGGTTATACCCATAGACTGGGGAGTTATACGGCAGCACAGGGTGACGATGGTTATACCCATAGACCGGGGAGTTATACGGCAGCAGCACAGGGTGATGATGGTTATACCCATTGACTGGGGAGTTATACGGCAGCACAGGGTGACGATGGTTATACCCATAGACTGGGGAGTTATACGGCAGCAGCACAGGGTGATGATGGTTATACCCATAGACTGGGGAGTTATACGGCAGCAGCACAGGGTGATGATAGTTATACCCATAGACTGGGGAGTTATACGGCAGCACAGGGTGATGATGGTTATACCCATAGACTGGGGAGATATACGGCAGCAGCACAGGGTGATGATGGTTATACCCATAGACCGGGGAGTTATACGGCAGCACAGGGTGATGATGGTTATACCCATAGACCGGGGAGTTATACGGCAGCAGCATAGGGTGATGATGGTTATACCCATAGACTGGGGAGTTATACGGCAGCACAGGGTGATGATAGTTATACCCATAGACTGGAGAGTTATACAGCAGCACAGGGTGACGATGGTTATACCCATAGACTGGGGAGTTATACAGCAGCACAGGGTGATGATGGTTATACCCATAGACCGGGGAGTTATACGGCAGCAGCATAGGGTGATGATGGTTATACCCATAGACTGGGGAGTTATACGGCAGCACAGGGTGATGATGGTTATACCCATAGACTGGGGAGTTATACGGCAGCACAGGGTGATGATGGTTATACCCATAGACTGGGGAGTTATACGGCAGCACAGGATGATGATGGTTATACCCATAGACTGGGGAGTTATACGGCAGCACAGGATGATGATGGTTATACCCATAGACTGGGGAGTTATACGGCAGCACAGGGTGACGATGGTTATACCCATAGACCGGGGAGTTATACGGCAGCAGCACAGGGTGATGATGGTTATACCCATAGACTGGGGAGTTATACGGCAGCACAGGATGATGATGGTTATACCCATAGACTGGGGAGTTATACGGCAGCACAGGGTGACGATGGTTATACCCATAGACTGGGGAGTTATACGGCAGCACAGGGTGATGATGGTTATACCCATAGACTGGGGAGTTATACGGCAGCACAGGGTGATGATGGTTATACCCATAGACTGGGGAGTTATACGGCCGCACAGGGTGATGATGGTTATACCCATAGACTGGGGAGTTATACGGCAGCAGCACAGGGTGATGATGGTTATACCCATAGACTGGGGAGTTATACGACAGCACAGGGTGATGTTGGTTATACCCATAGACTGGGGAGTTATACGGCAGCACAGGGTGATGATGGTTATACCCATAGACTGGGGAGTTATACGGCAGCACAGGGTGATGATGGTTATACCCATAGACTGGGGAGTTATACGGCAGCAGCACAGGGTGATGATGGTTATACCCATAGACCGGGGAGTTATACGGCAGCACAGGGTGACGATGGTTATACCCATAGACTGGGGAGTTATACGGCAGCATAGGGTGATGATGGTTATACCCATAGACTGGGGAGATATAAGGCAGCACAGGGTGATGATGGTTATACCCATAGACTGGGGAGTTATACGGCAGCAGCACAGGGTGATGATGGTTATACCCATTGACTGGGGAGTTATACGGCAGCACAGGGTGACGATGGTTATACCCATAGACCGGGGAGTTATACGGCAGCAGCACAGGGTGATGATGGTTATACCCATAGACTGGGGAGTTATACGGCAGCACAGGGTGATGATGGTTATACCCATAGACTGGGGAGTTATACGGCAGCAGCACAGGGTGATGATGGTTATACCCATAGACTGGGGAGTTATACGGCAGCACAGGGTGATGTTGGTTATACCCATAGACTGGGGAGATATACGGCAGCAGCACAGGGTGATGATGGTTATACCCATAGACCGGGGAGTTATACGGCAGCAGCACAGGGTGATGATGGTTATACCCATAGACCGGGGAGTTATACGGCAGCACAGGGTGACGATGGTTATACCCATAGACTGGGGAGTTATACGGCAGCACAGGGTGATGATGGTTATACCCATAGACTGGGGAGTTATACGGCAGCAGCACAGGGTGATGATGGTTATACCCATAGACCGGGGAGTTATACGGCAGCACAGGGTGACGATGGTTATACCCATAGACTGGGGAGTTATACGGCAGCACAGGGTGATGATGGTTATACCCATAGACTGGGGAGTTATACGGCAGCAGCACAGGGTGATGATGGTTATACCCATAGACTGGGGAGTTATACGGCCGCACAGGGTGATGTTGGTTATACCCATAGACTGGGGAGTTATACGGCAGCAGCACAGGGTGATGATGGTTATACCCATAGACTGGGGAGTTATACGGCAGCACAGGGTGATGTTGGTTATACCCATAGACTGGGGAGTTATACGGCAGCACAGGGTGATGATGGTTATACCCATAGACTGGGGAGTTATACGGCAGCACAGGGTGATGATGGTTATACCCATAGACTGGGGAGTTATACGGCAGCAGCACAGGGTGATGATGGTTATACCCATAGACCGGGGAGTTATACGGCAGCACAGGGTGACGATGGTTATACCCATAGACTGGGGAGTTATGCGGCAGCAGCACAGGGTGATGATGGTTATACCCATAGACCGGGGAGTTATACGGCAGCACAGGGTGATGATGGTTATACCCATAGACTGGGGAGTTATACGGCAGCAGCACAGGGTGATGATGGTTATACCCATAGACCGGGGAGTTATACGGCAGCACAGGGTGACGATGGTTATACCCATAGACCGGGGAGTTATACGGCAGCACAGGGTGATGATGGTTATACCCATAGACTGGGGAGTTATACGGCAGCACAGGGTGATGATGGTTATACCCATTGACTGGGGAGTTATACGGCAGCACAGGGTGACGATGGTTATACCCATAGACCGGGGAGTTATACGGCAGCAGCACAGGGTGATGATGGTTATACCCATAGACTGGGGAGTTATACGGCAGCACAGGGTGATGATGGTTATACCCATAGACTGGGGAGTTATACGGCAGCAGCACAGGGTGATGATGGTTATACCCATAGACTGGGGAGATATACGGCAGCACAGGGTGATGATGGTTATACCCATAGACTGGGGAGTTATACGGCAGCAGCACAGGGTGATGATGGTTATACCCATAGACTGGGGAGTTATACGGCAGCACAGGGTGATGATGGTTATACCCATAGACTGGGGAGTTATACGGCAGCAGCACAGGGTGATGATGGTTATACCCATAGACCGGGGAGTTATACGGCAGCAGCACAGGGTGATGATGGTTATACCCATAGACCGGGGAGTTATACGGCAGCAGCACAGGGTGATGATGGTTATACCCATAGACCGGGGAGTTATACGGCAGCAGCACAGGGTGATGATGGTTATACCCATAGACCGGGGAGTTATACAGCAGCACAGGGTGATGATGGTTATACCCATAGACTGGGGAGTTATACGGCAGCAGCACAGGGTGATGATGGTTATACCCATAGACCGGGGAGTTATACGGCAGCAGCACAGGGTGATGATGGTTATACCCATAGACTGGGGAGTTATACGGCAGCAGCATAGGGTGATGATGGTTATACCCATAGACCGGGGAGTTATACGGCAGCACAGGGTGATGATGGTTATACCCATAGACTGGGGAGTTATACGGCAGCAGCACAGGGTGATGATGGTTATACCCATAGACTGGGGAGTTATACGGCAGCACAGGGTGATGATGGTTATACCCATAGACTGGGGAGTTATACGGCAGCAGCACAGGGTGATGATGGTTATACCCATAGACTGGGGAGTTATACAGCAGTACTATACTAATTATACTAATTCTAATATTCTGTTCATTACCAGGATGCTCCAGGAGAGTTCTTCAGATGCTGGAGGACTGATTATGTTGGATGTAGCAGAGCTGAGTGCGCCATGTACTGGCGAGATATGATAGTATGTGTAATGACTTACATAGGACTGCGACTATAACATCACAGATCAATGACCAATGTAACTCGGCTGCTGTACATTTTATACTCGCATAAATTTCTTTACAGAAAATGGTGGAGCAGAATATTGGATTATCTTGTTTATAGCACAGTGTTACAGTTATGGGGTGTTAGTTAGAACTGCAGGTGATTCTGCATCATTAAAAGGAGTATGCTGATGACAAGAAATGCAATAACAGTGGAAGAACATATCTAGCTCTGCTGCATCTTCATATATTGATGATGGAAGCGCCATGTTCAGTCTCGCTACATAAGAAGCCGAAGAATCCAGCGGTGAGAAACATTCCCAGCCATGTCCACAAGGGGGCAACACTGAGGCTCCCAACTCAATAATGAAAATCAGATTTTTTTGCTTCAGAATTTGGGTTCAAAAGAAAAAAAAAAAAAACAAAAAAGAAAAAAACTAATGAAAATATCCTGGACAGCAATGATGGCTCCTTAACTTAATGCTCTGCTGCGCGACTTTCTGAGGTGACCGCTGCAGACAGTCGATGTCTGTGCCTTTTCGTGTCTCGGGTGTGGAGGCGTCTTCTCCAGGCGGCCGGTCTCCGCTCGTCCACCTCCTCAGAAGAGTCCGATGTTTGGCTCTTGGATGTATCAAGCTGTTTTGGGTCATTATCTTGTTGGAGCAGCCTTTACCTGTGTCTTAGAAAACATTCAAATCAATAAAGCAACTTGTGGCCATGGTCGGGCCGGGCCGGGCCTACCCAGGAAAGGGCGTAACCAAGCCACTACCTGGGTGTTCACTGGAGCCTCTAGTGGGGAGGTCAGGTTGTGCAGGTAGCCACCATTTACCCCTCCTGCTGATCCCAGGGGTCAGGTACGCTGACACTAATTTAGGGCTTAGATCAGACACGCTTCTATGATTTAGGATCAGGATTGGCCGCACTGGGACCAGGGGAGGAGGTTCAGGCACTGGCAGCTCCAGGACCAGGGGAGAAGGTTCAGGCATTGGCAGCTCTAGGACCAGGGGAGAAGGTTCAGGCACTGGCAGCTCCAGGACCAGGGGAGAAGGTTCAGGCCCTGGCAGCTCCAGGACCAGGGGAGAAGGTTCAGGCATTGGCAGCTCCAGGACCAGGGGAGAAGGTTCAGGAATTGGCAGCTCCAGGACCAGGGGAGAAGGTTCAGGCACTGGCAGCTCCAGGACCAGGGGAGAAGGTTCAGGCACTGGCAGCTCCAGGACCAGGGGAGAAGGTTCAGGCATTGGCAGCTCTAGGACCAGGGGAGAAGGTTCAGGAATTGGCAGCTCCAGGACCAGGGGAGAAGGTTCAGGCTCTGGCAGCTCCAGGACCAGGGGAGAAGGTTCAGGCTCTGGCAGCTCTAGGACCAGGGGAGAAGGTTCAGGAATTGGCAGCTCCAGGACCAGGGGAGAAGGTTCAGGCTCTGGCAGCTCCAGGACCAGGGGAGAAGGTTCAGGCGCTGGCAGCTCCAGGACCAGGGGAGAAGGTTCAGGCTCTGGCAGCTCTAGGACCAGGGGAGAAGGTTCAGGAATTGGCAGCTCCAGGACCAGGGGAGAAGGTTCAGGCTCTGGCAGCTCCAGGACCAGGGGAGAAGGTTCAGGCGCTGGCAGCTCCAGGACCAGGGGAGAAGGTTCAGGCGCTGGCAGCTCCAGGACCAGGGAAGAAGGTTCAGGCACTGGCAGCTCCAGGACCAGGGGAGAAGGTTCAGGCAATGGCAGCTCCAGGACCAGGGAAGAAGGTTCAGGCGCTGGCAGCTCCAGGACCAGGGGAGAAGGTTCAGGCGCTGGCAGCTCCAGGACCAGGGGAGAATGTTCAGGCACTGGCAGCTCCAGGACCAGGGGAGAAGGTTCAGGCGCTGGCAGCTCCAGGACCAGGGGAGAAGGTTCAGGCAATGGCAGCTCCAGGACCAGGGGAGAAGGTTCAGGCGCTGGCAGCTCCAGGACCAGGGGAGAAGGTTCAGGCTTGGCAGTTCCAGTCCAGGACCAGGGGAGAAGGTTCAGGCACTGGCAGCTCCAGGACCAGGGGAGAAGGTTCAGGCGCTGGCAGCTCCAGGACCAGGGGAGAAGGTTCAGGAATTGGCAGCTCCAGGACCAGGGGAGAAGGTTCAGGCCCGGCAGCTCCAGGACCAGGGGAGAAGGTTCAGGCACTGGCAGCTCCAGGACCAGGGGAGAAGGTTCAGGCACTGGCAGCTCCAGGACCAGGGAAGAAGGTTCAGGCGCTGGCAGCTCCAGGACCAGGGGAGAAGGTTCAGGCACTGGCAGCTCCAGGACCAGGGGAGAATGTTCAGGCACTGGCAGCTCCAGGACCAGGGGAGAAGGTTCAGGCGCTGGCAGCTCCAGGACCAGGGGAGAAGGTTCAGGAATTGGCAGCTCCAGGACCAGGGGAGAAGGTTCAGGCGCTGGCAGCTCCAGGACCAGGGGAGAAGGTTCAGGAATTGGCAGCTCCAGGACCAGGGAAGAAGGTTCAGGCACTGGCAGCTCCAGGACCAGGGGAGAAGGTTCAGGCAATGGCAGCTCCAGGACCAGGGAAGAAGGTTCAGGCGCTGGCAGCTCCAGGACCAGGGGAAAAGGTTCAGGCAATGGCAGCTCCAGGACCAGGGGAGAAGGTTCAGGCGCTGGCAGCTCCAGGACCAGGGGAGAAGGTTCAGGCTTGGCAGTTCCAGTCCAGGACCAGGGGAGAAGGTTCAGGCACTGGCAGCTCCAGGACCAGGGGAGAAGGTTCAGGCGCTGGCAGCTCCAGGACCATGGGAGAAGGTTCAGGAATTGGCAGCTCCAGGACCAGGGGAGAAGGTTCAGGCCCGGCAGCTCCAGGACCAGGGGAGAAGGTTCAGGCAATGGCAGCTCCAGGACCAGGGGAGAAGGTTCAGGCTCTGGCAGCTCCAGGACCAGGGGAGAAGGTTCAGGCGCTGGCAGCTCCAGGACCAGGGGAGAAGGTTCAGGCCCGGCAGCTCCAGGACCAGGGGAGAAGGTTCAGGCAATGGCAGCTCCAGGACCAGGGGAGAAGGTTCAGGCCCGGCAGCTCCAGGACTAGGGGAGAAGGTTCAGGCACTGGCAGCTCCAGGACCAGGGGAGAAGGTTCAGGCCCGGCAGCTCCAGGACCAGGGGAGAAGGTTCAGGCGCTGGCAGTTCCAGTCCAGGACCAGGGGAGAAGGTTCAGGCCCGCCAGCTCCAGGACTAGGGGAGAAGGTTCAGGCACTGGCAGCTCCAGGACCAGGGG
Source organism: Ranitomeya imitator (assembly GCF_032444005.1). Taxonomy (NCBI): domain Eukaryota; kingdom Metazoa; phylum Chordata; class Amphibia; order Anura; family Dendrobatidae; genus Ranitomeya; species Ranitomeya imitator. The sequence goes on along the minus strand of NC_091286.1, from coordinate 694,728,751 downwards.
AGAAGGTTCAGGCCCTAGCCGTTCCTGGGGAGGGGTCTTGATGTAGGCTTGATCAGCGTTAACCAGACGTTTTCAATCGGATAGCTGCCATCTCAATCATCGACATAGTAAGTTGCTTTTGTTTATCCTGTTTTTTTTTTATATAATTGTATATGCTGTATTGTTTTGTCTCTTCTGTAAAATCTTTTGTATATATATATATATATTTTTTTTAGAAACAATGCCTATCGTTCTGGATTAAATATAAAATTTAATAGTTCTGTTCCTGTTGTATATACAGTAGTAATGTGGAGGGTGATAGCCCCGGCTGTTCTGTAATTGTGGGATTGTGTTACCTGCTGGGTGTATACAGTAGTAATGTACAGTGTGATATCACCGGCAGTTGTCCTGTAATTAGTAACATAGTAACATAGTAACATAGTAACATAGTTAGTAAGGCCGAAAAAAGACATTTGTCCATCCAGTTCAGCCTATATTCCACCATAATAAATCCCCAGATCTACGTCCTTCTACAGAACCTAATAATTGTATGATACAATATTGTTCTGCTCCAGGAAGACATCCAGGCCTCTCTTGAACCCCTCGACTGAGTTCGCCATCACCACCTCCTCAGGCAAGCAATTCCAGATTCTCACTGCCCTAACAGTAAAGAATCCTCTTCTATGTTGGTGGAAAAACCTTCTCTCCTCCAGACGCAAAGAATGCCCCCTTGTGCCCGTCACCTTCCTTGGTATAAACAGATCCTCAGCGAGATATTTGTATTGTCCCCTTATATACTTATACATGGTTATTAGATCGCCCCTCAGTCGTCTTTTTTCTAGACTAAATAATCCTAATTTCGCTAATCTATCTGGGTATTGTAGATCTCCCGTCCCCTTTATTAATTTTGTTGCCCTCCTTTGTACTCTCTCTAGTTCCATTATATCCTTCCTGAGCACCGGTGCCCAAAACTGGACACAGTACTCCATGTGCGGTCTAACTAGGGATTTGTACAGAGGCAGTATAATGCTCTCATCATGTGTATCCAGACCTCTTTTAATGCACCCCATGATCCTGTTTGCCTTGGCAGCTGCTGCCTGGCACTGGCTGCTCCAGGTAAGTTTATCATTAACTAGGATCCCCAAGTCCTTCTCCCTGTCAGATTTACCCAGTGGTTTCCCATTCAGTGTGTAATGGTGATATTGATTCCCTCTTCCCATGTGTATAACCTTACATTTATCATTGTTAAACCTCATCTGCCACCTTTCAGCCCAAGTTTCCAACTTATCCAGATCCATCTGTAGCAGAATACTATCTTCTCTTGTATTAACTGCTTTACATAGTTTTGTATCATCTGCAAATATCGATATTTTACTGTGTAAACCTTCTACCAGATCATTAATGAATATGTTGAAGAGAACAGGTCCCAATACTGACCCCTGCGGTACCCCACTGGTCACAGCGACCCAGTTAGAGGCTATACCATTTATAACCACCCTCTGCTTTCTATCACTAAGCCAATTACTAACCCATTTACACACATTTTCCCCCAGACCAAGCATTCTCATTTTGTGTACCAACCTCTTGTGCGGCACGGTATCAAACGCTTTGGAAAAATCGAGATATACCACGTCCAATGACTCACCGTGGTCCAGTCTATAGCTTACCTCTTCATAAAAACTGATTAGATTGGTTTGACAGGAGCGATTTCTCATAAACCCATGCTGATATGGAGTTAAACAGTTATTCTCATTGAGATAATCCAGAATAACATCCCTCAGAAACCCTTCAAATATTTTACCAACAATAGAGGTTAGACTTACTGGCCTATAATTTCCAGGTTCACTTTTAGAGCCCTTTTTGAATATTGGCACCACATTTGCTATGCGCCAATCCTGCGGAACAGACCCTGTCGCTATAGAGTCCCTAAAAATAAGAAATAATGGTTTATCTATTACATTACTTAGTTCTCTTAGTACTCGTGGGTGTATGCCACGAGTTGTGGGATTGTGTTACCTGCCGGGTGTATATACAGTAGTAATGTACAGTGTGATATCACCGGCTGTAGTCCTGTAGTTATGGGATGGTTTTACCTGCTGGGTGTATATACAGTAGTAATGTATAGTGTGATATCACCTGCTGTAGTCCTGTAACAGTGGTATTGTGTTACCTGCTGGGTGTATATACAGTAGTAATGTACAGTGTGATATCACCGGCTGTAGTCCTGTAATTGTGGGATTGTGTTACCTGCTAGGTATATATACAGTGGTAATGAACAGGGTGATATCACCGGCTGTAATCCTGTAATTGTGTTACCTGCCGTGTGTATATACAGTAGTAATGTATAGTGTGATATCACCGGCTGTAGTCCTGTAACAGTGGTATTGTGTTACCTGCTGGGTGTATGTACAGTAGTAATGTACAGTGTGATATCACCGGCTGTAGTCCTGTAATTGTGGGATTGTGTTACCTGCTAGGTATATATACAGTGGTAATGAACAGGGTGATATCACCGGCTGTAATCCTGTAATTGTGTTACCTGCCGTGTGTATATACAGTAGTAATGTATAGTGTGATATCACCTGCTGTAGTCCTGTAACAGTGGTATTGTGTTACCTGCTGGGTGTATATACAGTAGTAATGTACAGTGTGATATCACCGGCTGTAGTCCTATAATTGTGGGATTGTGTTACCTGCCGGGTGTATATACAGCAGTAATGTACAGTATGATATCACCGGCTGTAGTACTGTAACAGTGGGATTGTGTTACGTCCTGGGTGTATATACAGTAGTAATGTACAGTGTAATATCACCGGCTGTAGTCCTGTAACAGTGGGATTGTGTTACCTGTCGGGTGTATATACAGTAGTAATGTACAGTGTAATATCACCGGCTGTAGTCCTGTAACAGTGGTATTGTGTTACCTGCCAGGTATATATACAGTAGTAATGTACAGTGTGATATCACCGGCTGTAGTACTGTAACAGTGGGATTGTGTTACGTCCTGGGTGTATATACAGTAGTAATGTACAGTGTGATATCACCGGCTGTAGTCCTGTAACAGTGGGATTGTGTTACCTGTCGGGTGTATATACAGTAGTAATGTACAGTGTAATATCACCGGCTGTTGTCCTGTAATTGTGGGATTGTGTTACCTGCCGAGTGTATATACAGTAGTAATGTACGGTGTGATATCACCGGCTGTAGTACTGTAATTGTGGGATTGTGTTACCTGCCGAGTGTATATACAGTAGTAATGTACAGTGTGATATCACCGGCTGCAGTACTGTAATTGTGGAATTGTGCTACCTGCTGGGTGTATGTACAGTAGTAATGTACAGTGTGATATCACCGGCTGTTGTCCTGTAGTTATGGGATGGTGTTACCTGCCGGGTTTATATACAGTAGTAATGTACAGGGTGATATCACTGGCTGTAGTACTGTATTTGTGGGATGGTGTTACCTGCTGGGTGTAAATACAGTAACAGTAGTAATGTACAATGTGATATCACCGGCTGTAGTACTGTAATTGTGAGATTGTGTTACCTGTTGGGTGTGTATGCAGCAGTAATGTACAGTGTGATATCACCGGCTGTAGTCCTGTAATAGTGGGATTGCTTCCTGCTGGGTGTATATACAGTAGTAGTGTACAGTGTGATACACTGGCTGTAGTCCTTTAATTGTGGGATTGTTTCTTGCTGGGTCTATATACAGCATTAATATACAGTGTGAATCTGTGATATCACCGGCTGTTGTCCTGTAGTTATGGGATGGTGTTACCTGCTGGGTGTATATACAGTAGTAGTGTACAGTGTGATATCACCGGCTGTAGTCTTGTAATAGTGGGATTGTTTCCTGCCCGGTGTATATACAGTAGTAATGTACAGTGTGATATCACCACCTGCAGTCCTGTAATTGTGTGATTGTTTTATCTGCTGGGTGTATATGCAGTAGTAATGTACAGTGTGATATCACCGGCTGTAGTCCTGTAATTGTGGGATTGTGTTACCTGCTGAGTGTATGTACAGTAGTAATGTACAGTATGATATCACCGGCTGTAGTCCTGTAATTCTGGGATGGTGTTACCTGCTGGGAGTATATACTGTAGTAATGTACAGTGTGATATCACTGGCTGTAGTCCTGTAGTTATGGGATGGTGTTACCTGCTGGGTATATGTACAGCAGTAATGTACAGTGTGATATCACTGGCTGTAGTCCTGTAGTTATGGGATGGTGTTACCTGCTGGGTGTATATACAGCACTAATGTACAGTGTGATATCACCGGCTGTTGTCTTGTAGTTATGGGATGGTGTTACTTGCTGGGTATATATACAGTAGTAATGTACAGTGTGATATCACCGGCTGTTGCCCTGTAATTGTGGGATTGTGTTACCTGCCGGGTATATACAGTAGTAATGTACAGTGTGATATCACCGGCTGTAGTCCTGTAATTGTGGGATTGTGTTACTTGCTGGGTGTATATACAGTAGTAAAGTACAGCGTGATATCACCGGCTGTTGTCCTGTAATTCTGGGATGGTGTTACCTGCTGGGTGTATATACAGTAGTAAAGTACAGTGTGATATCACCGGCTGTTGTCCTGTAGTTATGGGATTGTGTTACCTGCCGGGTATATACAGTAGTAATGTACAGTGTGATATCTGTTATGAACAGGTGATTCAGAACCACAATGGACCTAGTGGTTAAGAGCACACAAAGTGACCTGATAGTTACTAACATAGGACGAGCTCTGAGACGTGGGAACTCTGCTGACCGCAATCCCTAATCCTATCATACCACACTAGAGGTAGCCGTGGAGCGCTCCTAACAAAAACCTAGGCGCCTCGGGCACAGCCTGAGAAACTAACTAGCCCTGAAGATAGAAAAATAAGCCTACCTTGCCTCAGAGAAATTCCCCAAAGGAAAAGGCAGCCCCCCACATATAATGACTGTGAGTTAAGATGAAAATACAAACACAGAGATGAAATAGATTTTAGCAAAGTGAGGCCCGACTTACTGAATAGACCGAGGATAGGAAAGATAGCTTTGCGGTCAGCACAAAAACCTACAAACAACCACGCAGAGGGGCAAAAAGACCCTCCGCACCGACTAACGGTACGGAGGTGCTCCCTCTGCGTCTCAGAGCTTCCAGCAAGCAAGAAAAAACAATATAGCAAGCTGGACAGAAAATATAGCAAACAAAAGTAACACAAGCAGAACTTAGCTTATGCAGGGCAGACAGGCCACAAGAACGATCCAGGAGAGAGCCAGACCAATACTGGAACATTGACTGGAGGCCAGGAACAAAGAACTAGGTGGAGTTAAATAGAGCAGCACCTAACGACTTAACCTCATCACCTGAGGAAGGAAACTCAGAAGCCGCAGCCCCACTCACATCCACCGGCGGAAGCTCATAGACAGAACCAGCCGAAGTACCATTCATGACCACAGGAGGGAGCTTGACCACAGAATTCACAACAGATATCACCGGCTGTAGTCCTGTAATTGTGGGATTGTGTTACCTGCTGAGTGTATGTACAGTAGTAATGTACAGTATGATATCACCGGCTGTAGTCCTGTAGTTATGGGATGGTGTTACCTGCTGGGTGTATATACAGTAGGAATGTACAGTGTGATATCAAAGGCTGTAGACCTGTAATTGTGGGATTGTTTCCTGCTGAGTGTATATACATTAGTAGTGTACAGTGTGATATCACCGGCTGTAGTCCTGTAATTCTGGGATGGTGTTACCTGCTGGGAGTATATACAGTAGTAATGTACAGTGTGATATCACTGGCTGTAGTCCTGTAGTTATGGGATGGTGTTACCTGCTGGGTGTATATACAGCACTAATGTACAGTGTGATATCACCGGCTGTTGTCTTGTAGTTATGGGATGGTGTTACTTGCTGGGTATATATACAGTAGTAATGTACAGTGTGATATCACCGGCTGTTGTCCTGTAATTGTGGGATTGTGTTACCTGCCGGGTATATACAGTAGTAATGTACAGTGTGATATCACCGGCTGTAGTCCTGTAATTGTGGGATTGTGTTACTTGCTGGGTGTATATACAGTAGTAAAGTACAGCGTGATATCACCGGCTGTTGTCCTGTAATTCTGGGATGGTGTTACCTGCTGGGTGTATATACAGTAGTAAAGTACAGTGTGATATCACCGGCTGTTGTCCTGTAGTTATGGGATTGTGTTACCTGCCGGGTATATACAGTAGTAATGTACAGTGTGATATCTGTTATGAACAGGTGATTCAGAACCACAATGGACCTAGTGGTTAAGAGCACACAAAGTGACCTGATAGTTACTAACATAGGACGAGCTCTGAGACGTGGGAACTCTGCTGACCGCAATCCCTAATCCTATCATACCACACTAGAGGTAGCCGTGGAGCGCTCCTAACAAAAACCTAGGCGCCTCGGGCACAGCCTGAGAAACTAACTAGCCCTGAAGATAGAAAAATAAGCCTACCTTGCCTCAGAGAAATTCCCCAAAGGAAAAGGCAGCCCCCCACATATAATGACTGTGAGTTAAGATGAAAATACAAACACAGAGATGAAATAGATTTTAGCAAAGTGAGGCCCGACTTACTGAATAGACCGAGGATAGGAAAGATAGCTTTGCGGTCAGCACAAAAACCTACAAACAACCACGCAGAGGGGCAAAAAGACCCTCCGCACCGACTAACGGTACGGAGGTGCTCCCTCTGCGTCTCAGAGCTTCCAGCAAGCAAGAAAAAACAATATAGCAAGCTGGACAGAAAATATAGCAAACAAAAGTAACACAAGCAGAACTTAGCTTATGCAGGGCAGACAGGCCACAAGAACGATCCAGGAGAGAGCCAGACCAATACTGGAACATTGACTGGAGGCCAGGAACAAAGAACTAGGTGGAGTTAAATAGAGCAGCACCTAACGACTTAACCTCATCACCTGAGGAAGGAAACTCAGAAGCCGCAGCCCCACTCACATCCACCGGCGGAAGCTCATAGACAGAACCAGCCGAAGTACCATTCATGACCACAGGAGGGAGCTTGACCACAGAATTCACAACAGATATCACCGGCTGTAGTACTGTAATTGTGGGATTGTGTTACCTGCTGGGTGTATATACAATAGTAATGTACAGTGTGATATCACTGGCTATATTCCTGTAACAGTGGTATTGTGTTACCTGCTGGGTGTATATACAGTAGTAATGTACAGTGTGATATCACCGGCTGTTGACCTGTAGTTATGGGATGATGTTAACTGCCAGGTGTATATACAGTAGTATTGTACAGTGTGATATTTCTGGCTGTAGTCCTGTAATTGTGGGATTGTGTTACCTGCTGGGTGTATATACAGCAGTAATGTACGGTGTGATATCACCGGCTGTAGTCCTGTAATTCTGGGATGGTGTTACCTGCTGGGTGTATATACAGTAGTAATGTACAGTGTAATATCACCGGCTGTAGTCCTGTAACAGAGGGATTGTTATCTGATGGATGTATACAGTATACAGTAGTAATGTACGGTGTGATATCACCGGCTGTAGTCCTGTAATTGTGGGATTGTGTTACCTGCTGGGTGTATGTATAGCAGTAATGTACAGTGTGATATCACTGGCTGTAGTCCTGTAGTTATGGGATGGTGTTACCTGCTGGGTATATATACAGCAGTAATGTACAGTGTGATATCACCGGCTGTTGTCCTGTAATTGCGGGATGGTGTTACCTGCTGGGTGTATATACAGCAGTAGTGTACAGTGTGATATCACCGGCTGTTGTCCTGTAGTTATGGTATGGTGTTACCTGCTGGGTGTATATACAGTAGTAATGTACAGTATGATATCACTGGCTGTAGTCCTGTAATTGTGGGATTGTGTTACCTGCTGGGTGTATATACAGTATTAATGTACAGTGTAATATCACTGGCTGTAGTCCTGTAATTGTGGGATTGTGTTACCTGCTGGGTGTATATACAGCAGTAATGTACAGTGTGATATCACTGGCTGTTGTCCTGTAGTTATGGGATGGTGTTACCTGCTGGGTGTATATACAGTAGTAGTGTACAGTGTGATATCACCGGCTGTTGTCCTGTAATTGTGGGATTGTGTTACCTGCTGGGTGTATATACAGTAGTGATGTACAGGGTGATATCACCGGCTGTTGTCCTGTAGTTATGGGATGGTGATACCTGCTGGGTGTATATACAGTAGTGATGTACAGGGTGATATCACCGGCTGTTGTCCTGTAGTTATGGGATGGTGTTACCTGCTGGGTATATGTACAGTAGTAATGTACAGGGTGATATCACCGGCTGTAGTCCTGTAGTTATGGGATGGTGTTACCTGCTGGGTGTATATACAGTAGTAATGTACAGTGTGATATCACCGGCTGTTGTCCTGTAATTGTGGGATTGTGTTACCTGCTGGGTGTATATACAGTAGTAATGTACAGTGTGATATCACCGGCTGTTGTCCTGTAATTGTGGGATTGTGTTACCTGCTGGGTGTATATACAGTAGTAATGTACAGGGTGATATCACCGTCTGTTGTCCTGTAATTGTGGGATGGTGTTACCTGCTGGGTATATATAAAGTAGTAGTGTACAGGGTGATATCACCGGCTGTAGTTATAGGATGTGTTACCTGCTGGGTGTATATACAGTAGTAATGTACTGTGTGATATCACCGGCTGTTGTCCTGTAGTTATGTGATGGTGTTACCTGCTGGGTGTATATACAGTAGTAATGTACAGTGTGATATCACCGGCTGTAGTCCTGTAGTTATGGGATGGTGTTTCCTGCTGGGTGTATATACAGTAGTGATGTACAGGGTGATATCACCGGCTGTAGTCCTGTAGTTATGGGATGGTGTTACCTGCTGGGTGTATACACAGTAGTAATGTACAGTGTGATATCACTGGCTGTAGTCCTGTAATTGTGGGATGGTGTTACCTGCTGGGTGTATATACAGTAGTAATGTACAGTGTGATATCACCGGCTGTAGTCCTGTAGTTATGGGATGGTGTTACCTGCTGGGTGTATGTACAGTAGTAGTGTACAGTGTGATATCACCGGCTGTAGTCCTGTAGTTATGGGATTGTGTTACCTGCTGGGTGTATATACAGCAGTAATGTACAGTGTGATATCACCGGCTGTAGTCCTGTAGTTATGGGATGGTGTTACCTGCTGGGTGTATATACAGTAGTAATGTACAGTGTGATATCACCGGCTGTAGTCCTGTAATTGTGGGATGGTGTTACCTGCTGGGTATATATACAGTTGTAGTGTACAGGGTGATATCACCAGCTGTAGTCCTGTAGTTATGGGATGGTGTTACCTGCTGGGTATATATACAGTTGTAGTGTACAGTGTGATATTACCGGCTGTTGTCCTGTAGTTATGGGATGGTGTTACCTGCTGGGTGTATATACAGTAGTAATGTACAGTGTGATATCACCGGCTGTTGTCCTGTAATTGTGGGATTGTGTTACCTGCTGGGTGTATATACAGTAGTGATGTACAGGGTGATATCACCGGCTGTAGTCCTGTAGTTGTGGGATGGTGTTTCCTGCTGGGTGTATATACAGTAGTGATGTACAGGGTGATATCACCGGCTGTTGTCCTGTAGTTATGGGATGGTGTTACCTGCTGGGTGTATACACAGTAGTAATGTACAGTGTGATATCACTGGCTGTAGTCCTGTAATTGTAGGATGGTGTTACCTGCTGGGTGTATATACAGTAGTAATGTACAGTGTGATATCACCGGCTGTAGTCCTGTAGTTATGGGATGGTGTTACCTGCTGGGTGTATGTACAGTAGTAGTGTACAGTGTGATATCACCGGCTGTAGTCCTGTAGTTATGGGATTGTGTTACCTGCTGGGTGTATATACAGCAGTAATGTACAGTGTGATATCACCGGCTGTAGTCCTGTAATTGTGGGATGGTGTTACCTGCTGGGTGTATGTACAGCAGTATTGTACAGTGTGATATCACCGGCTGTAGTCCTGTAGTTATGGGATGGTATTACCTGCTGGGTGTATATACAGTAATGTTCAGTGTGATATCACCGGCTGTAGTCCTGTAATTATGGGATGGTGTTACCTGCTGGGTGTATATACAGTAGTAATGTACAGTGTGATATCACCGGCTGTAGTCCTGTAATTATGGGATGGTGTTACCTGCTGGGTGTATATACAGCAGTAATGTACAGTGTGATATCACCGGCTGTAGTCCTGTAATTATGGGATGGTGTTACCTGCCAGGTGTATATACAGTAGTAGTGTACAGTGTGATATCACCGGCTGTTGTCCTGTAGTTATGGGATGGTGTTACCTGCTGGGTGTATATACAGCAGTAATGTACAGTGTGATATCACCGGCTGTAGTCCTGTAATTATGGGATGGTGTTACCTGCCCGGAGTATATAGTATGTCTGTGTTCTGTGACATCACAGGGGAGCACTGTTGCTCGGTGACTGTTTGTTGTGAGTCGCCCGGTGACGGACATCAGGCCTTCGTGCAGTAACAATAAGGATCAGGCTAACAGTCGGGATACTCCACCCTGCCGCCGGGGGTCTTGGATTTCCCTGTGAGTCACATTACACCGGAGCACCTGACAGATGGCATCCAGGAGTGCGGGCACCCTCATCACCCACCACAATGCCACCTACATCCCACCTGTTCTCATGCCTGGGTAAGCGCCTATATTGTCAAAATCAGGTCGAGTTAACCCGTTCATCGCCTTTCACTGGACTTTTAAAGCAATGTCATTAATTATGCAGTCAGCCTTAACACTGTGGTAGATGCGTTATAGTGCAGCGTGACTTTCCACAAACTCCAGCGTGATCGAAAACCGTAGATAAGATACACAACCAAAAAAAAGTAATTTACCTACACGGAGTCCTAAAGGTGAAAAACAGCAGCTGCCGAAATCTGTAAAAGACGCCCCCCCAGTGTCAGTCGCAGACACGCAGGGTCCCAGCATGCGTCGCAGGTCGTGTCTTCTTTAAGTATAGAAAACTTCATTTGCAGATGGTAACAGGTTAGCAGAATCTGCAGAACATCGCTCCTCCACCTCCCGACAGACAGTGATACAGTGGGTACGGAAAGTCTTCAGACCCCTTTACATTTTTCACTCTTTGTTTCATTGCAGCCATTTCGTAAATTCAAAAAGTTGATTTTTTTTCTCATTAATGTACACTCTGCACCCCATCTAGACTGAAAAAAAACAGAAATGTAGGAATTTTTGCAAAACTGACATATCACATGGTCATAAGTCTTCAGCCCCTTTGCTCAGACACTCATATTTAAGTCACATGCTGTCCATTTCCTTGTGATCCTCCTTGAGATGGTTCTACTCCTTCATTGGAGTCCAGCTGTGTGTAATTAAACGGATATGACTTGATTTGGAAAGGAACACACCTGTCTATATAAGACCTCACAGCTTACAATGCATGTCAGACCAAATGAGAATCATGAGGTCAAAGGAACCGGCCAAGGAGCTCAGAGACAGAATTGTGGCACAGATCTGGTCAAGGTCACAACAGAATTTCTACAGTACTCACTAAGAGCACAGTGGTCTCCATAATCCTTAAATGGAAGAAGTTTCGGACCACCAGAAGTCTTCCTAGACCTGGCCGTCCAGCTGTCCAGCCAAACTGAGCAATCGTGGGAGAAGAGCCTTGGTGAGAGAGGTAAAGAAGAACCCCAAGATCACTGTGGCTGAGCTCCAGAGATGAAGTAGGGAGATGGGAGAACGTTCCACAAAGTCAACTATCACTGCAGCCCTCCACCAGTCAGGTCATTATGGCAGAGTGGACTGACGGAAGACTCTCCTCAGTGCAAGACATATGAAAGCCGCATAGAGTTTGCTAAAAAACACATGAAGGACTCCCAGACTATGAGAAATAAGATTCTCTGGTCTGGTGAGACGAAGATAGAACTTTATGGTGATAGTTCTAAGCGGTATGTGTGGAGAAAACCAGGCACTGCTCATCACCTGCCCAATACAATCCCAACAGTGAAGCATGGTGGTGGTAGCATCATACTATGGGGGTGTTAATCAGCTGCAGCTCAGCACATAGCTAAAATAACAAAGGAGCGGCTTCAGAACATCTCCGTGACCATTCCTGACCGGCCCAGCCAGAGCCCTGACCTAAACCCAATTGAGCATCTCTGGAGAGACCTGAAAATGGCGTCCACCAACGTTCACCATCCAACCTGACGGAACTGGAGAGGATCAGCAAGGAAGAATGGCCGAGGATCCCCAAATCCAGGGGTGAAAAACTTGTTCCATTATTCCCAAGAAGACTCATGGCCGTACTGGCTCAAAAGGGGCTTCTACTCAATACTGAGCAAAGGGGCTGAAGACTTACGACCATGGGATAGTTCAGTTTTTCTTTTTTAATAAATTTGCAAAAATGTCTACATTTCTGTTTTTTCAGTTAAGATGGGGTGCAGAGTGTACATTAATAAGGGAAAAAATGAACTTTTTTGAATTTACCAAATGGCTGCAATGAAACAAAGAGTGGAAAAATGTAAAGGGGTCTGAAGACTTTTTGTACCACTGTATGTACGAGGGGTCCTGGCACCTTAGTGCGGTTTTTTTCCTGTCTCCTCATCTGATTTCATATAAGACCATAAAATCTGAGATTGATGCTGCTGTATGTGGTCCTGGCACCGCAGAGTCTCTCTTCTCCCTTCAGTCACTTTTCTTGATGTTGTTTTCACAGGAGCCCAGGGCGATGAACTCTGGGGTGCTGTATGTCGCCATCTTGCTCTGCGGGGGTCCTCACACTTTAATTTTCCCATCTTGGTAGGAAACACTGCGATCAGCCCCTCAGGACGAGAATTCAACATACAGGACCCGATATGATAGATATCAGAGCTTCCATGGATTGAAAGTCGGAATGTCGGAAATTAGAATTTTCCTGTCTTGTGCGGAGTTCTAATAATAATTAATCGTTCCGGCTCATTCTGTGTCGCTGCACAATACAAGTGAATGGGGGTTATATTGTGGCCCCCTCGGGTGCAGCGACAAAGAATCCGACCCCGATCACTTTGTAGCCATCTTTGGTCGGGCGACTTGTATCGTGGCCATAGTCGCCGCATGGCCCCAGCTTTCATTTTCGGGGGCCATGGTGTTTTCTTGGTGGCTGCTTGCTCACTGCTGCGTATCCCCTGGCCCCCGGGGGCCGCAGAGCCGCGCACCGCCGACCGCTAGTGTCCGGAACGAGAAAAACTTTATTGCCGTTTAATTAGTTCCATTGAATTATTTATTTATTATGTATCAATTATTGATGCGGCAGCGCGTCCCCCCGGCCCGGATCACACGTCACGCTCCGAAACGCGCTGTCAATGCTGATACTCAGCGAGATCTAGGGCTGGACAAGGTGCTGCGGGGTCTTAAAGGGGAAGTCCACCCACCAAAAAATCATCCGATCACATACATTACATTAAAGATATGTCAGCAGATGGCATAGGGTCTGCAGTCAGGGAGGAGGTGTAAAGTAAGTGCACCCCATACAGTGGTCTCCAACATAACATAACAGTATAAAAAACATTGTAATGGAGGATTATAGAAGTAAAAAATAAGCCCCCAAGTACATAAGAGGAAAAGGTCGCCGGCTTTGCCTCCTGTGCCTTGGAACAGAATTCTAAACTCTCAGACCTTCATCAATCTTGATTTTAGGTGGACTTCCCCTTTAAGAATGAATAGGGGGAGGAGAGGGATTGGCTAAAAAATATAGCGGTTGTCATTTGTAGGGATTTTTATTCTCTTAAAGCCTTAAAGAGATGTGGAAAAAAAAAAATCTTTCTCTAGGCGAGAAACAGCGCCACCCTTGTCTATAGGTTATATGTGGTACTGCAGCTTGGCTCTGCCCAAGTGAATGGAGCTGAAGCGCAGTACTACACACAAGCCATAGGACAAGGGTGGCGCTATAATCCCATACAACCCCTATAATGGGACTGACAGTGGACTGGCGGGTGCAATAACCTCCAATTATAGTTACTAAAGTGGAACCTAAAAACGTTATCCAACTCCGACTCAGAGGGCAGGAGGTTATTCCTTTCCCCAAATGTTTTGATGATCATTTCCCTGCGTTTTTACAAAAATCAAAATTCTTTCAGCAATTTTCATCTGTTCTAATGAAGTAAAAATGCATCAAAAATACATATTACATGCAGCGTTTTTCCTGACAACACTGTTTTTTTTTTTGGTGCAGAAAAAGACGTTGCCAAAACGCCATGTCACAGTGTGAACGTCTCCTTAGTTTTTCCACCTGGCGTTTTTCAAAACTTCTTCGCGGGGGGGAATCCTCAAAAGTTCCTGACATGAAGAGCTAAATTGATCTCCTGTAGAAATGAAGAATTGAGACGGTTTCTCAGGATGATTTTGGTGAGGATCCGTTCGGGAGTAGAAAAGATTCATCGGGTTTCAAGGCAGAATATTTCAGAATGAATTAGATGCTCCACAGAGAACGGCGCAGGACAAGAAACAGCAGCTCTCGGAGATCAGCGCATGATGGTTATAGATGTTCTCTGTGACCTCCGGTTATCACACATCTATATGGTCATCCAACCCAACCCAAACACGCTGCAGCCTGTCTCGGTCATTAGAGAAGCGGTAATGCGGTCCTGATCTCCATCAGTGTAGCTGGCAAAGGTGGCACCTAAACAATGTCTTTGACGTGCCCCCAAAGGAAGATCCGGGGGGGGCAACCTGCAGAGTGCAAAGTCAACACCAGTACAGCGCCCAGTCCACCGGTTTAGGAGCTCCTCATCAAGTTAGCAACACACCTCTGAATGCCAGATGGGATGACGCTCCGTCAGACCTGGAACATAGGGCAGCACGGTGGCGCAGTGGTTAGCACAGCAGCCTTGCAGCGCTGGGGTCCTGGGTTCTAATCCCACCCAGGACAACATCTGCAAAGAGTTTGTATGTTCTCTCCGTGTTTGCGTGGGTTTCCTCCGGGCACTCCGGTTTCCTCCCACATTCCAAAGACATACTGATAGGGATTCTAGATTGTGAGCCCCATCGGGGACAGTGGTGATAATGTGTGCAAAACTGTAAAGCGCTGCGGAATATGTTAGCGCTATATAAAAATAAAGATTATTATTATTATTATTATTATTATATTGAGGCACGACGCACCCGTCTTTTCAGTGAAAAAAACAAAAGGCCCGTACACCTTTGTTTTCGAGTGGGATTGGGATTTTCCGTTCCCCACATTTGGACGTTGTGACTCTTCACCTTTCCATTTGCCTCGTCACTGAACACTAGCCGGGAAGCAAAATCGTCATCTTCCAATATTGCCTGAAAAGGTGCACAGAATTCGCATCGGATGCCATGGTCGGCTGGCCGGAAATGTTGCAATAGCTGTATGCGATACGGTTTCTGGAGCAGTCACAGAATCTTACAAACAGTCGGCTGAATAATGCCAAGTTCACAACGTGTTGATTTCTGCGGGCTACGTCAAAATGTCTCTAAAACCCTCTCCACTGCTGCGACTGTAACACTTGGTGGTCCGGGGCTTTTATGTTTACACAATCATCCTGTCGATACCACCGCAGAACACTGGCGACCGAGTGAGTCGCTTTCATGCGGTCTTCAGACCACCCTGTTGACCTGGTGGGTCACTTTCATACTGTCTTCGGAACGCTCTGCTGACCTGGTGGGTCACTTTCATACTGTCATTGGAACGCTCTGCTGACCTGGTGGGTCACTTTCATATGGTCTTCTGAACACTCTGGTGACCTGGTGGGTCACTTTCATACGGTCTTCGGAACACTCTGGTGACTTGGTGGGTCACTTTCATACCGTCTTCTGAACACTCTGGTGACCTGGTCGGTCATTTTCATACGGTCTTTGGAACACTCTGGTGACCTGGTGGGTCATTTTCATATGTTCTTTGGAATGCTCTGCTGACCTGGTGGGTCACTATCATACTGTCCTTGGAACGCTCTGCTGACCTGGTGGGTCACTTTCATATGGTCTTCTGAACACTCTGGTGACCTGGTGGGTCACTTTCATACGGTCTTCGGAACACTCTGGTGACTTGGTGGGTCACTTTCATACCGTCTTCTGAACTCTCTGGTGACCTGGTGGGTCATTTTCATACGGTCTTTGGAACACTCTGGTGACCTGGTGGGTCATTTTCATACGGTCTTCAGAACACTCTGGTGACCTGGTGGGCCATTTTCATAGTTCTTCGTAATGCTCTGCTGACCTGGTGGGTCACTTTCATACTGTCCTTGGAATGCTCTGCTGACCTGGTGGGTCACTTTCATATGTTCTTTGGAATGCTCTGCTGACCTGGTGGGTCACTTTCATACTGTCTTCGGAACGCTCTGTTGACCTGGTGGGTCACTTTCATACTGTCCTTGGAGCGCTCTGCTGACCAGGTGGGTCACTTTCATATGGTCTTCTGAACACTCTGGTGACCTGGTGGGTCACTTTCATACGGTCTTCGGAACACTCTGGTGACCTGGTGGGTCACTTTCATATGGTCTTCTGAACAGTCTGGTGACTTGGTGGGTCACTTTCATACCGTCTTCTGAACACTCTGGTGACCTGGTGGGTCATTTTCATACGGTCTTTGGAACACTCTGGTGACCTGGTGGGTCATTTTCATACTGTCCTTGGAATGCTCTGCTGACCTGGTGGGTCACTTTCATACTGTCCTTGGAATGCTCTGCTGACCTGGTGGGTCACTGTCATACTGTCCTTGGAACGCTCTGCTGACCTGGTGGGTCACTTTCATGTGTTCTTTGGAATGCTCTGCTGACCTGGTGGGTCACTTTCATACTGTCCTTGGAACGCTCTGCTGACATGGTGGGTCACTTTCATACTGTCCTTGAAATGCTCTGCTGAACTGGTGGGCCACTTTTATACTGTCCTTGGAATGCTCTGCTGACCTGGTGGGTCACTTTCATGTGTTCTTTGGAATGCTCTGCTGACCTGGTGGGTCACTTTCATACTGTCCTTGGAATGCTCTGCTGACCTGGTTGGTCACTTTCATACTGTCCTTGGAACGCTCTGCTGACCTGGTGGGTCACTTTCATATGTTCTTTGGAATGCTCTGCAGACCTGGTGGGTCACTTTGTTACGGTCCTCAGAACGCTCAGGAGACATGGTGGGTCACTTTCATATGTTCTTTGGAATGCTCTGCTGACCTGGTGGGTCACTTTCATACTGTCCTTGGAAGCTCTACTGACCTGTTGGGTCACTTTCACAGTCTTCGGAATGCTTTGGTGACCTGGTGGGTCACCTTCATACTGTTCTTGGAACGCTCTGCTGACCTGGTGGGTCACTTTCATATGTTCTTTGGAATGCTCTGCTGACCTGGTGGGTCACTTTCATATGTTCTTTGGAATGCTCTGCTGACCTGGTGGGTCACTTTCATACTGTCCTTGGAAGCTCTACTGACCTGTTGGGTCACTTTCACAGTCTTCGGAATGCTTTGGTGACCTGGTGGGTCACCTTCATACTGTTCTTGGAACGCTCTGCTGACCTGGTGGGTCACTTTCATATGTTCTTTGGAATGCTCTGCTGACCTGGTGGGTCACTTTCATATGTTCTTTGGAATGCTCTGCTGACCTGGTGGGTCACTTTCATACTGTCTTTGGAATGCTCTGCTGACCTGGTGGGTCACTTTCATACTGTCCTTGGAATGCTCTGCTGACCTGGTGGGTCACTTTCATACTGTCCTTGGAACGCTCTGCTGACCTGGTGGGTCACTTTCATACTGTCCTTGGAACGCTCTGCTGACCTGGTGGGTCACTTTCATACTGTCCTTGGAATGCTCTGCTGACCTGGTGGGTCACTTTCATACTGTCCTTGGAATGCTCTGCTGACCTGGTGGGTCACTTTCATACTGTCCTTGGAACGCTCTGCTGACCTGGTGGGTCACTTTCATACTGTCCTTGGAACGCTCTGCTGACCTGGTGGGTCACTTTCATATGTTCTTTGGAACGCTCTGGTGACCTGGTGGGTCACTTTTGTACTGTCTCCGGAACGTTTGGTAACAATTGATTTACACTTCTCGTACTCTAAAACACAAAATGCTTTCTCTTCCATGGTCGGCATTTTGCCACCTGGCGAGTCAAGAGCAATTCTGCGTGCGCGACTTGCAGACCCTGAGATGTGACCTTTCGATACGTTATTATTACAAACGGTTGAAATTTATATCTTTGCAGTGATATGAATGCAGACGCGGATGAATCTTTTATAATCGCCCTTTATGGTCATGGAAACCCTTTTTCGAAAGCCCTTGCCTCTTGGCTCTGGCGCACGTTCTGCCGATGTTTTGGCCCCGATGATAACAAATCCTGGTTTCTTTGCCGGAATGGAAAACGAGTGCAGTTTTCTTAGTGAAGATGAATATTTCATAGGCTGTGTTACATAATCCGGGGCTGGGGATCGCGTTACTGGATCACCTAACAAGACGCGGCACTTACACTGCAGCCTCCTGGCATCACCAGGGGAAAAGCGAGCGGGAAAAGTGCAATTACCCATCCTGACCCCATTCCAGGGATTACGGACGTTCTTCTGGAAGCCTAAAGTAACAGTCCGAGTAGAGCGCAGCCGGAGGAGGAGGAGGAGGAGGAAACAGTTATTATTTTTTACATGAATGCATGTATTTGGGGCTAAAACTAATCTTTGCTTTAAAAGTGTTGCCCTGTTCGGCTTTTACAGATTCTTTATTTCCCTGCACATTGTTGGCTGCAGAACGAGTTAACTGAGTATCTGTCAGTGAGTTCATTTGGATAGGAGAGTTTCTAAGTCTTAGCTGTTTCAGATGAGCCATCTAATGTCCCAATGACTTATCCCTGGTGATCTATTAATTTACCTTAATCACTTATATAGCGCCATCATAGTCCGCAGCGCTGTTCAGACATCATCATCACTGTCCCCGTTGGGGCTCACAATCTAGATTCCTCATCAGGAAACCCGCGCAAACACGGGAAGAACATACAAACTCCTTGCAGATGTCGTCCAGTGCTAACCCCTAAGTTGTTTTTTTCCTACGCAGGACCCCCCAGAGTGGTAGATATGATCTATGGTGGTCTGGTGGTTAGTAAAAAAACATCTCCGCTTGCCTGGTGATACAGACATTCGATGCCCGATGTCGGGGGAGTTTGTCCATTTCCCTGGAGGTCCAGAGGTGTAAAAATAATCCAGAGACACCCATGTTCCTGGTGTCTGAAGGGATCAGACAGTGATGATCATAGACATTTAGGACCATTCCTTCGCTGCAGAGGGGTCTTGTAACATTAACGCCGTGACGTTCCTGGTGGGATAGTGTTTTCTTGAAACAATGCAAAGTGTAAGAAAAAAAAAATCGCCTTTCCCTGGTGTCCGTGCTGTACCGCAGGCGCCTCCTCGCACGTGCAGCCGTTTTTATTACCCCCTCACTAGACGCATCTGCTTTGCTCTCAGCACCCACCATTATCCACCAGTTTCATGTAATAAACATAATTCAGCGAAATCCAGGAACTCGTCGCTCCCAGAAGAGCAATTACATGGAGACGTCGGGCGACGATTAACGCTGCGTTCGCCTGTTACTTCTCTGTTCTATTCTGTGACAACTGGGAGGGAAGACGAGGGCGGCGCACTACAGAACCCAGCAGCTCATTCATGTACGCATCTGCGGCATCTGCAGAGCATTATACTGTATGTGCTCTGCTCACCCGCTGCAGCACAATGTCAGAAAGACGCAAAACACATCAGAATGCAGGAAATAGCGTAAAAATGGAGAATATTCCAGCAAGAAACAAGAGACACGAGCAGCCACATGTGACAGAAGCAACCAATGAGCAATCCGCTATATCCCCTGTGCTGCAATATAGACGAAATATATCCAAAGATGGGCTATCTGCAAGAATATAACTACTATAATACTGCCCCTATGTACAGGAATATAACTGCTATAATACTGCTCCTATGTACAGGAATATAACTGCTATAATACTGCTCCTATGTACAAGAATATAACTACTATAATACTGCCCCTATCTACGAGAATATAACTACTATAATACTGCCCCTATGTACAAGAATATAACTACTATAATACTGCCCCTATGTACAAGAATATAACTACTATAATACTGCTCCTATGTACAAGAATATAACTACTATAATACTGCTCCTATGTACAAGAATATAACTACTATAATACTGGCCCTATCTACGAGAATATAACTACTATAATACTGCCCCTATGTACAAGAATATAACTACTATAATACTGCCCCTATGTACAAGAATATAACTACTATAATACTGCCCCTATGTACAAGAATATAACTACTATAATACTGCCCCTATGTACAAGAATATAACTACTATAATACTGCCCCTATGTACAAGAATATAACTACTATAATACTGCCCCTATGTACAATAATATAACTACTATAATACTGATCCCTATGTACAATAATATAACTACTATAATACTGATCCCTATGTACAAGAATATAACTACTATAATACTGCCCCTATGTACAAGAATATAACTACTATAATACTGCCCCTATGTACAAGAATATAAATACTATAATACTGCTCCTATGTACAAGAATATAACTACTATAATACTGCCTCTATGTACAAGAATATAACTACTATAATACTGCCCCTATGTACAAGACTATAACTACTATAATACTGCTCCTATGTACAAGAATATAACTACTATAATACTGCCCCTATGTACAAGAATATAACTACTATAATACTGCTCCTATGTACAAGAATATAACTACTATAATACTGCTCCTATGTACAAGAATATAACTACTATAATACTGCCCCTATGTACAAGAATATAACTACTATAATACTGCCCCTATGTACAAGAATATAAATACTATAATACTGCTCCTATGTACAAGAATATAACTACTATAATACTGCCTCTATGTACAAGAATATAACTACTATAATACTGCTCCTATGTACAAGAATATAACTACTATAATACTGCTCCTATGTACAAGAATATAACTACTATAATACTGCTCCTATGTACAGGAATATAACTGCTATAATACTGCTCCTATGTACAAGAATATAACTACTATAATACTGCCCCTATGTACAAGAATATAACTACTATAATACTGCCCCTATGTACAAGAATATAAATACTATAATACTGCTCCTATGTACAAGAATATAACTACTATAATACTGCCTCTATGTACAAGAATATAACTACTATAATACTGCTCCTATGTACAAGAATATAACTACTATAATACTGCCCCTATGTACAGGAATATAACTGCTATAATACTGCTCCTATGTACAGGAATATAACTGCTATAATACTGCTCCTATGTACAAGAATATAACTACTATAATACTGCCCCTATGTACAAGAATATAACTACTATAATACTGCCCCTATGTACAAGAATATAAATACTATAATACTGCTCCTATGTACAAGAATATAACTACTATAATACTGCCTCTATGTACAAGAATATAACTACTATAATACTGCTCCTATGTACAAGAATATAACTACTATAATACTGCCCCTATGTACAGGAATATAACTACTATAATACTGCTCCTATGTACAGGAATATAACTGCTATAATACTGCTCCTATGTACAAGAATATAACTACTATAATACTGCCCCTATGTACAAGAATATAACTACTATAATACTGCTCCTATGTACAAGAATATAAATACTATAATACTGCTCCTATGTACAAGAATATAACTACTATAATACTGCCTCTATGTACAAGAATATAACTACTATAATACTGCTCCTATGTACAAGAATATAACTACTATAATACTGCCCCTATGTACAAGAATATAACTACTATAATACTGCCCCCATGTACAAGAATATAACTACTATAATACTGCTCCTATGTACAAGAATATAACTACTATAATACTGCTCCTATGTACAAGAATATAACTACTATAATACTGCCCCTATGTACAAGAATATAACTACTATAATACTGCCCCCATGTACAAGAATATAACTACTATAATACTGCCCCCTATGTACAAGAATATAACTACTATAATACTGCTCCTATGTACAAGAATATAACTACTATAATACTGCCCCTATGTACAAGAATATAACTACTATAATACTGCCCCCTATGTACAAGAATATAACTACTATAATACTGCCTCTATGTACAAGAATATAACTACTATAATACTGCTCCCCTATGTACAAGAATATAACTACTATAATACTGCCCCCCTATGTACAGGAATATAACTACTATAATACTGCTCCTATGTACAAGAATATAACTACTATAATACTGCCCCTATGTACAAGAATATAACTACTATAATACTGCCTCTATGTACAAGAATATAACTACTATAATACTGCTCCCCTATGTACAAGAATATAACTACTATAATACTGCCCCCCTATGTACAGGAATATAACTACTATAATACTGCTC
The DNA here is from genome assembly GCF_032444005.1 of Ranitomeya imitator. Classification (NCBI taxonomy): domain Eukaryota; kingdom Metazoa; phylum Chordata; class Amphibia; order Anura; family Dendrobatidae; genus Ranitomeya; species Ranitomeya imitator. The sequence continues at coordinate 694,706,296 of NC_091286.1, read as the reverse complement.
CTATGTACAAGAATATAACTACTATAATACTGCCCCTATGTACAAGAATATAACTACTATAATACTGCCTCTATGTACAAGAATATAACTACTATAATACTGCTCCCCTATGTACAAGAATATAACTACTATAATACTGCCCCCCTATGTACAAGAATATAACTACTATAATACTGCCTCTATGTACAAGAATATAACTACTATAATACTGCCCCCCTATGTACAAGAATATAACTACTATAATACTGCCCCCTATGTACAAGAATATAACTACTATAATACTGCCTCTATGTACAAGAATATAACTACTATAATACTGCCCCTATGTACAGGAATATAACTACTATAATACTGCCCCTATGTACAAGAATATAACTACTATAATACTGCTCCTATGTACAAGAATATAACTACTATAATACTGCTCCTATGTACAAGAATATAACTACTATAATACTGCCCCTATGTACAAGGATATAACTACTATAATACTGCCCCTATATACAAGAATATAACTACTATAATACTGCCTCTATGTACAAGAATATAACTACTATAATACTGCTCCCCTATGTACAAGAATATAACTACTATAATACTGCCCCTATGTACAAGAATATAACTACTATAATACTGCCCCATGTACAAGAATATAACTACTATAATACTGCCCCTATGTACAAGAATATAACTATTATAATACTGCACCTATGTACAAGAATATAACTACTATAATACTGCCCCTATGTACAAGAATATAACTATTATAATACTGCTCCTATGTACAAGAATATAACTACTATAATACTGCCCCTATGTACAAGAATATAACTATTATAATACTGCTCCTATGTACAAGAATATAACTACTATAATACTGCCCCTATGTACAAGAATATAACTATTATAATACTGATCCTATGTACAAGAATATAACTACTATAATACTGCTCCCATGTACAAGAATATAACTACTATAATACTGCTCCTATGAACAAGAATATAACCACTATAATACTGCCCCTATGTGCAAGAATATAACTATTATAATACTGCTCCTATGTACAAGAATATAACTACTATAATACTGCCTCTATGTACAAGAATATAACTACTATAATACTGCTCCTATGTACAAGAATATAACTACTATAATACTGCCCCCTATGTACAAGAATATAACTACTATAATACTGCCCCTATGTACAAGAATATAACTACTATAATACTGCCCCCATGTACAAGAATATAACTACTATAATACTGCTCCTATGTACAAGAATATAACTACTATAATACTGCTCCTATGTACAAGAATATAACTACTATAATACTGCCCCTATGTACAAGAATATAACTACTATAATACTGCCCCCATGTACAAGAATATAACTACTATAATACTGCCCCCTATGTACAAGAATATAACTACTATAATACTGCTCCTATGTACAAGAATATAACTACTATAATACTGCCCCTATGTACAAGAATATAACTACTATAATACTGCCCCCTATGTACAAGAATATAACTACTATAATACTGCCTCTATGTACAAGAATATAACTACTATAATACTGCTCCCCTATGTACAAGAATATAACTACTATAATACTGCCCCCCTATGTACAGGAATATAACTACTATAATACTGCTCCTATGTACAAGAATATAACTACTATAATACTGCCCCTATGTACAAGAATATAACTACTATAATACTGCCTCTATGTACAAGAATATAACTACTATAATACTGCTCCCCTATGTACAAGAATATAACTACTATAATACTGCCCCCCTATGTACAGGAATATAACTACTATAATACTGCTCCTATGTACAAGAATATAACTACTATAATACTGCCCCTATGTACAAGAATATAACTACTATAATACTGCCTCTATGTACAAGAATATAACTACTATAATACTGCTCCCCTATGTACAAGAATATAACTACTATAATACTGCCCCCCTATGTACAAGAATATAACTACTATAATACTGCCTCTATGTACAAGAATATAACTACTATAATACTGCCCCCCTATGTACAAGAATATAACTACTATAATACTGCCCCCTATGTACAAGAATATAACTACTATAATACTGCCTCTATGTACAAGAATATAACTACTATAATACTGCCCCTATGTACAGGAATATAACTACTATAATACTGCCCCTATGTACAAGAATATAACTACTATAATACTGCTCCTATGTACAAGAATATAACTACTATAATACTGCTCCTATGTACAAGAATATAACTACTATAATACTGCCCCTATGTACAAGGATATAACTACTATAATACTGCCCCTATATACAAGAATATAACTACTATAATACTGCCTCTATGTACAAGAATATAACTACTATAATACTGCTCCCCTATGTACAAGAATATAACTACTATAATACTGCCCCTATGTACAAGAATATAACTACTATAATACTGCCCCATGTACAAGAATATAACTACTATAATACTGCCCCTATGTACAAGAATATAACTATTATAATACTGCACCTATGTACAAGAATATAACTACTATAATACTGCCCCTATGTACAAGAATATAACTATTATAATACTGCTCCTATGTACAAGAATATAACTACTATAATACTGCCCCTATGTACAAGAATATAACTATTATAATACTGCTCCTATGTACAAGAATATAACTACTATAATACTGCCCCTATGTACAAGAATATAACTATTATAATACTGATCCTATGTACAAGAATATAACTACTATAATACTGCTCCCATGTACAAGAATATAACTACTATAATACTGCTCCTATGAACAAGAATATAACCACTATAATACTGCCCCTATGTGCAAGAATATAACTATTATAATACTGCTCCTATGTACAAGAATATAACTACTATAATACTGCCTCTATGTACAAGAATATAACTACTATAATACTGCTCCTATGTACAAGAATATAACTACTATAATACTGCCCCCTATGTACAAGAATATAACTACTATAATACTGCCCCTATGTACAAGAATATAACTACTATAATACTGCCCCTATGTACAAGAATATAACTATTATAATACTGCTCCTATGTACAAGAATATAACTACTATAATACTGCCCCTATGTACAAGAATATAACTACTATTATACTGCTCCTATGTACAAGAATATAACTACTATAATACTGCCCCCTATGTACAAAAATATAACTACTATAATACTGCTCCTATATACAAGAATATAACTACTATAATACTGCCCCTATGTACAAGAATATAACTATTATAATACTGCTCCTATGTACAAGAATATAACTACTATAATACTACCCCTATGTACAAGAATATAACTACTATAATACTGCCCCTATGTACAAGAATATAGCTACTATAATACTGCCCCTATGTACAATAATATAACTACTATAATACTGCTCCTATGTACAAGAATATAAATACTATAATACTGCCCCTATGTACAATAATATAACTACTATAATAATGCTCCTATGTACAAGAATATAACTACTATAATACTGCCTCTATGTACAAGAATATAACTACTATAATACTGCTCCTATGTACAAGAATATAACTACTATAATACTGCCCCCTATGTACAAGAATATAACTACTATAATACTGCCCCTATGTACAAGAATATAACTACTATAATACTGCCCCTATGTACAAGAATATAACTATTATAATACTGCTCCTATGTACAAGAATATAACTACTATAATACTGCCCCTATGTACAAGAATATAACTACTATTATACTGCTCCTATGTACAAGAATATAACTACTATAATACTGCCCCCTATGTACAAAAATATAACTACTATAATACTGCTCCTATATACAAGAATATAACTACTATAATACTGCCCCTATGTACAAGAATATAACTATTATAATACTGCTCCTATGTACAAGAATATAACTACTATAATACTACCCCTATGTACAAGAATATAACTACTATAATACTGCCCCTATGTACAAGAATATAGCTACTATAATACTGCCCCTATGTACAATAATATAACTACTATAATACTGCTCCTATGTACAAGAATATAACTACTATAATACTGCCCCTATGTACAATAATATAACTACTATAATAATGCTCCTATGTACAAGAATATAACTACTATAATACTGCTCCCTATGTACAAGAATATAACTACTATAATACTGCTCCTATTTACAAGAATATATCTACTATAATACTGCTCCTATATATAAGAATATAACTACTATAATACTGCTCCTATGTACAAGAATATAACTACTATAATACTGCCCGCTATGTACAAGAATATAGCTACTATAATACTGCTCCTATGTACAATAATATAACTACTATAATACTGCTCCTATGTACAAGAATATAACTACTATAATACTGCTCCTATGTACAAGAATATAACTACTATAATACTGCCCCCTATGTACAAGAATTTAGCTACTATAATACTGCCACTATGTACAGGAATATAACTACTATAATAATGCTCCTATGTACAAGAATATAACTACTATAATACTGCCCCCTATGTACAAGAATTTAGCTACTATAATACTGCCACTATGTACAGGAATATAACTACTATAATACTGCTCCTATGTACAAGAATATATCTACTATAATACTGCTCCTATATATAAGAATATAACTACTATAATACTGCTCCTATGTACAAGAATATAACTACTATAATACTGCCCGCTATGTACAAGAATATAGCTACTATAATACTGCTCCTATGTACAATAATATAACTACTATAATACTGCTCCTATGTACAAAAATATAACTACTATAATACTGCTCCTATGTACAAGAATATAACTACTATAATACTGCCCCCTATGTACAAGAATTTAGCTACTATAATACTGCCACTATGTACAGGAATATAACTACTATAATAATGCTCCTATGTACAGGAATATAACTACTATAATACTGCTCATATGTACAAGAATATAACTACTATAATACTGCTCCTATGTACAAGAATATAACTACTATAATACTGCTCATATGTACAAGAATATAACTACTATAATACTGCTCCTATGTACAAGAATATAACTACTATAATACTGCCCCTATGTACAAGAATATAACTACTATAATACTGCCCCCTATGTACAAGAATATAACTACTATAATACTGCCCCCTATGTACAAGAATATAACTACTATAATACTGCTCCTATATACAAGAATATAACTGCTATAATACTACTCCCTATGTACAAGAATATAAGTACTATAATACTGCCCCCTATGTACAAGAATATAGCTACTATAATACTGCTCCTATGTACAATAATATAACTACTATAATACTGCCTCCTATGTACAAGAATATAGCTACTATAATACTGCTCCTATGTACAATAACATAACTACTATAATACTGCTCATATGTACAAGAATATAACTACTATAATACTGCTCCTATGTACAAGAATATAACTACTATAATACTGCCCCCTATGTACAAGAATTTAGCTACTATAATACTGCCCCTATGTACAATAATATAACTACTATAATACTGCTGCTATGTACAAGAATATAACTACTATAATACTGCTCCTATGTACAAGAATATAACTACTATAATACTGCCCCCTATGTACAAGAATATAGCTACTATAATACTGCCCCTAAGTACAATAATATAACTACTATAATACTGCTCCTATGTACAAGAATATTATTACTATAATACTGCTCCTATGTACAAGAATACAACTACTATAATACTGCCCCTATGTACAATAATATAACTACTATAATAATGCTCCTATGTACAAGAATATAACTACTATAATACTGCCCCTATGTACAATAATATAACTACTATAATAATGCTCCTATGTACAAGAATATAACTACTATAATACTGCTCCCTATGTACAAGAATATAACTACTATAATACTGCTCCTATGTACAAGAATATATCTACTATAATACTGCTCCTATATATATAGGAATATAACTACTATAATACTGCTCCTATGTACAAGAATATAACTACTATATTACTGCCACTATGTACAGGAATATAACTACTATAATAATGCTCCTATGTACATGAATATAACAACTATAATACTGCTGCTATGTACAAGAATATAACTACTATATTACTGCTCCTATGTACAAGAATATAACTACTATAATACTGCTCATATGTACAAGAATATAACTACCATAATACTGCTCCTATGTACAAGAATATAACTACTATAATACTGCCCCTATGTACAAGAATATAACTACTATAATACTGCCCCCTATGTACAAGAATATAACTAATATAATACTGCTCCTATATACAAGAATATAACTGCTATAATACTGCTCCCTATGTACAAAAATATAAGTACTATAATACTGCCCCCTATGTACAAGAATATAGCTACTATAATACTGCTCCTATGTACAATAATATAACTACTATAATACTGCCCCCTATGTACAAGAATATAGCTACTATAATACTGCTCCTATGTACAATAATATAACTACTATAATACTGCTCCTATGTACAAGAATATAACTACTATAATACTGCTCCTATGTACAAGAATATAACTACTATAATACTGCCCCCTATGTACAAGAATTTAGCTACTATAATACTGCCCCTATGTACAATAATATAACTACTATAATATTGCTGCTATGTACAAGAATATAACTACTATAATACTGCTCCTATGTACAAGAATATAACTACTATAATACTGCCCCCTATGTACAAGAATATAGCTACTATAATACTGCCCCTATGTACAATAATATAACTACTATAATACTGCTCCTATGTACAAGAATATAATTACTATAATACTGCTCCTATGTACAAGAATATAACTATTATAATACTGCCCCTATGTACAATAATATAACTACTATAATAATGCTCCTATGTACAAGAATATATCTACTATAATACTGCTCCCTATGTACAAGAATATAACTACTATAATACTGCTCCTATGTACAAGAATATATCTACTATAATACTGCTCCTATATATAAGAATATAACTACTATAATACTGCTCCTATGTACAAGAATATAACTACTATAATACTGCCACTATGTACAGGAATATAACTACTATAATACTGCTCCTATGTACAAGAATATAACTACAATAATACTGCCCCTATGTACAAGACTATAACTACTATAACACTGCTCCCTATGTACAAGAATATAACTACTATAATACTGCTCCTATGTACAAGAATATAACTACTATAATACTGTTCATATGTACAAGAATATAACTACTATAATACTGCTCCTATGTACAAGAATATAACTACTATAATACTGCCCCCTATGTACAAGAATATAGCTACTATAATACTGCCCCTAAGTACAATAATATAACTACTATAATACTGCTCCTATGTACAAGAATATTATTACTATAATACTGCTCCTATGTACAAGAATACAACTACTATAATACTGCCCCTATGTACAATAATATAACTACTATAATAATGCTCCTATGTACAAGAATATAACTACTATAATACTGCCCCTATGTACAATAATATAACTACTATAATAATGCTCCTATGTACAAGAATATAACTACTATAATACTGCTCCCTATGTACAAGAATATAACTACTATAATACTGCTCCTATGTACAAGAATATATCTACTATAATACTGCTCCTATATATATAGGAATATAACTACTATAATACTGCTCCTATGTACAAGAATATAACTACTATATTACTGCCACTATGTACAGGAATATAACTACTATAATAATGCTCCTATGTACATGAATATAACAACTATAATACTGCTGCTATGTACAAGAATATAACTACTATATTACTGCTCCTATGTACAAGAATATAACTACTATAATACTGCTCATATGTACAAGAATATAACTACCATAATACTGCTCCTATGTACAAGAATATAACTACTATAATACTGCCCCTATGTACAAGAATATAACTACTATAATACTGCCCCCTATGTACAAGAATATAACTAATATAATACTGCTCCTATATACAAGAATATAACTGCTATAATACTGCTCCCTATGTACAAAAATATAAGTACTATAATACTGCCCCTATGTACAAGAATATAGCTACTATAATACTGCTCCTATGTACAATAATATAACTACTATAATACTGCCCCCTATGTACAAGAATATAGCTACTATAATACTGCTCCTATGTACAATAATATAACTACTATAATACTGCTCCTATGTACAAGAATATAACTACTATAATACTGCTCCTATGTACAAGAATATAACTACTATAATACTGCCCCCTATGTACAAGAATTTAGCTACTATAATACTGCCTCTATGTACAATAATATAACTACTATAATATTGCTGCTATGTACAAGAATATAACTACTATAATACTGCTCCTATGTACAAGAATATAACTACTATAATACTGCCCCCTATGTACAAGAATATAGCTACTATAATACTGCCCCTATGTACAATAATATAACTACTATAATACTGCTCCTATGTACAAGAATATAATTACTATAATACTGCTCCTATGTACAAGAATATAACTATTATAATACTGCCCCTATGTACAATAATATAACTACTATAATAATGCTCCTATGTACAAGAATATATCTACTATAATACTGCTCCCTATGTACAAGAATATAACTACTATAATACTGCTCCTATGTACAAGAATATATCTACTATAATACTGCTCCTATATATAAGAATATAACTACTATAATACTGCTCCTATGTACAAGAATATAACTACTATAATACTGCCACTATGTACAGGAATATAACTACTATAATACTGCTCCTATGTACAAGAATATAACTACAATAATACTGCCCCTATGTACAAGACTATAACTACTATAACACTGCTCCCTATGTACAAGAATATAACTACTATAATACTGCTCCTATGTACAAGAATATAACTACTATAATACTGTTCATATGTACAAGAATATAACTACTATAATACTGCTCCTATGTACAAGAATATAACTACTATAATACTGCCCCCTATGTACAAGAATATAGCTACTATAATACTGCCCCTATGTACAATAATATAACTACTATTATAGTAGTTATATTCTTGTACATAGCAGCAGTATTACAGTAGTTATATTCTTGTACATAGGGGCAGTATTATAGTAGTTATATTCTTGTACATAGGGGCAGTATTATAGTAGTTATATTCTTGTATATAGGAGCAGTATTATAGTAGTTATATTCTTGTACATAGGGGCAGTATTATAGTAGTTATATTCTTGTACATAGGGGCAGTATTATAGTAGTTATATTCTTGTACATAGGGGCAGTATTATAGTAGTTATATTCTTGTACATAGGGAGCAGTATTATAGTAGTTATATTCTTGTACATAGGGAGCAGTATTATAGTAGTTATATTCTTGTACATAGGGGCAGTATTATAGTAGTTATATTCTTGTACATAGGAGCAGTATTATAGTAGTTATATTCTTGTACATAGGGGCAGTATTATAGTAGTTATATTCTTGTACATAGGGGCAGTATTATAGTAGTTATATTCTTGTATATAGGAGCAGTATTATAGTAGTTATATTCTTGTACATAGGGGCAGTATTATAGTAGTTATATTCTTGTACATAGGGGCAGTATTATAGTAGTTATATTCTTGTACATAGGGGCAGTATTATAGTAGTTATATTCTTGTACATAGGGAGCAGTATTATAGTAGTTATATTCTTGTACATAGGGAGCAGTATTATAGTAGTTATATTCTTGTACATAGGGGCATTATTATAGTAGTTATATTCTTGTACATAGGAGCAGTATTATAGTAGTTATATTCTTGTACATAGGAGCAGTATTATAGTAGTTATATTCTTGTACATAGGAGCAGTATTATAGTAGTTATATTCTTGTACATAGGGGCAGTATTATAGTAGTTATATTCTTGTACATAGGGAGCAGTATTATAGTAGTTATATTCTTGTACATAGGGGCAGTATTATAGTAGTTATATTGTTGTACATCATAGGGGGCAGTATTATAGTAGTTATATTCTTGTACATAGGGGCAGTATTATAGTAGTTATATTGTTGTACATCATAGGGGGCAGTATTACAGTAGTTATATTCTTGTACATAGGGGGCAGTATTATAGTAGTTATATTCTTGTACATAGGGGCAGTATTATAGTAGTTATATTGTTGTACATCATAGGGGGCAGTATTATAGTAGTTATATTCTTGTACATAGGGGCAGTATTATAGTAGTTATATTGTTGTACATCATAGGGGGCAGTATTATAGTAGTTATATTCTTGTACATAGGAGCAGTATTATAGTAGTTATATTCTTGTATATAGGAGCAGTATTATAGTAGTTATATTCTTGTACATAGGAGCAGTATTATAGTAGTTATATTCTTGTACATAGGGGCAGTATTATAGTAGTTATATTCTTGTACATAGGAGCAGTATTATAGTAGTTATATTCTTTTACATAGGGGCAGTATTATAGTAGTTATATTCTTTTACATAGGGGCAGTATTATAGTAGTTATATTCTTGTACATAGGGGCAGTATTATAGTAGTTATATTCTTGTACATAGGGGCAGTATTATAGTAGTTATATTCTTGTACATAGCAGCAGTATTACAGTAGTTATAGTCTTGTACATAGGGGCAGTATTATAGTAGTTATATTCTTGTACATAGGGGTAGTATTATAGTAGTTATATTCTTGTACATATGAGCAGTATTATAGTAGTTATATTCTTATACATAGGAGCAGTATTATAGTAGTTATATTCTTGTACATAGGGGCAGTATTATAGTAGTTATATTCTTGTACATAGCAGCAGTATTACAGTAGTTATATTCTTGTACATAGGGGCAGTATTATAGTAGTTATATTACATAGTAACATAGTAACATAGTTAGTAAGGCCGAAAAAAGACATTTGTCCATCCAGTTCAGCCAATATTCCATCATAATAAATCCCCAGATCTACGTCCTTCTACAGAACCTAATAATTGTATGATACAATATTGTTCTGCTCCAGGAAGACATCCAGGCCTCTCTTGAACCCCTCGACTGAGTTCGCCATCACCACCTCCTCAGGCAAGCAATTCCAGATTCTCACCACCCTAACAGTAAAGAATCCTCTTCTATGTTGGTGGAAAAACCTTCTCTCCTCCAGACGCAAAGAATGCCCCCTTGTGCCCGTCACCTTCCTTGGTATAAACAGATCCTCAGCGAGATATTTGTATTGTCCCCTTATATACTTATACATGGTTATTAGATCGCCCCTCAGTCGTCTTTTTTCTAGACTAAATAATCCTAATTTCGCTAATCTATCTGGGTATTGTAGTTCTCCCATCCCCTTTATTAATTTTGTTGCCCTCCTTTGTACTCTCTCTAGTTCCATTATATCCTTCCTGAGCACCGGTGCCCAAAACTGGACACAGTACTCCATGTGCGGTCTAACTAGGGATTTGTACAGAGGCAGTATAATGCTCTCATCATGTGTATCCAGACCTCTTTTAATGCACCCCATGATCCTGTTTGCCTTGGCAGCTGCTGCCTGGCACTGGCTGCTCCAGGTAAGTTTATCATTAACTAGGATCCCCAAGTCCTTCTCCCTGTCAGATTTACCCAGTGGTTTCCCATTCAGTGTGTAATGGTGATATTGATTCCCTCTTCCCATGTGTATAACCTTACATTTATCATTGTTAAACCTCATCTGCCACCTTTCAGCCCAAGTTTCCAACTTATCCAGATCCATCTGTAGCAGAATACTATCTTCTCTTGTATTAACTGCTTTACATAGTTTTGTATCATCTGCAAATATCGATATTTTACTGTGTAAACCTTCTACCAGATCATTAATGAATATGTTGAAGAGAACAGGTCCCAATACTGACCCCTGCGGTACCCCACTGGTCACAGCGACCCAGTTAGAGACTATACCATTTATAACCACCCTCTGCTTTCTATCACTAAGCCAGTTACTAACCCATTTACACACAATTTCCCCCAGACCAAGCATTCTCATTTTGTGTACCAACCTCTTGTGCGGCACGGTATCAAACGCTTTGGAAAAATCGAGATATAACACGTCCAATGACTCACCGTGGTCCAGCCTATAGCTTACCTCTTCATAAAAACTGATTAGATTGGTTTGACAGGAGCGATTTCTCATATTCTTGTACATAGGAGCAGTATTATAGTAGTTATATTCTTGTACATAGGAGCAGTATTATAGTAGTTATATTCTTGTACATAGGAGCAGTATTATAGTAGTTATATTCTTGTACATAGGAGCAGTATTATAGTAGTTATATTCTTGTACATAGGAGCAGTATTATAGTAGTTATATTCTTGTACATAGGAGCAGTATTATAGTAGTTATATTCTTGTACATAGGAGCAGTATTATAGTAGTTATATTCTTGTACATAGGAGCAGTATTATAGTAGTTATATTCTTGTACATAGGGGGCAGTATTATAGTAGTTATATTCTTGTACATAGGAGCAGTATTATAGTAGTTATATTCTTGTACATAGGAGCAGTATTATAGTAGTTATATTCTTGTACATAGGAGCAGTATTATAGTAGTTATATTCTTGTACATAGGAGCAGTATTATAGTAGTTATATTCTTCTACATAGGAGCAGTATTATAGTAGTTATATTCTTGTACATAGGAGCAGTATTATAGTAGTTATATTCTTGTACATAGGAGCAGTATTATAGTAGTTATATTCTTGTACATAAGGGGCAGTATTATAGTAGTTATATTCTTGTACATAGGAGCAGTATTATAGTAGTTATATTCTTGTACATAGGAGCAGTATTATAGTAGTTATATTCTTGTACATAGGAGCAGTATTATAGTAGTTATATTCTTGTACATAGGGGCAGTATTATAGTAGTTATATTCTTGTACATAGGAGCAGTATTATAGTAGTTATATTCTTGTACATAGGGGCAGTATTATAGTAGTTATATTCTTGTATATAGGAGCAGTATTATAGTAGTTATATTCTTGTACATAGGGGCAGTATTATAGTAGTTATATTCTTGTATATAGGAGCAGTATTATAGTAGTTATATTCTTGTACATAGGGGCAGTATTATAGTAGTTATATTCTTGTACATAGGAGCAGTATTATAGTAGTTATATTCTTGTACATAGGGGCAGTATTATAGTAGTTATATTCTTGTACATAGGGGCAGTATTATAGTAGTTATATTCTTGTACATAGGAGCAGTATTATAGTAGTTATATTCTTGTACATAGGGGCAGTATTATAGTAGTTATATTCTTGTACATAGGAGCAGTATTATAGTAGTTATATTCTTGTACATAGGGGCAGTATTATAGTAGTTATATTCTTGTACATAGGGGCAGTATTATAGTAGTTATATTCTTGTACATAGGAGCAGTATTATAGTAGTTATATTCTTGTACATAGGAGCAGTATTATAGTAGTTATATTCTTGTACATAGGAGCAGTATTATAGTAGTTATATTCTTGTACATAGGGGCAGTATTATAGTAGCTATATTCTTGTACATAGGGGGTAGCATTATTTACAATATATACAGTATATCCAATATATCAGTTTATTTTACCATGTGAACCCATCTGTGTTCATACTTGTGTTATGGATTTTGTACTAATAGTAGAAGAGTATAGATACTTTTAGTGGATTTACAGTTTTACCGTTTCCCCAGCACATTTATTAGAATACCTTACAATGGGGGTGTACGAGGTAACGTTTCTCCTTGCGGACAGTGACGTGCCAGGCTTGCCATGCCTGTTGTGATTTCTCCTGTGTTTCTAGTCTTTGGGCATTCTGCAGATATCTGTTTAGTAGTTGATTGGAGACCCCATTTTCTTACACGGGAGGTCCTTGGTAATTTTGTGATTTTTCTGCTGCCCAGGTATCGTGGACACGTCCCTACCGCAGCCTTCACTTATGGGGACACCTACGGGAACACCACAGCGCGATGCTTCCAGGATTTCCGCTCTGCGGCGCTGAGCACCAGTCTGAGTCCGCTCTATAAGGGTGGGCAGTTTCCCTCAAGTTTCTCTAACGACCCCGCTCTGATGATCGGTGACCGCTCCCGAGGTCGGGACAGGTTTCTCCATTGTCCGTCCTGGTCCCGATTCAACGTAGATCATGACCGCGCGCGAGAGCTGGAGCAGTTCATGAAGGTTGGTGACCGTCATTGACAACATATGTTTACATAGCAACTCATGATGGAGACCCTCCAGGGTCCTCTGAAGAGCAGCCCCGAGAGGGAGGAGCCATGTGGCACGTCTGGTTGTCCTGTTTCGTAACAGCGCACCGTGTGGTCAGAGAGGGTATTGCAGGAAGTCTGAATAATGGAAGCTATTCGATCTGATGCCGGTTCTGGGGTCAGTACAGGCAGGTTCAGCTTCAGGACAATCTCTAAAGTGGACCGATCCCCCTAAGTATCCCAAAACCAGACGCTTATGTGACGTCTACGTTCCAGAAGTGGTGACGTCTGATATTGTTGTTTCAGAGCGCGCAGCGACACCGGGATCACTACCGGGACCAAACCGGCACCGTGCACCAGGTTCCCCACTTCATCCTGCCCATCCGGAATGAGGAAACCTACCCGCTGCCCCAGCAGACGTGAGTATTGAGACGGGCTACACAGCGTAGGGCGTGTTCACACTTCGTAGGCAGTTTTGTCGCAGTTTTTTTCTGAATTTGCTGTACCTGGAAAGCGGATTGCGCGACTTACACATTGTAACAAACAGCAGCTGCGTTAGGAGGACGAGGGTTGGAAAAGATGTCGGCATCTGAAAGTTTCCTCTCTCATGTAGAAAGCCAATATTTGAGGAGGGACATTAGAAAGGTGAATGCAGGTGATGTGACATCAGCCATGCTTTACACTACAGCTCTGCTTCCTTATGTCAGAGACGCATGCTGCGGTTCTGTCTTTTCTCGCCTGGCCATGTCCTCAGCGTGGTGGAAGCAGCAGCACCGTACATTGCATGCCTGCAGCCGACCTCTGAACTTCCGTTAGTCCGGACATTCCAATAATCCGTCTTCTAGATCCTGGAGCTTTGCTCTTGTGTCTAATATATTCATGTTTTGCCTTTTTTTTTCCATTTCTAGGCTTTGACCATCGTGAACGCCAATAAAACGAGGATCCCTCTCCCGACCCGACCGTGAAGACCTGAACGTATTGGGGTCCTCTGTGCATTGTACCCCATGATCTCTGCCCCATAACCTGCAATAAAGGATGCGCTCCTGACACCGGCCATGTCTCTTTAACACAGGGTGATCCTCTAATGTATGTAGGGTTCACTTATGTTCCAGCGGAGACACCTGTCTGCAGCAGAGATTTCCTCTGGTAGATGTGTCATGGATACGGCCCCCGTATTATGAGAACATGAATCACACGCAGAACTGTGACCTTCACCCCCCTCATCTGGTTATTATTTATAGTACTTTTTCTATACCTCATTTTTCCAAGCAGCACTTGATTTCTTATATAGAGAGCGAATGAAACGACTGTGGACGCTTTTATATTCCACCCACATCAACTGCTTAAAATCCAAGTCACCCACAGGCTGGGAGACTCCCTCCTGATCAGCCGTGGTGGAGGATGCGGGCACGAAGTAAGAACACACGACACAACATTACTCCCCCCCTTCTGTCTTGTACTTTGACCTCAATCTTCTAGAGCTCTTCTGTCTTCAAGATGATTTTCTTCCCCTTTGGTCTCTGATAAAAATACTATCTCTGGGCCCATCACCTCTCACACATTGACTTCCCAATCTTGTGCGTGAAACTAGATGATGAGATACAGAACAAGAGCAAGGTCAGGGAAGGTGGAGAAAAGTGGTAGTCAGAGAACAAGGCTGAGGTCAAGGTTAGGTGTAGAACACTGGTAGAGAACAAGGCTGAGGTCAGGGAAGGTGGAGAACAGTGGAGGTCAGAGAACGAGGCTGAGGTCAAGGCAGGTGTAGAACAATGGTAGAGAACAAGGCTGAGGTCAGGGAAGGTGGAGAACAGTGGTAGTCATAAAACAAGGCTGAGGTCAAGGCAGGTGTAGAACACTGGTAGAGAACAAGGCTGAGGTCAGGGAAGGTGGAGAACAGTCGTAGTCAGAGAACAAGGCTGAGGTTAAGGCAGGTGTAGAACACTGGTAGAGAACAAGGCTGAGGTCAGGGAAGGTGGAGAACAGTGGTAGTCATAAAACAAGGCTGAGGTTAAGGCAGGGGGAGAACATTGGTACTCACAGAACAAGGCTGAGGTCAGGGCAGGCGGAGAACAGTGGTAGTCACAGAACAAGGCTGAGGTCAGGACAGGTGGAGAATGGTGGCATTCAGAGAACAAGGCCCAGGTCAGAGCAGGTGGAGAACAGTGGTAGTCAGAGAAAAAGGCTGAGGTCAGGTCAGGGAAGGTGGATAACACTGATAGTCAAATAACATTGGTAGTCAAAGAACAAGACTGAGGTCAGGGCAGGTGGAGAAGAGTGGTACTCAAAGAACAAGGCTGAGATCAGGGCAGTTGGAGAAGAGTGATAGCCAGAGAACAAGGCTGAGCTCAGGACAGGTGGAGAACAGTGGTAGTCAGAGAACAAGGCTGAGGTTAGGGCAGATGAATAACACTGGTAGTCAAAGAACAAGGCTGAGGTCAGGGCAGGTAGAGAACACTGGTAGTCAGAGAACAAGACTGAGGTCAGGACAGGTGGAGAACAGTGGTACTCAGAGAACAAGGTTGAGGTCAGGGCAGGCAGAGAATAGTGGTAGAGAAAAAGGCTGAGGTCAGGGCAGGTGGAGAACACTGGTAGTAAAAGAACAAGGCTGAGGTCAGGGCAGGTAGAGAATACTGGTAGTCAGAACAAGACTGAGGTCAGGGCAGGTGGAGAAGAGTGGTACTCAGAGAACAAGGCTGAGGTTAGGGCAGGTGGAGAACAGTGGTAGCCAGAGAACAAGGCTGAGGTTAGGGCAGGTGGAGAACCTTGGGTCTCACAGAACAAGGCTGAGGTCAGGGCAGGTGGAGAACAGTGGTACTCAGAGAACAAGGCTGAGGTCAGGGCAGGCGGAGAACAGTGGTATCTCACACTTATTGTGACCAATTAAATAGAATGATCTCCGCTATGGTACTAATGTAAAAACAATATTTTTATTTAACAAAATCACATAAAAGATGTTAATAAACACCAATTACTACATGTAAAGAAGGGTACAAAATCCAAAAACAAGTGACTATGCTGCCATAGGTAATTTCAAAAAAATCAGGCAGACCAATAACAAGCATATAAAATCATTTACCACTTATGAAAAGCCTAAATATGTATTTGAATTAGTATATAACTATTATTTCAGAGTATATATGGTGGTAAGATATATATTTATATCACTAAATGAGTGAGTCAATGCTTATTCCCATAATAATCTGACCACCAATACACTATTAAGATATGGCATACATACAGTGGATAGCGTATAATAGAAAATATACCTTACAGTCAACTGTTATGATCCGGTGACCTTGGAGCTGCATGAGAACTTTCACTGGAGAAAGTGGCCACTATACTGACCGCAAACCTGAACTTAACCCCTGCAACTAGAAGTAGCCGTGGAGTGTACCTAACACACCTAGACACCTCGTCACAGCCGGAGGACTAAATACCCCCAAAGATGGAAATCGGCATACTGTCTTGCCTCAGAGAAAATCCCCAAAGGATAGACAGCCCCCCACAAATATTGGCGGTGAGTCGGAGAGGAAAAAACATACACAGGCAGAAAAATCAGGATTTAGCACAGGAGGCCACTCTAGCTAGATAGGACAGGATAGGACAGAGTTCTGTGCGGTCAGTATTAAAACCCTTCAAAAAATCCACAGCAGAATATACAAAAAACTTCCTACATCTAACTAAGATGTAGGAGCGTATATCTGCAACTCCAGTGAAACCAACCAGACTGAGAAAACACAGACACAGTCTAATCGGGACAAAAGAAAGACAATCGAACAGTACTGAAAATAAGCACACTGTATGTGTGCCACAGGAAAAGAAACAGACACTTATCTTTGCTGAACTGGCAGATAAGCAGGAGAGGCCAGGCAGAGATCCAACACTTCCAGAGAAACATTGACAACTGGCAAGGGCTAAAGGATCTTGCACACCTAAATATTCCAGTCAGAATTGTAATTATCCGATACACCTGGCCAGGACTGCGAGTCAGAGACAACTGCATTCCCACCAACAACCACTGGAGGGAACCCAAGAACAGAATTCACAACAGTCAACCATGTGAAAGTACCTCGGCATCCCTCTGCCCCGACGCGCGTTTCGCAATGCTTCTTCGGGAGATCTATAATTCTCATGTCCATTCAATTATAATGGCTCTGTCCATCCTGTATTGGTCATAAGGCCCCGATGCACTGAGCTTGTGCTTATATACATCAGCCAGACAGAACACAATGAGCTGCAGTGTAAAGCATGGAGGACAAAGAAACAGTCTAAATCTATGATGATAAGGCAGGAGAATTCAGATCCTAGTCCAGACATCTATTCCCCCAACAGGTCATGATTTGAGCATATCCACTGAAGATCTGCTGACAATAAAGACATTAAGAAAATATGTCCTGCTGGAGGATCTACAGACGAGAAGCGGAGCCCCAACATCTCGAAGGCCATGCAGCTGAGCTGTAGTCACTCATCATACCGGTATAACAACAGATAAAAGCTAAAAGTCGGATTCCATAATATTATCCCTTTTTATTGTATCTGCTGCAGATCCCTTATAGGTTAATGGAGTCAGGGGCGCTGCGCACTCTGACTAATTGTTCTACATGGAGAAACCTTGGAAGAGAACAAAACCTGCAACATAAAAAGGTCCCATTGTTATTTGTTACATGGTGTGTACACATAAGATACACATGACACACAGGCGGCCCTGCTCCCAGGAAACGGTGTCCACGAGGGTAATGCCCTGACCTATGGCACCTTCATTCCTGGTGCTCTATCGTGCAGTGCCCTGACCTATGGCACCTTCATTCCTGGTGCTCTATCGTGTAGTGCCCTGACCTATGGCACCTTCATTCCTGGTGCTCAATCGTGTAGTGCCCTGATCTATGGCACCTTCATTCCTGGTGCTCTATCGTGTAGTGCCCTGACCTATGGCACCTTCATTCCTGGTGCTCTATCGTGTAGTGCCATGACCTATGGCACCTTCATTCCTGGTGTTCTATCGTGTAGTGCCCTGACCTATGGCACCTTCATTCCTGGTGCTCTATCGTGTAGTGCCCTGACCTATGGCACCTTCATTCCTGGTGCTCAATCGTGTAGTGCCCTGATCTATGGCACCTTCATTCATGGTGCTCAATCCTATAGTTCCCAGATCAATGCAACCTTCATCTCTGGCGCTCAATCGTGTAGTGCCCTGACCTATGGCACCTTCATCTCTGGCTCTCAATCGTGTAGTGCCCTGACCTATGGCACCTTCATTCCTGGCTCTCAATCGTGTAGTGCCCTGATCTATGGCACCTTCATCTCTGGTGCTCAATCGTGTAGTGCCCTGATCTATGGCACCTTATTTCCTGGTGCTCAATCATGTAGTGCCCTGATCTATGGCACCTTCATTGCTGATGCTCAATCCTATAGTGCCCTGACCTATGGCACCTTCATTCCTGGTGCTCAATCGCGTAGTGCCCTGACCTATGGCACCTTCATTGCTGATGCTCAATCCTATAGTGCCCTGATCTATGGCACCTTCATTCCTGGTGCTCAATCGTGTAGTGCCCTGATCTATGGCACCTTCATTCCTGGTGCTCAATCGTGTAGTGCCCTGATCTATGGCACCTTCATTCCTGGTGCTCAATCGTGTAGTGCCCTGATCTATGGCACCTTCATTCCTGGAGCTAAATCCTATAGAGCCCTGACCTATGGCACCTTCATTCCTGATGCTCAATCGTGTAGTGCCCTGATCTATGGTACCTTCATTTCTGATGCTCAATCGTGTAGTGCCCTGACCTATGGCACCTTCATTCCTGGTACTCAATCGTGTAGTGCCCTGATCTATGACACCTTCATTCCTGGTGCTCAATTGTGTAGTGCCCTGATCTATGGCACCTTCATTCCTGGCTCTCAATCGTGTAGTGCCCTGATCTATGGCACCTTCATCTCTGCTGCTCAATCGTGTAGTGCCCTGATCTATGGCACCTTCACGTCTGGTGCTCAATCGTGTAGTGCCCTGATCTATGGCACCTTCATTCCTGGTGCTCAATCGTGTAGTGCCCTGATCTATGGCACCTTCATTCCTGATGCTCAATCGTGTAGTGCCCTGATCTATGGCACCTTATTTCCTGGTGCTCAATCATGTAGTGCCCTGATCTATGGCACCTTCATTACTGATGCTCAATCCTATAGTGCCCTGACCTATGGCACCTTCATTCCTGGCTCTCAATCGTGTAGTGCCCTGATCTATGGTACCTTCATTTCTGATGCTCAATCTTGTAGTGCCCTGACCTATGGCACCTTCATTCCTGGTGCTCAATCGTGTAGTGCCCTGATCTATGGCACCTTCATTCCTGGTGCTCAATCGTGTAGTGCCCTGATCTATGGCACCTTCATTCCTGATGCTCAATCGTGTAGTGCCCTGATCTATGGCACCTTCATTCCTGGTGCTCAATCGCGTAGTGCCCTGACCTATGGCACCTTCATTGCTGATGCTCAATCCTATAGTGCCCTGATCTATGGCACCTTCATTCCTGGTGCTCAATCGTGTAGTGCCCTGATCTATGGCAACTTCATTCCTGATGCTCAATCGTGTAGTGCCCTGACCTATGGCACCTTCATTGCTGATGCTCAATCCTATAGAGCCCTGACCTATGGCACCTTCATTCCTGGTGCTCAATCGTGTAGTGCCCTGATCTATGGCACCTTCATTCCTGGAGCTCAATCCTATAGAGCCCTGACCTATGGCACCTTCATTCCTGGTGCTCAATCGTGTAGTGCCCTGATCTATTGCACCTTCATTCCTGATGCTCAATCGTGTAATGCCCTGACCTATAGTACCTTCATTCCTGGAGCTCAATCCTATAATGCCCTGATCTATGGCACCTCCATTCTTGATGCTCAACCCTATAGTGCCCTGATCTATGGCACCATCATTCCTGGTGCTCAATCGTGTATTGCCCTGACCTATGGTACCTTCATTCCTGGTGCTCAATCGTGTAGTGCCCTGACCTATGTCACCTTCATTCCTGGAGCTCAATCCTATAGTGCCCTGATCTATGGCACCTCCATTCTTGATGCTCAACCCTATAGTGCCCTGACCTATGGCACCATCATTCCTGGTGCTCAATCGTGTATTGCCCTGACCTATGGTACCTTCATTCCTGGTGCTCAATCGTGTAGTGCCCTGACCTATGTCACCTTCATTCCTGGAGCTCAATCCTATAGTGCCCTGATCTATGGCACCTTCATTCTTGATGCTCAACCCTATAGTGCCCTGACCTATGGCACCTTCATTCCTGATGCTCAATCGTGTATTGCCCTGACCTATGGTACCTTCATTCCTGGTGCTCAATCGTGTAGTGCCCTGACCTATGGCACCTTCATTCCTGGTGCTCAATCGTGTATTGCCCTGACCTATGGTACCTTCATTCCTGGTGCTCAATCGTGTAGTGCCCTGATCTATGGCACCTTCATTCCTGGTGCTCAATCGTGTATTGCCCTGACCTATGGTACCTTCATTCCTGGTGCTCAATCGTGTAGTGCCCTGACCTATGGCACCTTCATTCCTGGTGCTCAAACCTATAGTGCCCTGACCTATGGCACCTTCATTCCTGATGCTCAATCGTGTAGTGCCCTGATCTATGGCACCTTCATTCCTGGTGCTCAATCGTGTAGTGCCCTGATCTATGGCACCTTCATTCCTGGAGCTCAATCCTATAGAGCCCTGACCTATGGCACCTTCATTCCTGATGCTCAATCGTGTAGTGCCCTGATCTATGGTACCTTCATTTCTGATGCTCAATCGTGTAGTGCCCTGACCTATGGCACCTTCATCTCTGCTGCTCAATCGTGTAGTGCCCTGATCTATGGCACCTTCATTCCTGGTGCTCAATCGTGTAGTGCCCTGACCTATGGCACCTTCATTCCTGGTGCTCAATCGTGTAGTGCCCTGATCTATGGCACCTTCATTCCTGATGCTCAATCGTGTAGTGCCCTGACCTATGGCACCTTCATTCCTGCCTCTCAATCGTGTAGTGCCCTGATCTATGGCACCTTCATTCCTGGTGCTCAATCGTGTAGTGCCCTGACCTATGGCACCTTCATCTCTGCTGCTCAATCGTGTAGTGCCCTGATCTATGGCACCTTCATTCCAGGTGCTCAATCGTGTAGTGCCCTGACCTATGGCACCTTCATTCCTGGTGCTCAATCGTGTAGTGCCCTGATCTATGGCACCTTCATTCCTGATGCTCAATCGTGTAGTGCCCTGACCTATGGCACCTTCATTCCTGATGCTCAATCGTGTAGTGCCCTGACCTATGGCACCTTCATTCCTGGTGCTCTATCGTGTAGTGGCCTGACCTATGGCACCTTCATTCCTGATGCTCAATCGTGTAGTGCCCTGACCTATGGCACCTTCATTCCTGATGCTCAATCGTGTAGTGCCCTGACCTATCACACCTTCATTCCTGGTGCTCAATCGTGTAGTGGCCTGACCTATGGCACCTTCATTCCTGGTGCTCAATCGTGTAGTGCCCTGACCTATGGCACCTTCATTCCTGGTGCTCAATCGTGTAGTGCCCTGACCTATGGCACCTTCATTCCTGGTGCTCAATCGTGTAGTGCCCTGACCTATGGCACCTTCATTCCTGATGTTCAATCGTGTAGTGCCCTGATCTATGGCGCCTTCATCTCTGCTGCTCAATCGTGTAGTGCCCTGACCTATGGCACCTTCATTCCTGGTGCTCAATCGTGTAGTGCCCTGATCTATGGCGCCTTCATTCCTGGTGCTCAATCGTGTAGTGCCCTGATCTATGGCGCCTTCATTCCTGGTGCTCAATCGTGTAGTGCCCTGACCTATGGCACCTTCATTCCTGGTGCTCAATCGTGTAGTGCCCTGATCTATGGTTTACTCAGTGCTCAGGTTTCATGTATCAATTGGTTTATTGCCCTGATCTGCGGCATCCAGTGATTTAGTGCCTAGATGTCCGCTGCTGTAGTGCGATCTCCGGCTTCCATGGGTTTAGTCAGTGCCCCTATCTCCCGCTCCAGAGGTTTGGTGTCCAAGATTTCCGGCTTCCAGGGGGGGTTGGTGCCCCAGATCTACGGCTTCCAGGGGGGGTTGGTGCCCCAGATCTATGGCTTCCAGGGGTTTGGTGCCCCCGATCTCCGGCTTCAAGGGGATTGGTGCCACCGCTCACAGTGATGAAAGCTCTTAGTATCTCATAGTCTGCAAGTCAGAGGCTCACACGGAGCACAGAATGGCCTGCACAACACTGTCACCATGTGGTTATGAGGTGTCACTTCACTCAGCTGTAGTAAGCAGAAAATGTGTCACCTAATAACTGCAGTCCTATGTAACACCACAGATAGAGTTATCACTGTGTTATCTGTGGTGTTACATAGGACTGCAGGTGACATCTACATTACTTGTACTCAAAGGAGTTATCACTGTATTGGAGTACAGGTGATGTAGTATCTGTCCCTGTCAAAGAATGCACCAGAGAGATCACGCAGATTGTCAAAGATCGCAGCCAGGGAAGTTGCAACTGAACCACCCCGCTGTTATATTTTTGTCACAAACAACTCTATGCAGTCCCCTATCATCTGGACAATTACGCAATTGCCCGAATATCAAAGGAGGAGGCTGCACCTGTTTCCAATAAGGCCGGTCATTGGGGAACTAACAGTGAGCATAAGGTATATAAACCTCCTATTCCAACGCAGGGAATGTGAATATAAACCCGGTACGGTCACTACTACCTCCACGACAACCCAAGAACTACTTGCTGCCACCACCAATCGTTTTTATGCAAGCTGACTGGACACCTCATTCTGATAGTGTATGGTTTCAGGGTGCGGTTTACAGAACAAAAAGAACAGAACTCTTACATTTTTTATTTATTCCAGAACGATAGGCAGTGTTTATAAAAAAAAAATATATAAACAATTTTGCAAATTGGAAAAAAAAATACAGCATATAAAGTTACATACAATAAAATGTATTAACAGAGAAACATACTATGCTGGACACAGAGATGGTTCAGCTACCAGGAAGTAAGGAATCCAATTGTAATCATCTGGTTAACGTGATCCTTAGCAATGAACGTAGATCATAATTCTTCTTGACCTTTTATCAGCACTTAAGTTAACCCTTCCACCTTGATGACCTCACGTGGGATTGTGTGATGTTCTGAGCCCTTCAGGATTTTATGAAATTCCCAACATTAACAGTATCTTCACTCCTGACAATCACAGAAGTTCAAGTTGCCACCATATTTTTAATAGGGATTTTACATTTCCATAGACAGTAAGCATGACCTGGCTAGTGTCAGCAATCTGACCACTAATGATTTGGGGCTTATAGGGAAGTGTCACAGTTATGAAAAATATGCAACTTCTTCCCCGATTAGTTCTGAAGTTGAAAATGCATTTCCAATCAATATTAGATCTTTCAAACCCCAATATTGCTAATTTTACGACACAAATGTGGGGGAAGCTCTTTCATCATAGTAGCTTATCCGGGAGGAACAATAGTTAATCCTGGATGGCATAATAGGTATTCTGCCTGTTTGTATGAGTTAATTCCTGAATTGATGTTTGTGAATTGCAGAATGGCTGCTGTTTACTTCTTATATCAGTGCCTACATGTTATTATTGTCTGCTGTCTTTGGAGGATAGGGACGCAGTGTCATTGAACAATCGATATTTGATAATATGTTGATTACCCATTGTACCAGGCCATGCAGTTTGTTGACTCGCAAACACTGAAGGATACACTATGAACTTTTGAACAATGAGTCACTTATCCCAACTCCTCCCTGACCTATGGATGATGCCTGAAGAACTGTTGTGAACTATAAAAGGAGGCTCTGCCTCTATTCCCACACCCATTTGTAGACATACAGTGTTAGTGGGTGCTCTCATCCGCTGGCCCGGATGTCTTTAGAAAGACTGCATGGACCAGGGCTCATACCCATGAACACCCGCGCTCTCTCCCTGTGGGCATAACACTAGTTAGACAAAACAGGGTGAGGGTAAAACATTGTGGCAATAATTTATTGAACCACCAACACACAATAGCATACAGAACAGTCCCAGCAAATACCCAAGATGGTGCAAATTATAGTCTCACTCTTCTGCTGACCCGCTGGGATTAGAGCTGTTTCTAGGGCTGAGTATCCCCACCAGTGGCTCCCTGATTTTGGAAGGCCCCCACAATGAGGTGGTAATGACAAGCTTAGAAAGATGACAGTCCGTTGATGTATGAGGCCAGGTGACTTGATTGTCTCAACCTGGATTCTCTAATTGTCTTTGAGGGTTCAGTGATGGTCAATGAAGCAGCTCTATATTTTTTTCAGTTGGAGTGATGATTCCTTGGCTATTTTTATGTAGAATCTCTCTGAACACAGGCGGATCCTCCTTTTTACAGTTTTTACAGGTCACAACTTCATTTAGGCATTCCACCACATGCTTGGGGGAAGGAGGTAGGAGGCCATCTCTCATCTACATACATAGTAACATAGTTAGTAAGGCCGAAAAAAGACATTTGTCCATCCAGTTCAGCCTATATTCCATCATAATAAATCCCCAGATCTCGGTCCTTCTACAGAACCTAATAATTGTATGATACAATATTGTTCTGCTCTCTCAAACAACATGCATAGATTGTCCTTCATGTTTGTAGAACACAAATGGGTCATCAACTTATTAACAAACATTCAAACATTGTGCCTTTGTTTCCTAAAGATAGTAGAACAATACTAGGACTGCAATACAAGGACAGATACAATAGCTAATCAGCAGCTGGTCAACAAATGGCAGCCACTGAACATTACTTCAATAACAATAAGAGTCAACAGTCATTTTCACATCAACTCAAACTCATGTCCCTGGACCTACTGAAATAATGTCTGGATAATTCAGATTAAATACAGTGTCACCACACCATTTTACAGGATGTCAGCTTAAAGGACCCCGGCCCTAGCTAAAGGAATACAAATCTGCTTCATTGACCATCCCTGAACCCTAAAAGACGTTTGGAGAATCCAGGTTGGGCCAATCAGGTCACCTGGCCACATACCTCAGTAGACTAAATTTGTCATTACCTCCTCTTTATGGTTGCCCACCAAAGCGGGGTGACGATGGTTGGGGTAGTTGGCCCTGGATGCCCGAAATCGCAGATTCTCTATTCTCGGTGAACCAGCAGAAAGGCGAGACTCTGTAACTTGCATCATATTGGGAATTTGCTGAGACTGTTCTATATAATATTGTTTGTTGGTGGTTCAACAAAGTATTGCCTCTCTGTTTTACCCTCACTCTGTGTTGTCTGAGTGGTAATCTGCCCATGGGAAAGGAGATTGGGAGCTCAGTGGGATGAGTCCTGGTGCATGTGGTTTCGGGCCAGCGGACCAGAGCACCCATTGACTCTCGTGTCTCCACACTAACATTAAGTGTATGGCATATACACCTCCAATTCCAATGTAGAGAATATATGTATATACCCCTGGTACATTCACTGCTACCTCCACGACAACCGAAGAACTACTCTTTGCAACCGCCAATCGTTTTTATACAGGCTAACTAGATGCTTGGTTCTGGTAAGGCCGGTTTCACATTAGCATTGCAGACGGCTGCGGATTTCCTCTGTGAAGCCCCGCCCTCCGCAGCTCCTCAAAACGCTAGTGTGAAACTAGCCTTATATATTGTTTCAGCGTGCGGTTTACAGAACAAAAGGAACAGCACTATTAGATTTTATATTTAATCACGAACAATAGGCAGTGTTTATAAAAATATAGAAAAGATTCTACAAAGGGGGCAAAACAATACAGCATATAAAGTTACAAAAAATAAAACAGATTAACAGAGAAACTTACTACGCTGGTCACAGAAATGGCTCAGCTAGCAGAGGGAAGTAATCCGCTGAAAATGTCTGGAAAACAGGATCAAGCTTACACTGATATGTATCTTTCTTAGCATTGAACACAGATGATAATTCGTGGTCCAAGTTGTGGGATGTTCTCAGCCCTTCAGGATTTTATGAAATTCCCAACATTAACAATATCTTGCCTCCTCACAAAACGTTGAAGTTTGAGATCGCCTCCATATTTGTTATCGGGACTTTACCTTTTCATAGACTACACAGGCACAGCTCTCCGGCGCCCCCTTTGTCACTCAGGTCAATACGGGAACTGCACCTAGAGCAAATGGCCGCCGAAGAGACTGCCCTGTTACCCACGCTGGGTATTCTAAGATTCGCAATCAGAATAAAAGGATCAGCCCAAAATTAATCAGCCACCTTCCCCACCCTCTGACAGGTGTCACACGAATGGCAGTAGGCAATTACCTCGGTCCTCTGTTATGAATAGGTAATTCAGAACCACAATGGACCTTGAAGTTCAGAGCACACAAAGTGACCTGACAATAACCAAAAAACATATGACGAGCTCTGAGTCGTGGAAACTCTGCTGACCGCAATCCCTAATCCTATCACACCACACTAGAGGTAGCCGTGGATTGCGCCTAACGCTCCCTATGCAACTCGGCACAGCCTGAGAAACTAGCTAGCCCTGAAGATAGAAAAGTAAGCCTACCTTGCCTCAGACAAATTCCCCAAAGGAAAAGGCAGCCCCCCACATATAATGACTGTGAGTTAAGATGAAAATACAAACACAGAGATGAAATAGATTTAGCAAAGTGAGGCCCGACTTACTGAATAGACCGAGGATAGGAAAGATAGCTTTGCGGTCAACACAAAAACCTACAAACAACCACGCAGAGTGGCAAAAAGACCCTCCGCACCGACTAACGGTACGGAGGTGCTCCCTTTGCGTCTCAGAGCTTCCAGCAAGCAAGAAAAACCAATATAGCAAGCTGGACAGAAAAAATTGCAAACAAAAGTAACACAAGCAACTTAGCTTATGCTGAGCAGACAGGCCACAGGAACGATCCAGGAGGAAGCAAGACCAATACTAGAACATTGACTGGAGGCCAGGATCAAAGCACTAGGTGGAGTTAAATAGAGCAGCACCTAACGACTTAACCTCATCACCTGAGGAAGGAAACTCAGAAGCCGCAGTACCACTCACATCCACCAACGGAAGCCCATAGACAGAATCAGCCGAAGTACCACTTGTGACCACAGGAGGGAGCTCGTCCACAGAATTCACAACAGTACCCCCCCCTTGAGGAGGGGTCACCGAACCCTCACCAGAGCCCCAAGGCCGACCAGGATGAGCCATATGAAAGGCACGAACAAGATCGGCAGCATGGACATCAGAGGCAAAGACCCAGGAATTATCTTCCTGACCATAACCCTTCCACTTAACCAGATACTGGAGTTTCCGTCTCGAAACACGAGAATCCAAAATCTTCTCCACTATATACTCCAACTCCCCCTCCACAAAAACCGGGGCAGGAGGATCAACAGATGGAACCATAGGTAACATAGTAACATAGTAACATAGTTAGTAAGGCCGAAAAAAGACATTTGTCCATCCAGTTCAGCCTATATTCCATCATAATAAATCCCCAGATCTACGTCCTTCTACAGAACCTAATAATTGTATGATACAATATTGTTCTGCTCCAGGAAGACATCCAGGCCTCTCTTGAACCCCTCGACTGAGTTCGCCATCACCACCTCCTCAGGCAAGCAATTCCAGATTCTCACTGCCCTAACAGTAAAGAATCCTCTTCTATGTTGGTGGAAAAACCTTCTCTCCTCCAGACGCAAAGAATGCCCCCTTGTGCCCGTCACCTTCCTTGGTATAAACAGATCCTCAGCGAGATATTTGTATTGTCCCCTTATATACTTATACATGGTTATTAGATCGCCCCTCAGTCGTCTTTTTTCTAGACTAAATAATCCTAATTTCGCTAATCTATCTGGGTATTGTAGTTCTCCCATCCCCTTTATTAATTTTGTTGCCCTCCTTTGTACTCTCTCTAGTTCCATTATATCCTTCCTGAGCACCGGTGCCCAAAACTGGACACAGTACTCCATGTGCGGTCTAACTAGGGATTTGTACAGAGGCAGTATAATGCTCTCATCATGTGTATCCAGACCTCTTTTAATGCACCCCATGATCCTGTTTGCCTTGGCAGCTGCTGCCTGGCACTGGCTGCTCCAGGTAAGTTTATCATTAACTAGGATCCCCAAGTCCTTCTCCCTGTCAGATTTACCCAGTGGTTTCCCGTTCAGTGTGTAATGGTGATATTGATTCCCTCTTCCCATGTGTATAACCTTACATTTATCATTGTTAAACCTCATCTGCCACCTTTCAGCCCACGTTTCCAACTTATCCAGATCCATCTGTAGCAGAATACTATCTTCTCTTGTATTAACTGCTTTACATAGTTTTGTATCATCTGCAAATATCGATATTTTACTGTGTAAACCTTCTACCAGATCATTAATGAATATGTTGAAGAGAACAGGTCCCAATACTGACCCCTGCGGTACCCCACTGGTCACAGCGACCCAGTTAGAGACTATACCATTTATAACCACCCTCTGCTTTCTATCACTAAGCCAGTTACTAACCCATTTACACACATTTTCCCCCAGACCAAGCATTCTCATTTTGTGTACCAACCTCTTGTGCGGCACGGTATCAAACGCTTTGGAAAAATCGAGATATACCACGTCCAATGACTCACCGTGGTCCAGTCTATAGCTTACCTCTTCATAAAAACTGATTAGATTGGTTTGACAGGAGCGATTTCTCATAAACCCATGCTGATATGGAGTTAAACAGTTATTCTCATTGAGGTAATCCAGAATAACATCCCTCAGAAACTCTTCAAATATTTTACCAACAATAGAGGTTAGACTTACTGGCCTATAATTTCCAGGTTCACTTTTAGAGCCCTTTTTGAATATTGGCACCACATTTGCTATGCGCCAGTCCTGCGGAACAGACCCTGTCGCTATAGAGTCACTAAAAATAAGAAATAATGGTTTATCTATTACATTACTTAGTTCTCTTAGTACTCGTGGGTGTATGCCATCCGGACCCGGAGATTTATCTATTTTAATCTTATTTAGCCGGTTTCGCACCTCTTCTTGGGTTAGATTGGTGACCCTTAATATAGGGTTTTCATTGTTTCTTGGGATTTCACCTAGCATTTCATTTTCCACCGTGAATACCGTGGAGAAGAAGGTGTTTAATATGTTAGCTTTTTCCTCGTCATCTACAACCATTCTTTCCTCACTATTTTTTAAGGGGCCTACATTTTCAGTTTTTATTCTTTTACTATTGATATAGTTGAAGAACAGTTTGGGATTAGTTTTACTCTCCTTAGCAATGTGCTTCTCTGTTTCCTTTTTGGCAGCTTTAATTAGTTTTTTAGATAAAGTATTTTTCTCCCTATAGTTTTTTAGAGCTTCAATGGTGCCATCCTGCTTTAGTAGTGCAAATGCTTTCTTTTTACTGTTAATTGCCTGTCTTACTTCTTTGTTTAGCCACATTGGGTTTTTCCTATTTCTAGTCCTTTTATTCCCACAAGGTATAAACCGCTTACACTGCCTATTTAGGATGTTCTTAAACATTTCCCATTTATTATCTGTATTCTCATTTCTGAGGATATTGTCCCAGTCTACCAGATTAAGGGCATCTCTAAGCTGGTCAAACTTTGCCTTCCTAAAGTTCAATGTTTTTGTGACTCCCTGACAAGTCCCCCTAGTGAAAGACAGGTGAAACTGTACAATATTGTGGTCGCTATTTCCTAAATGCCCAACCACCTGCAGATTTGTTATTCTGTCAGGTCTATTAGATAGTATTAGGTCTAAAAGTGCTGCTCCTCTGGTTGGATTCTGCACCAATTGTGAAAGATAATTTTTCTTGGTTATTAGCTGAAACCTGTTGCCTTTATGGGTTTCACAGGTTTCTGTTTCCCAGTTAATATCCGGGTAGTTAAAGTCCCCCATAACCAGGACCTCATTATGGGTTGCAGCTTCATCTATCTGCTTTAGAAGTAGACTTTCCATGCTTTCTGTTATATTTGGGGGTTTGTAACAGACCCCAATGAGAATTTTGTTACCATTTTTCCCTCCATGAATTTCAACCCATATGGACTCGACATCCTCATTCCCTTCGCTAATATCCTCCCTTAAAGTGGACTTTAGACAAGACTTTACATAGAGACAAACCCCTCCTCCTCTCCGATTTTTACGATCCTTTCTAAACAGACTGTAACCCTGTAAGTTAACTGCCCAGTCATAGCTTTCATCTAACCATGTCTCGGTTATTCCCACTATGTCAAAGTTACCTGTAGATATTTCTGCTTCTAGTTCTTCCATCTTGTTTGTCAGGCTTCTGGCGTTTGCGAGCATGCAGTTTAGAGGATTTTGTTTTGTTCCAATCTCCTCACTGTGGATTGTTTTAGAAATGTTCTTACCTCCCTTCTGAGTATGTTTTCCTGGGTCGTCTTTGTTCGAGTCTAATGTTTTTCTTCCCGTCCCCTCTTCTTCTAGTTTAACGCCCTCCTGATGAGTGTAGCGAGTCTTCTGGCGAATGTGTGTTTCCCAGGTTTGTTGAGGTGTAGTCCGTCTCTGGCGAGGAGTCCATCATACCAGTAATTCACACCGTGGTCCAGGAATCCAAATCCTTGTTGTCTGCACCATCGTGTTAGCCAGTTGTTTGCATCAAGGATCCTGTTCCATCTCCTGGTGCCATGCCCGTCTACTGGAAGGATAGAAGAAAAAACTACCTGTGCATCCAGTTCCTTTACTTTCTTCCCCAACTCTTCAAAGTCCTTGCAGATTGTCGGTAGGTCCTTCCTTGCCGTGTCATTGGTGCCAACATGTATCAGAAGAAATGGGTGGACGTCCTTGGAGCTGAAGAGCTTTGGTATCCTATCTGTCACATCCTTGATCATCGCACCTGGAAGGCAGCATACTTCTCTTGCAGTTATGCAGATGGCTGCTTCGGTGCCTCTCAGTAGTGAGTCTCCCACCACCACCACTCTTCGTTGCTTCTTGGCTGTACTTTTTGCTGTCACTTGTTGCTGTGTGCCCTTTTCTTTTTTGCTTGCTGGTATTGCTTCATTCTTAGGTGTGCCATCTTCATCCTCTACAAAGATTTGATATCGGTTCTTCAGTTGTGTGGTTGGTGATTTCTCCATGGTCTTCTTGCTTCTTTTGGTCACATGCTTCCACTCATCTGCTTTTGGAGGTTCTCTGACACTTTTTGCACCTTCTGTGACCAGTAGAGATGCTTCTGTTCTGTCTAGAAAGTCTTCATTCTCTTTGATGAGTTTCAAAGTTGCTATTCTTTCTTCCAGACCCCGCACCTTTTCTTCTAAAAGGGCCACTAGTCTACACTTCTGACAGGTGAAATTGGATTCTTCTTCTGGTCGATCTGTGAACATGTAGCACATGCTGCAGCTCACCATGTAGGTTGTCACATCTGCCATGTTGCTCCTAGATCCTGCTGACTTGCTGTGTGTTTTCCTTCTTGTGTAATCTACTCAGCCAAGCTTTCTTGCAATAATATCCTACAGGCAAAAATTCGCGCGCCTTACGGCGCGCGGTTTGGTGATGCTTTCGAAGCAGCTGGTCCCGGCTGTACCCAACGATCTTCTAGCTTAGGGAGACTTCGCTTCTCACAGAAAGGAACCTGGAATATGCAAATTAGCCTCCTGAAGCTTGAATCCCTGGTTTGGTGATGCTTTCGAAGCAGCTGGTCCCGGCTGTACCCAACGATCTTCTAGCTTAGGGAGACTTCGCTTCTCACAGAAAGGAACCTGGAATATGCAAATTAGCCTCCTGAAGCTTGAATCCCTGGTTTGGTGATGCTTTCGAAGCAGCTGGTCCCGGCTGTACCCAACGATCTTCTAGCTTAGGGAGACTTCGCTTCTCACAGAAAGGAACCTGGAATATGCAAATTAGCCTCCTGAAGCTTGAATCCCTGGTTTGGTGATGCTTTCGAAGCAGCTGGTCCCGGCTGTACCCAACGATCTTCTAGCTTAGGGAGACTTCGCTTCTCCCAGAAGGCACCTGGAATATGCAAATTAGCCTCCTGAAGCTTGAATCCCTGGTTTGGTGATGCTTTCGAAGCAGCTGGTCCCGGCTGTACCCAACGATCTTCTAGCTTAGGGAGACTTCGCTTCTCCCAGAAGGCACCTGGAATATGCAAATTAGCCTCCTGAAGCTTGAATCCCTGGTTTGGTGATGCTTTCGAAGCAGCTGGTCCCGGCTGTACCCAACGATCTTCTAGCTTAGGGAGACTTCGCTTCTCACAGAAAGGAACCTGGAATATGCAAATTAGCCTCCTGAAGCTTGAATCCCTGGTTTGGTGATGCTTTCGAAGCAGCTGGTCCCGGCTGTACCCAACGATCTTCTAGCTTAGGGAGACTTCGCTTCTCACAGAAAGGAACCTGGAATATGCAAATTAGCCTCCTGAAGCTTGAATCCCTGGTTTGGTGATGCTTTCGAAGCAGCTGGTCCCGGCTGTACCCAACGATCTTCTAGCTTAGGGAGACTTCGCTTCTCACAGAAAGGAACCTGGAATATGCAAATTAGCCTCCTGAAGCTTGAATCCCTGGTTTGGTGATGCTTTCGAAGCAGCTGGTCCCGGCTGTACCCAACGATCTTCTAGCTTAGGGAGACTTCGCTTCTCACAGAAAGGAACCTGGAATATGCAAATTAGCCTCCTGAAGCTTGAATCCCTGGTTTGGTGATGCTTTCGAAGCAGCTGGTCCCGGCTGTACCCAACGATCTTCTAGCTTAGGGAGACTTCGCTTCTCCCAGAAGGCACCTGGAATATGCAAATTAGCCTCCTGAAGCTTGAATCCCTGGTTTGGTGATGCTTTCGAAGCAGCTGGTCCCGGCTGTACCCAACGATCTTCTAGCTTAGGGAGACTTCGCTTCTCCCAGAAGGCACCTGGAATATGCAAATTAGCCTCCTGAAGCTTGAATCCCTGGTTTGGTGATGCTTTCGAAGCAGCTGGTCCCGGCTGTACCCAACGATCTTCTAGCTTAGGGAGACTTCGCTTCTCCCAGAAGGCACCTGGAATATGCAAATTAGCCTCCTGAAGCTTGAATCCCTGGTTTGGTGATGCTTTCGAAGCAGCTGGTCCCGGCTGTACCCAACGATCTTCTAGCTTAGGGAGACTTCGCTTCTCCCAGAAGGCACCTGGAATATGCAAATTAGCCTCCTGAAGCTTGAATCCCTGGTTTGGTGATGCTTTCGAAGCAGCTGGTCCCGGCTGTACCCAACGATCTTCTAGCTTAGGGAGACTTCGCTTCTCCCAGAAGGCACCTGGAATATGCAAATTAGCCTCCTGAAGCTTGAATCCCTGGTTTGGTGATGCTTTCGAAGCAGCTGGTCCCGGCTGTACCCAACGATCTTCTAGCTTAGGGAGACTTCGCTTCTCCCAGAAGGCACCTGGAATATGCAAATTAGCCTCCTGAAGCTTGAATCCCTGGTTTGGTGATGCTTTCGAAGCAGCTGGTCCCGGCTGTACCCAACGATCTTCTAGCTTAGGGAGACTTCGCTTCTCCCAGAAGGCACCTGGAATATGCAAATTAGCCTCCTGAAGCTTGAATCCCTGGTTTGGTGATGCTTTCGAAGCAGCTGGTCCCGGCTGTACCCAACGATCTTCTAGCTTAGGGAGACTTCGCTTCTCCCAGAAGGCACCTGGAATATGCAAATTAGCCTCCTGAAGCTTGAATCCCTGGTTTGGTGATGCTTTCGAAGCAGCTGGTCCCGGCTGTACCCAACGATCTTCTAGCTTAGGGAGACTTCGCTTCTCCCAGAAGGCACCTGGAATATGCAAATTAGCCTCCTGAAGCTTGAATCCCTGGTTTGGTGATGCTTTCGAAGCAGCTGGTCCCGGCTGTACCCAACGATCTTCTAGCTTAGGGAGACTTCGCTTCTCCCAGAAGGCACCTGGAATATGCAAATTAGCCTCCTGAAGCTTGAATCCCTGGTTTGGTGATGCTTTCGAAGCAGCTGGTCCCGGCTGTACCCAACGATCTTCTAGCTTAGGGAGACTTCGCTTCTCCCAGAAGGCACCTGGAATATGCAAATTAGCCTCCTGAAGCTTGAATCCCTGGTTTGGTGATGCTTTCGAAGCAGCTGGTCCCGGCTGTACCCAACGATCTTCTAGCTTAGGGAGACTTCGCTTCTCCCAGAAGGCACCTGGAATATGCAAATTAGCCTCCTGAAGCTTGAATCCCTGGTTTGGTGATGCTTTCGAAGCAGCTGGTCCCGGCTGTACCCAACGATCTTCTAGCTTAGGGAGACTTCGCTTCTCCCAGAAGGCACCTGGAATATGCAAATTAGCCTCCTGAAGCTTGAATCCCTGGTTTGGTGATGCTTTCGAAGCAGCTGGTCCCGGCTGTACCCAACGATCTTCTAGCTTAGGGAGACTTCGCTTCTCCCAGAAGGCACCTGGAATATGCAAATTAGCCTCCTGAAGCTTGAATCCCTGGTTTGGTGATGCTTTCGAAGCAGCTGGTCCCGGCTGTACCCAACGATCTTCTAGCTTAGGGAGACTTCGCTTCTCCCAGAAGGCACCTGGAATATGCAAATTAGCCTCCTGAAGCTTGAATCCCTGGTTTGGTGATGCTTTCGAAGCAGCTGGTCCCGGCTGTACCCAACGATCTTCTAGCTTAGGGAGACTTCGCTTCTCCCAGAAGGCACCTGGAATATGCAAATTAGCCTCCTGAAGCTTGAATTCCTGGTTTGGTGATGCTTTCGAAGCAGCTGGTCCCGGCTGTACCCAACGATCTTCTAGCTTAGGGAGACTTCGCTTCTCCCAGAAGGCACCTGGAATATGCAAATTAGCCTCCTGAAGCTTGAATCCCTGGTTTGGTGATGCTTTCGAAGCAGCTGGTCCCGGCTGTACCCAACGATCTTCTAGCTTAGGGAGACTTCGCGTCTCCCAGAAGGCACCTGGAATATGCAAATTAGCCTCCTGAAGCTTGAATCCCTGGTTTGGTGATGCTTTCGAAGCAGCTGGTCCCGGCTGTACCCAACGATCTTCTAGCTTAGGGAGACTTCGCTTCTCCCAGAAGGCACCTGGAATATGCAAATTAGCCTCCTGAAGCTTGAATCCCTGGTTTGGTGATGCTTTCGAAGCAGCTGGTCCCGGCTGTACCCAACGATCTTCTAGCTTAGGGAGACTTCGCTTCTCCCAGAAGGCACCTGGAATATGCAAATTAGCCTCCTGAAGCTTGAATCCCTGGTTTGGTGATGCTTTCGAAGCAGCTGGTCCCGGCTGTACCCAACGATCTTCTAGCTTAGGGAGACTTCGCTTCTCCCAGAAGGCACCTGGAATATGCAAATTAGCCTCCTGAAGCTTGAATCCCTGGTTTGGTGATGCTTTCGAAGCAGCTGGTCCCGGCTGTACCCAACGATCTTCTAGCTTAGGGAGACTTCGCTTCTCCCAGAAGGCACCTGGAAT
Organism: Ranitomeya imitator; assembly: GCF_032444005.1. Taxonomy (NCBI): domain Eukaryota; kingdom Metazoa; phylum Chordata; class Amphibia; order Anura; family Dendrobatidae; genus Ranitomeya; species Ranitomeya imitator. The sequence continues at coordinate 694,669,549 of NC_091286.1, read as the reverse complement.
ATGCAAATTAGCCTCCTGAAGCTTGAATCCCTGGTTTGGTGATGCTTTCGAAGCAGCTGGTCCCGGCTGTACCCAACGATCTTCTAGCTTAGGGAGACTTCGCTTCTCCCAGAAGGCACCTGGAATATGCAAATTAGCCTCCTGAAGCTTGAATCCCTGGTTTGGTGATGCTTTCGAAGCAGCTGGTCCCGGCTGTACCCAACGATCTTCTAGCTTAGGGAGACTTCGCTTCTCCCAGAAGGCACCTGGAATATGCAAATTAGCCTCCTGAAGCTTGAATCCCTGGTTTGGTGATGCTTTCGAAGCAGCTGGTCCCGGCTGTACCCAACGATCTTCTAGCTTAGGGAGACTTCGCTTCTCCCAGAAGGCACCTGGAATATGCAAATTAGCCTCCTGAAGCTTGAATCCCTGGTTTGGTGATGCTTTCGAAGCAGCTGGTCCCGGCTGTACCCAACGATCTTCTAGCTTAGGGAGACTTCGCTTCTCCCAGAAGGCACCTGGAATATGCAAATTAGCCTCCTGAAGCTTGAATCCCTGGTTTGGTGATGCTTTCGAAGCAGCTGGTCCCGGCTGTACCCAACGATCTTCTAGCTTAGGGAGACTTCGCTTCTCCCAGAAGGCACCTGGAATATGCAAATTAGCCTCCTGAAGCTTGAATCCCTGGTTTGGTGATGCTTTCGAAGCAGCTGGTCCCGGCTGTACCCAACGATCTTCTAGCTTAGGGAGACTTCGCTTCTCCCAGAAGGCACCTGGAATATGCAAATTAGCCTCCTGAAGCTTGAATCCCTGGTTTGGTGATGCTTTCGAAGCAGCTGGTCCCGGCTGTACCCAACGATCTTCTAGCTTAGGGAGACTTCGCTTCTCCCAGAAGGCACCTGGAATATGCAAATTAGCCTCCTGAAGCTTGAATCCCTGGTTTGGTGATGCTTTCGAAGCAGCTGGTCCCGGCTGTACCCAACGATCTTCTAGCTTAGGGAGACTTCGCTTCTCCCAGAAGGCACCTGGAATATGCAAATTAGCCTCCTGAAGCTTGAATCCCTGGTTTGGTGATGCTTTCGAAGCAGCTGGTCCCGGCTGTACCCAACGATCTTCTAGCTTAGGGAGACTTCGCTTCTCCCAGAAGGCACCTGGAATATGCAAATTAGCCTCCTGAAGCTTGAATCCCTGGTTTGGTGATGCTTTCGAAGCAGCTGGTCCCGGCTGTACCCAACGATCTTCTAGCTTAGGGAGACTTCGCTTCTCCCAGAAGGCACCTGGAATATGCAAATTAGCCTCCTGAAGCTTGAATCCCTGGTTTGGTGATGCTTTCGAAGCAGCTGGTCCCGGCTGTACCCAACGATCTTCTAGCTTAGGGAGACTTCGCTTCTCCCAGAAGGCACCTGGAATATGCAAATTAGCCTCCTGAAGCTTGAATCCCTGGTTTGGTGATGCTTTCGAAGCAGCTGGTCCCGGCTGTACCCAACGATCTTCTAGCTTAGGGAGACTTCGCTTCTCCCAGAAGGCACCTGGAATATGCAAATTAGCCTCCTGAAGCTTGAATCCCTGGTTTGGTGATGCTTTCGAAGCAGCTGGTCCCGGCTGTACCCAACGATCTTCTAGCTTAGGGAGACTTCGCTTCTCCCAGAAGGCACCTGGAATATGCAAATTAGCCTCCTGAAGCTTGAATCCCTGGTTTGGTGATGCTTTCGAAGCAGCTGGTCCCGGCTGTACCCAACGATCTTCTAGCTTAGGGAGACTTCGCTTCTCCCAGAAGGCACCTGGAATATGCAAATTAGCCTCCTGAAGCTTGAATCCCTGGTTTGGTGATGCTTTCGAAGCAGCTGGTCCCGGCTGTACCCAACGATCTTCTAGCTTAGGGAGACTTCGCTTCTCCCAGAAGGCACCTGGAATATGCAAATTAGCCTCCTGAAGCTTGAATCCCTGGTTTGGTGATGCTTTCGAAGCAGCTGGTCCCGGCTGTACCCAACGATCTTCTAGCTTAGGGAGACTTCGCTTCTCCCAGAAGGCACCTGGAATATGCAAATTAGCCTCCTGAAGCTTGAATCCCTGGTTTGGTGATGCTTTCGAAGCAGCTGGTCCCGGCTGTACCCAACGATCTTCTAGCTTAGGGAGACTTCGCTTCTCCCAGAAGGCACCTGGAATATGCAAATTAGCCTCCTGAAGCTTGAATCCCTGGTTTGGTGATGCTTTCGAAGCAGCTGGTCCCGGCTGTACCCAACGATCTTCTAGCTTAGGGAGACTTCGCTTCTCCCAGAAGGCACCTGGAATATGCAAATTAGCCTCCTGAAGCTTGAATCCCTGGTTTGGTGATGCTTTCGAAGCAGCTGGTCCCGGCTGTACCCAACGATCTTCTAGCTTAGGGAGACTTCGCTTCTCCCAGAAGGCACCTGGAATATGCAAATTAGCCTCCTGAAGCTTGAATCCTGGTTTGGTGATGCTTTCGAAGCAGCTGGTCCCGGCTGTACCCAACGATCTTCTAGCTTAGGGAGACTTCGCTTCTCCCAGAAGGCACCTGGAATATGCAAATTAGCCTCCTGAAGCTTGAATCCCTGGTTTGGTTGATGCTTTCGAAGCAGCTGGTCCCGGCTGTACCCAACGATCTTCTAGCTTAGGGAGACTTCGCTTCTCCCAGAAGGCACCTGGAATATGCAAATTAGCCTCCTGAAGCTTGAATCCCTGGTTTGGTGATGCTTTCGAAGCAGCTGGTCCCGGCTGTACCCCAACGATCTTCTAGCTTAGGGAGACTTCGCTTCTCCCAGAAGGCACCTGGAATATGCAAATTAGCCTCCTGAAGCTTGAATCCCTGGTTTGGTGATGCTTTCGAAGCAGCTGGTCCCGGCTGTACCCAACGATCTTCTAGCTTAGGGAGACTTCGCTTCTCCCAGAAGGCACCTGGAATATGCAAATTAGCCTCCTGAAGCTTGAATCCCTGGTTTGGTGATGCCTTTCGAAGCAGCTGGTCCCGGCTGTACCCAACGATCTTCTAGCTTAGGGAGACCTTCGCTTCTCCCAGAAGGCACCTGGAATATGCAAATTAGCCTCCTGAAGCTTGAATCCCTGGTTTGGTGATGCTTTCGAAGCAGCTGGTCCCGGCTGTACCCAACGATCTTCTAGCTTAGGGAGACTTCGCTTCTCCCAGAAGGCACCTGGAATATGCAAATTAGCCTCCTGAAGCTTGAATCCCTGGTTTGGTGATGCTTTCGAAGCAGCTGGTCCCGGCTGTACCCAACGATCTTCTAGCTTAGGGAGACTTCGCTTCTCCCAGAAGGCACCTGGAATATGCAAATTAGCCTCCTGAAGCTTGAATCCCTGGTTTGGTGATGCTTTCGAAGCAGCTGGTCCCGGCTGTACCCAACGATCTTCTAGCTTAGGGAGACTTCGCTTCTCCCAGAAGGCACCTGGAATATGCAAATTAGCCTCCTGAAGCTTGAATCCCTGGTTTGGTGATGCTTTCGAAGCAGCTGGTCCCGGCTGTACCCAACGATCTTCTAGCTTAGGGAGACTTCGCTTCTCCCAGAAGGCACCTGGAATATGCAAATTAGCCTCCTGAAGCTTGAATCCCTGGTTTGGTGATGCTTTCGAAGCAGCTGGTCCCGGCTGTACCCAACGATCTTCTAGCTTAGGGAGACTTCGCTTCTCCCAGAAGGCACCTGGAATATGCAAATTAGCCTCCTGAAGCTTGAATCCCTGGTTTGGTGATGCTTTCGAAGCAGCTGGTCCCGGGCTGTACCCAACGATCTTCTAGCTTAGGGAGACTTCGCTTCTCCCAGAAGGCACCTGGAATATGCAAATTAGCCTCCTGAAGCTTGAATCCCCTGGTTTGGTGATGCTTTCGAAGCAGGCTGGTCCCGGCTGTACCCAACGATCTTCTAGCTTAGGGAGACTTCGCTTCTCCCAGAAGGCACCTGGAATATGCAAATTAGCCTCCTGAAGCTTGAATCCCTGGTTTGGTGATGCTTTCGAAGCAGCTGGTCCCGGCTGTACCCCAACGATCTTCTAGCTTAGGGAGACTTCGCTTCTCCCAGAAGGCACCTGGAATATGCAAATTAGCCTCCTGAAGCTTGAATCCCTGGTTTGGTGATGCTTTCGAAGCAGCTGGTCCCGGCTGTACCCAACGATCTTCTAGCTTAGGGAGACTTCGCTTCTCCCAGAAGGCACCTGGAATATGCAAATTAGCCTCCTGAAGCTTGAATCCCTGGTTTGGTGATGCTTTCGAAGCAGCTGGTCCCGGCTGTACCCAACGATCTTCTAGCTTAGGGAGACTTCGCTTCTCCCAGAAGGCACCTGGAATATGCAAATTAGCCTCCTGAAGCTTGAATCCCTGGTTTGGTGATGCTTTCGAAGCAGCTGGTCCCGGCTGTACCCAACGATCTTCTAGCTTAGGGAGACTTCGCTTCTCCCAGAAGGCACCTGGAATATGCAAATTAGCCTCCTGAAGCTTGAATCCCTGGTTTGGTGATGCTTTCGAAGCAGCTGGTCCCGGCTGTACCCAACGATCTTCTAGCTTAGGGAGACTTCGCTTCTCCCAGAAGGCACCTGGAATATGCAAATTAGCCTCCTGAAGCTTGAATCCCTGGTTTGGTGATGGCTTTCGAAGCAGCTGGTCCCGGCTGTACCCAACGATCTTCTAGCTTAGGGAGACTTCGCTTCTCCCAGAAGGCACCTGGAATATGCAAATTAGCCTCCTGAAGCTTGAATCCCTGGTTTGGTGATGCTTCGAAGCAGCTGGTCCCGGCTGTACCCAACGATCTTCTAGCTTAGGGAGACTTCGCTTCTCCCAGAAGGCACCTGGAATATGCAAATTAGCCTCCTGAAGCTTGAATCCCTGGTTTGGTGATGCTTTCGAAGCAGCTGGTCCCGGCTGTACCCAACGATCTTCTAGCTTAGGGAGACTTCGCTTCTCCCAGAAGGCACCTGGAATATGCAAATTAGCCTCCTGAAGCTTGAATCCCTGGTTTGGTGATGCTTTTCGAAGCAGCTGGTCCCGGCTGTACCCAACGATCTTCTAGCTTAGGGAGACTTCGCTTCTCCCAGAAGGCACCTGGAATATGCAAATTAGCCTCCTGAAGCTTGAATCCCTGGTTTGGTGATGCTTTCGAAGCAGCTGGTCCCGGCTGTACCCCAACGATCTTCTAGCTTAGGGAGACTTCGCTTCTCCCAGAAGGCACCTGGAATATGCAAATTAGCCTCCTGAAGCTTGAATCCCTGGTTTGGTGATGCTTTCGAAGCAGCTGGTCCCGGCTGTACCCAACGATCTTCTAGCTTAGGGAGACTTCGCTTCTCCCAGAAGGCACCTGGAATATGCAAATTAGCCTCCTGAAGCTTGAATCCCTGGTTTGAGTGATGCTTTCGAAGCAGCTGGTCCCGGCTGTACCCAACGATCTTCTAGCTTAGGGAGACTTCGCTTCTCCCAGAAGGCACCTGGAATATGCAAATTAGCCTCCTGAAGCTTGAATCCCTGGTTTGGTGATGCTTTCGAAGCAGCTGGTCCCGGCTGTACCCAACGATCTTCTAGCTTAGGGAGACTTCGCTTCTCCCAGAAGGCACCTGGAATATGCAAATTAGCCTCCTGAAGCTTGAATCCCTGGTTTGGTGATGCTTTCGAAGCAGCTGGTCCCGGCTGTACCCAACGATCTTCTAGCTTAGGGAGACTTCGCTTCTCCCAGAAGGCACCTGGAATATGCAAATTAGCCTCCTGAAGCTTGAATCCCTGGTTTGGTGATGCTTTCGAAGCAGCTGGTCCCGGCTGTGTACCCAACGATCTTCTAGCTTAGGGAGACTTCGCTTCTCCAGAAGGCACCTGGAATATGCAAATTAGCCTCCTGAAGCTTGAATCCCTGGTTTGGTGATGCTTTCGAAGCAGGCTGGTCCCGGCTGTACCCAACGATCTTCTAGCTTAGGGAGACTTCGCTTCTCCCAGAAGGCACCTGGAATATGCAAATTAGCCTCCTGAAGCTTGAATCCCTGGTTTGGTGATGCTTTCGAAGCAGCTGGTCCCGGCTGTACCCAACGATCTTCTAGCTTAGGGAGACTTCGCTTCTCCCAGAAGGCACCTGGAATATGCAAATTAGCCTCCTGAAGCTTGAATCCCTGGTTTGGTGATGCTTCGAAGCAGCTGGTCCCGGCTGTACCCAACGATCTTCTAGCTTAGGGAGACTTCGCTTCTCCCAGAAGGCACCTGGAATATGCAAATTAGCCTCCTGAAGCTTGAATCCCTGGTTTGGTGATGCTTTCGAAGCAGCTGGTCCCGGCTGTACCCAACGATCTTCTAGCTTAGGGAGACTTCGCTTCTCCCAGAAGGCACCCTGGAATATGCAAATTAGCCTCCCTGAAGCTTGAATCCCTGGTTTGGTGATGCTTTCGAAGCAGCTGGTCCCGGCTTGTACCCAACGATCTTCTAGCTTAGGGAGACTTCGCTTCTCCCAGAAGGCACCTGGAATATGCAAATTAGCCTCCTGAAGCTTGAATCCCTGGTTTGGTGATGCTTTCGAAGCAGCTGGTCCCGGCTGTACCCAACGATCTTCTAGCTTAGGGAGACTTCGCTTCTCCCAGAAGGCACCTGGAATATGCAAATTAGCCTCCTGAAGCTTGAATCCCTGGTTTGGTGATGCTTTCGAAGCAGCTGGTCCCGGCTGTACCCAACGATCTTCTAGCTTAGGGAGACTTCGCTTCTCCAGAAGGCACCTGGAATATGCAAATTAGCCTCCTGAAGCTTGAATCCCTGGTTTGGTGATGCTTTCGAAGCAGCTGGTCCCGGCTGTACCCAACGATCTTCTAGCTTAGGGAGACTTCGCTTCTCCCAGAAGGCACCTGGAATATGCAAATTAGCCTCCTGAAGCTTGAATCCCTGGTTTGGTGATGCTTTCGAAGCAGCTGGTCCCGGCTGTACCCAACGATCTTCTAGCTTAGGGAGACTTCGCTTCTCCCAGAAGGCACCTGGAATATGCAAATTAGGCCTCCTGAAGCTTGAATCCCTGGTTTGGTGATGCTTTCGAAGCAGCTGGTCCCGGCTGTACCCAACGATCTTCTAGCTTAGGGAGACTTCGCTTCTCCCAGAAGGCACCTGGAATATGCAAATTAGCCTCCTGAAGCTTGAATCCCTGGTTTGGTGATGCTTTCGAAGCAGCTGGTCCCCGGCTGTACCCAACGATCTTCTAGCTTAGGGAGACTTCGCTTCTCCCAGAAGGCACCTGGAATATGCAAATTAGCCTCCTGAAGCTTGAATCCCTGGTTTGGTGATGCTTTCGAAGCAGCTGGTCCCGGCTGTACCCAACGATCTTCTAGCTTAGGGAGACTTCGCTTCTCCCAGAAGGCACCTGGAATATGCAAACTAGCCTCCTGAAGCTTGAATCCCTGGTTTGGTGATGCTTTCGAAGCAGCTGGTCCCGGCTGTACCCAACGATCTTCTAGCTTAGGAGACTTCGCTTCTCCCAGAAGGCACCCTGGAATATGCAAACTTAGCCTCCTGAAGCTTGAATCCCTGGTTTGGTGATGCTTTCGAAGCAGCTGGTCCCGGCTGTACCCAACGATCTTCTAGCTTAGGGAGACTTCGCTTCTCCCAGAAGGCACCTGGAATATGCAAACTAGCCTCCTGAAGCTTGAATCCCTGGTTTGGTGATGCTTTCGAAGCAGCTGGTCCCGGCTGTACCCAACGATCTTCTAGCTTAGGGAGACTTCGCTTCTCCCAGAAGGCACCTGGAATATGCAAACTAGCCTCCTGAAGCTTGAATCCCTGGTTTGGTGATGCTTTCGAAGCAGCTGGTCCCGGCTGTACCCAACGATCTTCTAGCTTAGGGAGACTTCGCTTCTCCCAGAAGGCACCTGGAATATGCAAACTAGCCTCCTGAAGCTTGAATCCCTGGTTTGGTGATGCTTTCGAAGCAGCTGGTCCCGGCTGTACCCCAACGATCTTCTAGCTTAGGGAGACTTCGCTTCTCCCAGAAGGCACCTGGAATATGCAAATTAGCCTCCTGAAGCTTGAATCCCTGGTTTTGGTGATGCTTTCGAAGCAGCTGGTCCCGGCTGTACCCAACGATCTTCTAGCTTAGGGAGACTTCGCTTCTCCACAGAAAGGCACCTGGAATATGCAAATTAGCCTCCTGAAGCTTGAATCCCTGGTTTGGTGATGCTTTCGAAGCAGCTGGTCCCGGCTGTACCCAACGATCTTCTAGCTTAGGGAGACTTCGCTTCTCACAGAAAGGCAACCTGGAATATGCAAATTAGCCTCCTGAAGCTTGAATCCCTGGTTTGGTGATGCTTTCGAAGCAGCTGGTCCGGCTGTACCCAACGATCTTCTAGCTTAGGGAGACTTCGCTTCTCACAGAAAGGAACCTGGAATATGCAAATTAGCCTCCTGAAGCTTGAATCCCTGGTTTGGTGATGCTTTCGAAGCAGCTGGTCCCGGCTGTACCAACCGACTCTTCTAGCTTAGGGAGACTTCGCTTCTCACAGAAAGGAACCTGGAATATGCAAATTAGCCTCCTGAAGCTTGAATCCTGGTTTGGTGATGCTTTCGAAGCAGCTCGGTCCCGGCTGTACCCAACGATCTTCTAGCTTAGGGAGACTTCGCTTCTCCCAGAAGGCACTGGAATATGCAAATTAGCCACCTGAAGCTTGAATCCCTGGTTTGGTGATGCTTTCGAAGCAGCTGGGTCCCGGCCCTGTACCCAACGATCTTCTAGCTTAGGGAGACTTCGCTTCTCACAGAAGGAACCTGGAATATGCAAATTAGCCTCCTGAAGCTTGAATCCCTGGTTTGGTGATGCTTTCGAAGCAGCTGGTCCCGGCTGTACCCAACGATCTTCTAGCTTAGGGAGACTTCGCTTCTCCCAGAAGGCACCTGGAATATGCAAATTAGCCTCCCTGAAGCTTGAATCCCTGGTTTGGTGATGCTTTCGAAGCAGCTGGTCCCGGCTGTACCCAACGATCTTCTAGCTTAGGGGAGACTTCGCTTCTCCCAGAAGGCACCTGGAATATGCAAATTAGCCTCCTGAAGCTTGAATCCCTGGTTTGGTGATGCTTTCGAAGCAGCTAGGTCCCGGCTGTACCCAACGATCTTTCTAGCTTAGGGAGACTTCGCTTCTCCAGAAGGCACCTGGAATATGCAAATTAGCCCTCCTGAAGCTTGAATCCCTGTTTGGGTGATGCCTTTTCGAAGCAGCCTGGTCCCCCGGCCTGTACCCCAACGATCTTCTATGCTTAGAGGGAGACCTTCGCTTTCTCCCAGAAGGCACCTGGTGAGATGCAAATTAGCCTCTCTGAAGCTTGAAATCCCTGGTTTGGTGATGCTTTCCGAAGCAGCTGGTCCCGGCTGTACACAACGATCCTTCT